>NC_133577.1:48791453-49391453 GCF_964106895.1 Numenius arquata
ACAGGGACCTCCTCAGCCAACTTTCCCGGCCCTCCTACCCAGAGAAGGAGCAGGAGAGGGGGAGCCTGATGGCAAAGGAGGATCCAGGAGTAGAATTCGAGCAGCTGAAAAAAAACTGGATCACAGCCTCCACCATCGCATGCTGGAATTGTTTGTTTATCTTCCCGCTTCCTCTATAAAACAACTCATCCCAGCTGGGTCATAAGGAAAGGAACAATAGCCATATATTTTTAGGATCTATCTGTGAATCACTGGTGACCAGTTTTTCCATTTTGTCACTCAGACCATATTGTTTCAGCAAAAGACCCTGCAAAGCCGTCCAAGGCATGATTGTGCAGGGAAGGGGTAGTCCTGGCAGTCAGGGATCTCCCCAAGCACCCGCCAGCCCCAACCCTGCCTGGTGGCATCACATTTGTGCTACCACCAAGAAGCCAAATGCCACAGGGACCCACCAAGTGGGTTATAGCCATAGAAGTTACGCACAACCTGCCAAAGGGTTTGGACATATAGATGTCCTACCTGTGATAAGAAAATAAATAACCCAAACCTTTTTTTTTTCCCTCCCTTTTTATTTTTTTAAAAGCTAAGGGTGCCTCTCTTCTATGTAGAGGTCAAACAGGTTTTTTTAGCCAGGTTTTTATTTTCTCTCCCCTACTACAGCATCCTTGACCACACAATGCGGGGACAGAACCCACAAGAGGCGAGTGCCTGGTGTGACAAACAAGCCGCCTGCTCATTAAGACCCACAAGTTAACAATGCAAATCCTCAGCCTAAATACAGTGTGTGTGATAGAAAGTCCCGGTCCGAATACGGCAATACGGTACCTTAGGGAACCATCAGAGGTAGGAACAGCCCAGCCACAATATACAGGCACATGTTCAAAGCTACAGCAAGAGGAAACACAGCAGCTTTTTGGTCCCATCAGTCCGCTGGGGCCCACAGCTTTCATGCCACGCTGGGTAACCTCAGCGCTAACCATGAGGTCTCCAGCAAGGCAGAAAGAAAGCAAAGAGGTCACCAGAGCCAAACATCCTACTTCTCCTCTGTTACCTCAGCCAGTAGCAACATCAGGGGTGGGTTTCAAAAGCCCTTAGTGAGCCAGGAGCACAAGTTCTGAATGTTTCACAGGCAGCAATGGTGGGTGGGAATAATTTCTCCTTAAAAAAAAAAAAAAACCCAGAAAAAAAGTTCACTAGATCACAGATTCCCTCCTTCCCAATATCTTCCACTAAGTCTCCAGCTCCCAGTTTACTGCAGACTTAGCCCACAAAGCTCCTTTTCAGCAGCAGTTTCTTTTCTCGTGCTCCCAGATGAGGTAGTGTAGGTGCAAGAGAGGTGAAGAGATTTGTTTCAGCTTGCATGGAAAATCACAGGAAATTCTGCCTGCATGTCCTTAATCATAGCTCTATCAGCAATCATCCAGGTTTCTAACATGGCTTTCTCGTTAGCCCTGGGGACCCTTCATTCTGTAGTTTCCCAAGTCTATCTCACCCTCCTTACTACCTCCTGCTGAGGTCTTTAATAAAGGTGTTTTATCTTTTCCATGCTCGGGGCAGGTCTCCGGTGCTCATCTTGCCCCAGCCCTCTCCCACTTTGCATAGCACTGATTCATACGAAATACAGGCACATCCCGTATTTCACATGAATCATTCCCTTTTCAGCTCATGTTCCCAATGATAATATTTTTGTGGAGCAGTTTTATTCTATTAGCTCACAAAAGGCTCCATTACTCAAGCCTTTTCCAGATTATCTAGCATGTTTCTATAAGAAAGTTTGGTGGTTTTTTTTCCCCACAGTGCTGTCTTTTAATAAATCCCTTTCCTCTGTAAAATGCAGGGGTGGAAGGATGCGGGGGAAATGAGTCTACCAGCAAATGGATGGACTTGTGCAGTCATTTCCCAACAGCTTACCCTCAATAATTAATATTTCTGAGGACATATGTGGATAAGAGAGCAGATAAAGCCTATAAAAGCACGTTTATTTCTTTCTATATGCATATTGGTATGGTGCAGGGGCGAGGGCTCATCTGCGCAGCTCTGGATGTGGGCACATCTGCATACATGGATGCAAATGCACAGATGGTATCTGCCATAGCCCTGCCCAGCCTCCCCACTGCTCCCAAGTGTGCGCACAGCCGGTATTACACAGGCTATCCTCCCCCCAGGGTTCCCATCACAGCACCCCAAGCGGGGAAAACCAAGAGGGATCACATCAGCTTGTACCTCCTCAAAGGGATGCATCCCGTGGCAGCACCACAAGGAGTCAGGGGGAAAGGGCAGCCACCCTCTGCAACTTCAAAAAAAAAAAAAAAAAAAAAAAACACAACAAAACCACACACACACACAAAAAACACACCATGCAAAACCAAAACCAAGCCCCCACACATGCTCAGAAATATTTACTCTTCTTAAATTTTCCATACTGGACCTTGGCCAGGAAGTAAATTTCTTGTTTTGGAAAAACTCAACGAATTTCAGCAAGTGTAGGGGAAGTATTATACTTTCCCCATTTCCAAAGTGAAAAATTGTGAAAGAGCCACTCTTACACATCTTTAAAGCTGATTACAAGTTTAAAAAAAAGAGAAAAATGAAAAAGAAAAAGCAGGACATACTGTTGTTTCAGGAGTGGGTCCTTAAAGCCCCTTTAGGGACAACATCCTTGCACGGCCTTAGAAGAGCAGCCAGCACTGCTGTCATGGCTTGCAAGGCCACCTCTCCCCACCACCAGCTCCAGGGGACACAGTTGCCCACACCCCCCGTTTTGGGACAGAAGACCTAGGCACACATTACACCTCCTACTTCATCGATCAGAGTAGATAAGCAACTCCAATGTCCCAGTACAACCCTGTAGCCGAAAGGGCAAATGAGCCCCAATGTGTGGGCAGCGATGGGGGGAGGGGGGGGAGGGAGGGAAGGAGGGACAGCAGGGGCTTGCTTTTATCCAGCCCTGGATAAAATATATACTGGTTGTATGAACCAGTATAAAAATAAAATTATACTGGTTGCGCTGAGTGCTGAGGTTTGCGATTTGAAAAGGATACTGAAAAGGCGGGAATAGCCCAGAAGCTGTAAAAGAAGGAAGAACCCTGAAGGGCGCAGGAGAACCCGGGAGGTGGTCTGGTTGCAGCTTATCTGCTCTCATGGAGATGACGGGACTCTCTAATCCAGCACAGAAACGTGGTACATTAAACATAGGAAAATCAGCTACACTGGGCTAAAGCAAAGAGGATTGGACTGATGTTCCTTGCTGGCTTTAACGTGCCCGAAAGGAGCCCCGATTTCATCTAGATGATAGAAAACCTCAGATTTGGTGCTACATTTCCCTAGTGTGTCATCAGCAGGTGAGCCATGCGGCCAGCAGGAGACCAGACCTGCTGAGAGGTCTTCTGCAGAGGGAAGCCTGCTCCTTTCCAGCAGCACTGAAGGGGAAGGTGCTCAGAGGCTGCTGAACCAGAACATGTGAAAACCTCTCCTTAAATACAGTGCAGTCGTTGGGGAGGACAAGTGCAAAAAGAAAAAAAAAAGAAAAAGTATTTTAATTTTAAAAATAAATAACTCCCACTCCCTCAAATGGAAATTGAGACTGCAGGAGGAAGAACAGATACCAGGTTTTAAGCGCTTCCATGCTTTTTAGTGTGTACTACCCTGCCATTTCTGTCCTTCGGTGTCTTTAAGAAGCAGCATCTCTGGCCCACGCAGGTAGCAGAGAGCCTGTCCCTGTCCAGGAGAGGGCCTTCTGCTGGGCACCACGCTCCCTTTGACCTTCCGGAGCCAGAAAGAGTTCAGAAACCAAATCCATTTTCCTGCATCCCTGCAGAAATCCTGAGCCTGGAGCTTTTCATGCCCTCCCCACCACGACAGGAACGCTCACATCCCCTGGACCCACACCTCCTCCAAGCGAGTTGCTCCCTCTCCCAGCCAGCTGATACCTCACAGACCCCCTGGAACCAGGATTTTGTCAGGAGGAGAAGCAAAGCCCATCATCTACCCACCACCCCCCTCCCCTTTACAGGATGCCCCTGCGCTGAGAGAATCTCACTTCCAAGCCTCCTGACCCACCAACGTGGATAAGAACCCAAGTACAAGGTATGCCGTAAAAGCATCCTCCCTTCCTGAGCCAGCCCGGCTCCTTCTATGGGAATGCTCGCCTTAGGAAACCTCGCTCCATGTTTTTGGTTGAGACTTGCCAGTGCCTCTTTTTATGCTTTTTTTTCCTCCCCCTCTCTAAACATTTGTTTTTATGAGCTTCTTGTTGAGATCATAAAATACTGGGTTGGAGGACTATAAATTCAAAAGGAGGTATTCTTTGAAGGGAGCTTTTCTTCTTACAATTAATATAATTAAAGGGGGGGGGGGGGGGGGGAGGAAAATCCCCATCCCTCCCTCTCTTGCAAACACCTTCCTGTTTTGCAGCACAACATTTAAGTAGGGATCCAGACCCCTACACATCATCTTGCCTCTTGGATCAGAGACGTTTGTGATCAGGTTTAGATTAGAGCAGGTTTTTGCCGCCTGGGAACTACAGGTAGAGGTGAGCTAAAGCCAGCCCTGGCATCAGTTCTTGGACCCAAGGAAAGCAATTTATTTTGGACTTATTGCAGGGATAACAGTTGTCTGTTCGTGCTGGGTCAAACCTTCTACCACACTCATGTCAAGAAGCACAGGGCCATCAGAAGCATAGGGCTGAGGATGCTTTGCTTCACCTTTTCATCAGGAAGCCTAAAACCACTTCACAGAGAGATCATCATGAGGCTATTGGGGAGGTGAATACTCAAAATCCCTGCTCTTTGCCCCTTCATGCATAAGTGATAATACGCATGAGTGATAATATCTCACGTGTCCCCCATCAAAGACACGCGCTTGATTTAACCTGGTGCTACCACCACCATGCATTTGTCACACCCTGTGCCTTTCAGGAGCATCACTGGTTTTGCAAGCAGGGAAACTGAGGCATAGAAGTTATATCAAACTTACCTGGCAGCTGACAGACCTGAGCTGCTCCCCTCACTGCTGGGCTCCAGAGCCACTAGCCCTTGGGCAACTCAGGACTACCACTCACTCCCTGGTGGGTTTGATTCACTTAAATCACGTCCTGCCCACAGCACGGGAAGAGCTGAGGGGACACAACCTCAGAGTAAGGAACACTCTGCTAGGATTTGGGGCACTATTAGCTAAATCTTACAGCCTTCAGCTGAGAGGCATTCCTAAAGTGCAGCCTTAATTGGCTTATTTAAGATTAACTAGGCCAGCTGCCCGGACCAGCTGAGTCAGCAAGGGAACGCAGGGGGTTTCCCCCCCGCCCCCATCTTCAAACAGGAAGCGAGTCCCATCCCTTCCCAGGGCCTTGCAAGCCTTGACTCGGCTCCAGATTAACTCCAAACCCTGCTGATGATGGCACAGGAGCTGTGGCTTAATAATTGTGAAGATGCCATCATCCAATGCCTGGTGGCTGCTGCCGGCTCCAGCTCCTCGGCTCCAGCGGGAAAGGGGGGCGAGCGGTGCCTGGTTGTCAACCCCCTGCGCTCCGATGGCTCCCTCCCAGCACTGACCACTCCATCAAAGAAGGGATTTGCAAATGGCAGAGCTGAGGGCAAGATTTCTGCCAGGCAGATCCCCCGGCCCCCCATTATCGCTGCTTCTTTTAAAAGCAACAATTGTGGGCGAGGAGGAGGAGGTCACATGAAGGATGCCTGAAATTCTTTCCAAACCACAGCCATTTCTGACCCATCGCAAATTTCCCCGCTCACTCTGGCCTGTGAACTCTGGAAAATGCAATTAAAAGAGAAAAAGCAGAGGCCTGAAACCTCTGATTCAGGCGGGCTCTCTGACATTCGCTAATGAGGCCAGCCTTACGCGATGCTGATTCAAGGGGAGCGACTGTCTGCCTCCAGCCCCAGTTCATCAAAAGTTCATCAGCCCTCCCTTCTGACAGAAACCCGCCCGAAGTTCGTGCTGCCTTCCTAGAAGTCAAGGGAGACTCTTATTTAATGGTTTAATGTGGCTGAAATTACCATTTGCTTGACTGACACTGGAGATGAACAGCACTTATATATATCTTTATATATATGTACTTATATATATACATATTATAACTTCCCCTTATAGCATCTTCTTTCTGTACGTGGATGCTCCGTGCACAGCCCAAAGCCAGGCTGCCCCAGCAAGGGAGGGGGGCAGGCAGCTGCGGCTCCCACCCCAGGGGAGGGGGACCAGCCTTTCGGGGAGGGCACAGGACAAGCTGCCAGTGTCACCAGAGCCGAGCCAGCAACTGCTGGGCACATTGTCCTTCTCCCCTCTGCCCACGTGTCAGCAAGCTGATCCTGATACCACCTCACTGATTTGTTATTTGATACTTGGTCCTCCCCAGACACATGCAGGTGGAGACATGCAGCCGCCTTTGAACCCGTGTTTTTTAAACGATGGAGCTTGTTTCCAGCAGTGGAAAGTGGTGGCAAGAAAAGGTGGAGGGGGAAGAATGGCGTCAGCACATCCAGAGGTGGCCCTGGGCTAATGGTGGATCTGAACAAGAGGAGATGGAGGGGGATGAATGGCTTCAGCACATTTGGAGGTGGGTCTGGATTGACGGTGAGTCTGGGCAAGAGGTGGAGGAGGATGAATGGCTTCGGCACGTTCAGATGTGGCCCCAAAATAATAGTTAAAATATTGCAAAATGAAATTAAGCCCTTGGGCTGAAACAGAGGGGCTGCACACCAGGGAATAGGTGGGGTGTATTGCAAGCAGTCCACTCATTCCTCTTCCAGGGCATTAGTCTCCTTCCCCAATAAATCTGTCCCCTACCCACCGGGTCCCTGTGACATCCTGGGCCTCTCTGTGGCACGAGAGGCTCCCACAGGTCATGCTGTACAAAGCTCACCACTTGATCCCCGAGGTAACATTATCACCTTCTGTTTAATACCATTAAGCAAAACTACTTGCATGGGGCCACCTGGGTAACTGGAGAACCTCCTGGGGCCATGTGCCAGGGTGTCCCCTTCCGGCGTGGACCCGCCGCTGGGGCAGGACAGGGACAGTCCCAGGAATGAACACCCTGATGCTCTGGGCTGTGGGTTGCTCCAGCTGCTGGAGAAGTGGGATGGAGCCCCACTGGATGGGATGAGAACCTACCTCTAATGCTGATACTTGGTTCCCACAACAGAGAAATGCCAAAGCCCGACAATTATAACCAACAGCAATATAGCTTCCTTCAGGATTTGGTCCAGTGCATGGCTAAAATGTTGTGGGAAGAATTTATTTTTAAGTTTTCCACCATACCAAAATTATAGAGCTTTTATAAACCACCCTTCCAAAAAAAAAAAAAAAAAAAAAAAAAAAGTTGAACATTTCCATACGTCTCTGTATTTCAAAGCACAGAATTAAGAGAAAACTGTCAGAGATTTGACAAATAGAAACTCACTCAACTTGGAGCCCACTGGCTGGTTTCTACCTCAAGCTCTCAGAGCAGTTTTTAAAGGGGATTAAGCAACAACCTCCATTTTACAGATGGGGGAACGGAATCATATTTAGGATAAGCATCTGAAAGCCTGTCAAGCAAAGCTAGTAGCAGCATTGGAAAAGCCATCCACATCGCCTGAATTCTCCACAGGTCTGCCACCCAGGGACTGAACGAGTAAAATAGACCTCAAACCGGTCACGAGGGAATGCAGGAAGCACAGATGAGATGCCAATTAAAAAGATACTAAATTGTACCAACCACAATGTGCAGTTAAAGCAATTAATTCCTTCCAAGGACAGAAAAAGAAATGGTTTTGAAGTCTGTGGCTTTGCTGGCAGATTCTTCCCCGTGACCTGCGAACGAGAAAAGCCGGCACGGAAGGCTTTTCTCTTGACTGGTGTGGTGGTCTGGGGAGCAGGAGGTGCTGGTGATGCCACCCAGGGCTGTGTAGAGGAGTCTGGGTGGGCTAAAAATGCTGCGTCAAGGTTGGGGCAACTTTTGATCTTAATTTGCCTGGGTTGTTTTGGAAAAGTGCTGTGTTCGTGTTCCAGTTGCAGCTTTTAGCTGCAAGAAATTACTTTTGCTCCCAGCCCTACAGAGAACACATCACCTGTGGGGATGGGGAATTATAAAAATACAGGGAGAAAACTCACGGTGGCTGCTTGGGCCAGACATCCACCTGTAACCAGTGTTTTCCAACACAGGTTGTGTCTTCCCCACCTCACGGCATTTCTTTACATAGTTCAAGTGTCTTTAAAAAAGGTCCCCCGCATTGCAAGGAACACTAATATGTATTTTAAAATGATTTTTCATGAGCCAATGGAGGGCTGTTGGGGAAGGAGTGGCTGGAAGGAAGGCTACAGGCTCCCTGTTGTCATCTCCAGGAGCTCAGGTTTTGACTATTCAGGCCCATTGCACGAAAAGTGACTTTCTAGAAATACTCTACTCCTTAGATGCTTGGTGTTGCCGGCCTGTCCAGCCCCATAATTCATCTGTCCTAGGAAAGATCAGTGCTAGGACCAGCCAGCGTTTTCCAACGCAGGGCAGGGGTTAGTGTCCCACAGCTTCACAGGGGAGTAGCACCACAGAGAAGCATCATTCAACACGCACACCCCACGTATAGGGTATGGTATGTAGTTGGGACTGTAAAAAACAAAGCAATAGCCTCAACAATTCTAAAGGATCGGTTATACTTTTAATTTACACTAGCTTGGCTTTTTTTTTTTAACATGTTTCTGTCTACAGCTGTAATTGGATTTACTGGGTCTAACAGCTGAGTGCCAATTGTGTTTCCATGGAGAAAACAGTAGGTGTATCTTGTTCTCGCGTGTACTCTTATCTCCAGTCCCTCCGAGGCACTGCCTTTTCTGCTGCCTGAGAAGCTCCTTTACATCAAAGACAGGAGTCCTGAGGAAACATTTGGGAACAGATACACAGTGTGCTTACAGCATCCCAACAGACGTGTTACGTGGGTTTGAGGTGTTTCCTTTACAAACCCTG
The DNA here is from genome assembly GCF_964106895.1 of Numenius arquata. Classification (NCBI taxonomy): domain Eukaryota; kingdom Metazoa; phylum Chordata; class Aves; order Charadriiformes; family Scolopacidae; genus Numenius; species Numenius arquata. The sequence goes on from NC_133577.1 coordinate 48,800,407, forward strand.
CCAGGAGCAGACATCACAGAGCTCGAAAAGGCAGAGCATCCTGTGGAGAGCAAACTCTCTCTGTGGAGAGCTGGGGGCTCTGCTTGAACTCCTCTTCAGCACCAAAAGGTACCTTATGCAATAGACAAAGCAAACCAGAGGTTCAAGGGCTGGTGTCAGGGAATTTACACTCCTTTCTCCTTGGTCTAGGCACCTCACCTCTCCCTATTGTGGGAACTAGTGGAAAACATTCGCTGCAACCTCCACACAAGTAACACATCGCTTTCAGACCTCTCTTGGCATGCACTTTCACGTGCAGCATCATACAAGTGAAGCTGCCCTTCATCTTTGAGGTGGAGCTGCCAGAAAGCCACAGCCAGGCCTGCTCCCATCTTTCACTGTTAATGAAACTGGGCTTTGGGAATCACAATGGGGCCAGCTGGCATCTGCAGCCTAGGTCTTCCTCAGGAAGCTGCTCTTCACTGACCTGTGCCACCCCACGCTCCTGAGAGCGTTGTGTGGTACCCACGGGGCTTGGATGCCTGTCCGCGAGGAACAGGGTTGACAAAACCAACGCTCAGAACTAAGGGTGGCTCCCGGATGGACAGTGGCTGTAGCCAGTGACCTCCCTCTGTTAGACATCCCTCCCTTCCCAGCTTCCTTAGGTTACCATGGCAAAGCTTCTTCAGGTGCACCAATCTGTTATCCGCAGCCTTTCTGTCGAGAGCTGCTTATAACCCCACTGCTCCCCACCTTCGCCAGATCCCAAAAGGCTCTCGTAGGCAAGCTTTGGTGGTTGTGCCATAGTAGGAGAAGGAGGCACCCTCCTGCCTATCCCGAAGGGGAGAGGACACACTCTGCAGGGCGATTTTGTCTAGAGTTTTTCCAAAGCCATGGTACGGCGGTGGTCCTGCCACATTGGGCATCCTGCCCCCCCACAGCCACTCTCCTTTTGCTGGCCACGGCTGCATCCTGAGCTGTCTTTTGCCACGAATGCCAGGCAAAGGGTGTAATCAAGGGTAAGCAGGCTGCATTTTAATTACCCTTTATATAATGCGAACATGACTGTATTAATAATCCTTGAGAGCCATGCGACCGCCTTACACAACGTTTAATTACTCAGGGAGCTCAGCGTTTTTCCGCTGTCGTAGAGTTTGCTTTACCTTTTGTTATCTCGCCGGGTTGCCAGGCCCTGCAACACAAAGAGAAGGGCTTTCTGCGACTTCATCCGAGCCAGGCATCTGAAAGTTTTGTACCTGCTCCAAGACCATCATGTTTCCCTCCCTTTATTTCCTCAGAGCAGAAAGCCAGAACATCAGCCAAAAGCATGTTGGTATTAGTAAGTGCATATGCACAGGGTGGCTTCCCCTCCAAAAAAACCCCTCACCTTTGTGTTGAAAAGGTTATTTCCAAGGAGATATCTATATTACAGTGATAAAAGATGAGACTAATGGGCGCTTGACACATTGCATGGGGCCAGACCCAGCAAAGCACTTAAGAAAGTGAATAAAGCTCTTAAGCACATTTTCCCATTGACTGGAGCTTACCTTTTATTAAGCACTGAACATGAGTATATGGGTGTTTGCAGAAAGGGGAATTAGGCTCTGACGTGACATCCTGGATCAATCAGATTTTTCCAGTGGCTTCAGCAGCAGGGAAAAAAAAACCCTACTCATCAGCCTGTACTGGAAGTTGTCCTCATTTCATGGTGATTGGCACGCTAAAAAGCCTCCATGGGAAAAAAAGCAGAGCTCTTCTGTCCTCTTGCACTTCATACCATCAGTAGCACTCAGGTGCTCCTTAAGTTTCTCTGTCCCCCACGTCAAATTTGAGGGTAAGGTTTTCTCCATTTCATTCCCCGCTTCCCAAAGCAAAGTCATGATGGACAACTTCATAATGAGCCTTGATGAGTCCTGCCAGACTTCCACCTGGGGTCTTCTGTAACGCTGACAGGTCTGCTGAGATACTGGATAGCATTCAATGGAAAGAAAATAACGCTGCTTCATCATGTTTTCGCAAAGCATTGAAGTGACCATCAAAAAACCAATGGATCATAATTATTTTGCAAATTTTGCCCTGAGAAAAAGCAGGAAAAATAATTAGTAAAAAATATGTTCCTTTCTTGCAAAGGTGTTCCTTCCAGTGCTGCCTGGCCTGTGGCCCAGCCTCCTGCTATGATGGGGGTGGGCAGAGATGGACAGGGAGACCTCAAGCAGAGCTGCCTGGAAACACATAAAAACTGTCAGACCCAATGATAAAAGGGACTTCCTTGAATTTCTGTCCCCCCTTTAGAGGTTTCATACATCTACTGATGACATTAAAATAAGGTTCCAGCTGGCAAAATGGTCAAAGAAAATTTAAAACACTGCTTCTATGGGCCTGATTCTGACACTAGCTTGCTCTGGCACCAGAGATTTCATCAGTATTACTGGTGATGTGTATCTGCAGAATTGCAACCAAGTTCAAGCCTAAAAATAAATAAATAATATGAGAAACAGAATTCAGTATTTAAAGTATTTGTGGATGCTTCCCACTGCCCCACCCCCCAAAGCTTTTATGTACAATTAGCTCTCCCAAGGTCCCCATTGGGGATCATTTCATTAAATAATAGCTCAATGCTGAGTTACAGAAATGAGTCTATAAAATATTACAAGGCATGTTAAATGATGCATGAAAGTAAACTAGGTCAGTCGGGGAACAGGGATTTCTATTCTCTGGAAGGTCACAGATCTCTTTCCAAGGGACACAACAGCGAGCACTGATACATGGATAGGAGCTGCCATGCTGGCCCACACTGTTGGTCCTTTTCCTTCTCCACCTTGGCCTGGCAATCCCCACTGCCAAATGTTTCACTGCACAACCCCACCTCACCCCCAACCAACCTTCCTGAGGCAGACCTTCTCCTAAGCCCCCACGAGTTAAGATTGTCAGAGGATTTAAGGACTTACAGTCCCCTGAAAGCTCATTTTCTTTTTTTTAAAAAAGGGCTATTCCTGTAGATGTCTTTGTTATTTGTGGATATTTTGCCCTGCTTGACCTCACTTTTATTTTATGGCAGCAAGTTCCACATAGATTGGATAGCGGAAAAAAAGAATTTCCTTAACTAAGTTTTGAAATTATGCCTTTTCTACTCCTTTTAGTGTTCAAGAGTTCAGTGTGATCCAGGTAGGAGAGGATACAGGTATCATTCTGTGAAAGCAGAAACAGAGATACAGGGAAATTGCAGATGCGACGCTGTAGCACAAAGTGTTAACAAGAACCCTACACAGACATTCAGAAGAGTTTTTAACCTGGAGCTAAAACACAGCATCCGTGTCCTGGTGCCCATGGTTGAAAAAAGACACAGTAAAATTGAGAAGAGGGCAGAATGAGGCCACAAATGTAGCTTCAGAGCAGGAGAAGTTGCCTATGGGGAGGCATCCGGAGAGCCATCTATCTTCCTGAGAATGTGGAAATTCTCCAAATTGGAGAAGAGAGACGGGGAGAGACTCTGTTAGGGAGTGGAGCCATAGGATGAGGGGGAACGGTTTTAAACTGAAAGAGGGGAGATTTAGATGAGATCTCAGGAAGAAATTCTTTCCTGTGAGGGTGGTGAGGCACTGGAACAGGTTGCCCAGAGAAGCTGTGGCTGCCCCATCCCTGGAGGTGTTCAAGGCCAGGCTGGATGGGGCTTTGAGCAGCCTGGTCTAGTGGGAGGTGTCCCTGCCCATGGCAGGGGGGTTGGAACTCCATGATCTTTAAGGTGTCTTCCAACTCTAACCATTCTATGATTCTATGACTGCCCTGGCCGGCCACACGTGCCCTGTGCCTTGGCACACTCACCTGCAGTATCGTCACACCATTCACCTGCCTCCCAGGATACCGGGAGACTTCATTAACTTTATCACAACTCTCTGCTTTCAGAAGGGGCTGGCTAGACTGGCATTCTACAAACAGTAACATCGTTCAATAGCATTAACTCCCAAATTGCAGTTAATACCTAACAATGGTCAGAGCCTTGCACATCGTTACACTTGCTAAAAATAATAAGGGAGCCCTGTCCACCCCCCGTGGCACAGGCTTGCTCAGAGGCATAAGAGTCCAGCGTGGATTCTCCTGGGGCTCCTTCCAGTCCCAAGCTGCCACAGTGGTCAGGGTTAGCTCTGTGTCACCACCGGGGTGGCGCAGGTGCTGCTGGGCTCAAACCCTGAGGGGGCACCACCACACGGCCCCCCTCACCCACAGCCCTCAGAAATGATACAGATTCAAAATACTGCTTTTGTTCAAGGATGCAGAGAAGGAAACTCACTGCGCAGCCCTCACCCCCTGCATCAGCAAGCGAGGACAGCTCCAGCAACCTCTCTCTTCTTCTTTAATTAGTTTTAGGCATGAAAATGGTTTCCTGCTTCCATCAGCTTTTCCTAATATGGTAATTAACGTGCCTTCCTGCAGAAGGAATACCGATTGAGAGGTAAAGGCACTGCCTGGAGAGAGCTGGACTTCCAAGGAAGTGCTAATTAGTCCCTGTTTGAGAAATCTGGTTAAAGCAAGTGAGCAGGTGTTGCTAGAAATTGGAAATAATCTGTACAAACATGTTCCTTCCTATGTGACAGCAGAGCTAATTACACCTCCTTGGGTCACCACTCCATTTTACGTAATATCTCTCTGTCGAAAGTGTATTACCACCTGGCACTGCTGCCAGATGAAACACTTTAGCACTGTGAATTAACCCCTTCTCCCATCACAGCTCCAGAGAAAGGACATCTCTATCAACCCCACTTGCTCCAAGGACAGGGAAAACATCTCACGTCCCCCTTCGGGAGGCACCATGCAGCGTACCCTGCCTTGTCCCCTGCCGTACTGTCACCAGCAAGTTTTGGTCTTACTTGGTGTCAGCCTTGGAAGGGTTCATGGGTGGTTACGTGCTACATCCCGCTTCCGTGGCCTGCCATCAAAGCTCTGCAATCTCCTGGAAAAAAAAAAATGTTCCCTGAGGAAAGGTGGTGATTGATATACCAAGAGGGGACGATGTTGCAGTGGCAACAGAAATAATCACAAAGCTAATTATTTTTAATATAGGACGTTTCACATGCAGGCTATCGCAGGTGCCATGGTCTTGTTGCATTGGCCGGATCTCAGGCCGGTGTGAGGTGTCCATGGGCATCTACAAAGCTGGAATCAGGAAAAATGGAAAGCCCAAGCCAGCAGAGGAGGAAAGCAGCCAGCTGTGGGTTTATTTGAACAGGAAGAATTTCCTAAGCACCCTCCCAAAACAGAGGCATCTCTGCATTATTTAGCAAGTGTCACACAACTGTAACTCCTGGCTTGCACCACATCCGTAGGAAGAGATGGCCCATCACAGATGGTGGGGACAGAGAGACATCCGTGGGTCACTGCCTGACCTGGGAGACATGCACGACCCCCTGGGCCTCAGTTTGCTGGATGCACGGATGTGTTGGTAACCACTGGGAAGCAAGAGCTGCTGGAGGAAGGGAACACGAACACCATGACTATGTTTGTGAGCAAAAGTCTGTTTCTAGGGTGCCTGCTGAGGCAACGAGGTGTGCTCTCCCTGCAGACAGAGCGTGGTGGAATACACATAGCAGAGGTTCTGCTATGGCCTCCAGCCTTTTGTACTGGGATGAGGATGCACCTGCATCCCAGGATTTGCTCCTGCCACAGAGAAACCCTGGCCCTTCCGCCTGTTATATATAGGATAATAAATGAGGAGAAATGCAATACTGACATTGTGATAAATCAGCTGAACGCAATCAGAACGTGCTCCCAACAGCAGCAGTTGTAAGTCTGGCCACAGGACTTTTCAGCTCAAAGATGAAATGCTGGCCCTGATACCCAACAGGTCTGAGGAACAGAGACAAATTCTCAATATATTGCAGGATAATGTGAGTTTTGCCTCCGTTGCAGTTTCAGCCACAAGTGCAGGCTGAGCAGGTGAGAGCTTTCAGTAAAACACAGTGTATTTAACCAGCCTGGGGAGCTTTCATGGAAAGTCCTTCCTCAAAGGGCAAAACCTGCTGAGTGTCTACCTTTCTAGCAGCAGAGCTTCCCCCAGGCACGGGCACTTACAGCTGGGTCTGCAGCCCATCCTAACGGGTGGGCAGCTGAGCCCAGGGGACGGTGGCATCACTGTGGGACCAGCGGTGGGGTAGCCCCAGCTGAAGCCCAGCAGAAGCCAGGAGTGCTCCTCAGCAGCGCAGCTGCCCCTGCAGTTGCTCCCAGCTCTCCTGGTCACAGCAGCTGAGCGTGGCCAGGCTGGCTAAGGAGGGAAGGTGGGGGGAGACAGACCCCGCCTTTGTGAAGCTGATTCCAGACACACTGCCCTACACAGGCACCCTGCAAAGAGGGTCCGTTGGGGCTCAGCTCAAAGGAGGCTGTAGAGAGGTGGGGATCAGTGCCTTCTCCCAAGGAACAGGCGATAGAACAAGAGGAAACAGCCTCAAGCTGCACCAGGGGAGGTTTAGATTGGATATTAGGAAAAATTTTTACACTGAAAGGGTTATTAAACATTGGAACAGGCTGCCCAGGGAAGTGGTAGAGTCACCATCCCTTGTCGTATTTAAAAGACGGGTAGACATAGTGCTTAGAGATATGGTTTAGTGATGGTTTTTGTCAGTGTTATGTTGATGGTTGGACTCGATGATCTAAAAGGTCCCTTCCAGCCCAGGCAATTCTATGATTCTATGAAGTGGTGAAAGCATAATGGGAGCTGGTATTTAACATGCAGGACTTGATTGTATCCCTATAGAAATGCTTGGTTTGGGTCCTATTTTCCTCCCCTAGTAATGACTTCAGAGGTCCATGGGGAATGTGCATTGTTGCCTGCAGAAGAAAACTGCCGCAGCTGATCAGGGTGGTGGCCTTCTCCACCAGTGGGGGAGCCCACACTCATGCTCAGTTTTTCCTAAAGTCACTTCTGACTCCTGATTCTGCATCCACTTGGAGCTATCAACTTACATATCAAAGGGACTGACATGGCCCTGAAATTACAACATCTGATTACTTGGTCTGTTAACATGCACAAGGCAGAACAATGGTGATGCTCCCACTCCTGAGATGAGGAGCAGAGATAGAGAAGCAGTAAAATATTTCCCCACTGAAGTCTTTGTCAGAGCAGGGGCTAATGCTCCACCACTGCTCCATCATGTCTTTTCAATCAGGGATGTCCCCATACTTGATCCCACGGAGGTGGGATTTGAGTATTTTAGTATGACAGCAGAAGTGTGTCTCCCTCTCTCGGATGGCCTCTTGTGCCCTGGAGGCATGTCCTTCCCTCAGCTCTCTCTTCTTTCAGTCTGCTTTGATTTTTTCTTGTAGACCACATTCCTAGTACGATGTTTGCCTTTTTCATAACATTATTACGACACTGACTCATGTCAAATTAAGGTTCAAGTATTATGCAGGAGGCTTAGAAATGTCCTACCTGAGACATGGGAACTGGCTCCAGTCTGAAGATGGCTGCAATTTGGGCCTTTCCCAGCCATAACACTGGCTTTAAAAATAAATCTTGTGGGTTAAAATAACAGCATACATTGGATACACCTTCAAGTTTTGAGCCAAAACTTTGACTTGGGTCAAAGCTGTTAAGGCTGGATACGTGACTATTGCATTTAAGTGAAAGCTGAGATTCATCATTCAGATGACATCTGAAGAAGGGATTTTAAGCAAGTACACATGTTTTACAGGCTTTCTAATTAAGCTGCCTCCACTGGCAGCTACTTTAAGTCCAGTGGAAGGAGCGGTCACTACACGTGACTCACTCCAGCCCCGAGGCCCAACTTTATCTATAGGTGACATACCAGCTCTTACAACGATGGAGAAACCTGGCCAGCAGCAGCCAGGGCTCTGGGCGTCCTGCCTCTGTAATATGGGACAGGGATGGTGGATATAAATCTGAATTAGCTCAGCTTAAGAGATGAAGGACGCAGTACGGACTCAGCAAAGCTTATGTGAAGAGCAGTTTAGAGCAAGTCCATGGCTTTAACTGCTGCCAGTGTGCATGACGCTGCGTGAAGCTTTCTGCCTACCAGCTCCTCCTGCCCCTTAATGGCCACGGGGTCTGCTGGCACCCTGAGAAGAGCTAGGAGCCAGACCGGACTAGACTTGGGATCGGCGAGGGAGATTAACCCCGCTACCTGTTATGAAGGTGGAGGCAGATAAAATAAAAGCACACCCTCCCTCGCTGCGACAGCCACCGTCCAGCTGCGGAGGAGGGTGCCTTTCTCCTGCAAACAAAACCTCTTTCCTCTGCCATCTCCGATGCTGCTGCAGTTTGCAAAGAAAGGCTGCTGATGCGCTCGCCCATTGACAGAGCGGACTTGCAGGGTAGTTTATGGCACCTACTGCACTCTCAGCTCAGAGCTGTAAAATAGTATTCACTGTAGCTACTGTGCAGGGCTTGGCTAGTACAGCCACATGCAGAAGTATCCAGCAAGAAAAAAAAAAAATGCAGCTATTAAAAACACTCACACACAAGCCAGGAAACATCTTATTATAGAACTTGGTTTGAAGAAGGGAAATTAAAAACCCCTACCCACACTCAACATATGCCCAGCTATATTTGTCTGATCCATTTATTATCTTAGCCAGTGTAATTTCAACGTTGCACTAATTCAGTCTTTCACACAATTAAAAAAAAAAAAACAAACAAAAAAAACAAACCAACCCAAGGCACAAGATGCCATCACTGGTTTACAGCTGTGGCCTATCCTATTTCTCTGAACATTTGCTGATTTGGCATCAGCACAACACCAAGGAAAGCAGAGGGTGGGGGCTGGGATCTGACTGGAAGACGTGGATCACAGTAAAACAGGCTTTCTTCTATATTTATAGCATCGCCCTGCCGGAAGGGCAGCAATTTGTTTGTGCGCTGATCTTTAAAATTGTGGTGGAGAAAGCATCACTCTGAATGGGTCCCTTCACTAAAGATGTACCTCATGCATGCATTTCTCAGGCCACAGAATTGGAAATAAAAGCTCTGGCAATGACACGCCATGCATGCAGAGTTAAATGTGCAATGGAAAACATTACAGCTTGGTTAGTTATTGCTCCCGTAGCGCAAAGACTGGAAATCGATGCTGCAAGTACTTTATGAAGAAGGAGGAAGGTTGGCGCTGGATTAAAGAAGTGTGCACGGGTAAGCACGGAAGAAACCTGGCCATGTTTGTAGGCTGAGATTCTCCAAAGCCAACTGTGGGTGTAACCATGCTGAAATCACCGGCAAGCCCAGTTCCTTTTGCACAGAATGGATGCCGAAATCCTGCAAGTTTGACACAAGCTGGAAGCTCCCCATTGGGTGGAAGATCCAAAATGGTTTGGGTTGCTACTTCTGCATCCTTGATGCAGCAAGTTTAACCAGGGCCCTGCAACACTCGCTTTTATTAATGGCCTGGATGTCCTGACCATTTTTCTTTTTCAGTTCTCACGAGTTATTTTCACAACACAGCTTCCCGTGGTCACTCAATTTTGGGAGCTGATTAGGCCAACTGGTGGGATAAATCCCCACAGATGAACCCACACCCAGCGAATCAAGAGCGTTTCTATAAAAAGTTAGGAACATGTGCATAGCATTGTGCGTACAAACAAGACTCAGCACGTACCTGCCTTCCCTCTGCTGAGAAAAGCTCTTTTGGTTTCATGGAGATGATGCTGACCACTTGTGATGGTACCTAGCCCTTGGCTACCCCCCCTTGCACAAGCCCTCAAGGTATTACTCAATAAGGGTAAGGAAATTGCATCTCCATGTTAGTTCTGTCCTCCTGTTTGTAATGAAGTCCTAGAGATAAGATCTGTCTGTGACTCACTTTTGCATGAAAATCTACCCTCTTTTAATACTTTGAACATCCTAGGAAAGACCATTGTGCAGGGACAGAGAGGCCTCTTGGATGTGATTGGGGTAAATGGGTCCATTTTACTCCGCAGCCTGCCTAGGTAGAGATGTAGAGTTGCACAGATACAACAGCGATGTTAAACATCTACAGCAACATCTTGGTCCTGTAAAAATCAATAGCAAAACCTTCTTGGATCCTGGGCTCTATCCAGGCTGTGGAAACAGCAAATCATACAGAAAAAAAGCTAGTGTTAGACAAGAGCTACAGGAGTCACGGTCCAGTAACAGCTTCCAAAGGTCTTTGGGGTTTTTCCCCTCCAACAAAAAGGTACCAAGGGAGCTTGCAGAACCTATTTAAAGCAACTACAGTGGGACTTGGACAAAACGTGTGTCTTCACAAAGGTCCAGCATAGACTTCTTGGGAGTACAGGGACATGCACATCGAGTTCTACGGAAACATAGACCTACTACCAGCACTCACACACCCTTCTCTCGCACATGTACTGGCAGGACCAGCTTGTATAAACACACATACCTACGTTTGTATGTGCAGACAAATTCCCATATCCACTAAAATACAGGGGCCATCCTAAAGAGGATGCATTGTACTCATCTCTGGGGGATGTGCATGCCATGTTATTCATAGCAGCCCACACCGAAAGATGACAACTTTTGCCTAAGCTATGAATTGAAACGCTCGGGAGTGTGCTCCTTAACTCCCCGTGTAGGAAGTACCACATAATCATCAACGAGATGACTGCAGACTACTTCCCCCTCCCACATTCGGTTCCTATTCTGGATCATGATCACTCACTGAATGAGAATTCAGGATTTCATTTTACGCCCCTCCGTTTGCCTTTTTTATTGTACCAGACTCAGACGCTGCTCTGAAGGCAGGTCTATTAATATTCTTGGGGATTTTTGTTTGATCTTTGTATCAACAGTGTGAGGAAGCAGAGGAAGAAAGTCTCCTTGCCTCCACCTCAGGTATTTGGACTCAGGCCTCCCAGCTGCCAAAGTCTTACTCAGTCCTGGGCTTGGACTTACTTAAAGCATATTAAAATTTTCTGGGAATTTCTCTGTAAAATCCATATGAGCATATGCAAATTACTTCCGCTTCCCCCTCCCCAGAGGTTTAACATGGCGAAATCTAGGTGTACCGGGCTGGCAAACAGACCAGGCCCCAACAAATTTCATGATTCCCAGCAGTATGACTATTAGAGCCACTCGAGAAGCTTGGCAGAGTATTAACTGGAGAAAAACACTGAATTTTCACTACTTTTTTCTTCAAGAACATCTGAACTTCTCTAAATAATAAAAAAAAAAAAAAAATAAATTCAGCTGGAGGTAGAAACTGCCAACATGAGATGTGTCAGGCTGGTGGCTGAGACCAAAGCAAGTGATGGTACCCGCGTGCCACACAGCTCAGCCTTGCTATATGAGAGATATAGGATGCCTGATGGCATCTCCAAAGAAGCTCTGAATCCTGTCATCACAGCACACCTGGGACACAGGGAAGGGCTCCCCACATTTTGCGGTCAGAGCATCGAGTCTGTGGGCAAGCCGTTCACATGGTCTGATGTACTGAAGTAAAGTAGCGTAGAAAGCAAAATCTGTCCAGTGCCCAATCTGCTAGACTATGCTTTCTCCCTGATATATATGACCATAGGCCGAATATGCATCCTCACACATGATGAGTGTGTGCCCCTGTGAGAAAGGCAGGACAGACCTGATCTGCAACAGCATCCAAAGCTGATGCTGTTGAAAAGACAGGGAACTGGAAGATATTCCCTTCATGGTCACTAAAAATATGGATGTTTTAGCACCACCCCTCCGCATAGCTAAGATAAAAATAACCTTTCTATAAATGCACCACTGTATTCTGAGGTCGAATAAGACTCCTAATGAAATCACTCCAAGGCATTCAAAAAACAATTTACTATTTATCTCACTGAAGAAAGCTAGTCCATAGTTTTTTCTTGTCTCCTCTCACTAGGGCTCTAAAGCCCCCGGAGGATAACTATTTCAATAAATTACATAACAAATTACGTTTCGAGGCTGTGTATCTCCATCGCAGAGTGTGGAAGCAGCATAAGGCTGCCTGTTTTTATGAGCTATTTTGAGACACAATGTCCAGCCCTGGCTTTCTCAGAATCCATCAGCATCGCAGTGAATGTTTGTTCCCCAACAAGCACACACACACACCCCACTACACACCTCTCATTGACCCGATGGTTCCCACATATCCCCCCCAAACAGACATTTCCCTTCACACCAGAGGATGACCAAGAAGGTACTCCACTTGAGTAGCAAAAGGAAAGAATTCATCTCATCCCCATGGTGGGCTTCCAGCTTTGATCTCCTTGATAACCACCACATCTGGTGACCATCTGTGGTTAAAAAATGGCTTCCCAAGAAGAAACGCTTAGCCTCAGCATGGGGAGGTCGGTTATTTTTAACCGAAACCTGTTCCACCTTGGTGTCTCAGGAAAACATGCTTGTTCAGCAGAATCGGTCCTTTAGAGTCAACGTGTGCTATCACAACCTAATGTTACTTTTGGCAAACAAACCAGTATCACCTACTTGCCCAGGCTCATCCATGTACAGCATGGCTGCCAAGGGAAAACAGGATGAAGAAAGGATGACACATTACTAATCTCTAACCACGCATGTTCAAAGTGCAAATGGAAAGAATGAACAGCCTTGACCCTGTACTACCCTGTTTATCACCGGAATAAATGAAGCCCCGGCTGTGACCGGGTAACTTTCTCCATAGCATGAGCACGGCTCACTCCTGGGCAGGGGGTCAAGGAGAGAGCTGTGGCTCCAAACCTCTTCAGCTCTAGAGCTTCTTGGCTAGGACTGTTAATCACAGCAGCAGCAGGGATGCAGGGACACTCGGATTGGACTGTATCAGATGACCAACGACTCCCACCGCAAGGCAACAAAGAGCTCAGTGTCTGGACTCTGCCTACTGTTTGAGAAGACCTAAACAAAGTAAAAACCAGGAACCCATAGAATGAAAATTCTTCCCTCAGCCTTTCCTCGCCCTGCCTGGTCATGGGCGAGTGGGAAGAAAGGGGAAGCGCTGCCCTGTCCACATCTCTCTGCTCTGGTCAACACCCTGCCTTGCCTTTGAGACGGCAAGGCCGGGATGCTGCTTCGCATTTGCCATCACACGCCTTGTGGTGAGTATACCATGTGTAAACACTGCAAATCTTGACTTTGCATTGCTGAGATGTGCGTACGCGCCTGAGTCATGGCTTTGATTTGATTGACAGCCCTCTGCTCGAGAAGCCTCCGGAGAGCTTAAGCTTGGGGAGTTTTGTAAGCAAGGACGTTATGTAAGTGGGTAGCTATTTTTGTTCAAAGTTTAGTTCTGTACTCCACAAGACTAAAAATACACGCACACAAAGCTAAAGAACACATTTCTAAAACTCGTTAAACAGCCATGCCCTTTCTCCCGTGATTCTCCTCCTGGTGGTGGCATCTGCTGAAGGTTTTCTGTGCACTGTGGAGAGCAAGGCTTCTCCTTTATAACCAGCCTCCTCCTCTGCCTTCATCATCCTCCAAGACCACAGCCCAGCACTCAGGACACCACAAGCACTTCTGCCACAAAGAAATGTGGTAGCAACGCTGGAGCAGAAAATATTATATTAAGGTGACCACAGGTGATTGCTGCAACTGTGAAACCAGCCTGTGCTCAGCATCTGGGGCAGCTCCTACTTGCCCCAGAGTCCCTTTTGCAAAGTGGTGGCATTGTGACCCCAGATGATGAGGAGGAAGGATGTCCTGCCAGGCAGGTGAGGGCAGCACAAGAGGTTGTGGGCTATTGGGAGAGAAAAGGCAGCTTCATGGCTCACAGCTGCTTTATTTTAGCAGAAGTCAGAGCTAGAAGGAAGCAAGTCCAACACGGGTCCATACCTTGGTCTCAGAGCAACATGTAGAGATGACCTGGCAATGCTGCATCATCACTTCTCTGCTCTGTCCCAAATTGTCTGAGTTGTCTTGAGTCAGTTCCTTAAGCACAGATCCACAGAGGTCTACAGAAAGGCCTTCAGGAGATGGACAAACAGCAAAAGTCAGGGCCATGCTACCATCTGAATTTTACAGAGGGAGGAATCAAGGCAGCCTATCTCCCTCAGTGTCACCATTATACATATCTTCTTGGCTGGGAGGTGATCAAGGGGGTGGGAGTGGGAGCCAAAATGAATAGTGTACCTCAGGCACAAGCTAAGCCTTTGCTTCTGTCCCATGAAATATTTTAGATGGAATAAATCAGGCCTATTATCATTTAGGTGCTTTGGAAAAAAAAAAAAAAAATCCCACCAAACTTCTAGAAGATTGTCTGCTGTTAGAGACTTCAGACAGTTAAATGATACTTGCTAATTCTGGTGCTCCACTAGGCCCAGACATCTATCCCTGCTGGCAGGTCTAATGAGGACTTTGGTCTGCACAAGAAATAGTTATTCATCATCACATCTCCTTGCCCCTTATGTAAATGTTCTGCTTCATCTCAGAAGAAAGGAAGGGGGGGAGCTATAAATAAAAAGTAAGCAGTTATTTTTGGAAAGGAATTTTCTTCCCGGTGTATGTGTCTCTGTGTGTGTGTAAACAGCTATCTTCTGCATTTCTGTCAGTTTATCTAATCTCTTAAGCAAATACCAAGGTTGTTGGGGCTTTTTTTTTCCCTATGGCTTGGTTGACTTCATCAGTCTCCAAAGGACTCCTTTAGGGGTCAGTCTCTCCAAGCACCGCAGCGTGCCCCGGCGGTGCCCATCGGGGCAATTGAGCTGCAACTGATGTACGAGACAAAGTCTGGCCCTTGAAGTTGTTGCTTGAGCCCATGTTCTGTAAAGACATAATTCCCTACAGCTACTAACTGCATATTTATACCTGTGTATTGCATGTGCTTTAATTTCACTCGCCGTCATGCTAAGGGGATGATTTCTGGCGACATGAGTTTTGGCTGTGGGGAACTGATCCCTGCGCCACTGGTCCCCCTGCCCATCAGCATCCTCCAAAGCACACACCTACTGCTGTCACTTCCTCAGACAAGGCTCTTTCCAAAACTATCAGGTGGGGAAGGACCCTGCCCAAGTGCCCCCAGCACTGGAATAGCTGGAATAGCCTGACCTGGGCTTGTGGGAGCAGGCAGGGCAAAAGGGATTTTTTTTTTTTTTAAAAAGATGAGGTACCTGCAGTTACAGATGGGCGAGTATGCTGGGGAGGGGAACAGGCAGGGGATTTCTATATATAAAATGAAAAGCAGCTTTAGGAGCAGAAACAAGCTGCTAACGGCAATGGAAAAGCTCTCCACAAGAGACAGCAGCATCATGTGTGCTGATAAGAGATAGGGTTAAGTGAATGGAACATCACATGCCTGGACCATTCACGGCTCTTCTTCCTACGCAAGCAACAAGCTCTGGAGGTTGATAACACTGGAATGTCAATGCAGAGCTAAAAAAAAAAAAAAAAAAACACACACCCCAAAACCCTCCTGTGTGCTGCTTTAAATATTCCCAGGAACTTGGGGCTTGTTCTGAAAGCATCCGATTCAAAGCCTGGGGAGGGCTCTTCACTCCAGCTTGTGATAACGCCGCTCACCACGCTGGAAGGCAGGCAGAGGCCAGGAGGCTTGAAACACTGCATTGGCCTTGCCGTGTGTCAAATCATTTTCACCAGGAGCAGAGAGATAACCAAGGAAGGGATAGAGAGAACAGAATGACTCAAATGTCGCATTTGTTAAGGCGATAGCAAGCACATTATGAAAACTAAAAACTAAAAAGCAGTTGTTCTACACATGCCTTGTTCTTTATGCCCTTATCCCCAGCCTCTCACTGCTGCCTGGCAGAGACACGAGCTTGTACAGACCTTGGGTCTGACAACAGATGTCACTTCCTATGAGGAATCATCAAATATATAGTAATTTTTTAAATATTTAGCTGAATTCCCAACCCTGCTGAAGTCAGAGTTTTGTCACTGCATTCAGTGCACTCAGGGCCAGAAATTAAGTGATTTGACTGTGGTCAAATGGAAAGTTCATGGCAGAGGGAAACTTCAGTCCAACCCAACCTCCCAATCAAACCTAGCTCACCATGAAAACCTGTAAGATCATCCTTCTTTCAGTGCAAAAAGTCTATTTCCTTCATCCAGTTACCCAAAGATCAACAGCTGTTGATGGTCTTATGCCAACGCAGAGGATATTTTGGACACTGGTCACCCAGAGGTCCGGAATCCCTTGTTCTCAGAGCTTCAGAGTCCTTCAAAGGACTAGAAAGCATAGGAGAGAACAGGCTTGTAACCAGCTGCCTTTTCTCCCACCTCTTGTTTTATGCTTGAAACTACCATGGCAAGTTTTCCAGGGTGAGCTCCCGGGCCTCAGAGTGGTGGCGCCCAGGCTCCTAGCCCAACACGCTTGTGCCCTGATCTTGAGAACTGCAAATGCCCATGCTACAAGTACAGTCAGAAAGGGAACACACATGCTCAACATCTCTGAAAAACAAATAAATTCAAAAAACCAGGCCTACAAAATCTCAGTTTTATCAGTTATAAACTGTGATACCCAAAACCTCTTTCCCAGATACGTGAATGCAGTTATTTGTCTGAATTCAGCTTTCCTTGCTCAACACCATCCGACTCACTGCGAAGCAGAAAAATGACCACATCTTTTGAAATACATGGTGGTAGAAAACCTCTCAGAGAGAGGCCACAGTCACTTTGTTGCTCAGGAGTGACAGAGGAGCAAGCTCTCCATGCACTAACTTCATGAGAAAGCAGATATCAGAAATCAAACAGAAAAACCCACCAGGCTTTCCAGTAAAATCATCCCCAAGATGACATAGTGTATGGCAGGGTCTCTGAAGCCCTGAACTCCTACTCTCAGCTCATTTCTTGTTTTCTATTGCATAATTGCATATTGATGATCAGAGGGATGGAGCACCTCTCCTATGAAGACAGGCTGAGAGAGCTGGGGTTGTTCAGCCTGGAGAAGAGAAGGCTCCAGGGAGACCTTATAGCAGCCTTCCAATATCTGAAGGGAGCCTACAGGAGAGCTGGAGGGGACTCTTTGTCAGGAAGTGTAGTGACAGGACAAGGGGTAACAGTTTTAAATTGGAAGAGGGGAGATTTAGATGATATCTCAGGAAGAAACTCCCGTGAGGGTGGTGAGGCACCGGGACAGGTTGCCAAAAGAAGCTGTGGATGCCCCATCCCTGGAGGCATTCAAGGCCAGGCTGGATGGGGCTTTGAGCAACCTGATCTAGTGGGAGGTGTGCCTGCCCACGGCAGGAGGGTTGGAACATGGTGATCTTTAAGGTCCCTTCCAACTCTAACCATTCTATGGTTCTATAATGGACCCCGGATGAAACCCACACTGCCATTTACCATGCTGGTGTGCAGATGCTTTTGCTAGAATAGAGTAAAGCTAAACAGAGCTGCATGAAAACCTGCAAAACCTGAAAGGCCAAAAAACAAGGCTGCAGCAACTCGTTCTCCCCCACTTTCCAGGGCTGAATTGTGAATGTTCACCCATACAGGCTGACCAAACCCAGAACCAGGGTGTCTTGACTACCATGGGTTTTAGGGTCAAAGGCTAAATTCAGCTCACACACTGAACTCAGTGTGGTTTTGTGGGTGCAAACTAGACTAGAACTTCAGTCTACTAGTTTGAGGAAGGAGGAACAACTTTGTTCTGATTTAAAAAGGAAAGAGAAACAAAATAAAATGCTGCCATCACCTTGCAAATCCCAAACTCTATAGTAATTTTGCTGCACTGGGTTGCTCTTTCTAGGTGACAGGGCACTGGAGATCATTTCTACCAGGTGTAGGAGCTGACCCCTGTGGGACATGAGCACTCTTCATCCTGTTGGACATTTTAGCTCAAGATATTCAGCCCCCTTTCCTAGGGCTCCCTCTCCCTACAAACCCCAGGAGGGGATGACAAAGGCAAAGCTTTAAACTTCATGCAATATCACACAGGCTTTTCCATACTCGCTCATCTTAGAACCGTAGTTTAGGTCTCTGTTCTTACTTCTGTTTGGGCATGGACTTCCTATCCCTGTTTACTCTCCTCAAGCATCTCCAGGCAGGCCCCAAGCATCTTGCAGCCACCCACTCACCATTACAGAAGGAGTATATCACATCCCAGTTTTAACAGTGTTTGGTGGATTTCCTCTGCTGCTAAAAGCAAAACAAGTTCTGTCTCACCCAGGCAGAATTACTACAACACGGAGAGGAAAACCAAGGGAGATGGAAGGAAAAGCAAGGGAGAGTGAGAGCACCTCCAAGCAGGAGGAGGATTTCCAGCAAGGAAACAGCACCCAGCCCAATACCACTTGCTCTTCTGGGCTGCCCCAGGACCCTCTCTGTGGCTTCAGCCAGGGCCACGCCACCACCGTTGATCCATGCTCTGTCACTAGCTAAGGTGACTGTGGGGTGAGATATACCACTTGGATTTTCCCCCATACATTAACTGTGTCATTTCTTTCTTACCAGACACTGCCTGCAGCTGTAGCCAGGTCTCGAGGGAGTACTGGGGAGGTAGGAGGGTCTGGCAGGTTGGGTCCCTCCTGTCACCATTGGCAGAAAAATGCAAATCCTACATTTGCCCTAGTGCTTTCTCAGCTAATGCAATCCCTTCCAATAGTGGTTGTGCTCTTCTTGGCTCATGCCCGTGTAGGGGTCTTGCAGTAGTGCCAGCACAGAGAGCATGGCATAGCCATATGGCAGGCTAAAATGTGACACTTCTAATGACATCTGCTTTGTATTTCTTCATCCCAGTGAGCAGTCTTTAACAAAAGGCATGCTTATCACCAATGACCAGCCGTCAGTGTTACTCAGGAGTTGCCCAGTCACCAGCTGGAAGCGTCCTGGTGTTGAGACCACAGATCCACCAGCATCAGCTCTAAGACAGGGAAGGCCAAAGCCAAGGACTGACTGAACAACACCGTGCCCCACACCGTGCAGAAATGGTGCTACTACTAGTCCTGAAAGCAAATAACGCCAACTGGTTCTTGACCTCTCTGACTCTGCTCAGAGAAGGATGAGGCTTGAGTTCCCCACCAACAACTTTTCAGGCAGGAACATCTTTACTAAAGCTGGATCAAAGGAGGCCAGCTAGATCAGGGGGCAGGATGAGATCAAGTCTCCACCACACAATTCCGTATGGCAAAAGTAGCCTTCAAATACTGTCTACAGACATCTTGTACCCAAGCCAGAACAAAACAAGATGCCAATACCTTCAAATTCAATGATAAATCCCTTTCCCATCTGGCTCCCTCTTCTGAGAGCTTCAGAGAAGGCCTGAAATAACTTGATGGTTTGCTGAGGTTTCCTGGTTACAGTTCTCCTGAAAATGGTAATAGCTCAGTGGCCTCATTCACACTACACGAGCATATAAATACACCTTAAGCAATTCTCCCAAGTCACTTCTTCAGGTAATGAATGTTGGTCTTTCCAATTTCTTGTGCGGCTTCAGTTGATACTTGAATTAGCAACTAAGAACTAAAAAGAATTAAAGAGGATTTCTAGTAACTGGGGTGCCACTTACACTAGCTCAGGGGCACAAGTGAGTGAGCTGACGAGTAGACAATTTATTGCAGAATTAATTTCTTTGTTGATCATCTCTGTTCTGTGCTGCGACAGCGACCTTTCAAGAGGCAGAGGAGTCAAGCTTTGGCACACAAAGACCATTTCCACTCAGACACCCTTCCAAGGGCAATGAAAGGCTTGACCCGAGAAACATTCTGCATAAACCTTAAAAGCAAGAGAAAAATCAGTTTTCCAAAGTAATTTTTTAGTAGAAAGGTACAATAGAGAGAAGCAAGGGCACACTTCGGTGTCTCACTGGAGCTTCATTTCCTTTCAGTTACATATTCTAAACTGTCTTCAGCACAAAGGGCTGAATATCCACCAAAAACTAAACCAAGAAAATTATTCTTCCAAGATTCTATATTTATTCTATATATATCTACATCCACTCTCCTCTCAGACAGAGCAGCTCTGTCATGTCTGCATACAACAGCTTACCTTTGCACACCCACAGTACAGCCTATGGTTATCTAGATATGACTTAGACCAACTTCCACCAGGGCAGAAAAATCAGGCTGCAGAGAGGCGCAATTTTTCTGCAGATGTGCCATCCTGACCCTCTCTTCGAGGGCAGGGGGTGCAGGAAAGTGTTACAGCCAGAACTGCCACCTCATTCTGCTCTACAGAGATTCCTAAACCAGCCCAATTCATGGCCAAAGGTGTCCCTTTCACACGTCAGTCTGCAGATACTTCTGGGCAATTATTGTTGTCTATTCAGGGAAATGTTTCCAATGAATTCCTTTAGGGCCACTCCTTTTCCTCACTCCCTCCCTGGTTTTCCTTCTTTCTTATGTCAGATCCCAACCCAGCTGCTGGGCTTCTGTAAAAGCCCTCAGGGGGGACAAGCATCGGGGAAATTTCTCTTTCCAGCCCCTCGTGAGAGCTCAGAGGCAGAAAACACCAGGGCAGCCAGGCAGCCTCCTTCTCCATGGAGCCCAATCCCTCTTCACTCCACATCCCCAGCCCCGCAGCCATCCCAGACCTGGAGAAGGCAGCCTGGGTGAACTGCCATTTCCCCCTCTCGAAGCCCAAGTGACCTTAGCGTGAAGAAATGTTTTCCTGGTATTCAGCCTACATTTCCCCTCATTTATCCCATTGTTTCTACTTAACCCTTCCTCAACTACTGCCTTACACTGAGACCTCTAACTGTATTTAGCTGCCATGCACATTTCTGACATGCTTTAGGTGCAAGTAATTCAGGTTAGCAACTTCTATGGCACACCAACAGACATTATATGTGTTCATATGCCCTTCAGATGTCCCTAATTTGAAGTCTTGAATTACCCAGTGACTGTCTGTTGAAAGTTAACGATGAGAACTGTAACATCAGTGGAACAAACTTACTTGCCACTCGCACACAAGGAAAGAACTCAGCATCCCCTCCAAGCTTTCTGCAGGAGCCGCTTGGTTTGTTCACCCTATGCAGGCTCCTTGTCAGACGTGGTATCCCCCATCACAGCCTTGCCAGGGCCACGAGCATTGGTAAGGGGGTCAGGGAAGAAGAGAAGTATTGCTTGGAGATTGCAGTTCCAAGGTGAATCTTTGCAAACCCTTCTCCCAGGAACAGAGGTATTGCTTCTGGTGTGGGACAGTCCCTCCAAAGCTAGTTGGGACACCTAAGGCACAGAGACTGTGGTTGTAATCCTTTTATATTAAAGCATAATCCAATTGGAGGGTGTCAACAGACATGTTGTAAGACACAGACGTGCTGTGACTGCATGATTGACTACTGCTACTTGCAAAATCAAAACCTGTTCCTAAGAAAATTTGCAGAAATCAGTCTGAGATCAGCTTTTTCACATTTCCTATGAATTTCCATTACTTCCTCCATACAAACTAAAAAGAATTTCTTTAAAAAACTGAGATGTGGAGTGACACAGAAATATTGCAGAATATTATCTTCTGTGGGCACCACATAACTACACTGAGTATCATTTTGTAAAGCCCAGAACTCCCTCTGCCTTTTGCTCTTTAACCTTTTAATACTTGTCACACTCTCCAGAGAGGACTTCATGTTCGTACCCTCAACATGCAAGACTCAGTAGCCTTATGCTCCAGATCTCCCCCAGGCTTCCTTCCCAGTGATTTGCCTCCTTTTAGCCATTCAAAGTTATGTCCCAGGAACTTTCTCCTTTGTATCAGCACTTCTATTTATATGGATCAATCACAAGCAGAGCATTTCTTCAGCAAAACCTAGTCCAAATTGGGCCCTGTGCAAAGTTTTCGCCAGTTTCTCACCGAGGGAGACAGTTTCATTGAAGATTTGAGCCAGACCAGAAAATTCAAACCAGAAGGCAAGTTTCTCATTTGGAACAAAACTCAAAGGTAAGATAACTTCCAGTCTCCTTGAAACGGCTTTGAAATCTTCCCCATCAGCAGGTCTGTCCTTTGCAGGGATACGCCTGCTAGGAACCACGGCATTGCCGGCCAGGACGGGTGAGGAAGGGTAGAGTGGTGATGGATAACCCATCAAAACCTTCAGGACTCAGTTTGCATCTTCCTATTACCCTTACACAAGCCTGTGGGTTAATTAGCAGATTTCCAGGGCTTGAGGATGCTCAAAGCACCGTTCAAGGGTTAATACCAAGACTGTTTTCACAGACTGAAAGAAGGTCTGGCTACAACTTCTCTTTGTTTCCCTCCTCCTTCTCCCTTCCCCACCTTCCCTCCTGCTGCTTCTTTTATGAATAGGTCTTTACTGTGCCTTAAGAAAAAAAAAAAATTGCCTCTCTGATGGCCTTGCTCTCCCCTGACTGCTTGGGGCTGTCAGAGCCCAGTCAGAGGGTGGCTTTTGTAACAAGGAAAGCTTCTTCCAGGCAGAGGAAGACACTGCCTGGGGCTTCTATATTCACAGCCTTTCTATTTCTGGCTCTCCCTTTTCACAGGGCTTTGTTTGCTAAGCCCTGCTCTCCCCCCACGGGACATTAGTGAACATACTTACCTCAGAAGTACAATAAACTGCAAAAAAAGCCCCAACAACTCTGGCAGAGCCCACCCCAGAGATGAGGGGCTTCACATCTTACTTCTCTGCTTTTTCTCCTTCCAGGGAGTTTGGTGGAAAGGAGACTAATTAATAAGAATGCCTTAATGGCTTAAATCCTGCTTTGTGGACTCCAATTTGCCTCTTGAGGTGGAAAGCAGAAAGTAATCCTATTTTCAATATAGGCAGAGGTAAACTGTGCTGACACTGAGCCCAAAGCAATTCAAGAAAGGTCACTGCAATAATGCAATGCACAGGCTCAGAAAAAACCCAGGAGCTCTGGGGAGCTGGCAGGGGATTTTCAGGTAAATGAAACGGCCCCAGCCCCTCCCCTGATCCCTGACAGAAGGATTTTGAGTCCCTGACATCAGCTCACAGCAGCTCCCCCAACCCCAGCATCAGAGATGCGACCAGGTGTCCCATCCCTTCCCTCCCACCTTGTGCTGTGCAGCACAGCTGGGTACGAGCACCACCAGCAGCAAACACACACAGAAGATATCCCCCTCCATCCTCCACCACCCCTGTGTGCTTCCAGGCTCTCCAGCCAGGTCACAGCTTTCCCAGGTTGCCCTGATCAGCAGCCTCCAGCCCCATGGGCTCGCTCTGGCCACAACTCTTCATGCTTTCCAAGGGCTTAGTGCTTCACCATCTCTTATCTTCCCAGTTCAGAGAGTTTCTGAATGCCAGGCTTTCTCTGTGCCTGTCTCACACACAGTACAGGGATCCTGGACCAGGCACCACCAGTTCAATTTTCCACTGCACTGTAGCATGGTGACCTATTCTAAGAGCAAGCAAGTTTAGCTACAGCAGGGTCACACAGCCAGCTTGACACAAGATTTTGAGGCAATGCTTAAAGGTCCTTGTCACGTCGTTACCAAGGTGCCTAAAATACATAGGAAGAGTAAAGTGCTGCAGTCTCACAAGGTCTGCACAGGAATATATTTGCCAAGCTGGATATCACTGCTATCTGTCTTTCCACATTAACTCTCTAGATCTAACGTCTCTTTTTCCTGAACCTCTTTGCAGGTAGACTAATGAAAATTTTTGGGAAAGGTCCGTTTAAACCAGCCTCTTCAGTGAGGCATACAGCTAACCACTCTCCCATCCTCTGAGGGCTACAGAGCACCCTCCTGTAGATTTTTCCATGAGTGGTTCTTTTGAACATTTGTTTTTTTCCCCCCGATGCCTCTTGAAACAAGCCAGTGCTCAAGCACAAGCCTGTCTGACACCTATCCCGAGGTCAAGCCAATTATTTCGCTCCTTGCCTACAGCTGCTCAGGCAGTCACACTTTGCACCAACCTTTTAGCATTTTCATCACCTCCAGCCGACTGCAGCCTTACCCAGGGAGGTTTACGGGTTTACACCTTGTCACTGCTGACACCTGCGAAGTCACCAAAAGCATATGCCACTTTACCAGCACTCCCCCCAGTGCCCTCCTGAACAGCAAACGGTTTTTTTGTACCACTCTCTTTCTGAACTTCAAGCCAGCTGGTTCTTCAGCTAAGAAGTTCTCCATCTTGGGTGCAAATTCCTCCAGAATCTGGCACAGCAACATTTTGATAAGGTACAGATAACAAGAGCATGTAGTAGTTTCCATCAACATGTGAAGTCAACCTTTTCCCAGGAAGGGACCCTCAGGGACTGGGTTGTAATCTTAGACGATTGTCCAGGCTCCCAGCTACCACTGACAAGGTTTAATCTGCCCATGTGAAGGCACCCCCATTCACTTCTTGTCTTGCTGGCTCATCCAGTTACTGCTTTTTGAGACCCAGCCCATCTCTTCTCTTCTTTTGATTTGAGCACACACATGTCCTTACCTGGCACCAAACAGATGAGAGAACATTTGTGTGCTCAAGTCACAAGTGCGCATGGGTATCGTCTGGTCTAATTGGAGCCATTTCTCCTGGAAATGTCCAATGGGGCAACAATGGCCGTGTCAAAAACCAGCTCTTGGTTCCCTAAGCACTTGCTAGGAGCCATGGCAGGAACTGGGCATGTCAGAGCAGCAGCAAGCCCTTTTATTTTCACAGAAACCACGGAGCAGCTCTGCCAGAGCAACGATATTCCCTCACTGCTGGCCAGTGCCTGGATGAACACTGTGAACCCAGAGGCAAAGGACTTTCATAGCCCATTACTCAGCCTCCTGAGCCATGCAGTTCCCAGCTGCCACTGCTCGTGACAGATCACTGTGCTACACAGAAGCTCGGCCCCTGCTCTATTTCTCCTCCAATCTCAGCTTGGAAACACAGAGTGTGAAAATACATTCCCCTGTCTTCCACGTGCTTTTTCTTCCCTCCTCAGCAGATCTGCCCCTAGCCCATCACCTTGAGGGTGCAGGGAAGAAGACACTCAGCGTTTCAGATGTCATGTTAACCTTGCGCGTGATGAAAGCTGGAAACACGCATGATCAGTAGCACTGTGGGCAAGAAGCTGAGAATAAGTGGTGTTGTAACTTGGAAACTTCAGGCACAGCCATGGGAGGATGCAGCGACGTTTTATTTTATCTCAGCCTAACTCCCAGAGGGCCACTATCCTACAAACCCCTTGCTGAAAAATAGATAGACCTTCAGTCTCCCACAAGTGACAAGCTCAATCCCTTCTCCCCTAGTTAAAATAATGATTAGAGATGGTTATTGGAAATACCAGGAAGCCTTGCTCCCATCTTGAAACTTTGCTAGCTTGGGGACTTTCCTGACTACCTACATATGCCTGGGAGATCCTGAGCATGAAGGCAGAAAATCCTTCCCCTACCAGCACTACAGTACTATCTTATGGATGTTTTCATCAATAGGTACCAGCAAGCTTTGCAGATGAAAGAAAGCATATTATCATCACTACTGCACTTTTTGGAGAGCAGTCAGGAGGTGGCAAGGCCAAGATTAAAGAATAGCAATGGAAATGAGACAGAAGACAGGGAAGCGAAGAAAAGCTGTGTCCTCTGTAACCAACACAGGTCAGAACATCCTCATTTTCAGAGAAAGCCCCTGGAAACTGGTCTTCAAAGGGCCACCAGAAGCCATCCGAGAAGCCAGGCTGGGGCTTACCAAACCTGGTATTCTTCCTCCATGTGGATTTCCCCATTTTCACTTCCATTTAGCTGCTCAGGGCTAACTCTAGGTAATACCAGATAAAACTGTGCCATTGACATGTTTTAGCACAAAGTGAGGAACATGTTTGCCTATCCCTTGCCCTGTGAACTCTTCTCCTAACCCAGCAAAGCCTGGCACTGGTGGAGAGACTCAAGATGGGTAGAGGCAAGACCTGCCATGCTATCAGGTAGCCAGGTTGGCAAGGAAGGATGTGTCTACAACTCCATAGGTGTATGTTCTGCATACCCAGAACCCATCTCTGCATCAGTCTTCACAGCAACTTTGCAGTTTGATGGGTCCCTGAGCTAGGAAGCCAACCTACGTCCCTCAGGAAAGCATCATCACATCCCTCTTCACCCAGAGGGGAAACCCACACACACACACAGACTGGGACACCTATCTTGTGACCATATCTTATAAGTATCTCTTACGAGCCCCTTCCCAGTCCAAGCACTTTCTACTGAAGTCAACACCACAAATTTAGCCCTGGCCACAGTGTGGCTCCTGCGTTCACACCAGAGGCCAGATCTGCAGGCAACACCTCACCTCCAACACTAGGGACTTTATGGCTGCACAAAGACTAGGAGACCATGCCTGCTCCAAAAAGCTCAGTTTAATAGATAGACACCCGCTATCCTCATTTTACAGAAATTCAGGCAGAGTTGGGGGGACAAAAGAATTTTTCTGAAAAGGCCATGTCAGTCCTCGATTCCACATGCAATATTACACTGCACCACATCCCTCCTGCATCTGCTCAGCACACTGACCTGCACAGTTCTGTCTCTGCGCCACTGACCAGCACGTGCTCAGGACCAATTAATCTTCTGACAGCCAAAAATCCAGCACTGTCACGTCACTGCTGGACCACGGAATGAAGAGCAGCAGGTCATGATGACCGAAGCCTCATTTAAATGCAGGAACTGCAAATACACCAAATATGAAGGACAAGTAAAGGGTGCAAAGACATCACTCTGAACGTTCAGGGCAGTTTAAAGGGAGCAGGCATGAAAGTTTTGCTTTAGCAAAGGTTCTGCAATCCAGCTGACGCATCCAAACCCTCCACCTGGGGGGCATCCTCACTTGGATTAACACTTCACTCCTTACATTAGGGTACTTCCTAATGGTCTATCGATTTCAACAGATGTCCCAGTTAAACGTGTTACAGAGGGAACATCAGCCCAGCAGCATCTGCAAGTTCATGTGCTAACACCCCACTGTTCAGTGCAAAAGGGAAAACGAGCATTGAGAGGGTAAGTTATTGGCAGGTCAATGTGACGCTTGCAATTCTGGTAACGAGCAGCCTACCCCAGAGCTGGGGTAACACAAGCATGCATGGCACAGCCTCCCCTCTGTGCTCTGTCCTTAAAACCAATGTCACCTCCTGGTTCAGCTTCCCAAGGCTCCTGCCACCTACTCAACATATCTCCATTCTTGCAGGAAACATGACTCACCAGCCACAGCTCCGCCAGGGCAAGGCACGTCCCCAAAACCACCTGCCTGCAGGTCCCAGGTAGGAGATGATCTCCTCATAAATGTGGTCCAACCAAAGCATCAGGCCTGGGGAACACAATGAGGGGCAGAGTGGCTCGGCCACATGAGGAGGGGTCTGGCAAGCAGCATTATTTCAGAGCAGCCTCTGTCGAGGAGCAGAGCAAAAACTAAATTTCTATTCTGGGGCTGTTGGTGCTTCCTGTTTGGTGTGACAGCTTCAAAGGGGAATTAGTATTTACAGAGCTCTGGTCACGTCATCCCATTGTTCCCATGCAGTCAGGAGGCTGCTGGGAGAGAGGAAGAGAGAGCAAAGCATCCCAGCAGGCTGCCCCAGCCACGGCTCCCTGCCAGCAGTGGCACTTTGCAGGGAGGCAAAGCCAAAGGCATGGTGGAGTCGGTGATTTCCCACCTCCTGGCCACAGGAACAGCACAGAGCGGGGGGCCAGTCAGACAGCTGGGAATGCAACTTCTCTCTCCCCAGGGATCTTCTGACAGCAAAAAAGGCAGAGAAGACAGGGGAAGGATTTTTCCTCTGGCAATCTAGAAGATGCAAATGCACACCAAAGTCCTTGCAGACCCAACGATAGGAGGTTTAAAGCCTTTTGAGGGATCTCAGCTTCTCAGCTGGTCCAAAGCAATCACTTCTCCAGAGCCATTATATTTTCTGATGCCCACAAATCAATACCATAGAATCATAGAATGGTTTGGGTTGGAAGGGACCTTAAAGATCATCCAGATCCAACCCCCCTGCCCTGGGCAGGGACACCTCCCACTAGACCAGGCTGCTCAAAGCCCCATCCAGCCTGGCCTTGAACACCTCCAGGGATGGGGCAGCCACAGCTTCTCTGGGCAACCTGTTCCAGTGCCTCACCACCCTCACAGGAAAGAATTTCTTCCTAATACCTAATCTAAATCTCCCCTCTTTCAGTTTAAAACCATTAACTCTCATCCTATCGCTCCACTCCCTGATCAAGAGTCCCTCCCCATCTCCCCTGGAGCCCCTTTAGGTACTGGAAGGGGCTCTAAGGTCTCCCTGGAGCCTTCTCCAGGCTGAAGAACATGCCACAGAGAGACCCAGTGCCTTCTGCACAGGCAAGAAGAGGAGCCTTCTGCAGAGGGAGGATATGCCAGCAGGGCCCTGAGGCACCCCAGGATGAGACAGCAGACCCCATCAGCCTCCCCTGTCCAGGTAACACACATCCATGGAGATGCACAGCAAAGCAGAGGTGTCAGGAGAGAGAAGAAAACAGGAATCTCACGGAGGAAATTCGTGGAGGAGAGGGGACTACAGGACAGGAGGGTACATCAGATGTGGCAAAGGGAAGCTAGGAGCAACTCCTGTCCACACAGGAGCCCTCAGCAAGACACAGCACAAATAAAAACCATTTTGGGGATTACCTCAGGATGTTGCTCTTCAGTGTTGCACAGCATCCCTACTAAATACAGGGGAAGCTATTCTGATCTTGATAGGAAGAAGGGGCAGAGACAAAAGGGAGGTGCACTAGGAAAAGGGCTTGCATCAGTTCTAAGCCACAGCTGAAGACAAAGGCCTTTTATAGGCAAGACCAACCAGGCTAAAGGATGACAGTAAATCTCTCTGATTATATTCTTCACCTGTGCCAGGAGAGACCTGCATCTCCTAGGGCTGTACAAGAATGAATGCAATAAAGATGATGAAGCACCAAGATTAAAAAGTAATGGGGGCTGTGCAAGTTCCCACATAAGTAAAACCCTGGTTCAACTCAAACAGTAGTGTGAACTGTCTGGTGACCATTTTTTCCTTGATTTTGAAGTCTCTCTGAATTTGTACTTGTAGGGCCACCTCGAATTAGTACTGGTTGCACCTCAGGCACTGTTTTTCCATAGACTTGGGCTCTCCCATGAACAGCATGAAAGTAAGACTAAGCACTTCAGGCAAAATGAGGTACACGTGTACAGCCTGGTCTGTGAGACAGATCCAGCCTCCAAATTTTGACAGTCAGCTTCAGAAGACCCAGAATTTCACCTGCATTATTTGCTGACCTATCAAGCAAACATGTAACGCTTCGTTGAATGAGAACTTGTGCTCCTCTATACTTTTGGTGTGACGTTTTTATTTATACATAATGTTTTAATTTTATTTTTTGTGTTGTTTCCTTTCCCCATTTCATTTCCTCTTTAAATTCCAAGACAACCGCCTGTGTGCAAGGATAGCAGCTGTTTTATTCCTGGAACTAGCACTCGGTTACAGGACAGACAAACACTGGGCTTTCTGCAGGAAACTCAGCTTTCCTGATTTGTTGCTGTTTTCCTTAGGCTGAAACTAATATCTGCTTAGAGCCAGAACAGACATTTGGGGTTTTGTCTATGGAAAGAAAGAGTTCACTCCTTGTCAGCAGCAACGTGCATCCTCTCAGAAACAGAAATATTTTCACTCTTTGATTTCAGCAAGACATTTTGGCAGCATTATGAACCCAAACCTTTGGCAGAATCATGCAGGCAGTGAGACAGAGAGAGAGAGAGACTTCACTGAAATATGAAGAGCAAAAGAGATCACAGCTCAGCGCTGCGTGAAGGGCGCAGGAGTCCTTCCTGCACAGCCCTTGGTGTCGGCAGAGCCACTGGCACAAAGGTAGGGCAGAAAAAGGCTTGGGCTGCAGGACCTTGCTTTCACGTTGAACAGTTCCTCACATCACAACCGGTACGGCTCCCTAAGTGGCCTGCAGAGCTGCAACACTTCATACTTCCACAGGCAAAAAAGGTGAAATCTGTTCTGGAAGTCTGAGATTTTTACTTCAGACCAACAGCAGAGCTATTGGAGAGTGCACTCTACATGTACCTCCTCTGTGACAGCCAACAGCTCGCTGGGAAGCAATTAAAACTTCCATGCATGGGGACACTTCTTGGTTAGCCAAAGAGCTGTCTCCAAGGGCTGGAGGAAAGCGGCATTGTGCTTGCATTGCCACAAGCCTGTTGGAAGCAGAACAAATGCTGTGACAAAGCTTATTTTTTTTTTGTCTCCAGGAGCCAGGAGGCACAGCTAAGTTCAAACATGCTCAAAATAAGTACTGAAACCTTTGTGTGCTGTTATAGTACTGAGTGGAGCTTCTAAAAACGTGAAGTTTTCCCATCCCTGGCTGGATTTATCTCCAGCCTTGCTCAAACAACCGCTCTGAGGAATGAGGGGACAGACTCATGGTACTTTAAGCAACCTGGTCTAGTGGGAGGTGTCCCTGCCCGTGGAAGGGAGGTTGAAACTCGATGATCTTTAAGGTCGCTTCCAGCCCAAACCATTTTATGATTCTATGATCTATGCTGTAAGGGCTTGCTGTGCCCGACAATGGGCAATACCTAAGCAGGTATTTCCCAAAGACAACATACAAGTAGTTGACAAGGCCAGTAGCAAAGCAACAAGCATTTGTGTCAGGACACACACACTTTTAGGGCTGACAACGCCCCCCAGAACAGGAGAACTACAAGTCACAGGTGAAAATAGGGAGAAAAGAAAGAAAGAGAGCAAGAGTGGAGCCTCAGCATCTCCTGCTTCATCCTGGAGCCACCAAAGGGTGCCTGCTCCTTTGCAAGGCAAGGGCACAAGGCTGGGCCTCTCAAGCATAAGTGTCTGCAAACTGGGTCTCCAGATAAAAATGGCAATAGGTTTGGTTTTGGCATTGAGTTTTTTAAAAAAAACCTGAACGAGTATGTTTTTGATCATGCATTTTTGTTTTGGTTTTCTGCTTGTTCTAATATGACCTGGGTTCTCTCTTCCTTCTGTTTCTGAACCTTCAAGATACTTTACTTTCTCTAGGTTTTCTCTGGGGAAAAAAAAAAAAAAAAGCTGGAAACATTCCTTTTCATTTAAAAAGAAGCTGAGACTCCTTGACAATGGGATGACTCCAGCAGCTGGGCTTTTAAGGACAATCTGGAAATTATGAGGCTCCTGATAAAATCATAGGAGTTGGTGAGGCCGTATTTCCCCTCAACAATTATGATTTCTTTGCCTGTGGGTATCACTGTGTTGAAACGCCTCTAAAGTTCCTGCTATGTCATTGAATTTGCATGCATTTCTTTTCGGTTCCTTCCTTCTCCAGCCCCTGCCAGAGAGTAGACATTCCTGAAAATCAGCTAAACCACACTCCCATAACTTTACAGCCTGAAGACCTTGAAGCAAATGAGCCTTGAAGAGTAATTGTAGCATTACAGGCACTAAATGATGCCGAATTATGCAGCGCTTAGCGGACACTGCTTAGTGGACTGGTTTGGGGAAAAACATTGAATAACATGAGAAAAAAATCACTTCTCCAAATTATACAGCAATGCTAGCTAAAACTCCCACTGTTTTCAACTCAATTGACAATAAAAAAATGGGACTCCTCCTTCAGCTGCGTGGTGAGGCTGGACCAGAGGAGTCCCATTTTAAACAGTTAAACCTGCTCTGGGAAAGGACTTCTTTTAGAGAACATTTTAACCCACCAAATTTATGCAGCCCCCCGCTGGAGCACCTGCATTGCTGTAAGAGGTACTGAGAGTGACTCCACCCCAAATCCAAGCACTTCAGGTAATGAGCATCAGCCAGGATAAACCAGCTCTTGGAGGCAGGTGGGAGCCAACGTTTCCATGCTGGTGGCTCAGATGCTGTGGGATGCATGGACCTTAAACTAGATGCTTCTTTCTAGCATGATAAATTAACTCCCACTGACTGCAAGAGATTTTTTTGTTGTTTAAAAGCTGTTGAGAAAACATCTCAGTAGCATTATTACTAACCAAGCCAAAAGAAAAGCAGCAGCAATAGAAATAATGAAGCAAACACAATGGATATGTGTTCAGTGATGTCTGGTGATGTATGTTCATTGCAGGGGGGTGTTGGACTAGATGATCTTTAAAGGTACGTTCCAATTCAAACCATTCTATGATTCTATGAATGTGAACTAATCATTGACCATCTCTATGTGTTCACATGCAGGGTATTTCTGCACACTCTACGGATGGGCTTCTTATTGTTTCCATTCTTCACATGTAGGAATCAAGCTGAAATTAAGCATTAATTAAGAATTAATTGCTCAAGATCATGCAGGAAATAGGTGAGGACTGAGGGACGGGAAGTAGGTGTTCCCCTGACCTGACTGTCACGTGATAGTGGCTTCCTACCAACACCTTAGCATTGCATAGGACCTGGAAAACACGAGGCTGCTGTAATGTTTGGAGGTCCTCTTCCTCAAGACTTCAGTATTTGTCATGGGCAAGAACTTGAAAGAAGGTGGGAAAGGAATGGGGGAAAGCCTATTTTGGCCCTCATCTCTGCTTCATGGGTACCGGTTAGCAGTGAGAGTGATGGACAGGGTGGTGGGAAGAGCAGGAGCTTTGATGAGTTGACCAAGAAATCCCCGTGAACTGTCTCGCATTCCTGGCAGGTGAAGATAGGCAGCACGTGGCTCAGCACCATGAGAACAAATAACACTGCCACTCACGGAGCATTTCTTCACCCCAGAGTATAGACTCCAGACACCCCCAAAGGGGGGGCAAGCGCGTGGTAGGTTTCCCAGTGCTTATCCACCACATTGTGCCGCATTCTTCATCCTCCTTCCTGAGCTTCCCCAGGCGGGAAAACAGCAAGTGCCACAGCTTATCCCTGCACATGATGAAGCAAGAGTTTGGGGGAGGGATAAGTAGGTGACAGTCTAATTAAGGAACGCGTGATAACGCCTTGTACTGGCAGCCAGGCTATAGGCATTTCCTGACCACAGGATGCTGCCAGCTTTGACACCTCTGAGCTCCCCTTCACCTGGCTTTTAAAGACTGGCCATGGCACTGCTGGGCTGATGGAGAGGTGTCCAAGTCCATCGTCTTGCTTGTGTGCACGCAGGGAAGTGGAAACAGAGGCTTTATGTTACCTTTTGGCTTGCCACTCGTTGTTGGGTGTTTAAACACAGGTGTCTGCTGCTGTTGACACTGAGTGATAAGTGGAGACATTTTTTCCATCGGAAAGAATCTCAAGAATTTCCCCGTTCTCTTTTTATTCTTTTTTTTTTTTTTTTCCTTTCTGCATCATGGCAAGGAGACTGTTACCGGGGGGTGTGGGGCAGCCGTCACGAGGCGGAGGAGGGATGGTGCTTATTTAAAAACTAAATCCCCCCCCCCGTTCCCTTCTTACAAGCACAACCGCTCCAGCCCTTTGCTTCAAATGCTCATTTAAATTGAAATATTCATCCCTTTCTGCACCCTCAACTACCTCTAATAGCTGGTTCCTAATATTCCAGTCCCTAACTTGTAAGATGGTTCCCCAAAACAGCAGTCAGCAGCCATCTCCAGGGATTAATTATCCCTCCAGAAGCAGGAGGAGCAGTGGCTCCCTCAGTGTTGTCTGCATCACTGAGGCTGAATTTGAACTGTTGCATTCAGGCTCACAATTCAGGTCCCCTCCTTGACCCCCTCAAAGAGAGGAGCAAAATGCTCAGAGCTTGGGGTAGAGGCTGGGAGAAAAGTGTTCAGATGTGAAATATAAAAGCAATGCCTTCTCAAAAGAGAAAAAGTAGGCACGAGCTGGGAGAGGGTCCCCCTTCTCTCCCTCCTTGCCCGTCTCATGGCACTGACCTGCAACCATAAACCAACCCAGACCCCAGGATGCCATCACCAGAGGGCTCCTATTGTTTATTTTTTTATGCTTAACTGTGTTTCAGCTCTATGTTTCAGGTTATTTCTTATGTCATTCAAGCTGGTTAGATTTATTTTTTTTCCCAAGAGAAACCAGGCTTGCCTTGCTCTGGTAACCCTGGGGAGCAGGAATAAGACCCAGTGACCCCTCACACATGTGCTCGCATGCCTTCCCAGCACCATGTACTACGGAGAAAACCTTGTCTCACAACGAGCTGGCTGAACATCTCCACATATATGTGTGCAGATACACGTGTGTGGAAATACAAGGGGCTGAGGTGCTCCTACATGCACAGACATAGAATCATAGAATGGTTTGGGTTGGAAGGGTCCTAAAAGATCATGGAGTTCCAGCCCCCTGCCATGGGCAGGGACACCTCCCACTAGACCAGGTTGCTCAAAGCCCCATCCAGCCTGGCCTTGAACACTGCCAGGGATGGGGCAGCCACAGCTTCTCTGGGCAACCTGGGCCAGTGCCTCACCACCCCCACAGGAAAGAATTTCTTCATGATATCTCATCTAAATCCTCCTCTCTTTCACTTTAAAGCCCTTACCCCTCGTCCTATGGCTCCACTCCCTGAACAAGAGTCCCTCCTCATCTGTCCTTTAGCTCCCTTTAGGTACTGGAAGGGGCTCTAAGGTACTGGAAGGCTGTAGGACTTCATGTGGTACTTCAGGCCTACACCTCCCTGCGTGTGCAGCAGCTGCCAGCCAATGCTGCCCTCCCCCCGTCCCTTGCTCTCCTAGGACTTTGTTGGAAAACAGGAGCACTGCCGAGGCACCTCCAGCCCTCTTGCTGGTACCCATGCCTGAGTGCATCTCTCCCTCTTGGGGTGACAGTGACACTAATAAGCAGGCACCATCCCCGCCATAGGATGGAAAATGTGAATGCTCTAAAAAAAAACCCAGTGCAGTGGAAAGCCAGGCCCGGGGGGACTATACCAGCACACTGGGACACCAGCTTACCTAACACGTTCAATGGGGGCTTGGCCACTGCACAAGTGACTAATTGCCTGTCTCTTCAGCTCCCTGCAGCAATTAGTGGCTCCAGTCATCAGCCACCCTCTGCCCCATGAGCTGGGGGACACAGGACCCCTGCTGCTGTGTTTCCTGGGAGCCTGGGCCAGCAAAAAAGCCAGTCCAATAGTGCCAACAGGCACTATTTTCATGGGAGTTTACGTTATAAAAACCCAAACCCTCGTTACAATGCAACATTGGCCTCTCTTGACACATCTGCTTGTGGGCTGGGGAAATTTCAGTGGCAGTGAAGCAGGAGGAGTAGAGGTCCTTGCTGCAGATGCTGCCAGCTCTGCTGGAGAGGATGCAAACCTAGGATCCAAAACTCATAGAGTCATAGAATCACAATGGTTTGGATTGGAAGGGACCTTAAAGATCATCCAGTTCCAACCCCCCTGCCATGGGCAGGGACACCTCCCACTAGACCAGGTTGCTCAAAGCTTCATCCAGCCTGGTCTTGAACACCTCCAGGGATGGGGCCATAAACTGCACTTTATCCTCCCAGAAGGATACCGCCCTCACCCCCAGCTTGACACATGGGGCTGTATATCCTCACCCTCGGGGAGTCTGGGAGCTGCCCCAGGCATCCTTCCCATCTCAAGGGAAGGGGGCAATGGAGGGCACAAAGGAAAAGGTGAAGAGTCGTGTTTTGAACAAAGGATAGAGAGAGCAAACCGCAGATGAAACATTACCACTTCAAGGGGGAAAAACATTAGTCACCACCCAGCAAATGAACTACAGCCTCCTCAGCTGGCGGAAGCTATAAGGAGCCATCCATCCTCCTCCTCCTCCTCCCTGCCCTCCTGCCCCTGCTCCTGCCTGTTTATGATATCGCTTATGACAAAACAACTTATAAAAGGAATTACGCAACTGGGCTCCTCACCCTTTCCACGCTGGATTTTTCCAAAGCCTTACGCTTATCAGGTAATTGAGCCTGGAGACACCAGCTACCTGTCACAAGCCCTGTTGTATGGTTGGTTGTTTTTTTTTCTATTGAGGCCTCAGCTCCTTAATTGCTCACATGCTTTGTTGGGAAAGCTCAGTCACATGGGTGCAAAGGTAATCCAGGAAAAGTACTATCAGCGTGCCCAATTACAGGGGCTGGCACTGCCTTTGGTATTGAACTTTGCCTACAGCCTCGGGACCAGCATCCCAGCAGGTCACTCGGCGAAAGGGCATCTTTACACCTCTCAGTGCAGACTGGTGCTGGCTCTCCAGCTCCTGGTCCACGTGCCCTGTGGGAAACTTGGCTCATAGCAGACCCTGCCTGCTTGTTGCCCTGTGGTTGCCCAGGAAGCCCATGCGACGGCCAAGGAGGTATGCGGGATCCTGTCTGTAGGTACCTACTGCCTTCTGAGATGCCTTTGGGGGCTCAAAGCACCTGTTCCTGTATGTGCTGTGCATCGTGGATGGAAGAAAATCATCACCTGCTATTTTGGTTTGCTTGTTTCAGACTTTGCTCCAATTTCTGTAAAACAAATAAAATCGCCTACCAAAAAAAAAAACCCAAAGCCAACACAAACCAAAAAAGGCCCCAAAAACCCCCTCTTCTAACTGCAGCCACTGGGTCATCTCACCCAGCTTCAAATCTTCTGGTAAACAACAAGCATAATGACCAGCCTTCTCCAAGCATCTCCGCACATTTGTAATATGTAACGCAGCGTACAAAATCTGTATCTCCATATAATTAGGAGTGCTCAGAGCGGTGACTCAGACATTCCAGTGCGCTTTCTTCTGGTCGTCGGTGTGCAAAATGTAACTTTACTCACTTTTTCCAATGACTTTGGACTTTAAAAACAGTAATTAGCAAAGTCAGCTTGTTATCAGCTCCCGTCAGTAACTTGTCCTCCCGCCAGTCCTCCGCTGCCTTTTGGTCACAGGCAAAGCTTTGGCAGTCATTTCCCAAGCCCTGCTTTCGTCCAGGGGATCAAGGCAGCAGAGCAAGAAGAAGAGGTCCTAAACTTGCAAGCCCTTTCACGCTTGAATATTGAAGTACCTCCAGACTGGGTCTTTACAGTGTGGTAAATAGGAGGCAAGACATGAAATAAAACTTTAGAGCCATCATTTTCTCACTTCTCTTTCTAGTTATGGCTAGGCAGGCATCGACAGAAGCAAAGTGAAAATACCGTCCTTGCTAATGATGCTCTTTCTACCATGCTTTTATGGTGGCTTTCATCTGCTCTGCTCACAAGGCGTTTTC
Organism: Numenius arquata; assembly: GCF_964106895.1. NCBI lineage: Eukaryota > Metazoa > Chordata > Aves > Charadriiformes > Scolopacidae > Numenius > Numenius arquata. The sequence goes on from NC_133577.1 coordinate 48,837,211, forward strand.
CTACCCGTACATCACCACATACCACTGTATCTGCGGCCAGATGAAGGGCAAATGGCAATCTGTTATTTACCACCTCTCATGGGTGTTCAGCCTGTGAAACGTTTCAAAGGGTGTTACGGAACCTGCGCTTTGTGAGGGGGCGGGGAAGCTGCTGTTCCCTCTAGCACGCTGGTGGTCCCCATATTTGCTTCCCTGGTGGGACAGGCTGGTCGCAAGAGCCCAGCAAAGGAGGTTGAAAGATCAGCATCCCCTTGAAATCTGCGGGAGGACCTTCGTCCGGCCAGGCCACTCATAGTACTTGGACCGGCACACGTGGGAGCAGAAAAACGCTCCAGAAAAATATTTAAGAGCACAACATTTTAATATGAAAAATTAGAGTGGAAACAACAACTTTTCCTGAATAATTCAGGCGATTCCTGGTAATCAGCTTGTGCTTGTCTGCCATTTGTTACCGTGAAGCTCTGATGTGCACAGAAAGATAACGACACTCTCCAAGACCCACCTACAGCCAGAGGTTTCTCTGGGAGGGAAACCACGTAGGTGGGAGTGAGGGAGCAAACAGGACCAGGCCCTTCAGCTGGGCTGGAGACAAAAGATGGGAGCGTATTTAACCTTCTCAATCTAACTAGTCTCCTCAGCACAGGCAGGATGAGCCTCAAGAAGTTCAAAGGTTTGTGAACCTTTCCAGCTCATTTTGGGTTCAGACTGTTCAGAAAACGACTTCACGAATCCTTTTTTCTTACAATTTAAATTAATTTCTCCCCCAAGGGAGCGGAATGCTATTTAAACCGCATGTTTCCTAGGCTAAAGGCAGCCCTGTGCTATGTGACCACACTTGGGGTAAGCTTACCTACATCAGGTGGCATCTCCAGCGCACACCTGACTTTCAGCACGATCGAAGTCAATGGGATATCTGTGGGCACCAGCAGCTACAAGTGGGAGCGAACGTGCCCCTGTACTGGACCTGGCTGGGAGGCAGAGTCTGGTACTGCCGCCTTCTCTCCCCTCTCCCCTCAAGGCAAGCCAGGGCAAGCATCATGCAGGTGGCACAAGCCTTGTCCCTGCCACCTCTCCTTCCACCTCAATGGCCTTCATTGCACACTCTTGCTGTGTTTTTCTTATTCTTCCCATTCGCCATTGGGTTTGGGGTTTTTTTCACCCTGTTTGTCACTTTATGTCACTGGCACCCTGCTGGTTTGGGGTTTTTTGGCAGTGTTCAAGGAACATGAGCTTTACCAGGCTTGGTCCATCTCATTCTGCTGTGTGCACGCAGAATGGCTGCCCATGGATGTACAGACCTTTTTACGCTACAGAAGCAGAAGCATTGACATGTGAAGGCACAAACCCACCAAGGCAACAGCGCAAAAGAAACTAGGGGCGAGGTTCAGCTCATCTAACTTCAGTTGCCTGAGAGCCAGGCATGCAAACGACATGGTTTAGCTACATCTTCTCGTTAGTGAGAGCCAGGGCACCTCCAAGAAGGCAATCTTTCCAGATAGGCTGTTAAAATTAATCACCTTCAGGAGGTGTTTACCTCCCTCATGGAGTACAGGAGGAGACTAAACAATTATCTTGGGCTAGACACCCAAGGTTTAATTAAGAGAGGCAGCTCAGGGTGACTGGCCAGGGTGGGAGGGTCTGCAGCTGGGAGCTTTTTGCTGGCTCCCCGGGTGAAACTCAGCCAAATAAACCATCTCTCCCAACAGCAGCGGCTCTGGAGATTTCTCCTGAGCAGCTGTCTTCAAGACTGGTTGCTCTTTCATCCCACTAGGAACCCTGCCTGTAGACAAATGTCCAAGGTTTGTTGGAAGAGAAATGTATGGGAAGTCACTGATGGCAAGTCCCTATAAAGCACCGAATACTCACTTAAGTTAAAAATCATACTTCATGCAAACTGTGGCAAAACATATTTCACAGAGGTCAATAATAGTTAAAGAGATTTAGCCACTCAGATTAAGCAAGGCAGAAACAGGAGGACGCCCTGGAGAAATCTCTTGGGCTGCTGTTGGGAAAAACTAGAAAGGATTCTGCATGGAGAGGAGCGGATGGGCACCTTGCACCTTGCTGAGCAGCTCAGAAAGGCCCTGGGATGGGCCAGGACACCCCGGTGGGTTGCATGGTGTCCCACAGCGTGGCTCTTGTTTGCCCTGTATGAATGCCTACAAGCTCTCGCCTCTATCACATGCAGGCAACCACAGCAGACACAGCCAGCAACCGCCACCCAAGTGCTGCAGATTTTGGCAAATCCCATTTTAGCTCAGCTGAGCGTCCCATGGAGAGGCAGGTCACGAGCTTGAACACTACAAAGTCCCTTTGTCCTCAGGCGTGGGGGATAATAACCCCAGCGTGGATCAGCTGAGCCTGGTGGTGACTGAGAAGTCCCTGCAAAGCCTCCCCTCGGTTCCACCATTGGAGCAAATTTGTACCCGGGTCCCTGTTCTAAAGCCCCTTCTGCCCCCCCATCTTGTGGGTTATCCCAAACCCCATCATCTGGAGCATTTCCAGATTAAACCCACCAATCCAATGTCAGAACATGCCCATTATTTTTAAAAGGCTGTATGGAGGGGTAAAGCAAGCTGCAGGCACCAGAGCAAGGGGTGGGGGGTGGGGGGGGCTGAGAGGCAAACCCCACATCCACACACACGGACAGCCCTCTTGGCCCACCAGAAAGGGTTTCCCCACCCAAGGCCATTGGCAAGGATGCACGGCAAGTAGCTCCACCTCTGCAGCTTGCCTGACCGCACAGCTTCAGCCAGCTCACCTCCATCCTGTGGGGCTCAAGGGTGCTGCCATCCCAGCCACCAAACAGGTGCCTTTTTTAGCCATTTTAGCTGGGGAAGTCCCACCATGGCTCTCGTTGAAGCAGGGGTCGGTCCTCGTCCCTGCAGGCAGCATCCAAAGTAGATGACTGCCACAGCCCTGGCAGCAACTGCAGTGGAAAAGAGTTGTCAAACACCACTCAGGAAGGCTTGTGCTTGACAAATATTTGTTGAGCTGATTGTAACCTGCCCGGCTCATGCTCCTGAATGCAGAGAACCTGTGGGGAAGGTTTAAAAACCCCATAATACAAGCTGCCTTCTCTTCCTCCCCTAGCGTTGCTGGAGAAAGTCATCTCCTCACCCCAGCTGATCTCTCCCAGCATGGAACACAGCTGGACTGGGCTGTTAAATGATGCTGATCATTCTGGGGTTATATTCCCTGGTGTTTTACACGGCCAGAGCCAAAGGCATTGGCTAATGTGACCCCAGAGGAGCCAGGGAGATGCCTTGTTGCAGTTGGCTGAGGTGGTGTCTCCTGCTCCATCTCCGCAGCTTGCAGCAGATCTGTGGGCTGTGTGGGTGGCTACCAGGAGGTATGGCAGGGCATCCTGCACACCAGTGTGTGGCCACAAAGGTACCTGGGGCAGGGGAGTGTTTGGGAGAGCGGTGCTTAGTGGCAGGACATGCTCCAGGACCAATGGAGCAGGAAATACCCAGGCTCCTGAGCTGGCTGAGGGCAGAATAAAGAAGGAAGTATTGAAAATAAAAGCAAAGCTGCTGTGACATTTTCATGCTTGGCTTCTGACATCCTCTCCCTCTCGTACACTTGACTTCCTTGCTTATTTTTATCAGATGAAGCTGATGGTCGCTGCTACGGTAACCCTGTGTGGTTACAGCTCTGGCAGTGAAGAAGTGCTCAATGCATGTTTCCTTTGTGGCTTCCCTCCCCGCTCCGTCTTCCCACCCCTCAGGGCTCTCAAAATAGTGTGTTTGATTTTGTTACGCCTTAGTTGTGAAAGCTGCCTGTTGCCATGGGCAGGGGTTCACCCCCCCCAGCCTCTGCTCGCTTGGCCCACTGGCCACTGCTGTCTCCCCCTCTTCTTGTCCTACCCCTGCTGTCTTTGGTGGGCAAAGTACAGGTCTCTGACCCCAAGTATGGGGCTGGATTTTTTTTGGTTTGTTTGTTTGTTTGTTTTAACATCAAAAAAGCACAAAACAACTTTCCCAGGGCTGATAACTTCGATTGGGGGAAAAAGCTCTTCATTGTCAGGATAAAGTCTGATTTGAAACAACAACAAAAAATACTTCTCTTGCCTTGAGCCCACTTCTTCCCCTTTTAGAGTCATTATGGGCAAGGTGGCACCAGAAGATAAAGGCTGGTGCTCTCTCCTACACCGTGGAAACCAGTTCATCTCCTAGGGCTTCCCACCACCCTCAGGCAGTGATGACCCATGTCTCCTGGGGTGGTACCAGAGATTCATCAGTGGATTTATCAGAGGTCTAGTCTCATTAAAGTAATTTCTGTTGGTGTTTTACTAGGTCCTCCAGGTGAACTTCCACAGAGAGAACATGTGGAGGGGGACAGGCACCCCGGGGCATGTCCTGGCTGCACATCCAGCCCTTCAGGCATGAAACCACAGGGCCATAAAGGACCTTCAGCAGCACAGTCCCCTGCTATCGCACCTTATAACCCCATCCTCCTCCCCTTTCTGCCCCTCTAACTAACAGCAACCCACGGTGCCCTTCCTCGCTTGGCAGCAGCTCGCATTTTCTCCAGCTCTGCTCATCGCTGGGCTCACACACGGCACCACCACCAGTCCCAGGCGTTTACTGGGCGAAGGTGGTTTCTCTGAACTACTTCTCCAGTTACCTCCCTGGGTGTTGGGCCTGAAACCTCTTCCCTCGCCTTCCTAAAAACCACGCTCACAAGCTTTCATTTTTGCTATGACCAGTTTGCACGTTCTTCAGCAGCGCTGCTTTCCAGCCAGGCTTGCACAGCCCTTTCTGAAGGTGGATGACAGCTGTAGCTGTAGGAAAAAAACCCCACCTTTTTAACCAGAGTGGCTGAAAAGCTGTTTTGTCCACACTTCTGGCCTCTGGCAGGCCCCAGGCAGAGCTGCAGCTCGGGAGATGCTCTACACCTTCACCGGAAGCCTTTCTGCTGCTGGAAGCCCTGGTACACTTCACTGCTGCCCAAGTGTACCCAGGCACAGAAACCCTAGAATCATAGAATGGTTTGGGTTGGAAGGGACCTTAAAGATCACCCAGTTCCAACCCCCCTGCCATAGGCAGGGACACCTCCCACTAGACCAGGTTGCTCAAAGCCCCATCCAGCCTGGCCTTGAACACCTCCAGGGATGGGGCAGCCACAGCTTCTCTGGGCAACCTGTTCCAGTGTCTCACCACCCTCACAGGAAAGAATTTCTTCCCAAGATCTAGTCCAAATCTCCCCTCTTTCAGCTTAAAACCGTTAACCCACATCCTGTGGCTCCACTCCCTGATCAAGAGTCCCTCCCCATCTCCCCTGGAGCCCCACTTAGGTACTGGAAGGGGCTCTAAGGTCTCCTCAGAGCCTTCTCTTCTCCAGGCTAAACAGCCCCAACTCTCTCAAGCCTGTGCTCATAGCAGAGGTGCTCCAGCTCCCCAGCTCCCAGGGGACCCTCAGTGGGTCACAGCGGTACCCACCAGCCCTCACCATTTAATTCCAGCTTTTCACCAGGAGACCCTTGCAATACAGCAGCGACAACCTTGCAGCAAGATGGGTAGACATGTACCCACAAGGTGCTACCCTGGAAGCAGAGATTTCTACCAACCACAGGGACATCAGACTGGTGCGGAATTAAATTTTTGGTGCTTCTGTCAGGTCCAGGCCCAGCTCTTTGCCTTCCTTAAACCATTTGTTTTCTGTCCAAACAGAAGGAAAAAAAAAAAAAAAGGCATAATTTGAACCATGAAATGCTCAGAGCTTTTCTCCTCAAGCAAGGATTTAGGCATGGTAACTGCTCTTGTTTATACAGGGATGCTTGGTGCCCAGGATTGCGTTTGGGGACCCCAGAGCACGTGCATTACAGGCCATTGCTCCTCACATCCCTTCTCTTCCAGGTGACTTTGCTAGCCTTTGGGGACTTAGTTTTGATTGTGCTTCAAAACATAAGAAAGCAGATCAACATCACAGGGATGAAACTCCATGTCCTCAGCTGCTGGGAACTTCTTGTGGGAGCTAAAATGGGAAGGAGGAGGCCCAGGTTATCCTCACCAGCAGCTGGAAGGCAGCATTGATTCTCCTATTGCTCGAAATGATAAGGAGCAGTGGTTACACCAGAGCAGGACTTTGCAGTGGACCTGTGTCCAGGGAATGGCTGTTCCCCATGTGCAGTGCTGATGGTGAATTATCTTCGCACTCCTGCAAAGCAACAGTTTTGCCCAGCTGCACACAAATGTAGGCAAAGCCAGATGCCACAATTTCATTTGCACAGTGTGCTTCAGGTGACTGTGGGCTTTTATGAAGCCCACCAGGAGTGGATACACACCGAAAACAACAAACCAAGTATTTGGTGGAGTGAACAGAGGCTGAACTAAGCAGGGCAGCAGCGCACAGCTTTGCTGTGTCATCAGCTGCAACTACAGGGCAAAGCTTTGAGGGCAAATGCCTCAAGTTTAAATGAGATCCAGGAGATGAAACATTGCTGTATGTGCAAAGAAAAATCCTTATGCCACCCGTTAAGTTCTTGGGATGACTCACAGTCAACCATTCAGCAGCAAGCCCACTTTCATTTGGTCATAGAATGGTTCAGATTGGAAGGGACCTTAAAGATCATTCAGTCCCAACCGCGCTGCCATGGGCAGGGACACCTCCCACTAGACCAGGTTGCTCAAAGCCCCCTCCAGCCTGGCCTTGAACACCTCCAGGGATGCGGCAGCCACAGCTTCTCTGGGCAACCTGTCCCAGTGCCTCACCACCCTCACAGTCATAAAAGTTCCAGTTTGACCATAGCAGCTAGACCCAGGGACCAGGAAAGAGCCCCCTTCCCACTAGCACTGCTCCAGGCTGATCCAAGGCAGAGTGAGCCCTGCTCAGAGGCCAGCCCTTCTGGTCTGGCCCCAAAATAGTATGATGCATCAGGAAACAAAGCAAGTGGCTTCATTCTGACACAAGCCTGAAAAACCTGTTTGTGTGAGGCACATGGAAGCAGCAGACAAGTTCAATTCATTCACAGCTTCCCTAACCAGTGCTGTATTTTAATCAGAAACATTCTGGGGCAGCAGTAAGCATCCTCCCCAGTTTCAGACCAGCACTTCATCTTGGAAATACTGCAGCAGCTTCTACAAGGAAAGTAACTCCATGCCTAAGGAGGGGAAGAAATCAAGGCACCTTAGCTAGAGGCTGATTGAAGAAAAGGAGAAGGAAGCTTCAACATTGCATTTATGTTTCCATGGCTTAAAACAGCCACAGGGGTTGAGCACAATACAATTCATCTTTGAACTATGGGGCTCATGTTGAGCATGCCCTCAGTGCAAGCATTAAATCTGAGGGTCATTAGTTAGTGTATTTAAACCAGTCTCACATAAACATAACACTCTAGTCTCAGCCCAGCTTGTTTGCATAGGTAAGATTAACTTGCCAAATCACAGGAACTTCTCTCCATGTATCTGAAAGATAGGGCTATTCCAGGGTATTTGCTTCTTATCACCTGCTTTTAGTGGAAAATTTAATCCCATTAAGTACATAATTTGAATTACTGAATCCTGGCATGGTCAGATTTCTACACTCAGAACACCGCCTTGGTACCAAACAAGTTCAGAATTGCACTCTCAGAAAGGCAGTTTCCTACAGGTCTTCCTCCCACAGCACTGCGAGCTGTAGCACACAACCATCCGTGTGTGGCAAGGCAGGACTGACTACTCAAGAGCTGACCTCTAGACCCAGAAGAGCCAAAGCAGACAACCCCAGGTAGCTCAGCTGTGACCAGAATAGCACACAGGCTGACCATCCCAACCCACTTTGGCAGGAAGCACAAAGCCAGTATGTTTGGAAAGCATTTTCAAACTTTATTTACAACTGTCACAGTGACAAAAATGTAGTTTGAAAAAAATGCTAGCTTCTCCCTGAGGCTCAAAAAAGAATTACAGAAATATAGAATGTATATCATACAACAGGAGGAGTTTTACTGGAGTGCTTTGTTCTTTAGATACGTTCAACAACAAATAGAAATATACACAATACTTCCAAAAAAATGATGCAGACAGAAATATGCAAGTCTTTAGGGCAGACAGCAGGTCTGAAGTCCAAGGATTGCCATCTCCTTGCTGCCCCCATGGTAATATCTTTGATAAACAGCTTTGACTTGGTGGTACAGACGGTAGAGACCAATAGAGTGTAACACTTAGAGATAAGACGACTGGCTGGTATGCAGGTGTACAAGCTCATTCCAGTAAGACAGCAAGACTAGAACAAGTGTTACAGATACAACAGAGCTGAATCCATCACTAGAGAAAAATGGTATCACCACATCATGACTGTTCGGTGACCAACCATCCACCAAGACGGGCAGGGAGCATGTATAACCAGGTCTGCGCTGCTGGACCAGAGACCAGCCGCAGCGTAGGAACACTGAATTCCTCCTGCTTTGTGCTAACTCACCTCCAAACTCCTATCTGCCTGAAACAGTTATGCAGAGCTGATAAATTATTGCCATTATGTTTAAACACAAGCAAGACAAGACTAAAACAGTATGTTAAAAGCAATTCCTGACCCCCACCAGCGTTTAACTACTCATGAGGTATTAAAAATACAAATACACACGTCCAAATAGATTTTAAAAATGGAACCAGTTACAAGCAAAGGGGGGTGGCATTGGGATTATTATGAAAGTTTGGTTAAGGCCTTGACATTTTTTTCTCTTCCATGACCCCAGATTTGGCTTAGGTGGTACCTGTTCTCATCCTATCCCAAGACCGACTGGCTCCCAAGCTGGTCCCTGAAGCTGCGAGATCATCACTTCCCAGGAAAGCAGAGGGTTACCCTGTCTGGCAGCAGACTGTCCTCCTCCCCAAACTGAGACGGGCGACTTCTCCTTGGAGCAGGATATGGTGAAGAGGACACAACCACAGACTTCACAAGCCAGTCTGCACTTCATTAAACACCCATGAATGTTTCACCCTTGCTATGAAGCAGAAAACACATCTTGTCTCAGGACATCCTTTCTCAACAGACCCCTCCTGCAAACACCCCTTCTCCCACTGGTGATCCACACTAGATCCGGTGTTTCGTCTTTGGATTACCTGCAGGTCTGACCATACTCCCTCTACCATACATACCCCTACCAGCCTGTCCTGCACTGCCAGGGCTCTAAGGAAACCCTGCAAGTGCAAAGCTAGAGGAGATCCCCCACCCCAGCCCTCACAAGCCCACTGACCAGCAAGCTGGAGACATGAAACCCTACAGCCTCAAGGACAGCAAGGTAAGGAGGAGTAGTCTCCTTCCTCTGGCTTTGGGTGCTGTAGAAGACAAGATGGGCCACAGCAGCCTCAGCGAATAAGAGAAAAATCTGAGGTGCTCAAACCTACATGAGCTCTTGCTGCAGACAGAAGCATCTTCACATCCGATGTGCACTACCTCACGCTAACCACCTGCAAGATAAACTAGGGCCTCGCAGCAGAGATGACAAGCAGCAGCCTAACATTATCCTGCAAATGCAGCTGTTCAGCATTGAAGAGTCTAAAAAGGCAAACAGAGGGGAAAACAGCTTTGGGAAAAGTGGCTGGAAAACAGGCTCAACAGCAAGAAACCCAACTACTCCTACAGACGCTCATGTCACCCTCAGAGGTGCTGAACCAGGGAGAGCTACAGGCCCCTCGTCAGTAGAGCATCTAGCCATGCTTTGCTACAGATACCCTTCCACCCCCCCCAACACACAAAATGGAAGCTGTAAGAAAGGCAAATCTGAGAGATGACGGCTCTGTTCTCACACTCATAGCCGGAGGCAGCTCCCGGCCAAAAGCTCCTGCCTCCAACTTTCCTCCCCCTCCCCAGGCTCCCCCCCTCCAGCAGTCTTTGCACGGTCACCCTCTGCCATGTTCTTGGAATTTCACTGCTGCCTCTGCCTCAGAAAAATACAGATAGCAATCTCGAGAACAGCAAACATTTCTCTGCGTTACTTCCTTCCTTCCTCAGGAGGTCTGGTGACACCGAGGGCTTCAGTTCTCGATACAGAGAATACAAAAAAACTAAGATCTTGCAGGTGCAAAATTGAACTTGTCTTTTTTTTTTAAAAAAAAGACTTTTAAAAGAAGTGTGGCTCTTCCTTCAGAAGGGTGCAGTCCCTTGCCTTTCCTCAGATACCATTTATTGCTCCTTGTTGTCCTTCTTCGCGTCTTCACAGTTTTCTTCCTCCTCTTCCTCCTCCTCCTCCTGCACAAGAAACTCTTCGGGTGGCCATCTCAGCTCACCACTCTCCACATCACCCTCCGTCGGCTCCACCACGATTGATGGCAGGCGGTCCTTCAGCTTACAGTAGCGGTCAAAGTCTGAGGGATCAGGGAAGATCTGAAAGAGCCAAGAAACAGTCTGTGAGAAGGGCTGCCTTCAAGCAGTCTTAGTCAAAACCCAACTCTCAAGACACATGGGTCTTCAGGGCAGACTAGTCTGGACACAGAGTAAACCACTGAGTGATGGGAAGACTCTTGAACTTGTAAATAAGTTTCTCCAATCTCTGAGTATGGCAAATAAGTGCTGCCCAAGAGGCTTCCAAAGCTCACTTGGACAGTGCTCAGCAAACGGGCATCTCCCCTTTTGGATATTTATCCAAACGCCTCATCCCCCACAACCACATTTGCATTAGCTCAGGGAGCAAACTCATGAGCGTTACCTCAATCAGAGAATCTGAGATCTCATTTCCTGCTGCTGGTCAAGCTACAGGAGAGCACAGGCTTGTGCTCCAGGCAGAGGAGGTCTGTGGCAATCCAGTGCTAGAGCAGCCCAGAGCCTTGCAGCAAGGGCCTGCGTCTGGTATCGTTCCAGGGCCACAGCACCGTGACGAAAGAGAAGTTCAACTGCATTTTAGTGATAATTTTGGCAGTGTTCTGCATGCTACAGCTACCACACATCAGCAGTGAAACTGAGCAGAACGCTCAGTTTGTGGAAGGGTTGGAGACCGGGACCAAATTTCTTAGGGCAGGAGGTTCTTGTAGCAGAGCCAGCAATTATGTATCCTGGGGCGATGAATACGAAGACCCCCTTATCTCCAGCACAGAGCAGTACCTTGCCTGTTCCCTCCCACCCATACCAATGGGTGCACAAGCTCATTCTCCTCATGCAGGTACCCACCACCTTGGGAAGCCTCGACCCAAACCCCAAGTGAAGCAGCATCCTATCAACTTGTTCTTCAGCCTACCAACCATTAACCACACCATTAGGTGCTTCGCAATATTCAGTCTCCTACTGTCCAGCCACATTTCTCTGTCCAGCCATGTTTCTCCCTCACATCCAAAGATTTGTGGCAACCAGGTAGCCAACCTGAGAAAGCCATCAGGTTGCTACTTAATGCAAAGTCGGGCAAGAAATTCAGTGCGCAGGTGACACACAACAGGGTGGGCTCTTTGCAGACATCCATCTGGTCCTGAGGACAGTAGTGCAGAAGCCCAACTCCTACTACAGCATCCACCATCCATATGCTTTTCAAGTGGACAGGAGTGAGGTCTTTGAACATGGCCACAATAACGTGCACTGCAGTACGAGCTACTTGCTATTAGTCACCGCCAGCACAAGCGAGACAGTAACTGTTTCTTGGAGCTTTGTGGCTTCTGCTTGGCCAAACAAAGGCAGTTTCAGACACACCGTGCATTACTGGAAGTAGAGTTGGTGGCTCTTAAGCATCAACTTGCTATCTAAACTCAGGATAGGAAAAAAATACCCTTGACATTACATGGTTTAGAAGGTTGCAATGGAAAAAGAAGTGTGGTTCAGGAGGTTACATAAGCTGATAATGTCATGAAAATAGCCTCCTGTGCAAGAAAAATAGCAGTATAATAATTAAACTAACCTTTGGCTGCTATCATTTTAAGCACATTAGGTCAAATTGGAGCAATTTCTTTGAAAATAGCCTGCCAGATTTTTTTTCCAGACACTAAGTAGTAGTCATTTCCTTACAAACAAATATCCCTGAAATGTGGTGTGCAGCTTTTTTAATAATAAAAAAAAAAGCCCCAGCACAATCTTATCTCAAACAGCTGCAGGACAGGCCGAACCCAAGAAGGTCAGGATTTTTTCCACTAAGTCATGCTTTTTAATCGTCGAGGCAGCATGAAGCGAGATGTTGCAACTGCACTTTCAAGGGGTGTGGACAGTCAATGGAAAAAATACACCAAGGCAGATTTCCTCACATGTGATTAGCAGGGCCAAGCACAGGGACCCAAGGAAAAAGAGGGTGTCAGATTAAGACTCCATTTGTACATCTGGGGAATGTGGTAGAAAAAAAATAATCACCCTAGCCCACCTCCCCACTCACTCCAGAATAAGCTGCATTGCCAGACTCTTTATAAAAAAAAAATGGTAAGCAAGCACCAGCTTTCTGCTGTTGCGCATCAGTAGTGCCACGCTGCATTTGTTCGTCCCATATGCCCAATCTGGTCCCACTCCAGACTTAGACAATGGGAAGAAAAAAAAAAAAAACCAACTCAAACTTGCAGCAAAGTCCCCGCAGGGAATGAATGCAGCAGCTCAGCTCTGACCTGTGAGCTCTGCATCCTTTTTTGCATAGCAGCCAGGCCAGCTTGGCTAGCAAAAGGCCTGCCCACACACCTTTGTGCTCATATTACCCAGCTCTGGCCCAGGTTGCCCAGAGAAACTGTGGATGCCCCATCCCTGGAGGTGTTCAAGGCCAGGCTGGATGGGGCTTTGAGCAACCTGGTCTAGTGGGAGATGTCCCTGCCCATGGCAGGGGGGTTGGAACTCGATGACCTTTAAGATCCCTTCCAACTCAAATACCATTCTATGATTCTATGACTTTGCATCTCCCACCCAACAAGTACAACAGCAACAGGTTAACTTCTCCCCCTTGTTTATCAGAGGGAGCCACCTTGCACACAGCTGAAGCAGATGCCTACTTCTGGCTGAACTGGGGGACAAGTGACAGCCACCAACTGGTTGTAAAGGCAACCTAAAAGCGAGTTTAACAGCAATTGAAAGGTATCTTCTTCACCCCCACCTCCTGGCATGACACAGCATGAGGGGCTGCAACTGCTTCTGCAGAGCCTCCCCCCCTTCTGTAGCTGAGCCCCAACTCCCAGCCCATGGAGAGACGCATCCAACACCCTTAGAGCCCACAGAGGGCACATAAACTTCTTATACTACACAACACAGCTTCTCACAGACCTCTCCACATTGTGTTTTGGGAGCTGCTCTCCTCACAGACCGATCCAGCTCACATACAAATTGCCTGAACTCTTGCCTTGCAGCTGGAAAGGACAGTGAAAAGCAGAACTTGAAGTGAAAGCTTGAAATGATTTTAGAAAGATGATCGTGTTTGCCTCTGTTTCCGATGATCTAGCTCTACTACCCTTGAATGAAGTCTTGGCAGCAAGAATGGAAAGTTTTCATTGCCCTGGGGAGGCTCATACCCTCTCTCAGCATTCACAGGGATGGAGAAACACCAAAAGCAGGAGAGATGTCAGACAATTAAGAGGATTAGCTCAGAGCTACCATAATCCAAGTGACACTTGTAAATTCAAAACAACTTCCACATGTGTCCTCCATACCAACACCCATAGTTAAAATGCTTGTGTCTCCTCTCATGGGGCTGAAAACTATTTCAATTCTATTACAGGGAGACTAAGGTAATGAGATCTTTCCAAATTATGTTACTGTTTTGGGGAAAGGCTTTGCTGCGTTGTGGTGATGCTATAGAAGACTGAAAAGTCTGCACTGAGAAGCATACCACTTCAGGTATAGGATACATCCCTGATGTACGTATATCACTCATCCTCCCAGTATTAAAAAAGCTAAGTTTTTTGCCTCTTCAGCATTATCAAGTAAATATCCCAAATCAGTATTTAAGTTCTTAAAATAAAACTACACCGCCATCAAGAAGTATGGCTAACTCATCTCAGGAAATATTTAAATCATCTCTCAGCATCTTCTTTGGAGGAATTTTCCAGCTATAAGCAGCAGTGCTAATACAAATACATACATTTATTCACACAGTAGTCATGACTCAAAACCAAGCTCCACGTAGTATGCACACAGCAGCCTGTGACTCAGGTTTATGAGCTATAACAACTCCCCGGTCACGGACAGATTGCCCTGTCTTGGGGGGACAGTGGCTGGGAAACTTCATACATCATAACAATTTTCCATCAGAGTAACAAGGCATCAAGTAGGGAAGAGGAAAAAACCATGCACCGAGATGTTCTGATTAGCTGCTGTCTTCAGTTTGCATTTCAGTGGAACGCTTTTTTTTTTTGCATAGCATAGCTGCTAACATGATTAGTTTTGGCTCTGTTTATCCCACATCCTGCTTCTGTCTTCATTTAAGGTCCCAGACCCTGGGATACACATTGACTCAGCCTACTAATCTTGTCTAGTAACCACGCATCAGATGTGCTATGTGAACAAGTTCTCCTAAACTCACCTGCTATCACCACCTTTTTGCAGTCCAGTCTTAAGACCTTCCACAGCAGCGAGCGCCAGCCCCAATACAGGACTTCCCCTGCAGGAATAGAGGCTGCACGGACCAAACTGCACCAAACAAAAATCAGAGGAAGCTCGATTTCCACCCTTTGCCATCAGTCCCTCCGGGGGGGGGGAGGTCCTCCAGATGGGGAGATGCAGCCCAAACCCCTCAGCAACAAGCATCACAGCTCTGAGAAAGTCAGTGCTTCACTGGTGAAAAAGCCTTTTATTCACCAAAATTTCTTTCCCCACTAAGACAGACAACCCAAAGCTTTCACCACAGACACTGGATGGAGGGTTAAGCCTATTTACCTAGATTCAGTCAGTCTGACGTGATTCACAGCTACCCGTGGCTGTGATTAGCCTAGGCAGATCCCAGCGTGATGCGATCATGACATAAAGAGCTCAAGCTCCCCATGACAACCAAACCCCAGCTGATGGCATAAGGCAAGCTCAGCCTCCGCATGCCAATCTCCTAAAAGGGAGCCTGAGGTCCCGCAGGACCAGAGAGCTGGCCAGACAGCCGGTCTGCAGCGAAGCGGCACGCTCAACCCAGGACATGGCATTTGCTCAAAATAAACACTTCGGGCATCAAAGCGTTTTCAGTCCCGCTCAGACCCCACTCCGCTTCCAAGAAGCGAGGCAGGATTCAGGTCTAGGTGCTGGTTTTTTTGACAACAGCTCCGCAAACGGATTAATCCGGCCACAGTTTCAGTAGCATCGTTTGTGCCGCTGCGAGATGGCATCAGAGGACAAGCTGGCAGAGCACGGATTGAGGCTTTTCAGAGAATGGGTCTATCTAAGGGCTGGAAAATAGCAAACAGTTCATTAGCTCCGACTGGCAGTGAAAAAGTCCCGGCTCTCCGTAGACTGCCAGGCAGGAAGCCCACAAAGCCCTCCATAGGCACATCTGTTTGTAGCAGGGGCATCTTGAGCTATCAGCTGCATTTCAACGAGTTTTTTTTTTGTTGTTTAGTAAGTCCCATGGGAATTATGGGACATCTATTAAAGATCCAGAAATAGCTCTTCACTGCAGGCACAAGACCCAGCATGACATCATCTCTTCAGCTGCATCTTCTGTTTTGTCTATGCTGCCCTGCTCAGGCTCATGCCCCTCCTTTCACCATTCACTTCTGCTCAGTCCCTTTAAATCTGTTGGCTGAACCATCTTCAGGGGGCTCAGAGCAGCTTTACATCACAAAGACAGCAATAAAACTGCTTTACATAGAAAGGTTTTGAAATGGGCATATTGGCTTACATTTGCTTCTTAACCAGAAAAAAAAAAAAAGGCATTTCTACACAGAGAGCACATTTTGAGAGTGAAACTGTACAAATTACTAAGCCTACACAGGCAACTCAGCTATCACTGATACCACTGCTGCAGTCTGAGTTTTCACATCATTGCTCTAAAGAGCAGCAATGGCCAGCCCACCAAAGGCCAGGAAGCTTCAGCAAGGGGGTGCACACCTTCCGCTGAGATCTAGACAGAGAGACACTCCAGAGCATGAGCAGAGGCAATGAGGGGGTGGAGGAAGCAGAAGGAAAATGTTAACAAGCCAAGTTCCCCCCATAACCAACAAGAAAGACAGGAGCCCTGAAGTTCGGTGAACTCCCTGGGTCAGAGGAATCAGACTGCTGAAGTTTATGCTCTGTATGAGTTTGTTTACCTTCAAGTAAAGGCAAAAATACTTTTGAAACAGTACTGTTGGTTGGACAAGCCTGTCTGCAGCAGATACTGATGTGCTTTACAGCTCCAGCAAAGCTGCTGTACCATCTCCTCTGGTCCAGACAGTTTCAGGTCTGCATGTGGTGGTAGAAGCAACCCTCAGGCTCACACCTGGGACCCTATGGACCAACTCCCAGGCAGTCCCTGCTCTACACAGCACGACCAGGGACATTTTAAACCTCATTTTGAGGTCATCTCTGCAGTAAAATAAATACAAGTTCTACTGCTAGAACAAGAGAAACTTTTGAAACTAAAAGCTTGCCTCTCCCAGTTCTGGCTCCACTTTCTTTTTCTTCGCCCCTCGTAGCCAGCCAAGGGCTGTTGCACTCACATCGCGAGTGCCCAACTCCACACATGAGCGGAGGAAGATGTTGCAGCTTAGAACAACAATCCTCAGTGTAGGAGCAGTCATGCTCCATTAGCCCTGTCTGGGTTTAAGTTATTGCACTACAGCCTTCAGACTAGCACACAATTTTCCATGTACCAAACTCCCTCCATCAGCAAGATGAAGCACAAAGCACCGAAGTCTGAGGGAGCACAAAGAGTTCACGGTGTAAACTTGCATCAGATTTGTCCTTGCTGTTCTAACTTGCATTTTCAAGCCTTGCATTTAAGGATGCTTTCAACTTACCTTGATGTACACAGTGACATTCTCAGCCCAGCATCCAAAGGATGAGGAGAAGGAGGGCTGGAGCCTGCTCCTCAATCCTCTTTACACTAACCTGATTTAGAGCCAGACCTCATTCACAGCCCACACACTGCTACTGCCCCATCAGGATCTTCCATTTCAACACCTCAACCCTTTCTGCTACCAGTTTGGCTTCCATCAAGTACTGGCAGGCAGTTCCCAGTTCTTGCAGGCATTTGAAAAAAAAAAGTAATCTATGACTAGACCACTACAGAGGAGAGACCCAGGATGCATAAACCCTGCATAGATATGAGTCGTCAGCATTTATGACTCACACACCTTCAGGTTCAGATGATCCACTTAAAACCAAACAGGCCTGTTCCCCAGTTGGCCCAAGCAGACTTATCAAGGTCATTAGCACTTGGGGGAAAAACCTCACTGAAGCAATCATTAGAACAAGCAGGGCACCTAGATTCTGCCTCTCACTGGAAAATTTGGATAAGTAAATAGAGGCATTTGACCTGACTGGGTTAAGCCTCTCCATATGGTGACCCATAAAGACAAGTAAGCATCCCACGGAGGCTGGTTTGATTGCTTCAGGTTTATAACCATTCTCATTGCTGTACACTCCCTCTATAGGGGAGGGAAGAGAGGCCATATGCTTTCCACTAACTCAAGCACAGCACAGCTATTTCCACACACAGGCAATAAACCAAACAACTTGTACTATCCAGATCCAGAATTCTGCCCAAAAAAAGCAATGCATCCCTTTTTCCTCCCGCAGCTTTGGCTTCTGCTGGCGGCCTCAGCTATGGCCCAAAGTTCAGTTGATTTCATGCTTCGGTGCACTGTTACTGTCCTGTAGCTCATTTTTCAGATGTAAATATGCAAGCCTACAACAGCCCACCTCATTTGAATGCATGCTGAGAGCAACTGCCTCTGTGCAGGTTGTGTAACATCTGCAAAAGAAGGGCCCTGCATGGGATCTGCCGGGAAGAGTCACCCCATGCACAGACTAGAGGCGAGTCATCTGCAGGCACTCGGTGCCCCTGTTAAACCTCATCAACAAGTCTCCTGGAAGAGCAGGAAAACATGGATCTAGCAGGCTACGATACACAACTCGCCCTTTGATTAACTACCAGCTAGGAAACAAAAGCAGTACAAAGACTAAAGGATTAAAGCTCAAGCTAGTTTCCAAGACCACCTCTTCACCCTAGTCATTGATCTAGAGGTTAATAGCTAAGTACATCATTAACAGAACTTTCAGAAGGAACACAGCTCATGCCTTCAGGTACTGGTATCTCCAGTGACATTTCAAGACCTGTTTCGTCTGTCTCTGGCCTCACTGTATCTTACAGAACAGACTGTTAACCCTCTCAAATGAGCCCATTGATCAGGAAAACCAAGAAATAGATTGAAAAAAACATAAGTGCCATATAAGCAACTATCCTGATCATTTGTATGCCGTGTTACTAAGATCTCAAGAGTCCTCCCAGCCTGGTGAGCGGGGCAAATCCTTAACCGACCCCCTGCCTCCCACTGAGCCCCCACGAATGCTGAATGAGTGAGGGCTCGATGGTTTCAGAAACAATCAAGTCCTTCGCCAACCCAGTCTGATACCAGGTGATATTTTAGACAACCAGCTACTGCCAAGCAAGCATTCCAGTCTGTTGACTAGTTCTCACTACAGCAAGACCTGCTATTAGGTCAGGCTATGGAATGGTACACTAGACTGAGTTTGCAGTCCAGCCCAGGCAATTCCGTAAGGGATTACTGCCTAAAGCAGCCAGCAAAGCACCTACCTGATACGACAGGCCATCCTTGCGGGGGCTTAGCCCAATCTCATCCATAGCTGGGGTGTTCATCATCACTTCAGTCATTTCAGCTGATCTCAGATAATCAGGGCTAGAAACAAAAAAACCACCAGCATTCAAATCATCTGCGGGGCTCCAGAAGGGCTGAGCAAGATTTAAGTAGCATCGGGAAAGAAAAGCAGGCAGAAGAGGCTGTCAGCAATCTATTTCTGGTCCCTTCCTTCCTGCCCCTCCTCGGAATGGGGATGGAAAGAGCTAGCGAAGACCGGTGCTACATCCCCTGCCCCTGGGAGCGACTCCCTGACTTTCTCCCCAGGAGCACAGCCCAGGAACACCTCGGGAGGCTTCAACAGCAGCCGTTCACTTTTAACTCCACTTGCTCTGCCCCCTAAGGGGGGAAAGTAAAAAAACACTGTAAATAAGTACAAGCGCTGGGGTTTTTCGGTTTTTTTTTCCTTTTTTTTTTTTTTTAAGCTGGTGTGTTTTAGCTCCTGCTGACTTATTTTACAACCTCAGGGACTTCCACACCAGCGGAGCGCACGGCGCCAACTGCAGCTCTGCTTTTACAGCCTTTAATGGCATTTCCAGCCCGAGAAAGTGAAGCGAATTCCCACAGTCCGCAGTTCCTTTATTTGCGGATCATCCCCCGCCGCTACCCGCCTCTTCTCCCCCGCCATCGGAAAAATCACGTCCCGGGGCTTCACGCCGCACCGGGGCACACGGCGGATGCGGCGGCGGGGAGGGGGGGGATGGTGGCTGAAGCCCTCCCCGCTGCTCCACTTCAAACCCTCACAACCCACGGCAGCAGGGGAAAGCCTCCCCCCGCCGTGGGGCGTGATATTCCGCCCTCCCCCCACCCCCTTCCAACGCGGGAAGCGCCCACTCACCAGGGCAGGGGACACAGCACAGACATGAAGTCCCGGCGGAGGCTGCCCCGCACCCTCGGGGGGAGGGAGGGGTGGGGTGGCGGGAGGGGCACCCAGGCGCTGCCCCGCAAACACAGAGGCTGAGCGGCACTGGCGGATGCTGCGGGGCGGGACGGGTCGCTACTCTGCCCGGTACTGCCGCCGGCTACCGATCCCGCCGCCTATTTTTCTACCGCTGCTGCCGCCGCCTCCCGTCTGAGCCCCGCAGCCGCCGCCGCGCTAGCTTAAATGGCCCAGGGGGCGGGGCTCGACCCTCGGCCCCGCCCCCCCTCTTGACGTCAGCATTTTCATGAATGGTTTCGGCGCGCGCCGCCTTTTCGGGGCGGGGGGGGAGGAGGACGTGGGGGACGGGAGGGTGCGTGTCTCCGCGTTCGCCCCGTCTTCGGCTCGGCTCGGCTCGGCTCGGCTCGGCTCGGCTCGGCTCGGCTCGGCTCGGCTCGGCTCGGCTCGGCTCGGCTCGGCGGGTTCATTATGTTTTCCCCTGGGGGCGCGGGCCGAGGTGGGCATGCGGCCGCCCCCCCCTCCCCCGCCCCGTCCTCCTCCCCGTCTCCCCTAGAAGCGCTGCTGGCTGCCGGCTGGCGCCGGGGATGCACCGGGCATCACCCCCGAGCATCATCACCCCGGCCCGGGCTGGGTTTCATCCCTTCGTGTGGGGGGGTGGTGGCGGGAGGAGGCTCGGGGGCGAAGACAAAGCAGGAGCCGGCCCGCTGTCGCCGCCGGGGAGGGTTCCGGTACACGGTCATGGCCCAGGGAGATGGCATCAGCCGCCCAGACCTGTCCCCTCTGAGCACCTTCTGCCCCCGGCACCTCAAGCTGGAGTAAATGCAGGGTGAGAAGCTTCAGGAGACCGAGCTATATTTAGCAAAAAAATAGTATGAATCAATAACGGGAAGGCGCGGGAGGAGAAGGAGGCGAAGTCGTTTGCTGATGATGCTCAGGCAGCCTCCTAAGGAAGGATCTGTGCCACAGGGCAGGTGCCCACCAGGCCCACCAAGGCTGCTGAGAGATGCTCGGTGGCTTTGGGGACTGCTGTCCCCACTCTTTTCCCACCCAGCGAGGGGTATCTTGCCATTCGCTGGCAGGTAACACTCGGTGCAGGGATTGTGTTTGTTCCGCCTGTTGTTCCATGCTGCTGCTTGGACTTTGGCAGCAAAGAGGATGACCAAGCACACAACTACCAACGCTTCTTGCAGTTACCGTGCCTCACCTTCAAATGCAGCGCATGCAGCTGCTGCAGCACTTCATATACGTGCCTATGCACGGGCACGTACACGCGTTATTTGCCCCAGCGTTTAGGTGCTAACAAGTGCAAGTTCAGTGTTTCCAAAAGGGAAGCTTTGCCCTCAGCTCCACTCAGCCAACCCCCAGACGGTATAGAGATGTGTACATACATACGTGCGTGTGTTTCCCCAGACCGGGTAATTTAATCTTCTTAGATGCATATTATATAATGGGAGCGTACGCGGGTGTCTTACATCAGGCCTCAGCAAGCTGCTGCTCTGTGCCAGATTAAAATGAATCACAAGGAGCTGATCTAGACCCTGCAGACGTGTGGAAATTCGGATGGGAGCTGGTGAACGCGCTGAGAAGGGCTATTGGTAACCTTACCGGTAACCTTCTGCGGCCTTCACGGGGGGGTATGGGGGTGGCAGCAGGACAGCCCCCTCGCCCCTGCCAAGCCTCCTGATGATGAGGTTTGGAGCCAGGGAGAGGAGTAAGAAGGAAACCAAGTATCCAAAGCACTGGGGAAACTGTTCCTTATGTTTTGCTGGCCTGGCTGCCGGGACCCCCTCTCCCCGCTGTGTAGCCCGGCACGCACGTGCTTGTCCTTACTGGCTTTGCTAATTTCTACCCTAAAAGAAGACAAAGGCTTGACTTCTAAAAGACTTTTTTGAAGCTGAGCAGCCTAAGTCGGTGCCTGATGGTATATGCAGGGACTGGGAAGACCACTCTGGGAGAAGGAGAGAGGCAGGGGTGCTGCTTCAGGCAGTGTCGATCCATACGATGAGGTCTCTTCAAATTAACTTTACAGCCTGCTCCGGGTGCCCTCATCTCCCACTGTGTCCAGCTGAAGCATGGAACGTGAGATGGGGCCATAGCTCAATTCCCTGAGATGTTTCAACATGGAACGTGAGATGGGGCCATAGCTCAATTCCCTGAAATGTTTCAACATGGAACGTGAGATGGGGCCATAGCTCAATTCCCTGAGATGTTTCATCAGAAACAAGCGTGCCTGTCTCCCTCAGACATACAGGTACTTACTATGGATTTCCTGGTCTTGTCCATACGAAATAAAAGCCGATGAAAAATCCACGTGCTCCCACAAGTCCCTCTTGCACCAGGTACACTGAGTTGTCTCTCTAAATGCCCTCCGACACTTGGCAGGGCTTGCGGTCCAAGGTCTTCCCTTCTTTTGAAAGGACATTCCTTTAAATATCTTGACACTCTCAAGCCCCCAAAAGAGACCTCAGGACAGGACCTGGGCTCATCCTCTCCTCCGTCCATCCTCCAGGGCTCCCGCAGAAACCGCTGAGAAAAAGCAGCTCAGATCAACTCTTCATCCATGTCCTCTGGATGCCCATTTTGCCATCCCAGCCAGCACGGGCAGAGAGTTTTGTGGTTCCACCCGATAACAGCCTTTTTAGGGGGAAAAAAAACAAACATAACCCTAATAAAAATCCCCGGCCACATACGTGCGGAGGGTGCGGATTACTTCTCAGCGACTTGGTGAGAACATCGGCCCCGGCCCTGGCCAGTTCCCATCGGGAGGCTTGGGGATCGGTGCTTTTATTACTGGCTTTGGCTCCAAGCCACCGCAAGATTTACTCGTGTGATTAACCATAAGCATGTTAATAGTCCCTTTTGAAAGAAAAGGCACACCTCCCGTGATTCCCATCAGCTGCGCTTGGGTGCTTTTGCTGGATCAGGCATGGCTTTAACCTCCCCCCAGAAGTGTAATGTTTCTTGGGTGAGGTGTGTATGGGCAACACCCCCAGAAGTGTAATGTTTCTTGGGTGAGGTGTGTATGGGCAACGCTGCACCTTTGGCCCTTCCCTTGGAGGAAGTCTTTGTGAAAGGAGATGTTTTCTCAAGCCTGGGGAGGTGTTCTGCGTGCAGGGGAGTTGTCCTATGATAACTATGCCTCCTTCTTCTTTGTTTGCCCTGGCCAGGCAGAGCAGGAGGAGCTGTTGTACCCTCATCTGCAGCTCCTGCCTTAATAAGAACAAGCTTTCCCTTGTAGATAAGCCTTTATATCAATGTCTGGGCTGAAAGTGAGGGAGCCCATTAACCCTTAGGCTACCGCCCTAGAAATCTGCATATCCAAGCAATCACTTTTTGTTACATCCCACATCCTAAAAAACCAAATCCTCACTCCTCTCAGGGGGCAAAGCAAGAGGAGTTTCCTGCCACCTGTGGCTCCACAGCCATGAAGCAGAACACGGGAGGAGAGAATAAAATGGGATCAGATCAAAGTGTTTAATTGCAAAGTATTTAATTGCAAGTGAGAACTGTGCTCTTCCTCTGTCCCAGTGACAGGAGCAAGATGCAAGCACTTCAAAGGGCCATTTTTTGGCCTTTTGTTTTCAGCCAGTTCTAGTAAAGGGAGCCCAGCCTGCCCTGATGGCCACTTCTTTCCTCATCTCACACGCTCGCCAGACCCCTGTTTCACCGCTGCCTGTTTTTGCATTAAACACTTGGGACTACCTGGTCACCTGGGGGTAGAAGCAGCAGCCTGTGGACTCTCAGCTGGGGTAAAATGATTTCCAGGGCACTGAGCTGATTGAAACCAGATGAGCTCTCCAGGCTTTTTTTTTTCTTTCCTTCTTCAGTTACTTTTATAAATATCTATAATATTTTGGGATTTGGGTTTGCACCAGCCAAGGAGAAATAAAACTCCTGGGGGGTCATTTCCCCAGTTTTTCCCCTAACCTGCTTGCAGTGTAAGAGTTTTCGTTGTGATTATCTTCAACCATGCAAATATAACCATACTACCCATCCAACTTTGGGCCATGGGGGCTAACCACATGATAGCCATGGGGCTGAGAATCCCCACAGCAGCGCTGGCATCCCAGACCCTCCGCAGCCCTATGCGCTGCCACCTCCCTTTTGCCGAGGGGGTAAGTAAGGCTGCACGAGGCGACGTGACCGGCACGGGGTCACCCCCGGGGTCACCTCCATTCGGGAGCAGAGCTCGCCGGCTCCTGTCTCCCAGCCAGCGTCGCGAATCCTACGGGGAAAGTTTCCTAGTGAAAAAATAAACTCTTCCCACTCAGAATTGAAAAACAAAACCATGGAAACATTTCTCTCCATCCTGATGTTTTGCAAAAAGTTATTTTAACAAATTTAAATTTGGGGCTCGATTTGACCGGCCGGTGCCCTTTCAAATAGTTGAATCCAGGCCATCGCCGCAACCATGTCGGAGCCAGACCTCAAGCTCCGGCTCTTCTAACACCCCCACCAGCACCCGGGACATTAAAGCCCCCCTCCTCAGCCAAGAGGGCAGTGGTGGTCACCCTTTCCCCAATTCCTGGTGCCTGCACAGACAGGAGCTGCCATGCAGCACGCAGGAGCTTGCTTTGCTCCCCCATGTTTCATGGCCCCCTATAAATATAGAGGGGGGGGGATGCTACGGACAGGTTGAAACCACTGCCAGCCACAGCCTGTCACCCCGGTAGCATTGCCAGAGACTGTCCCATATGCCTCTGCCCAGCAAAAGCTTCCTAAGGAGCAGTGACTACTGCTCCAACAAACTCCAGGCTGTCCCCGCATGGCCCTACCTGCGCCTGACCCGGCACGACCCCTCTCCTCTCCATGCTTGTGGTGCACAGTCTATTTATTTCCTCGGAAAAAAAAAAAAACCCAGGCTCTCACGGTGTCATTCTTTCCAGCCGCTTTCCACACAGCATCGCATTTCGCGGTGACTTCCAGATGGTGCTTGAGAAGAAAAAAGCCACTCGACACGTGGCCGTCCTGCCCCATGCGCCTGGTTGCGAGGTAGGTTGGGGGGGCAGAGAAGAAAAATGGGGTTTGTGCCCTGTGTCAAGAAGCAAGGAGGATGGACACAGCTGGCGGAGCGGAGGGGTTTGGTTTTATGGACCCGTATGGGCTGCTAAGGGGCTGGGAATTGGATCTGCTTTTGCAACATTGCCTCTGGTTTTATTTTACACTGACCCCCCAGGAAGGAAGGGGCAGTGGTGGGAGCCCAGCCTGCAGCCCTCCGGCGAGGCTGGCCCAGGGTGGGGGGGCTCAGCAGGTTTCCATCCAGCTCTGCAGGCCCAATTCAGCAAAGCCCTTAAGCTTGCCCAGATAATTAAGTTTGTGCTTAAGGGCTTTACTGAATTGGGGCCTTTGCTGGCGTGGTGACAGCTGCTGGAGATAACCAGGAGGAGAGAAGAGGGGGCAGCGATGGAAAGGAGGAAAGGACAGAAGACATGGTCACATCTCTGGTTTGAGAAACCTAAAATATGCTGACCCTCCGTGGCTTTCCTCGCTTTTCTTCTCCATTGCTAAAGACAGTGCAGCTCGCTGGCCCCATGTGCATCCTGGCCAGTGTTTCACCCGGTGCCTGGTCCTGGCCATGCCCCCACGTAGCTGTCAGGCTTCCCGGGCATGTTTGTTCCTCAGGGCCAGTCTCCATGATGCAGACAAGGGGAAGGCAATGCCTGCAAAGCTCTTCCCTGACTTCCCGTGCAGATGCAGCATAAAAATCACGGAGGATGGGGAGAGGGGCAGAGGAAGGGGATGTAAAATCAGTCCATGCCATGGCTTTCTGTGCTGTTAAAAACTTAGTGATTGGTTGGGGTTTGTTTTTCTTGGAGTCATAGAATCATGGAATGGTTTGAGCTGGAAGGGACCTTCAAGATCACCGAGTTCCAAACCCCCTGCCATGGGAAGGGGCACCTCCCACTGGACCAGGCTGCTCAAAGCCCCATCCAGCCTGGTCCTGAGTCACAGAATCATAGAATTGTCTAGGTTGGAAGGGACCTTTAAGGTCATCTAGTCCAACCATCAACGTAACTCTGACAAAAACCCATTACTAAACCATGTCACTTAGCACTATGTCAACCTGTCTTTTAAATACCTCCAGGGATGGCGCCTCAACCACTTCCCTGGGCCACCTGTTCCAATGCTTGACAACCCTTTCAGTGTAAAAATTTTTCCTAATATCCAACCTGAACCTCCCCTGGCGCAACTTGAGGCCATTTCCTCTTGTCCTATCACCTGTGACTCGGGAGAAGAGATTGACCCCCACCTCTCTACAAGCTCCTTTCAGGGCATTGTAGAGAGCTGTAAGGTCTGCCCTCAGCCTCCTTTTCTCTAGGCCAAACAACCCCAGCTCCCTCAGCGTCTCCGGCCCTCTCCCTTGCCCGCTTCTCCCACTAGAAGAGCAGAGTTTCACAGCCATTTTGCAATAAGGTCAAGTCCACTGAGCAGCAGAGAATCGGGCTCAAAACCCTGGGCATGGGGAGTTTGATGGAGACCTCACATGGCTTACGTGTCCCACTAGCACCTCCTTCAGGTTCCTGCAAAAGGAGGTGTCATGTCCATCCTTCTGCTGAACCCTCCCTGACAGCACTGGTAGGAGATCTGCTCCGAAACAGCATGGACGAGCAGTGGAGCCCCACGTTCAGGGGAGAAGAAGGTGTCCTCACTGGTCTGTTCTGGAGATGCACCAAGAACCCAGCATCCACAAGGAAGCCAGCAGGAGCTGCAAGCTCTCAGCGCAGCTCCGGATCATGCCAATACAAAAGGACACATTAAGAACAAAGAGTGTCTGGGTTAATATTTATATTCTATCAGGGGAAGTGAAATGCATTTTGGCTGGAATCGGTCTATGGAAAATATTTTCATTTAAAAAATTGAATCCTTTACTGAATCACTGCATTTCACCTTTTCATTACGCGAAGGTTTTATTTATCAGCAATTGTTGGGGTTCGGTTGTTGGGTTTTTTTTAACTAGATGTCCTGCTGGTATTTATTTCCCTTTTTTAATCTGTTGGTCAGATGAGTAGTTCCCTGAGAAGAGTTCACCCTTGAGGCAGCACCAGCCCTTCCCACTTTCTGGCAGGTCACTTGGTAGCACTAACGCGACAGCAGGGGCCTGAGAAACGCAGAGGCAAGTCCCCTGACCAAGAGAGAGAGAGACAACATGGAAATTCAAGTGTCAGGAAGGCACCAAAACACAGGAGCTGACCAGGGGAATTTATTCCTTCTGTAGGATCTCATCTCTGCTGTGGTACCTTTTTGGCTCTGCTGCCGTAATTAAATCAATGCGGCTCTCTGCTGTGGCTGCTGCTATAATAGCACAAAGCAGCTTTTACACCAGTAATGCTATTTTTGCATGGAAAGAGGACTAACGTTATCAATGTCAGGCACATCTGTCCCGATATAACCAAGCCAATGCTCTGGCTTTGGCTGCTGGAAGTGCAGGTAAACCATCACATCCCCACCACAAAGCGTCAGAGAGGCTGAACGGGTGGGTGCAAGGCGGCCCCCAGCAGTTTCCCCAGCAGGGTTACCTTTGTTAAGAGGAGTCAAAGGGGCTGAGGAGAGAAAATCAGTGCTGAAAGTGTAATGAAGTTAGGAGGCTAGCTGTTCACCCAGCACTCAGCCCCAAACTCCACTGGTTGTGGAAAGAAAGCCTTTTAAATGCAGACGAGAGAGAGCCTCGGCCACAGCACGGCTGAGGGGCAGAGGACACCTGAACCAGGCTATTGTGGGAGGTCTGACTCCTCACACGCATCCAACTCCTCTGGGTTCATGGTACGTCCCATCCAGGCTTGGGGAGTGGATCCAGGCACTTAGGGTGGAGGGACTCTGACCTTGGTCTTGGCAGTGGTCGTCTCCCCGCTCCCTCCTGCATGTGCACGTGTGCCAGAGCCACTGCGGTCCCAGATGGCCATAAGCCTGTCCCATCCCAGTCTTGATGAAAGGTTCTTACTGGTGCCTATTAAATCAAACTATGATTCTCAGCCCCAACCTTAACTCTGACCCAAAAAGACCTATATCTGTCAAGGAGCAAGAAGTAATCCCATAAAATCCTCAGCTTCCTACTTAAGAGCAGAGGCTAGTTATCCTTTTGCCTTCTGCCCCAAGAGCTCGCTAAGACAGGGATCGATGCAGTAATTGCTTCTTCGGGGACTCGAGGAATGAATAGCTAAAGTAGCTCAGCTCTGCAGCCCTGTGCCTCCTCGGCGGCAGCTCTTCCCTTCTTTCCCCAAGGCTACAATCCGGCTCCAGCAGGGATGAGGGTTCCTGCTCCCGGTGAGGCACCTCGCTCCCTCCTCCATCACCCACCGCCCAGAATAACGATGTAGCAGGATGGTTCCTCCCTCCCTTTGCCCACCACTTGTTCCCAAAGAACAGGGGAAGGACGCTGGCCCCAGCTCCTCACATCCCATACGGTTATGGATGTGGGAGGTGGGGCACAGCCTTCACGGCGTAACCCCTTCTTCCAGCGAGACCCCCAGCGAGGGTCAGTGCGGGTAGTTTTGCACAGCTCTGGGTACTTCTCATGGCAGGAAGGGGACCAATGGCTGCTGTCCTCTGGCAGCTGCATCCTCTGGTCAGCCCACAGGGGAAGGGACAGGCTTTATCTTAAACCTGTCACTACTGTTGAAAAATAGTCATTTCCAGCCAGCTCGGTCAAGCCACAACAGAAGAGACAAATCCTCTCCTCACCTATCTCACCTATAATTGCACCAGGGGAAATCCCACCTCCTTTGTCCCCACTTTGGGTATCGCTCCCAGCTGCTGAGGGCACCCAGGACACACGGTGACCCCCATCCCACAGGTGGGGGCAGCCCCCCTACCTGGCATTGAAACCTGGGCACTGAAAACTCCTATAGAAAGCATATTAGGGGAAAATTGCCTCTCCAGATCTGCACCAGGAGCACAAGCTGATGCTCACCCAGGTCTTCAAGTCATTTTGGACCGGTGTCAGGCACGCTAGCTGCATCTGCAGCCCCGGTGAGCAGGGAAAATGTCTGGCTGCCAAGGTCTGGATCCACGCACGGCTCTCCTTCTCCTCCTCCTCCTCCTCCTCCTCCTCCTCCTCCTCCTCCTCCTCCTCCTCCTCCTCCTCCTCCTCCCTGTATGCAAGGCCTCCGGTGTGTGCGGGACACGCTCTCTGCCGGGAACAGGCGGCCCTGCAGCATCTCCACACCGTTGCCTCTTGGGAAGTGGCCGCAAGCCGGGCCCTGGATGTACACATCTATTTGTCTTCAGGTACAGGACAGACGAGTCACACCATATGCAGAGCTGCTGGGTGTTTTTGCAGCTACGGAGAAAGCCCGTGTACCAGTTTTGTGGAGGGGACTCCCATGTAATAGGCAGACGGCGCCAGAGGGTTTGTGGGTGGGAAGGTGTCTTTCCAAACACAGCCTCAGCCACCACTAACTTTGTCTTGCAGTCAGGGTGTTTCTGCAATAAGGAAAACTATCACCATGGCTTCCCACCCCCCCCTTCCCCTCCTATCAAAAAAGAGCACTCGACAGCTGAGGAAGCAGGTTGCGAGCACAGTCACAGCCGATGCTACAAGAAGTGGCGCTCATCCCACAACCAGCTCTCTCAAAATGCTGAGCAAACCCCACGCCATGGGTATTGCCAACACCTCTGTGACACACAGCCACCGCTGTGGGAGAGTTTGCTGATCAGGCCACGCTAGCTGGGCTCCGTAGCAGTTTGACAGGCACGGGGAAGGACAAGAATGGCCTTCTCCACTTGAAATCAATGGCTGGAGAACTAGCAGGCACCCCTGTTGGGGCTGAGTGAGGTGGCTGGAGCTGGTGTCAGGTGGCAAATGGCCCTGGACCTTCAGAGCATCTCGGTTTTCTATGGAGGAGGAGTCATGGAGTCATAGAATCATAGAATGGTTCGGGTTGGAAGGGACCTTAAAGATCATCCAGTCCCAACCCCCCCTGCCGTGGGCAGGGACACCTCCCACTAGCCCAGGTTGCTCAAAGCCCCATCCAGCCTGGCCTTGAACACCTCCAGGGATGGGGCATCCGCAGCTTCTCTGGGCAACCTGTTCCAGTGTCTCACCACCCTCACAGGAAAGAATGTCTCCCTAAGATCTGATCTAAATCTCCCCTTTTTCAGTTTAAAACCATTATTCCTCATCCTGTTGCTACACTTCCTGTAGCCCCCTTTAGGTACTGCAAGGTCTCCCCAGGGCCGCCTTCTGCACCTGGCCATGGATCACAGGGTCTCACTACTGTGGGACGCATGAGGGACATGCCTGCTCACACATAGAGCCAATAGGATCACTGGGGCATGTTGGACATGGCCAAAACCTGTGGCTCAGCTGCAGTGCCTGGAAGCAAGGTATGGGGTAGGGGCCTGACCAGAGGTGCTCTTTCTTATAGTAGTACCAGCTACTGCACCACCACCAAAACCAGCACCTTGCTTGAAACATGGTGTTCCCTGACCTGGCCAAAATCACGCTGGGCTTGTGAAGTGGGACAGGCTGGATGAACACGGTAAGGAGTCAAGCACTCACAGCTGCATCTGCAAGGAAGCTCCTCTGCCTTATCAGCACCAGGGGGTTAACCCAGCCTCACCAGGGCCTGCATGGTGAGAGGTATCAGCCTCACCGTCCGGAGGGTGTGCCTGGTGTGGGTCCCTGCAGAGATAACCCGACTCTGTGAGAGCATTTCTGGAGCCAATGGTCCCTGGGGCCATGATACACCCTACTTCTTGTGGTGAGCCCTCAGACCAGCAAAGAGACCCTTCCCAAAGAAGTGGGAAGGGGGAAGGTGGAGCAGCGGGGCTGGCCAAGCCTTCCTTCAATAGAAAAGCAATCACTCGTGCTCCATCGAAAGGCCTGGGATTTAATGCCGAGGGACCAACAAGGGGAGATCCAAGATAAACAACATCTGTGCATTCACAAATAGGAAACAGGGTTGCTTTCATCTCCCGAGCCTGTTGATGAGCCGGGGTTATTGTTTGGCTTGGCACTGGCTGCTCGGTGACTTGGAAGGAAGGTAACTAAAAGGGATCGTTTGGTTACACTCCCTGAATTCAAGTATCTTTAAATAGTGCACGGGTTTGGGTTTTGCCTGCAGAAGACTGATGGGAAAAGGTAGCAGAAGAGTGCAGATGGCTATCAGAAGGGAACCTGTGTTTAGTCTGCTTGTGCCAGATGGGAATGGAAAGTCCGCTCTCTTGCCAAGTGTTTAAAAGAGGAAATAGGATGTGATATTCTGCCTCCCACTCCTTTCTCTCCCCTGAAACCAGCCCGCTGCTCTACTTCCATTTGTTGTAAAAAGGAAAAAAAAAAAACAACCCACAGCTTGGCCCACGTAAATCCTTGGAGACAGTTAGAGACACACCTCATTCCTTTTTAATGTGTTTATTATGTGGAGATGGATGGAACAGTATATTTTTATACACAGCTGGGTCCAGCACTGTGCAGCACCTGTCTTGCAGTCTCTCATATTAATCTCTGTAACAGAAACAAAACTGCAAGGTCCCTGAACCACAGAGATACTCTGCTGTCATCTCCCCGTCTCTGGCAAGGAGGTGATGAACCCCTACCACAGCTCTCTTCTTCCAGCTCCAGAACAAGATGTGTGGCAAACACCACGGCTGAGAAACCTACCTGTGAGAAAGACCAAAACTTCTCACCTGAAACTCCTGTGACTTCCCCTGGTCAATAAAGCCAGATCTGCCCTGTGCTGTGGCTGCCCAGGGCACTTGTGGACGCTCAGGTGGTGGAGACTGAGATGCTGCTGAGATGCTGAGGCTGAGATGCTGAGGCTGGTTCAAGGCATTGTTTTAGGGAGTCCCAGGGGTCAACCCAAACACTGCCCTGTTCCACAAGCGCTGTAGCAACCTCAGTGATGTGGTTCATCAGTAAACTCTCAGGCTGATCTTGGAAATATCTCATGGACAGGGGTGACATGGGTCACAGAATCACCAGACAGCTTTGGGCAGGAGGGACTAGGTCCAGAGTCTCCTGTCCAGCCCCTGCTCGGGCCCAATCTGACCTGCAAAGCTGGAGCAGGTTGCCGAGGGCTGGTCCAGACAAGCTATGAGCACTTCCCAGAGCAGATATCCCACCACCTCCCCAGGCACTGATTCCAGGGTGTCACCATCCCCACCGTGAACATTTTTATTTCTCTGTAACCAGAAATTCCCTTGCTGCAATTTGCGCCTGTTCTCTCTTTCTCTGTGCCTCCAAGGAGAGCCTGGCTCCACCTTCTCACCAACACCCCGTAGGTGGTGGATGACAATAATTAGATCCCCTTTTTGCTTCTTCCTCTCCAGATGGGACCAACCCACCTCCAAGTAACATTAAAACAATGTCTTAACCACAATAATATCCACCCAGCTAGCCTCAAGCGTGGGCATTTCAGCAGTGTTCTCCAGCTGTAAATTCTGTAGGCCGGCTGTAATCACTTATTTCCCTAGATAATTAAAGAATATTTATACAAAACCCTTTCATAGAGGTGAACAGCCTCTCTCTGTGTGCACCCAGCATCGAAGCCGTGACCGAGCAGAGCAGCAGCACGTGTAGCAGCGGAGCCATCAGGAGAAAAGCAAGCAGGACTTTTCTCACACCTTCCCATACAGTCTCCAGACCACCCCCGCAAACGCACCTGTCTCATTCACAAAGCCATGGAGCTCTGGGTCTGGGCACGGTCCCCACTGCTGCAGAGGTCCCCCAAAGGGGACAGGAGCAAAGCACAGAGCCTGCCCAGCTGAGGATGCTGCAGACACCAGGCACTGACCATGCAGATATCTTCAGCCAGAAGAGGACACAGGGTCCTCAGAGAGGATACAGGGCACCCCCCTGCAAAGGGTGGTGGCCGGGGTGCGGGCAGGAGAGCAAGCAGGGTGCTGGTCCCCAGCCCTGCGTGAGAAGCCACCAGGCAGCTGCTCAGCTCCAAGGAACCAGAGATTTAACAAGCAGTTTTGGGAACGCTCTCAGCTTTCCCGCAAAGCTCTTTGCTGTCTCCGGCATTAATTGCTAAATGTTTCCAAAGCCACTGTCTGTGTGAAATGAAGCCCTTTGTTAGGGCGACGTCGTGGGTAGCAGGGCGATACTCGGCGGGTGTCTGCTTTGCCCGGGGAAGGGAGGTGTGGATATTATTCCCATCTTTTTCTCATGGGGAAAGAAAAGAGAAGGACTCTCTCACTTTGGAGAGCAGTGTTCTTGCTTGCCTTGCCAGAGGATGGGGTGCCCTGCCTCTGCTCTGGGAGGGTGCAGATTAGATTTTAGGAAGAAATTCCTTCCTGTGAGGGTGGTGAGACACTGGAACAGGTTGCCCAGAGAAGCTGTGGCTGCCCCATCCCTGGAGGTGTTCAAGGCCAGGCTGGATGGGGCTTTGAGCAACCTGGTCTAGTGGGAGGTGTCCCTGCCCACGGCAGGGGGGTTGGAACTGGATGATCTTTAAGGTCCCTTCCAACCCGAACCATTTATGATTCTATGTGTAAGAACTTGCCTTGGACAGGCAGGAAATCCAGGTGGAGACTGGTGCGACCAGTTCAGTAGACAGGATCCCAGGAGAGGAGGGGAGAAGGAAAGGCAGGGAGGGGGAGAGATGAACCCGAGCTGGTTGGGTGGCTCGGACCTGACTGGCAAGAAATGAGAGCTGCGGAGTTAGAACAGGGCCAGGTTCACACAGGGACAGTTGTGGGAGATACTCTCGGGTAGTGCCGGCCTTTTTTTTTGCAAAAGAGGTGGTGCCGTGAGGAATCGCCTGCCAAAGGCCAGCCTAAGTCCAGCCTGGCCCCCTGCGAGTGGGCACAGGCAGGCAGGAGGCAGGCAGTACCCACACCCTACCGAGGAGCCAGCCAGATTCCTGTCCCTTCTCCCATTCCTTTCCCATAAGAGGCAGGGAGCAGTGCTGAGCTGCATCCGGAGTGGCGTGAAGCTCCACTGCTGTGTGAGAGGCAGTTTTTCTAAGCCAGGCTCCCCAGGTCACAGCTACCTCAAAGCTGCTGGATGGTGGCATCCCCCTCCCCAACAACAGGCAGCCCAGCAGGGTCTCGCCCCCCAGCTGCACACCTTGCTCTCGGGCACAGAAAGGTAAAATCTTTCCAGTTTCTTTGGGCTCCTGAAAGGTAAAGTTCTGGCTAAGGAGAACTCGCAACAAGCAGTTTGATGAGCCCAGTTAGAAAGGCAGCCGAGCGGGATGTATCTGGGCACGAGTGGGGGGCCAAGAGCATCCCTGCTGCAGGGCTGCGGATGGCTGCGCTTCTGCAGGGGGGATTTAGCCCTAAGAGCCTTAGTGACGCATCTTGGGAGACTTAGGCTTGAGCCTGGCTTGCAGAGACGTGACCCGTGCTGCATTTCCTGTGGTCACCTGCCACTCAGCATTACATCAGCTGTCACCCACTCCCAGACCCAACACGTGAGCGCGGTGGCACAAGGGCCTGGAAGACAAGGAGGTGGGGGGCGAGGCGGGGAACCAGCCCAAGCCCTTACTGGGTCCAGCCTTGCACCTGCACCGAAGCTGCTGAGACAGGACATGGGCCAGTCCCAAAGGAAAAAAGCCACTGCTTCCAGCAGGCAGGGAACCAGCGGCCAGTTTGCTGTTGTTTTAACTGGAAAGAGGATTTGTCTCGGGGACCCCTCATTTCTTGGTCCTCAACAGGAGGGTCCTTCCTTCTGCCTTAGGGGGGTCAGCATTTAGGATGGGGGAGAGCCAGGACTGCGGTCGCCGAGCACTGGCTCCTGTTCGACCCATATTTGCAAGAATTACAGTACGAGTCACTGCAAACAAAGCAGCAAAGACCAAGGCAGGATTTAATGACATATTGTTAATGACAATCCCATCTGTAGGTGTACTTTTATAGCTGGAGAAAATTAGAAAAGGAAAGTAAATGTTTTACTTTGACTTGTAAAAAATGGCAGGCCCAGGGCAGGCAACAGCATTCAGAGCGAGGAGCACCCACAGAGAGCACCCAGGTGTTTTTCACCATGTGGATTTGCACACACGGAGTCTGTCTGCTCCAAGAACTGACCTGACTTTGGTGGCCACGTTCAGCTGAGATGAAAGTTGAAATAAGGCCGACTGTAATCCCCAAGAAACCGGGCCACTCTCAGGACTCAGGACAGTCAGGTCCCATTAAAAAGCATCTGCCAGTCTGATGTCCCGAGGGTTTCATTATCTTTCTTAGCTAGAAGTCATTGGTGAGGACTGATCTCCTGCGGACTTTGGAAGTCGGCACAAGGCAGTTTCAGGCACAGCAATGCTTAGTTTCCAAATTTCTCAGTTCCCAAAGGCAATGGGACGGTGCCATCGGCAGGCGGTGTGCTTAGCTGCCGCACTGAGACACGTGGAAACTTTGGAAGGGAAATCTGACAATCTGGAAAGTGAAAAGTGAAGTGCTTGAAGTATTTGGTATGGGACAGGGCACAGCTAATAAGCAGCAAAGAGGACAGCGTGAAAATGCCCGCTGTTGTTCGCTTCTTTCTTCGGCATCCATCTGTCTTTTGACTACTGCAAAGTCTCCGAGCCATAATTAGGAACGAACTCGTTGCAAGAGCTCCCAGATCTAATTGAGCTCTCTTGAAACTAAACCATTTATAACAACCTTTTGCAAGGACAAAACACAATGTACTCTCCTTCAGTACAGCCAAGAATACGCTGTCCTGGGGCCTGATGAGTCCCGCTGCGGCACACCAGCGACAGGCAGCAACTCAGAGACCAGCTCCTTGATCCAGCGAGCAAACGGTTAATCGGCGTGAACCAATCCCATTGAAATCAATAGGAATTTTAAGATCCCTTAAGCAGGAGCCCTGGGAGAAGGGTCTGGCTGCAGGGCGTATTGTTGGTGGAGAGGACCCGGAGCGGGCTGTTAGCAAGAAGATATTTTCATGATGCTCAGAGGGTTGGAGCAGCCCTGCTGTGAGGACAGGCTGAGAGAGTTGGGGTTGTTCAGCCTGGAGAAGAAAAGGCTCTGAGAAGACCTAATAGCCCCTTCCAGTATCTAAAGGGGTCACAGGGGAGATGGGGAGGGACTCTTGATCAGGGAGTGGAGCTGTAGGACGAGGTGTAACAGTTTAAAACTGAAAGAGGGGAGATTTAGATTAGATCTCGGGAAGAAATTCTTTCCTGTGGGGGTGGTGAGACACTGGAACAGGTTGCCCAGAGAAGCTGTGGCTGCCTCATCCCTGGAGGTGTTCAAGGCCAGGCTGGATGGGGCTTTGAGCAACCTGGTCTAGTGGGAGGTGTCCCTGCCCATGGCAGGGGGGCTGGAACTGGGTGATCATTAAGGTCCCTTCCAACCTGAACCATTCTAGGAATCTATGATTTCCAATGCATCTGAATTTCAAAAAGTAGTGAGCGCAATCCCTAGCCCAGCCCCTGACTGAAATGCATCTAATGAGATCCTTATCTTCTTTTTTTAATCGACAAGGCACTCAAACTGCCCTGCCTTTTGGCAGGCTGGACAAAAAGGCTCACATTACAGTGGCAGAAGCATACAAGGCCAGATCCAGACCTCAGCTCATGTTCTGGACCCCTTGCTCCTCCTCCTGTCTCATGAACAGCTAGACCTGGTTGGCAGCTGAGGATTTCCTAATGTATTTTTGGAAGAGAACTCTCCTGGCTGTCTAGAAATCATCCATTTGCCTTTCTGCCTGTCTAGGGCAAGAGCACATGATGCCAAAGTCAGGAGCTGACCCTAGGTGACACTCGGGCCTCCCGGGTTAGTATAGGAATAGAGTTAAGGGGCATGGTGGGACCAATCATTTACCCACTAAAAAAAGGTTAGTTTGGACTAAAGAAGAATGTTTGCAAATGCCACCCTAAGTCAGTAGACAATTACAGCACCGCTGCAGACAGCAGGGTTAAAATCAAGTATAACAAAGCCCTCCTGGCCGGCTTCAGACAGCGCCTTTTGGTGAAGATTTTTCATTTCGCTGACAAAACCAAACCACCAGAAATGTCAGCTTCAGATTGATTTAAAACGAACCCAGTTGACCTTCTTTCTGATTTGATTAATAGGAAGAATAATTTATTATTTGTACGGTTTTAATAACAAGCCGTCAAAAAAAAGCCCTGGACTAGGGGTGAACTGTGTCAGGAGCCTCCTGGAGAAGGGAAAGGTGTCCCAGCCTGACCTGTGGTGGCTGCAGCACCATGAGCTTGGAGGAGCTCCCTGAGGCTTCCCAAGGACCTTGCTCATCCCAGAGCCCAGGCCCTGCATGTTGCAGCTGGATGGCACCCCTCATGGTTTAGGGGTGCTGCCAAGAGCATCCACATCATGAGAAAAGTCTTCATTGCAGAAGGCTTTACAGAAAAGAGCAAAACCAACCTGGAGCATTTAGAGTGGGCATGGAAAGAATGAAGACCTTCAGCATGCTTTTACTATTAAAGTTATTTCAAAATGCTGAAATGTTTCTAAAATACAAAAGGCCACTACATACAACCGGCCAAAACCAACATGATAATGTAACAGGAACTCATCTGCCCTTTTTTATGCCCTCCATCCTCAGCAGACAAAGCCCAACCCCAGACAACTTGCCTCATGTCCAAAGAGGTCACGATTTACAAGAGCAAAGGGATTTGGCAGAAGCTGTGGTTGCAGAGCAACAGTGTGCAGCAGCAGCTTGTTTCTTTTGGGAATGGGGAAGAAGGGATGTTGTTAAGTAATAACCTTTATGCCTTTGGTCCTCATTTCACTTTTCTCACCCTCAACCCCTCCCCTACCAGCAAATTTACCTGCCATCACGCACCCAGGTGGCACAACAGTGATCAAGGCACAGGAGCCCTCAAAGAACAGCCTGAGCAGCAGCAACATGTGTGTCTAAACCCAAACCCAGCTTTACCCAGGGGCCAGAGACTTCAGGTGTGACTTGAAATGAGCACACGTTGCTGACGGTTGTTCCTCCTCTCCCCTGACGTAGTCTTTTTTTTATGCTTTAGATGGAAGAATTAGTTCAGCCGGTTGCATTTTGCAGGCAGGGTGAATGACCTGCCGGGGGTGGGTTTGGGGCGGTTTTCTCCCCAAAAAAGAGGACGACCCGCCGGCGGTGCGGGGAGCCCCTGCCGTGGTGTTTCCTGACAGCAGAGGGGGTTATTGGGCTGCTTTTCCTCCGCCTCCCCGGCGGAGACGGACCGGCCGCCCGCGGAGCGCCGTGCGGGGCTCAGCCCGGCCCCGGCCCGCATCGCCCCGCCGGGATCCCCGGCACCCCGGGGCGGGGGGGCTTCCCCGGCACCCCGCGGAGCTCTGGAGGCTTGGGCGGCCTGCTGCTCTCCGTACCCACGGGAGGGAACGGAGCCGACCCACGGCTGCAGGGGCGCGGGTGGGTTTTGTTCCCCGGGTGGCGCCGGCTGGTTGGGTTTGTCATATCGTCTGTGTCGGGAGGAACAGGCAGGCGGGTGGTTGAAAGGGAGGAGTGGGTGCAGCAGCTCTCTGCCCGGGAGGGAGGTCTGCAGGGGCTTTTTGCCCCCTCCTCATCTCCGAGGGCTTTTGGGTGGGAGAGGGAGGGAGGTCTTGCCCCGCAGCCGTGGGGGAGATGCCCCACCAGCCTCTCTGCAGCTCCTAAACTGTTCTCTTATTCCACCTCAGAGCAAAATCCCACCGTGGGTAAACTCAGGAGGACACCTCTCACCTGTAAGATGCCCCCTGAGGTGGGAGGGTCTTGATGCAGGATGGAAATTCATTCCCACCGCAGAACTGAAGTCCTTGGTTCTGTGGGACCTCAGGCTGCAACCATCACCGGCCAGAGGTAAATGCAGGAAACAGGCTTCGTTCTGAGCAGGTACCAGAGCAGGACAGTGGTGGCCCAGGCATGTAACTGGTCTCCATGAAATGGTGGATTTAATGGCAAAAGGAGACCGAGTGGGGTAACTGTACACCTTTTATAAATTGCTTTAGCTCCTGGGGATGAAAGGTATCCTATGAAGCTAAAATATTAAAACTACCCTGGATTATTCATTAAGCATCAATTATCATCATCACATTTACTGTCAGATGTTTCAGCATTGCTATTCTGCTCTAGGAGGGAACATATTTTTAGGCTGCTTTCCGAAGGAAGGAAGTTCTTGGGGTCAGTCATGCAGTCTAGTTGTCTGTCTGTCCTCACCGATTGGGGAACTTCCTAGTTCATTTCAGCCAAAGTTTACAGAAGGCTGGAAGTCTCCAAAACAGTATGTTCCTGCAGGTTAATTAGCAAAGGGGATGGTGGGGGACCCCCCCGGACCCAGCTAGTGGCATGGGTGCAGGAAGAGCAGGCACCTGGTGTGGTGGGCACGGATGCTGCCAGTTGCAGGAGAAGCTTCAAGCAGGGTGGCATCATCACCAGCATCAGAGAGGTCAGCCATGGGACACAATGTCACAGGAGACTGGGCTTCCCTAACTCTGCTTCCCACCAAAATCATTTACATAAATACCTGTCAGGTAAAAATTGGCTATTTATTCCATGTTCTTTCTGATACTTTTGCCTCCCCTCATTTGTACTTTCACAGCATTGCAAAGTTGGAGCAAGTTGTGGTTTAAGAATAAAGGCAGCCTCATCTGCAAAACAGAATGTTCCAAAATAAGATCTAATTTTCCTTTGCCAGAACCTAAGGCGAAAGTAAATTCATATCCACTCTAAAAGCAAACACAAACAAGGACTTATTATTTATCATTAAAACATCTTTAAAAGACTCTAGAGCCCTAAAAGCAAAAGTTTGATGCTGTATAAAAGAATTATGTTTCTGAGATGTATCGGTTCAATAATTAAAGCAGCATCTATGAAATATAAATGTAAGGTATTAATAAATTAAATTAAATTAAAGCTGCTGAAAGCCAATTATCTTGTAAAAGATCTCTGATAGCTAAACTAATGAGATGTAGAAAGATTAATTTAGATCCCCATTTTAGGAGGTGATTATAAATTGCTATAATGCCACATCCAGTTACTAGGTTGTTATTGAAACTTGTGAAATACATTTGGAAGGGCTTTTAAATATTCAGAATGAAGTAGAAATTAGAAGTTAGAAATAATTAAAAATTAGCTGTCTTGTCACATTGCAGCTTTAATCCTATTACCTCTTCTAGTTTACAAAGCTTCAGATGTCTCTCAAAGTATTGATCTGTGGGGACGGTTGGGTTTACAAGCAGGGATTTACGCATTTTAATAACTGCAGAACTTCAGATATTTCTCCTTATTTCAATTATTTGGGGAATTGTTTCTTTGAAGGATTATTGTGCTTGCCACGAGCGCTGCCTGATGGATTTCTTTGGCCATAGGGCAGGTCAGGCCATCACCTGAAGTCCCATTGAGCCCCAAAAGGCCTTTGCTGCGCTCCTTGCAGCTCCTAGTGAAAATGCTGAGGAGCATCATTTTTGGTCTTTTTGGTCAGAGAGAAGCACAAGGCCTTTGCTCCTCAGAGATTCCAGCACAGGAAGGACATGGACAGGTTGGAACAGGTCCAGATAAGGGGCATGAAGATGATCAGAGGGCTGGAGCATCTCTCCTATGAGGACAGGCTGAGAGAGTTGGGGTTGTTCAGCCTGGAGAGGAGAAGGCTCCAGGGAGACCTTAGAGGCCCTTCCAGTACCTAAAGGGACTACAGGAGAGATGGGGAGGGACTCTTTATCAGGGAGGGGAGCAATAAGATGAGGGGTAACGGTTTTAAACTGAAAGAGGGGAGATTTAGATTAGATCTCAGGAAGAAATTCTTTCCTGTGAGGGTGGTGAGATGCTGGCCCAGAGAAGCTGTGGCTGCCCCATCCCTGGAGGTGTTCAAGGCCAGGCTGGATGGAGCTTTGAGCAGCCTGGTCTAGTGGGAGGTGTCCCTGCCCATGGCAGGGGGGTTGGAACTCCATGATCTTTAAGGTCCCTTCCAACCCAGACCATTCTAGGATTCCATGATTCTATGACTCTATTCCTATGGCTGTTGTAGCTCCTTGGGAAAACAGAAGGATGATGGTGGTGCAGTGCATGCCTATAGCCCACAAATTATGGTCTTGCCACTGCCAGAGGTTGGCCACAGAGGTTTGCCAACCACGCTTTGGTTGGGACTTGCCATGCGGGGAACTGCATGTGAGTTCTGTAGCTGCAACAGCAAACATCTAACGACTTGGGACCCTCACCCACCTGCGCTCAGGTTTTGCTTCACCTGGTCCAAGAGGTGCCAAAAGGCCTGCAAGCAGCACAGCAGGGCTGTATTTCTGCAGCAGGAGCAGTGTTGGACACAGCAATCCATCCCTGAGCTGGGAGAAAAAACACAGTGTGGGAGTGCAGGCAGGGGAAGGCAATGGGGCCTTGAAACCTCTGGCATAGGGTGATACCAGCAGCCCTGGAGCTACAAACTACTCCCCCATGGGCAACCACTGCTTCAACGGAGGAAGATGACCTTGGGGCTGGGAAACGCCGCTCTCGAGCAGCAAGAGGGGCGAGGAGCAGATCTGCAAGGTGTGCACAGCTCTGCCTGGAGGGTCAGTGTGGACGTCTGCAGCTTTGGGGACCGAGGGGAGCCTTAGAAACGGGGTGGGAACAGCCCCAGGTGGACTCTAGCAGAGGAGGAGGCAGAAACCCCACCAGCACCACCCTGGAAAGGCAGCAGGAGGGGGTCCATCATCGGCATCGCGCTGCTTGGAGGTGAAGGACTCGGGGACCACGACGCCTGCAGCCCTCCGCGGGCAGCGGAGGGGTGAGTATAACTCAGGGAAAGCTGCAGCGGCTGAGGGTGGGGGTGGGTTTGACACTGATAAAGGATTTTTTTGCCCCTTTTATCCCCTTTGTCTCTAATATTGTTGATAATATCATCTATCATTGTAAGTGAATTGATGAGCACGCTTTGGTCAGACTGTTAAAGCTTTTAGTCAAACAGCAGGTTCTCTTGTGTAAGGGGTGCTTCTCTAGCCCACATAAAGGCAGGATCTGTGGTGCATTGGGCTAGTGGAGAAGGCAGCAGCCCTCCTGGGAGCCCCCACAGCAGCCCTTCTGGGAGAGCCTTTTTCAGGTGCCATCCTGGGGCAGTGGGGGACAGCCAGCAACACGGCTACCCTGTGTTCCCATAGCCCCAGCAAGTGTCTTGCTTAAAGCATAGCACCCGGTTTGGGGGTGAATAACAGAGGCGGCCCTTTAAAGAGTTGTTGAAAATCTTGAAGTGGGAAATCCGTCGGGGGGAAAGCCCTCTGCTTTCTGTCGAGGAGGAGAAATGCTCAAGGGATGCCTCTGAGCGTCCTTGGACAGGAGAAGGAAAGCCCTCTGCCTTGTCAGTGAGAAGAGCTAAATTAGAAATCCCTGCTTGGGGGATTTCTTGGCTGAGA
Organism: Numenius arquata; assembly: GCF_964106895.1. Taxonomy (NCBI): domain Eukaryota; kingdom Metazoa; phylum Chordata; class Aves; order Charadriiformes; family Scolopacidae; genus Numenius; species Numenius arquata. The sequence goes on from NC_133577.1 coordinate 48,878,956, forward strand.
AAAAAACCTCCTGGAGGGAAGAAGTGCACTAGAAAAACAACAGAGGAGCAGCCCAAACTTGGGTGAACCTCTGCTATCTTCTCTCAGCCTGCTTGAGCCGTAGTTTGAAAGCAGCCCTTTCTGTAAAGTCTGAAATACCTTTAGGGGAGCCCAAAAGATGTCAGAGCTGGCAAACTGGGTTATGCAGTGGGGACCAAACCCCTGGGGTCCGAACTCTTGCAGAAGTATCCAGCAGGCAGATCTAGAGTTTGCCAAATTAAAAGAGACCGCTAAGTCTAAGCTCTTCTCCCGAAAATCCTTAAAATGTGCAGGAGTGTGGGCCGTGTGGTTAGTGGCCAAAAGTTTAGTTGAAGAAAAACAGGCAGCCCAGGTAGAAATTCAGAACCTGAGGGAGGAAAACGACAAACTGAAAGCAGAAATAAAGGCTCAGCGACTTAAACTTGAGGAGGGTAAAACTCGAGAAGGAGTTGCAGCTGTGGAGCAAATGCAACGCGCTCTCCAGTATCAAGAGGTGTGTGAACAAAAAAAGGCCCTTTTGAATGAACACCAGGCATTGAAGGAAAAACTAGCTGTCAGCACAAAAGCTATAGAGGAGATGCACGGAGCAATCCGGCTGTTAGTGCAAAAAATACAGATCCTAAAAGAGAAGGGCACAGACCACCGAGCCTGCGAGGCCATGATGGAAAAGTTAAAAGCGGCGTTAGTGGCGAAGCACAGCACGGTCACGGCCCTTACGAAAACCCCCTACCAAGGAGATGACGAGTGGTGGGACAGAAAAAGATGGTTTAATCCCGACGGCTGCCCCTCCGTAGATGAGTGCAAGCCTGTGAGCCCACCTTCCCTCGTTTTTGAGATGCCGGAAAGGTTTAAAACAAATCTCCTGTCGCTGACCAATGCTCAGGTGGCTGTGAAAAGGGAAGGTGGAGGAGCAGAAGAGAGAAGCCAGGGAAATGCTCAGCCACAGGCAGATGGGGTTATCGGGGGGGAAGCAGCTACCGCTGAGCCGGCTCCACACCAGTTCAAACCAGGGAGCACCCAGGGATGGAGCAAGCAGTTGGCAGGGAGTGGCTGGGGAGGGGAGGATGGCGAGGGCTCCAGGGGAGGAAAGGGCAGCAGAGGAAGGGAAAACCCCAGGGAGAAAAGGGACTCAGAGACGCTGCAGCCCACTGTCCCTGGCGGTGCGACCCCCCAGATCCCCTCCTTGGGGAAAGGGAGGAAAGGGAGGTGGCAGGGCAAGAGGCAGTGGCAGCAGGGCGAAGCTCCCCGGGTCGTGGTACAAAACACCGTGGCCAGGAGGGAGCTAAGCACCATGCGGGTGGACATATGGAGGCAGCTTCGGAAGCACGGGGAGGATATGGCCCGCTGGGATAACGCTCCCACCAGGGTTTTGCTGGATCGCCTGCTGGAGATCAGAGAGGGAAGAGAGGGAAGCGGGCCCGGGGCCCCTGCCCTCCCTGTTATAGTCTAAGGCAGCCAGCCCTCCCTCCTTCCCCGAGCCTGTGGTCAGACCAGAACGGGACCACTGGGGAAGGCCCCCGTGCTGGGAGCCCTGGGGGATTGGGAGGAGAGCCCAGGAGGCATCACCAGTGTCACATGAAGAACCGGGGCACTGGGTGCAGGCTGTGGCTGATGCAGATTAAGAAGTCTCCTTTGATGGAGGAACCACAGCAGGAGTGGTGTTAAGGGTTTTCTGGTTTGTTTTTGGTTTGGGGTTTTTTTTGCATATTTTCACAAGAGAAACAAAGAGGGAGAAGTTGTTTTTTCCAGACAGGGCTGCAGTGAGCAGAGGCTGCTTTAGCTCTGCTACCGCCGCCCCGGTGCCTCACTGCGAGGAGTCTGGGCAGGGATATCAAACACTGCTCAGGCCAAGTCAGCAGATGCTGTTTTGGGAAAAAAGCAGGTGGCTTTAAGGGCTGACAAAACACCGGAGCAAGTCCAGGCTGTGACACCAACTGGGCTGCAGCGTGTGTGAACAGTGATGTGCAGCTGCGGGGCTGAGGACAAGCTATAGAATCATAGAATCATAGAATAGTTTGGGTTGGAAGGGACACCTCCCACTAGACCAGGTTGCTCAAAGCCCCATCCAGCCCGGCCTTGAACACCTCCAGGGATGGGAAGGTATGGACTGTGCAAGGAAGGTTATGGGAATCCCAAGCACGGTAAAAACCCTGAAGGTGAAGCAAGGAGAAAAGAACAGCATCTTCTTTCTGACTCTTCTATAGGCTATACAGAAGGGTTTGCACTTCAAAAAGAAAAAAAAAAAAAAAGCATCGTTTTCAAAAATAATACCTGTTATCAGAGGTAAAGCAGCTAAATCAAAAAGTACAAGCAGAGCAAATTCAAAAGATACCAACACAAATGAAGCAGTTCATGCTTAGCATTAGTCATTAGTATTGTTAAATTCAGGAGTGTGTTTTCACATAAGCACGTGGAAGTATGAGCAGCAAAGAAATTTAGGAGTGGTATCAAAAAATAAAGGAAAAAAGGACTGAAACAGAGGAATGCTAACTAAGTGCTATCAATACATACAAAGTCAGAAGCTGGGAAAATGGCAGATTATGCATGTATGTATAAAGGTTTGAGGGGAGGGTAATTAATGATAAAAAATTCTAATTGACTTGGGACAGAGTTCCCTCTGAAAGCAAGAAGTTAAGCCTGTAATACATGAATCTAGTTGATGTGTTAACACCAGCATTTTTTCTGAGAGGGAAGAAAAGGTAAAATGAAAAAAATATTTAAAAAGACTGATCATGGTACAGAGTATGTATTAATGTAATAGATTTTAAATTAAAATATAAAGTTCTTCTGTTACAGAGAAGAGACAGAACCAAATGAAAACAAATACAGTGGAGGATCGGTGAGCAGATGTTTAAGAACAGAAGTTAATAAACTGTATAAAAATATGCAAAGATGCAGTTTATTAGATCCTAATATCATCAAAAAGTCCTATGGGTGTAAATGATCTACCTTGGTTAACTAAAATAACTATTAATAACAATCTTTGCTATTTTTGTAGTAGTACATTAGTAGTACAAGAATAAGTAGCAATTCTAAATTATGGACATCATTAATCGTATGTTGCTTAGGGTTTTCTTTCCTGCTTTTGTTTTGCTTTATTATCATATATGCATAGATGAAGGGAAAAATGTAACCTCTTTTTTTTTTTTAAATCAGTTGCTGTTGCTGAAGTTCAAGCAAGAGGTAAGTATAAAAAAAACTGTGTTTGGATCCAATTTAAAGGGATCACCGTCTCCCAACAAGAGAAACCCTGTTTCCCTTGATGAGGATGGTCATACCTCCTATTATCGAGAGCAATGGTGATTAACAGATCACCAGCATACAATGTATATGTCACACAGAAAACACATAGCTATGACTTTGTGCATTTGCAAAACATAATATTTTGAGTACTATGAGAAGCAAAGATGACAAATTAGGTGCAGGAATTTCTAGTAGGGTAAGCTATATTTTTAAAATACATGCTGTTAGTGTGGCTTGCAATACTAGGATGACTGCGTAATACAGTTTTGAGCATCATTTAGAGCACCTATGTATAAATTGATGGTGCTGGGATGGGTAGAAAACTAAAGGTCCCCCAGTAATGGGGATATCAAAACACTAAGTACATGTATGATACGGAATCATGTATTGGTCTAGTGAAAAGTTTTATTTTGTTATGGAGGAGACGACGAGGTGATTTTAGCAATGTGCAGCAGGAGGGTTTCTAAGAGGAGAGCTGTTTGCCAGCAATGATGGGCAGCCCAGAGAGGTGGAGTGCTCCCAGCTGCCTCGCTGGGAGGACACCAGTGAGCACCAATGAGGCCCTTACATGTGCAAATTGCATACAAAAAAAATATCAGTTTTCAATCCGTTCAGAACAGAGTTTAGCCAGATGTGAATATGAAACATATCCTTTGGTTTCCAGTGGGTCTGTAATCACTTATGTGGGATCCATCTGGGTTTGTGTGTATAACCAGCATCCAGAAATCACCTCTGCGTGTCTAAGCCACCCAATAATGCATGTGCATGTAACATAACTTTAATTGAAATGTATGATTTTAATTACACAATGCTTTTAGAAGCGACACTAAAATTCCTAGAAACCTTTTAACTGTGTACTAAATGAAGCCTAGTAACATTTGGTTTAGGTTTTGAGCCATTGTTGGCAGATAGCAGAGCATCCACTCATAACATTTGTAGTCCTAGAGGCAGGAGAACAAGCTACCAAAGCAAGGTTTGCAATACATGACAAGAACGAGCAAGTTACTCTTACTACAACTGCAATAAAAGACACCAACTGTCATTTTTGGTGTAAATCCCTCCTCGGCGGGACTCCCACGAGCTACTGAAATTTTTACTGTGGCTGTACAGTCTAGAAGCATAATCCTGGGTATTGTAAGAGTTTGGTTAATTGTGCAAATTATCCTGGCTATAAAATCAAATATTAAGCAAAGCCCAGTAGTAGCTACGTATGAAAGCATCAAAGCCAAGAACTACAGGCCACCCTCAGACCTACATGAGGCAAGACCAGATAGGAAAGAGCAAATGCCTCCAAGAAGATCGATTGCTCGGTCCTGGGGAGGAGCCTTGAGCCACAGGAGGGTTTGCAACATCCTTGCTGGACTCATGTCTGACAGCTCATGTCCATGCACTGAGGAGGGGGTCTGTATGGCTACAGCTCATGAAATATGGTCTTGCCACTGCCAGGAACAGGCCACGGGCTGTGTACTAATGCTGCAAAACCTAATATAGAGGTTTGTGAACCTTGCTTTGGTTGCAACTTGCCATGTATGGAGCTTCACGTGAGTTCTGTAGCTGCAACAGCAAACATCTAACGACTTGGGACCCTCACCCACCTGCGCTCAGGTTTTGCTTCACCTGGTCCAAGAGGTGCCAAAAGGCCTCCAAGCAGCACAGCAGGGCTGTATTTCTGCAGCAGGAGCAGCGTTGGACACAGCAATCCATCCCTGAGGTGGGAGGAAAAACACAGTGTGGGGGTGCAGGCAGGGGAGGGCAATGGGGCCTTGAAACCTCTGGCACAGGGTGATACCAGCAGCCCTGGAGCTACAAACTACTCCCCCATGGGCAACCACTGCTTCAACGGAGGAAGATGACCTTGGGGCTGGGAAACGCTGCTCTCGAGCAGCAAGAGGGGCGAGGAGCAGATCTGCAAGGTGTGCACAGCTCTGCCTGGAGGGTCAGTGTGGACATCTGCAGCTCTGGGGACCAAGAAGCGTGGGAAGGAAAGCCTTAGACATGGGACAAAACACACCCAGGTGGACTTTAGCAGAGGAGGAAGCAGAAATCCCACTAGGACCACCCTGGAGAGGCAGACGGAGCGGCCCCACCATTGGCATCGCACTGCTGGGGCGAAGGACTTGGCGGGTCTGTGATATACCTGCAGCCCTGCCACCTTCTCCTGGGGGACAGCCAGCACCTCTGAGTCCGGTGCCCAGGCAGGGGAGGGGTGGACATAACCTGGGGAAAGCTGCAGCAGCTAAAGCCCTCTGTGTGTATTAGTTTTGACAGTACTATGTTAAGGTGTGGTGTGTTTTTTTTCTTTTATCCCCTTTATCTCTAATGTTCTTAATCATCTATTATGGTGAGCATTGTTGTAAGCGGGTTGATGAGGACTCTGATTAGGCTGTTAAAGCTTTTAAGTAGACTAGCAATAAATTGTATGTCTTCTCATAGAAGTTGTGTTTCTCTGGCCAACCTAAATGGCACAAATTGTGGTAAAACAACCCCGACTTCCATAAGGGCAGAATTTGCTAAGCTGGAATAGCAATCAAGAAAAAGACGAGCAGTAACCTCAGAGAACTAGGTCTGGTTGAGTGCCACCTTTCGTTGTCTTTCCAGGCTACAGGATCCAGCTCCAGCCTTCTCGGCCTTTCCGTGCAGTGCTGCCACCCCCAACAGAGGATTAAATGAGCTTTCTCCTCACAGTACATGTAAATCAGTGAAATGCCTGATTTCCAAAGCATCACAGGTACTCAGAAACAGTGGGCACAAGCCCTGCCTTCAACACCAAGAGCCCCACCACAGAGCATCGCCTCTCAGGTGTTTTTAAGTTGTAGACAACGTTGTTAAAACATGGTGCAAGCTGCTGGTGCCTCCATCCCAGTGCAGAATAACTGGAGTACGAATGTGGGTCAGGTCAGAAGAGCAGCTGTTTATTTACGGTAGGCTCCAGGAGAGAAGATCGAGCAGCAGGGAAACAGGCTCTGCTGATGCGAGCACCGTGCTCGCAGAGAGGGTAGAGGGATTATATTCTCTCAGAGGTGCTATGCAAAAGACAGATAAGGGAGCGGGGGGGGGGAGAGCTGTACACATCTGTGAGACACACAAGGCCACAGGACAGCTCACGGCCAGTCTGGGTTCTGCTTTCTTTAGTGCAGGACCTAGTTTTATCAGAAAGGTTACAGAGAGATTACCGTTTCAGGAGACAGGGTGAAGGTTCAATCAAAAGGCCTACTTACACCCTAGCATTTCTACTTCCTCAGTCCTCCAAATGTTGTTCATGATGTGCAGGGAGACTGCCCATTACACGGGAACAGAGAGCTGCTAGCAGGTATGATGGTGGGGGGAACGGTCCTTTCACCCCAACCAGCACAGCAACCAACACCACAAACCACCTCCTACCAGCCACCTTCAGAGACTGTTCTTATTTCACCTGCCAAGAAAGGGATTTGAAAATATTTGCTTTAACCTTAGTGACTGGCTTTTACATACCTTCTCATGCAGGGTCCCCCAGCTCTGCATCAGTGGAGTTTCATCACAGGTTACTGTCCTGAGGGTGAATTGAGACCAGGGAGGTGACCCACCAGCCAAGGCCAGGTACAGTCCTTATGGAGACAGAACACTACAGTTTGGGGATGAAAGGGGGGGTGGAAGGGTATGGAAGGATATTTTAGTATTAAACATTACAAAAAGAAATTACCCTTTTCACAGGAACATCTACAAACACTCCCATAGCAGGGCAAGACCCCAAAACCAGCAAGGTCAGTATTAACAAAAAGGGCTGGTCTGAGCACAGCAAAGCCTGATTTTTGGAGCAGGCAAGCACCCAATACCTCTCACCTGCCTCTGTGAGAGCAGAAGATGCTCCCTGCAGCCCTGCAAACCTGGCCCTCGATTCCCCGCGTCGAGCACCGAAGCAGCAGCACGGACTAAGCGTGGCGGCCAGCCAGGACGAGCCCAGAGAGCCCAGCACAGCCACGAACGTGCAGGAGCCACAAGGATTCCCTGTCCTCCTTCAAGGCTGCACATAAATCTGTCCCCCTTATCCAGTGTCCTTTCCTTGTTAGTCCATCCCTCAGACACGGATCCCCTAACAACACTGCAGAGCCTTTATTCCTCTTTAAGGGGGCTTTAAACTCACCTTAGTACACTAAGCAGTCATCAATTTGTGTTGATATTTTCTGTTATTCCATTTCCTTTGCTTGCTATGTTGCCTTCCTGGCCTTGGGATTATACTTTCTGGCATATCTTAAAAGCACCAAGTGTATCACACACTCGTGCGCACCTGACCCATAAAACATTAACGCTCTTCCTTTCTTCTTGCTCATTATCTCAGATGGCCTTTGCTGAAAAAATCTGGAGCTGTATTTTCCAAACTTTCAAATCCTGGCTTTAGCCCAACGTAATACCAGCTAAAAACCATGAAACTGGCAATTGCTTCTGAAATTTGCTGAAGTATGCATGCATTTGTAATAAAGGTTTTGATTCAAAGCTTTCAGGAGTCAAAGCATCTACTAAGAGAATGGTACAATTACAGTATTGTCTGACATACAAATCATTTCAGTACCTTCTGCCTAATTACAGTGAACCAATGAAAGTGTGTCTAAATTAGACAAGGGGGAAAAAAAGCATTATTTACATCCAATAGTATTTGTTTCCTTACTTCTTTTCTTTCACAAAAGCGACAGAGAAAAATGTTGGGCCTGAGCCTCAGCCTTCGTCTTCCTCTTGTTCTTTTCCTTTTGATGCCTGGATAAAAGACAGTAAGAAAAGACTTCTACAGAAATACATGCTGCAAGATTTACAGCACAGCTTCTGTGTTTATTGTTCCTCAGCACCTTCTAAGCCTACTAAAGCACTCTGAGAGAATCAAGTGAAAGGCACTGTAGAAAATTTTCCAGGTAATGTATCATCTGGAGATCTTATTCTCATGTTTCCAGTCTCAAGATAGATGCATTCCTAGAACAGGGAGGAATGCAGGGGGGACAGAAGTTAGCATAACATAGGATAAAGGCAAAATAGGAACTGGATAAAGCCCTCAGCTAAGACTCCTACAACTTTGCAGTCCCTCCAGAAGCAAGCAGTGGTACAAATCCCCAGCTGCAGGTAATTCCTTCACTATATCACACGTCAGCAAATCCAGTAAACTCAGCAGCCTGGCTGGAAAAAGAATAACAACAAAAGCAGGGAAACTGTTAAGGCATTTCATAACTGCTGTTGCACTCTTTTGTTTCCCCTCTTATCTGATGTTCCCTCTTTCTTTCCCCTATTTTGGGATATTTTTTGTGACTCCTTCAATGTACTTCAATTCTGGAAGAAAAGGCTACTTTTAGCCCACACCACAGATGTTTCAAAAGCAGTAACTGACTCAAATTAATCTTGTGACAGAAACTGTGTTGTAGCTTTATGTTGCCATGGCTTCTTCAGTTGACAAAATAATACTTTCGACAGGTCTTTCCTAGCCCTCTTATTTCACACAGGGTGGGGGTAACTTGGAGGGCAAAAAGTGAAATGGCCTTGTAGGAAAGGGGCTGTGGCAGAAGCGGGCGTAGACCCAAGGCCTCTTCATTTCCAGGGCTGGACCAGCTGCCCTCCTTCTGACTCCGCTTGATGCAAGTAGGATTTTCAACAACAAAATGTAGCCCGACGCTGGTAAACGCTGATTCACTCAAACAGGCTGCGAGGAAGCGCTGGGTTCGATGAAGCTTGACTGAGATGTGTTCCCTGTGGTTCTCAGCAGAATCTCTGGTCAGGGTGATACTTATAGGCTCCCCCTCCCCACAGTGCAATGCTTATGGTCTGCAAAGGGGATTTGGTGTTATACCAGAACCTACCCACACATTTTGGGGCAAAGGACTTCAATTTGGTGCTTATAAAGTTACAGGCCACCAGCTATTAACTTCTGCTTGTTCCTCTTCTCCTCCTTTAAGAAAGGGGGTGGGGTTGGGGGAGGGAGGGGGGTTACGAATCAGGCACTGATGTTTAATACTGCAGTGCAGCCCTCTGCAGAGATGGAGAAAAATGTCTAAATCAGTTGCTGTCAGATGTAGGCGTTAAGTCACGTTCACCCTCTCTGCAGGCTGTGCATCCCAACTTCACCAGCCAGAAGCTGGTTGATGATCTTCCCCTATTCTTCCCTATAAAATATATTATTTAAAAAAAAGACATCAGGAAAAAAAAGAATCAGTCAAAACATACCAGCTACTGCTTCCCTCTGTGTTTGCATCTCAGCCTCATTATGTCACCTGAACAATAGGAATTCTCCTGGTCTATTTTAAGGTGGCAGCTGCCTTGGAAAGCTCCAAATAAGACATCCTCAGTGTGGAACCCTATGGAAATAAAGTTGCTTTAGATTTCCTATAAATACTTCTTCAACCAACATGAGACTAACAACGTCTTTCCCAAAGCTTGATGTTGCAATAAACAGTGCTGAAGCACAGCTTTGGGAAGAACCTGACTTGAGTTTTATTTCAGAAGGAAACAAATAAGAACTTGGGACCTGGCCTGAGAACTTGAAGTGACACAGGTGTATTCTACCCCAAAGATTATAGTCAGATGTTATAATCCTTCAAGTCACTCACAAATATTCATCCCCCAGTAAGGTTACTGTGTTCTCTCCAGTAAGGGCAGGGTGCCTACCCCTCTCAGCTAAAAGTCAGGCAGAGGAGACCTGCAAGAAAGCAGGCATGTCTCTAGGCTGCAGCGATTCTGTGAAAGTCCAGCCTGCTCTTCTTTTAATCTTCTCCCAGTTAATCAATAATTTGCAGGCTGCCAAATTTTGCTTCAGGTTTCACTCCCCAACATTTCTAGTCTTGAAACTTCCACAGAGTCCCTGGTGCTGTCAGAAAATAGCTCTACATTAAAATACAGGCCTGATAACGTATGGCATGTGGTACACACTCAGCCATTAACGTTTCTGAAACACAAATATTGATTATTACACTGGGCACATCTCACTGTAAAGCTAATGAAGGGGGAGTGGGATGCAGATGCCCCCAGGAGATGAGTTGGCACCAAACTGGATTGAGACCATCCCATAAGGGTCAGCTCACAGATGGCGTTGTAAGGGATTGCAACAGTATTTTCTTAACAACAGAAATCCTTAAAATAGAGCTGATGTGTGGAACACTGGTGCTCTGCGGAGAAGCTGGATTTATCCCACACGGACATGCAAATGAAGCAACATGTAGTAGAAATTCAACAGTGTCTGGCATTCCTCTCTGGGATCTGGCCACATCAAATATCAGAGGAGTGCAAAATACCCCTTTTTTTATAAAGTATTGAAGGGAGTATGCAAGGCAATCCACCATCTGTGGATACTGCAGCAATGCCCAGCTGCAGTATTCTCTTTTTCTATTGTTTCTTAGGCTGAGGGAGGAAAATAATAGTATCTCTACACAAGGGTCCCTATCACTGCTTGCTTCCCCTCCTATAAATTAATTTTGTCACCTCCATCAAGACCCCACCAGCTGCTGCAGCCAGATCAGCTTGCGATTTTATTAAAGATAAGCTGGGGATGGTAATCAGATACACTCAAAGCATAAAGGCAGCAGCCTCATCGGGTGTACTGCATTTGTTGAGGGAGGAATGGAAATGATCCTACATTAAAGACCTCCAGGCTCAGTTTCAAAACAGAGATAGAATGCCTGTGAAGGACCCTTGTTCGAGTCTCTGGCACATTTCATACCAATCCTACCTGCAGCCTAGAAAAAAAAGGAGTCAGTAAGAGCTCTGAATACCACTTGATCTAGTAAGAAACCACAGAGATTTGGTGAAGTAGAAAGAGGATGCAGAACATCTAAGGCCAACAAAAGAACGTATGTGATGGGACTGGAGAACGGTGGAGCCTGGTGAAGGTCAGAGTAGGTGGGAATCATCTGAAGTTTCTAGGCATCCACTCTCAGCTTTTTTTTTGGTAAAAGGCCTTGAAGTCCTTGGGTTAAAACCTTAAATAAAAATGCTGGGTGGTATCATTCTCATCTGTCAAATATAAATATGTGCAGCACATGGCATACAGCATGGACAACCGGGATGATTTGCTACAGTCATTCCAAAACCGGTCACTTCTGTTACTAAGCTTGATAGTGGGAAAGGACACTGCTTCCACTTAATGCTACATAAAGCCTAAACTGAGTGGTTAGAGCATGGATTTCACCTGAGCTGCCAGTTCTTGGACCTCAAACCAGGGCTGTATTTTGCACTGCCTATAGAAAGAAATAATTTAGTGTTCTTATAACAAAGATTTTGGTCTGGTCCTCTAACTGGTACAGATGGGGAAATTTACAGCTAACAGCAACTCACACAAAGCTCTAAAGAACACCTGCAGAGGTATTCTTTACGGAAAAGGGGCTTACAAATGCACTTCAGGAGACTAGCATGAACAATGTCAAGTAAAACCAAAACCCACCAGTTACTATGATTTCATTTCTATTCTATATAATTTCTCTCTGTATATATACAGAAATATGTATATATATTTCTCCTCAGACCAAGCCTATAGGGAAGGAGTAGCTCCAATGCAGTCAGCTGATGACAAGAGGGGAAAAAAAAAAGCAGTGTAAAGGAGAGAGGAATCAGGTCCAGAGTCTTTCAAGCACTGATTATTTGGCAGCTAGTCAGTGCTGGAAAAGGTCACTGAACTAAGCCATTTCTAAGACAATACTGTAAACAATTTTATAGCATTAAAAGACGGACAAAAACATGTGCCTCTGCTAGATTTTACACAACTGCCCATTTAAGGCAATAAAAAACAGATGTATGTACGCTTCCTGAAAAGAGATATCAAAGCACAATAAATGAAAGGCAAAGATGTAGCTTTCCATCCCTCTGTCCAAACTGATGCACTTGTTGGCAGCGGGGCTCTCCTTTCTTTCCTGGCAAACTGAAGCGTCTGTGCAAAAAGTGACTCCTAAATTAAGGCTGCTTGGCACTTTCTAATACACAGCTCTGCTTTCAGCTGGTTATAATTTTACTTACCAACCATTAAACAGTTGGGCTGAAGTTTTCCACGCTGGAGGTCTGCTTCAGGATAGGTTATTACGTTCTAAAATAGTTCATCTAGCAATGGTTTGGCATTTCTGAAAACAAGGCTCTGGGGATGTATATACTTTTGCCCATTTAAAACAAAGTTTCCAACTATTTTGTTAAAAATTTTTTGTGACAAAATACTTTGGAGCCAGGCCTTGAAATTGGGTAGTGTTGTCACACCAGTGACACGCTGTCTGTCCACTGCCTGCGTGTCTGCAGAGGGATGGGTTAGTGTTCTAGCTCAGTTTCTCATCCACGCTGGGCACCAGCCCCATGCAGAAGATATGAGCAGAGCCTTCTCCATACCTGAACAGAGCCTTCTCCACACCTGTCTCTCCCAAGCATCTGTGCCACCAGAGCAGGAACTGAGAATAGTACACTCATTTCACTTGTGTCTGTGTTCTTCCTGCCTCCCTGGCAGCACAGAATAATAACAGCCAGGGATAAAAACCTAATTTAAGGGGTGGTGCCAGTGCTAGAAGCCTTGGCTGCTCTCTGCATCACCCCCAGTAGTCTGCTAGCGAGGCTGCCTGTGCCGGTTGCGTGACAGCCCAGTGAATCAGACCAGCAACAGACTTTCCGTCTCCCTGCACCGGTTCACCATACGGCCACGCCACCAGCATTGCTGTCACAGTGCAGGGGTGAGGAGGAGCCTGCAGCCAAGAGCTGAGCCCAGCAGCAGAAAGCCACAGCCTCCAATGCCACGCTGGGAGAAACAAGGTCACCTGCTGAAAACTCGGCAGGGATGCAAGAAGCAGGGCAGGAAGGAGAGGGGGGGAATGAATGGCAGTGTGGGGAGATGACAAGAGGCGAGAGCACAGACTGCAGAAGGAGGAACAAAGCACAACAGGACAGCAGAAAACAGGGAGAAAAGTAGAAGAAAAGGAGAAGACAGGTAAAGGAGATAGTAATGAGTATCACCTTCCCCAAGGCACCTGGAGCCAATATCTAAGCATCAACACTGCCAGCAACTAACTGCAAAACCTTTGGCAGAGCACCCTTCTCTGCCTTTGCCTTCCCCTCCCTGCCTGTGGCAGACTTCCACCAGCTACTCCTTCAGCCTTTTGATATAAAAATACCAATGCTGCTGATGGGAGTTTTATGGCGGAAATAGCTTTCATGTTTATTTCTGGTTTCATACAAACATTGGAATTTTTTGTCCTAAATCTGCACTGGGCTGAGTGCTAAAAGCTGCTGTTTTTCTGTGCCTCAGGTTTGTTTTGACAGGCAGCCAACGTTTCCAGAAGCCCCAAGCTTACCTGCAGCTTGACAGAGCAAATGAAGTAGGGCGAGATAGACAGTAAGCTACCTCTAACTGCTCCTCTCTTTCCCAGAAACGTGGCACACGAATCATGGGGCATTTCTCTCCTTGATAGGGAACATGCATGGAGCGGGAGCCTTCCCAACTCAGGAGGCTGGAAGCCAGAGAGTCAGTCAATTCAGTCTAGGAAATAGAGAATAATTTTCATCCTCCCATCACTTCCTCCAAAGCCCTATACAGGGCAGGAAATTCGCCAACTCCAGGCATCTGGAGGGAAAAAAAAAACAAAGCCAAAACCACACCTCTTCCCCCAGCCTAACCAGAACCAGCCTACAAACTGAAAAAAGTTTCCTATCCCATGCTGAGACCTTACACCAAATGAAAACCTCTAGAGCCTAGGTCTGACATCTGCTCAGCCTTCTTTGATGAAAAGCTTCCTCCAGCTGCTGGGTAAGTATCAGTCAGCCTTGGAGCTTAAATAGTAAAGGTTACTGCATCAAATGGGATTCCCAATTCAAATCCCAGTCCTGAGGAAGCCTGCAATTACAAATGCTTAATCTGAGTTTCTTTTAACTGTGCCAGTTAAATGCACATTGGAAAGTTCATATCCAAATTACCCTTAGAAAGAAAATTATTAAAAAGTCAAACAGTCCAAAGTTAGGAACGGTGAGACAGAGGCTTTAACTACAAGCTCAATGCACACCTACAAAAGGGCGATGGTGGTGCCATCCTTACTCTTGTGATCACATACTGATTTCTCCCCCAGGCTGCACGTATGCAGGGAGAGGATAACCATGTGCTACCCAATCCATCAGAAATCTGGCACTTTTTAAGTGTTCTACTTTTTTGACCTAAATCATCTCTCTCTAATGTACTCTCGGCTACAATATGAAATCATGCTGAGAAACTTCATCCCAAAAACGGAGGGCTTATTGAGTACAGCACTAAACTAATCCCTTCTCAGCACGAAGACAAGGAATAGATAATCCATCGATCCTTTCTGAGCTGAAATGACTAATCCATCATGCTGATGTAGTGATACTAGAAATGACCCTTTAATATTGCCAAAAGCAGGCATTTCCCCAAATCTTTAAGCTGTGCTAATTCTGTAGGGAAGGTGCAGCAATCATTGCAGATTCAGGCAGTTATGGCTTTTTTTTGCATGCTTTTCACCACATATATCTGTGGGTGCTGACCAAGCTAAGGTAGGTTTTACTTTCGCCCTATTCCCTAACGCAAAATGATTGCCTTAAGGAAGCCTAAGAAAATTCCTCCAATTGCGGGCAGGAGCAGCTGTGCTCTGTGTGGACTAAAGCATACCTGCAACGTGGATTTCTAGATCAGACCAAACTTAATAAAACCAGGTAGAACAGGGGAGAAAGATGTGCTGGCCAAATTCCAGCAGCAGCATAGCCACAGAGGATGTTTCTGTCCGTGGGACGTACCTGAGTTCTCACCACCTTCCCTTCAGAGCATCCTACCTTCCCGATGGTGTACTGGGGCTAAGGTTCACCCCTGAAAAGTAATAAACATACTCTTCCTCCTTCTGTAGTCACCAGGTAGTTGTGCTTAGAATAACAAACAGCCTTCAAACACTTGCAAAGACATGAGATGGCAATACTCTGTCATCTATAAGGACAGATGAAAGTCACCAGGCAGCTTTTTTGGCTGATCATCCTTGTATGAGCTGGCCATTTTGCCTTGTCTTCCCCTGGTAGGAAAGGGGTCTCCCTATTTCACCAGCTGCATCTACTGCAATGTCTGCCATTAGTCTGCAAACAACCACGGCATGCGGTCTGTTGTGATTCAGTGAACTTTCAAACACTTGTAAATGTTTACAGCAGTCAAATCAAATGCTTCCAAAAGGACAAAGCAAAATCCAAAATGTAAACAACCCTGGGTCCTAGAGGTAAACAGCGCTGAATCCTGATGGCAGGCAAGCACACATCTCTTGTAGTCAGAGTCAAAAACTGAGATCTGCACACCCTTCTCTCCCCTACCTACTCCTGTCAGACACTTAGGAAATATAAATTAACACCACAGCTTTTTGTTCCTTCTCCTATTTTTACTTCTACAAGAAATCCAAGTTTCTGATAGTGTTAAATGTTTCAGATAATGAGAACAATCAACAAATTTGAAGGACAAATACTTTCCAGCTGCCTTCACCCAAACAGAAAGAGGCCAGAAACTTAGCTCTGCACTTGGTTAACAGTGTCCTACAGTGAGGACATTCAATAAGTTTTCTCAAAAGGAACAGAAGTGCTTAAATTCAGTCTCTCCCTCTGTTTATCCAGAGATCTTGGATCCTCTACAGTGCCCGAGTGATTTCCACTTTCCCTGAACCCACACAAGTCATAAAGGAAAGGTGCAAGCTTCCCTCTACAATTTCTCACACCTCTGCTGCTTCTGAGGGAATTTGTCTGGTTTAGTATCCCCCCTCACACACACACACAAATGTTTTCCTTCCTCATTTATCTGAGTTTCTCTTCCATAACCTGCCTCTCATTGCAGAGACATTCTGGCTGTTACTTAAACAAGTGCCAGGGTTTATTTTTGCAATAGCAAGTGAAACAGGAACACAGTCACCCCTTCAAACTGAGCAGAAGACAAGAGCAGCCTGTACCAAACTGTATTTCAGGCCCCTGGGAGAGAAATGCCACGTGCAAGAGGCACAGACTGCTGTCTGACAGTCACCTCCTTTTTAAAAGGAGCAGCTGCAATGCAAACTTAAGCAGATGACACGTACAATATCATCAGATGGGAAGAGCAATGGAATGGAAGTATCCTGTGAATGGGGTGAATGAGGTCTTCCTTCACATCACCTCTACCCAGAGGGTGACGTTCAGTCAAATACCATTCCCAAACAACCTCTGGAGGATGAGAGAGATGATGATGTCACTAATACCCTGCCAGAAGGGCCCTTACCTAGTGAATGGCTGGCATTGGACTGCTAGCAGTTTTACGAGCATCACAGAAATCCTTTCAAATAAGAACAACCCTATTAGTAACCAAACAAAAGGCTGGAAGGCAAATGTGACATTTCTCCCCGTATTATTTCCTACACATTTCCTACCAGAAATCCTTATGCTAGCAAGAAGTGGTGAGGGAAGGAATGAGCAGACCAGGAGCAGCTCCACGCTGCCAAAACCAGGCTTGTCAGAAGCCATCAAATGTCTTTGCCGCGTAACAGTTCATGAGACAGACAGAAGCTCATTTTCTTTGGCCATATTATTTCCTATTTCCTGAAAGAAAAAAAAAACACTTACAGAGTGACATCATCAATCAGGTTGTACTCCTCCTCACCACTCAAAGCGATCTTTTTAAGTTATTAGGCACTTGTAATTCCAGCTTATGAAGGGTCTTAGAATTGCTTGGTTCTTCAAAGTCCTGCAAAAAACAGGGCCCAGATTGGAGACTGATCCTAATCATTGCCCCAGTCAAACAAAGTCTGAAGTGTTTCATCCCTGTCAGGCATCAGGGAGTCCGCAAAGCCCTCAAGAACTCCAGGAAATCAAGCCTCACTGGAGTTGTTTGGTTTTTTTTAATTGTTTTGTTAAGTAAGTGAAGGCAGACACAACAAGGAAACACAATACTACTTCTGGCTTTTGCAGAATGGTATTACATCACAGTTTTGGTTTCTCTTCTAAAATAGGGGTGACTAACCAGTTAGTTAGCCCTTCCCCACATCAATGCTACAGCCTTCCCAGACACCTCTTCCTCATACCTGGAAACTGTGTCCTGAACTGCAGCTTCACCGGTTCCTCACCTGCTCATCCATTGATGATCTGCTATTTCCTGCAGCTCTGGCAAAAATCTGAAAAGACAAGTTTGGCCTGTAAAAATAAGCCTGCGTCTGTCCCCAGAGCCCAGCGTAATGCTACCTTTCCTAACGGAGCCACGACATACATGTGCCGCTTCAGAAGTTCTTTTGAACACCCATATAAAGCATAATGAAAATGCTTTTTCAATCCACAAACACACCATGCAATCTTTCCATCTTCCCAAAGCTGTGTTTTGCCAGAATGGTAGTCAGCAGCTTTGACAAAGTTTCAGTTTTGGGTACACCTACGCTGCAATGACAGGATGAGATCAGAGAGTGGGCAACATAAGCTCTAATATGGTTAACATTGGGCAAGAGTCACAGCACCACTGCTAGCCCAAGCTGCAGCCAAACCTTCAGTCCAAGAGCACAAATTCCAAGGTCTCCATAACACACAGTGGAGCTTGTTGTGCACTTTGATTTCCTTGCCACCTTCTTCATCCAAGACAGCACAGGGACACCACCACATCCCAGGCACAAGTTCACCCTAGGGACATGTTTCGCTGTGCCAGCCATGCCTTGTTTGGGAATCCAAGGCTACTGCACTAAGACAAAATAACATTTAATGCCAAATAGACATGTCTGCCCTGTTGCTTGCCCTGCTGTAACCAATCACCTTGTTTCCTACAGATAAGCTATCCCTATTCACACACAAAGAGCCTCAAGGAGGAGCAGTCAAAATTTAGGAGGCTGAACTCTCCCACAGAGCCACCAAGGTGACAGAGAAAGAAATACTTTTAATGAATTCATCTCAATAGCGTTTTTCAAATCATACACTTTGGGGAAAGTAATCTTTAACATCTCCCAATCTAACATTCTACCAAAATGAAGAGGTCTTAATATAAGTTAGAATAAGCCCCTCAGGCTCCGTTACACCAATATATCAATCCTCTCACCTCAGTTCTTCAGCTACAGTTTATGAAGCTCACCAGCTGACACAGCAGGAGGCTTCTCCCTAACATCTGCACACAAAGAAAAAAGGTCACAGAATTCCAAGATATACAAATTCTCAATTCCTCAATTCCCAAGCCATTTCAGAAGCTAAAACTTCTCATTTCTTGCAGAACCCAGAGTTTTGCTCAGCTTGCTGTCTTTTCAAAGACAGGGAAAGACACTTGGCACCCACAGTTCCATCAAACAAGCAATTTCCTGTTTTTATTTTCTCTTTTATCAGGAGTAAATTGAAGGCTTCCAAGTGTCCAAGCAGTATGCATGAAGCTTGACTTAGCACCTTCCAAAATCAACAGCGTGCTCTTTTGCCTCATATTCAGAGAGATGCTCATCAACAGCTCGTCACTGTGCTGTAGAAACACAGTGATTTATTCAATGGAGCAAATGGAAGACAGGTTATGTCATTCAGTTGACAGACTCCCATGAATATTACCCAAAAAGAACAGCAAATATCAATTCAGGACAAAACATACTTTATTTTGTACTGTCATGTCATAAGTACAAGAAAAGTACTGCAGAGAACCATGCTAATGGGGCTTTTAGGTCTGTGAAGGACAGAAGTACAAGATAACGGGGTACTACTGTACTCAGTGCAAAAACTGATTCATTTGAGGCACAAGTACACTATTGTTTAAGCAGCTTGATTCAAGCACGGCTCTGGTATGTGATCTACTCTGTTTTCTTTCTATGTGAGTTCTATAATGAAGCTACTTTTACATGAAACAGGCAGTAGATTCAAGTCAGGGGTGTCCAAATTGCCATTTGGCAACCAAAACAATTAAGAAAAATACTCTGCATAGTCACCCTCCATGTTTTAGTTTCAGATACAGAGCTGTGGCTAGTGAAGAAAAGTCATTCTGAAAGGTCAGAGCCCAGATCTGTTTGGTTGGTTGGGGTTTTTCCCCCTCCCGCCACATACATTTGTGGGTAATTTATTTCACATTGACCACAATTTTCCAATAAGAAAAAAAAAAAACACAACTTGTATCTTTGCTAAGGAATCATACATATCTAACATTCAAATTAATTTCAGCCCTTGAGATCTTAACTTATGGCTTAAGACACAATGAAAGTGTTTGGGCACCCTTGAGTTAAGTTAATGAAGAGCATTTTTGCTAAAAAGGCAAGCAAGATCACTGTTTTAAACAGAGCTGACCTCTACAAGAAGAAAGCAGGAATCCAACTCACTAGTTACTACTAGGCTGACATGTACTGCTGCCCAGAAAGATAAAAATGTAACATCACAATGAAAACGTTCAACAAAGTTGAAAGATAAAGGTTTCAACACCAGAAGCAGCATTTGAAAACAAGCTGTTTAAGTTAATCTTTTCAAGAGATGCAGATTGCATAACTCTAGGCATGAACAAACATGCTGGCAATCTTCTCCTTTTACACAGCAGCTGTGTTTAACATAGGAAGTCCTGGGTTTAAAGAAAGCTACTTGAAGAATTAAGATTTGCAATTGCCCGTCTACTTAATGAGATTAGTAGAGAAACGAAAAAAAAATTACTACTGAAACAGTAGTTTCCTCAGTGGATCCCTATCATTACAGACACAGCTTCTGATTTGTAAGCAACGCAAGACTAAACATACAACTATTCTTTTATATTATTACTATGCTTATAAGTTACATCAGTTAAAATTAAAAAAAGCCAAGCAGTTTTGCCCTATTTCAAGAATAGTTTCCAATCAACACCAGTTTACATGGTGAATGGGACTTCACAAATAAACAAGGAATGGTGACATCTTTGGGTCAAGAACGACAAGAAATAATGGGCTCTGTGCTACCAATCAACCTCAACAAGAATATGGCACAAGGGCCAGCCCAAGCTGTACCAACACTGAACCTTTAGCACTCGGCACAAATTCGGATCTCTTCACTTTAGCTAGCAAATCAGGTGAAAAGACTGGGTAAAAAAAAAAACAAACAACCTAACTAAAAATGTAAGCCAAAAATTGGAATATACTTTAAAAAAAAAAAATCTGTAGTTTTAAAATAACTTTATGCTGACATCAGTTTGTGCAAACTAAAAAAAAACCTCATTGATTTCTCTCCAACAAAAGACAAATCCCCCAAATATTTTCCTTTTAGCCCGTTGTATCTGTAGATACAATCTCAAATCTAACAGATGTAAATGCAAGAAAGAAAAAGTTACAGCATCTGCACAACATTCTTTCTACAAACAGCTGCTGGAGGGAAAGTAAAATATAAAAGGAATAAAGAACGGAAGGTTCCATCTGAAACACTCTCACAATCTTTCCCACTCTGTAGTCCATGAATCCGACTCTGATGCTAAGGTGACAGTGTATGTAAGCAGATTTTTTGTTGATTTTATTATTTTTGAGTTTCAACTGAAGAGAACCTGCAAAGAGACTCAAGTCTCTTCAGGAATTGTCGGATGGAACATGCTCCTCAAATCCCTCACTCTCTCGGACCAACGCTCTTTCCAGGATAACACGGCCTTCCTTGTAGCGCTGGCTGTCTTCGGTGGCAAATTCATAGATCCAACCCAGTTTGCTGTTGCAGTTCTTGCAGCTCACATCTCGAACCATGTGGCGGCCAGTGAGCATGACCCGATCCTGAACTTCACTGTATTGCAGATTTACCACCTGATACAAACACACAGGGGACATGGAATAGAAAGGATTAGTCTGCCTAAAGCAAAGCTTGGTAACAATGTACATGACTATCAACATTTTAAAAGTAAAGAGCCTGTGGCACTGCACACGAACTGACAACTGCAGTGCAGTAAGTCAACAATCCTTGAAAATCTCCTGCTTGAGAAGGTAACACTTTAAAGATGCGCTTCATGGAGATGTATAACCGTTACTATTTAACTGAGAGATGTGAAACGCTATCAAAAGATACATGAGAGCGCAGAACTGTGTTCAACTCCGGGTGAGAAATTCCTGGCGAATAGCTTGTAAACTAATTGATATTAATCCACTTGTAATATACGTAACCCATTTCCGCAACTGACTTGATCACTTATTCACAGAAATCAGAACCAAAATATTAAAAGAGATACTTCTTTAAGAATCTTGGGGTGCTTTTGAAATCATCACCTAAGAAAAAGGAAGGCTCAGTGGCTGAGAATGTAGGCATTAAACATTCACCTTTCTTTGTGTGCTATCTCGGCAGTTTAAAATACACTTTTAACTTGTTTAGGCAGCAACATCACAGAACCACGATGTGTAATTCTGGTTGAATTAAACAGTTGATGTCAGAACTGCATCCAAACTGCTAATATGCAGAAGAATTCTAAAAGATGGGGCTGCGCTGCTTTCTCAGCTTTCTACCTGACTGTGCTTGCTCTCTTCTCTCTGCTTCAGATGTAAGGCTTCTGGCTGCAGAAATGTAAAAATCAAACTTCCGTGATTAAACCCCACTATCTGACGCAAGAAAAATTTGAACCCCAGGATCCAGTACTTAGTGGATGAGAAAGAAATCAGATGAACAGCTATAGATTAACGCTTACATACAAATGCTACTGCCAGGATTCAGCATACCAGGAATCCCAAGGCCAATCATAGTTAAGTGAAGACATTACTGATCTATCAACTCTGCCAATGGCCAAATGGCTTTCAAGAAAAAACCCCCAAAACACTAGCGATTACATGACCAGGGACTCTGTGAGAAAGCAAAGGACAATCACTGGTTTTCAATTTATCTAATGGACAAGTCTATATGGGAGAGTTTATAAGTAATGCTACAATTCACTCAGAATTATGACTTTAATATTTCAATCTGTTGAATTAAATCAGATTTGATCAATAAAAAAAAATTAAACTAAACCAGATTATTATTGCCTGTAAAAGAGATTGTGGTTACCTGAAGCTGCCAAACTACTGTTAGCTTAAATGCGTTCCAGAAATTACACATAATATTATCTATACTTTTTTTTTTCCACTGAGTATAACTGCAAATGCCTTTGAAAAAAGTCTCTGATAGACAAGACATACTCTCACAATGAATTTGAACTTCCTTTTACAGAAGTCTCCAAGTTAAAACTTCATGCATTTTGGCATGATGCCTCTCTATATATACAGTCCTCTTTATAGCATTTTAGTATTGCAGATAAGTTAATTTAGATAGCTTGCCATCAATAGTAAATACATAATTTGAGTTGAAAGACAGTTAAATAGAACAAAAAAATTTAAAAAAAAAGGCAATTACACAAGAAGTGTAATTCTTGTGTAAAAAGATTCTTTTTATTTTCTTTGTAATTCTTTTGTAAAAAAGCTAAGAAGTTTTTGAATTTTGATGACATTCATATCCCACAAACTCATTTTTCAAAAGCAAATAGTAGTTCCCCCTCAGCTCCTTACCAACCTTGTTAAAAAGAAAGGCTCTCCCCGTGGCCCCTGTAAAACGAGTGGAGATGAGCTCGGAACGATTGGTCAGAATCGTGTCGCAGTTTGCACAGGAGAATAGGCGAGTGCCACCAATATGATCTAGAAAAATTCTTCCCATTTTTAGAACTTACGTAAGTTTCTATTCAAGACCTGAAAGCAAAAAGAAATATCATGTACATGTAAAAAAAGCATTGCAGAAAAAAAAAAACCACACAAAATCAAAACCAAAACCACCCCACCCTATATACATGTGACACAATATTCTGCAAACCAATTCAGCTAATGGTTGCAGAGGCTCTTTCTTTCATAGGATGAATGCATTCTGTAAGTTCAGTAATTCATCTTTCTCATCAAGGCAAGTTCTCTCCCAAAGTGACCATCTAACCAATAACATGATCTACTAGATACAAAATAATTATATTAAATAAGCAAAACATGAACTGAAACCTTTAAAAATATAGTTCAGACATTTGCAGGCTACTACTGGACCCTGCAGCTCTTAAACTCAGAAAGCTTCCACTTCTTTCCTATTTTCTTTTCTTCTTTAATACAATACTGAAATTCCATTCCAGTATATTCCCAACGACTCAACCCACCTTAGTCAGCACTGGGAAATGAAGCACTGAGAATTACATTGAGTCACCGAGACAATTATAGTTTAATTTTCCCAAGTCATCCCCCCTTTTTAAAATATATATTTATTTTGTCACTTCCTCTTAGCTTTGCACGATTTATGACATGCAGCCACACACCACCACCTTCCAGGATGCTTTTGTCTTTTAATATAGCAGGCTGGGTTGCTGTATTTTACTTGACGCTTACTGATTTCATATATGTAACAACATGGGAAAGGTTTGGATGCTATTTCACATAATAAACAATCCACCCAGTCTTTACACCACACAGCTTTATAAACAAACGTTTAAAGCTGTCTAATCTAAATGCAAAATACCATGTCATTTACCCAAGCTATTTCCAAAGCATCATCACTAAAATACCTGAGCAAGTTCAATGAGCATAAAAAGAGAGCTTAGAAAAGTTTAGAGCAGATCTGCATACCTGATAAATAAGCCTCTTCACTGCCTGGGAAAATTAAAGTATCTCACCAACTTTAGACCAACTAACATAAATCACTCAAAGTTAACGAGCGAGTAGGCGCAGAACATATCAGACAGCTGAAAACTTAAATCACGAAGGATAAGATACATGACAAAGGAATTAAATGATGATGTTATTTCCATTTCAACTGCAGAAAAGTTTTATGACTAAGCAGCTATAGTTAAACAAGTTAAATATACCTCCATTTATGCTTCAGATGTGGAATCAGAAAGGAGTATTGTCTCTGCTTTTCCATGCACAGCAATGCAAAGTAAATCTGACACACCGCAATATTAAAGTTGTGTGGGTTTTACTTTTCAGACAAGAGACAGTGTGCCGTTCACAGAGAAATTAATCAAATTTTGTGCTCATCAAGTTGAATATTCTATGTCTATGTCTAGGATGCGCAAATATCTAAATAAAACCCATTTCAAGTTTTAGGGGATCAGTTTCTTAAAGCTTACTCTGACATGCACAAAGCACACAAAAAATTTAAAATACCATTTTTTACATGTAAATCATAAGACGCTGACATCATTTTTCAATATTTCACCACTTTGCTTTCTTACAATGTGTGGCAATAAAAAGGGTTCCTAGCATTGAACAGAGTGATTTTAGCACAAGTTCCTTACATTCAGAGTTTTCTAATCACTATTAGTCTTTTGTGTCCCATCTGAAGAATACATAAAAATTCAAAGCAACGGAATAACTCTTTCCTTTAAAGGTGATATAATACCCCTTTCTCTTCTTGAAAGGATAAATAACACAGGTCTTGAGTTTGACAAAAAATATGTCAAAGATTTAGCTGAGTATAGGGGTGTAAGTCCTTGTGACTCCAATCAAAATACAGGAAGCATTTTTCAACAATTTCTCTAAGCATTATACCTTTCTAATATGCCTTTATATTTTCTAGCAAGCAAGGGCCAAAGAAAAAAATCAAAATGTGAATAGTGACAGCATGAAGGAAAACCAACAGACAATAAGTGTGAATAAACAAGTATCAGTCAATGTCTCCAACCAGAAGAAACCACAAATACAAGCAATAAAAGCAATTGCGACAGATATGCCCATAAGGCACTTGGCCTAGCTCCATGTGCCATCCTTACTAATTTTGGATAATGTCATTTTTGTGTTGATTGTATTGTGGATTAAAAACAATCAACCGATCATAAGTTATTGTAAATGTGGAATCAACATCCAAAGGGACGTAAAACATTCTTTCAGGGTAAACACAATGCTCACCCTGTCAGTATTTTTAGAGGCTAAAATAAAACAAATCAAAAGACATCCCTCTCTGACCAAGAGCAACACAAAAACTAAGCTTGGTAAGTGGCAAGAAGAGATCCACTACACAGACTAACTGTGCAAAGCATGCCATTTTGAAAAATATACATCTGAACACTTAAAATGCAAATACATCACCTATCTAAATACATAGTTCATGTTACTGCACCCAGAAAAGCAGCAACCCAAAGTCACCAAAACCAAAATTTAAATACTTCAGATGAAAGCGCAACTGTAACTCTTACAAGCAAGGTAGAGTCAATGCAACGTAGAAATGTATTACTTCTGGATATGGCACTATGTATGGATTGAATTGTTGTGTCCTGAAGGTACTGAACACCAAAATAAATGCATAAAGAAGTATGTTCAAAAACTTATGGCTGAAAGACCTACCTAAAATACAAGGCTCAAAATTTTCAATTATTTGTATCACCCCAAAAAGCTGAAAGCAACCTCAACAAGTATCTAAATGAGAAACTATCAAGAAGACTTGGATCCCCAGAGAAAGACAAAGCGACATTCATTTGATGGTAGCACAAAGCTATGAGAATTCAGACTGAAGTTACAGCAGAATCTAATAAACCAACTGGTACCAGAACAATGTTCTTCAGAATACAGCACTTAAGAAAACACATATTCTTGAAATAAATAAATACACGTTTGAAAATTTAGAAAATTAAATTCTACAATCTGCATTGTAACTGCCAAACCAGTCCAGATTTCAAGTATGCTTTTATAAGAAACTGCTAAAATAATGTAATCCTACTAGAAAGTCTAACGTTTAAAATAACCTCCACACTTAACTGCCTCTGGTAGATTTCAGTTAAAATAGATAGCAGCCTACAACTATCATTAGCTCTCAGTTTTGATTGCTACAGAATTTCAGTGGATCCATAAGAGTCCAGCCAAAGTGTTGTAAAACTAGTCACCTTACATTATCCTTTATATTACTGCTCACAGTAGTAAAAAGTAGGAAAAATGTTACAAAATGACTGCTAGTAAGGCAGCCTTCAAATGCTGCATTTGATCGTGGATTTTCTAAATAACCTAACAAGGAACTTTAACTTCTCTACCTTATATGAGAAGAAAAAGCAAATTTCAGCTTGGGATCATTTCATACTCCCCCCTCCTCTCCCCCCTTCCCCCGTGCCGCCCCCCGCCAAGCTAAAAACATACTATTCACTTATAAGACCAATTCACAAAGTACTTGCTGTGGATAAAGACTGTTCTCTTCTTATTCAAAGATCCTGAATCCTGTAGGGTGTACTCATTGTACACTGGAAAAACCAGAAGCACAACGATACAAGGGAAAACAATTTTCCATTGCTCTCAGGCTCATCTCCTTTACATTCCAAAGTGGTATGTACAAAGTCACCCAAGATAACTGTGTAATTTTTTTTTTTCCTATAGTTTTCACTTCCCATGTAAAAGGAGTGGGCGTCTATTTATGTTCACACATATATAAATGATCTGAAAAAAGCCACTTATAGGCAGCTTTTACAGGCAGTGGGAGGGCTCTCTTAAATGAAGAGAAGCCAAAGAATTGTGAAATATTAAAGCATTTCTAAAGCTTAAAATCCTTGAATTAGGTGGAGGAAATGCAAGAGGTTCACTTACCCGTTCATCTACTCTATACATTTGTCTTAAGTCGTGATATTAAATTAATGGCTCCAATGTGAAAAAAAACAAATGCAGACTTATTTACCTTCATTAATGGCATATAAAGAATCTTCCGCTTGTCAAATCTACACTGGTCAAAGAGACAGGTACTTCTATGAACCGAGAGATGATGCCACTGCATTATTAGTTGGCACCCTCACCACCACTATCAGCCTGCATTCTCGAGAGGACCTTTAGCAGAACAGTCAATGATAGCTTTTACCATGATCAGTTAGTAAGGCTTGCTGACAGTGCATTATTTTGACAGTACAAACCTTGATACAACTTCTTAGTCATACCGTGAAACATTTCCTGACCGCACGCTTCTCCCAGTGACTGCATGGACAGACAGGAAACACAAGCACTGCGGCTGTGTGCTACACTATGTATTCCTAGAGCAGTGCGTACCCAAACTTCCACCTGTCTTTCAGTGTTGATTTTGGCAACACTGAGCAACAGCTGTCAAAGAGCTGACATTCAACAGCTTCAAGTTGACCATTATCTGCACACAGAACTGAAACCAGCTGAAGCACTACATGGCTGGTATTTGTACTACCTGATCTGCCTACCTTCACAAGCAATAAAGAATAAAAAAAGGTAACACAAAATTATTTATTAACATTTTTAAAACTAACAGTCAGTGTTTTCTTGTCCCAGAGTGCATCTCTTGAAGACACAGGACCATCAACGTTTGGGAGAGCCAGCAGGCACTTTATATATACACACTGGACTGTGGATATTTCAGGAGCCTCAGCGTTGCTTCAGCACCATCTACTGCATCTCAGATCTACAACAGAAAACAGCTGCTAGTTAAAGGATAAAAATTTTTCACTGACCAAAAATGTTTTCCTTTGTACGGTGAGCCAACAAGCACTTCTCTCCCCCTTGAAAAAGGGCTGTGCATTCCCCTAGGCACAGTAAAACATTCTTAAGATATACTTACCCTGAAACCAGGCTTAAACTTCATGTTCACGTCTCAGAAACCCAGCTTAAGCTTCCTCTTCTCATCTGAGAGATGGACAAAAGAGGAAAAAGAATACTTAGCACAGCTACGTAAGACCACACATTAAAGAATCACTGGGTAAGCAAAAAAACCCATAAAACCAACTTGCTCCTTACCTTCCCAGGTTTCCACTGCTCACAAATGGGGGTGCCTCTGAAAACACACACGTGGTCAGTCTCAGGAGGTCTGAGATTCAACCGTCTGCCACCGACTTCTGCCACTGTTGAAGTAAGCAGGGCCGAGCCTCTGGCCTCTGCCTATATGTACAATTCGTTATCAGAAAGCACCACACGCAGCCAAATGGGAGGAAAGAAAGTGAACTGGAACAGTATGCTATGCTCATTAGAACCATCCAGCTACTGTAGCAAACTGTACAGAGAAGTTAATACAGTCAAAATGACTGAAGTGGCTTCTGCAAAGTAATGAAAGCTGTGCCCAGACGCATTGCAGGGCACCTGCATAGAACAGGCCGCCTCGCAGGACGTAACTGCATTTGTGCAAGTTACACTAGCCTAATTTACTATTGTAAGTTACAGTAATATAATTTTCTATTGCAAACCGGCTTTATTTACAGGTAAGGCAAAAGCATCACATCGGGATACTGGCAATTAAATACATTAACACAACATTATACTGGTTTACACAATAATACAGGGTAGTTTGTTTCAAGTTTATGGAGAGCAGAGCCATACAGATGGGTACTTGTTTCTAATACAGCCCCCATATCTCAGCATCTCCCACACAGTAACTTACACCCTCACAATACTCTTGCTAGATAACATATAAAAACATTACTTTACAAAGGACATCAGACTCAGATTAATTTTCTTTCCCACTACTACACAAAGAGTCCAGAAGCAACAAATATTCCTGTCTCTATTTCTTCATGACCTTTCCTTTTTCCCCATCCTTTCCTATCTCCCCTTTCCTTTTTCTCTCTTAACTCAACTGTTTTTATGAAAGCTGTATTTCCTGGTTTTGTAACAAATTTATTCTTATACTAATTAAGCAGATGAGAAAACTTTTGCCTATTAATCCATTCTGCAACTTTCAGAAAGCCTAACTAATTCAGGTTTTCATTAATTCTAGTGCTGAAGTGATACAAATCTTCACCCTAAGACACCGCTCCGCTGGTTTCATGAGTCATTAAAAAAAAATAATAAACTTTAAAGAAATGGTGAAAAGATAATGATAATCCAAACTTCCATACAAAGTACATCCATCTGGCAGAAAGGGTGCTAATACGCTTAGTGCACCTCACCAAGAAATGTTTCTATTAACTAGGAAACTCTTAAATGCAGGTAAATGCTACAAAATTACAGAGTCTTGCTACCAAACATCCACAGTGTACAGGCATTTCCTCTACACATTTAGCAAGATATTTTTAAATTAAATCTTGCCTAAGGGAATTACGTATTTAGGCAAGAGCTGAGCAACTCAAGATTTCAACATAGGTCAAATGATAGTAAACAAACATGAACCAATGACCTAACTTGGACAACAGTACTTCAAGCTTGTGATGACTACCAGCAGAGGGAATGCTAAATATATATGTATAAATATATATTTGTGTGCATGTTTACAACTCTTGGTCTGTCAGATGACAAGTAACAAATCTCGTCTGTTTTTATCTCCTCTACCAGGCTTTGAGGTGCAATTTCTTTTGTCCTCACACACTTGGCAGCCACACCTGAAACTCACTCGTCATTATTATTAAAATCTAAATTTAAACAATTAGATCTGCATTCTGTAAGTTAAGTACTTCCACAACTACGGAAGTGAAAGTAGCAGATGACAGAAGCCTCCAAGTAATATTTCTGAAGACAAACATTAGAAAAAGAGAGTAACACTTCAAAATGGACAGTTTCGTTTGTCACAAACATTTCTTGAATTCAGCTATCCAGAATGAGACTATAGATAGCAGGTTTATACATAGCTCTTATAAAGCTATATATACCGCTGTATCTATAGCTATATAGCTGAACCAGCTGCACAAGCCAATCTTTAGAACCTCAGAGCAAGTTCCCCTCACGTTCTACCATCGGTCACAAACATTATTTAGACTAACAGTTAATCTACTGCCATTAGTTGTTGGCATCAAGAGTCGAAGAGCTGTGCCCTGCATTTCCCTCTCACTGGACTTGTGCACTTGCTTTGTTATTCCTTCAATCTAACCCTAACACCACGTTTATTGGTTAAAGAAGATACAGAAAAATAATTTATTAAATTATATTAGTCCAAAACATGGCTTTTACTCTGAAATAAGCACGCTGGATTAATCTAATCTGTATCTGCTGGCACAGTACAGAGAGTCCCAAATGAACAGACAGATGACAGTCTTTGCATTCCTTTTTGCTTTGACTAGAACCTTTCCCAGAGCGGAAAAAAAAGCGCTTGCCAAATTATTTCAGTTCCCAGGGAATCCATACTTCCACGGGCAAAACCCAGCCGACGAGCTGACAGGCAAAGCCGGCTCATCGCCGAGAGAGCCGCCTGCACCTCCATCGGCAGCCAACCACCACCACCGCCGCCGCTCCGCTTCTGACACCCCGGCCTCCCCTGAGAGCCACCCACCGGGCCGGGACACGGGGGCTGCACTCGGAGCTGCTTCGGCGGCGAGTGAGTCTTTGGCGAGCGGCGAACAAGCGGCTGGCGAGGCCGAGGGAGGAAGGAGGGAGGGAGGGAGGAAGGAGGGAGGGAGGGAGGAAGGAGGGAGGGAGGGAGGAAGGAGGGAGGGAGGGAGGGAGGAACGGGGAGACAGACGACCGGGACCCACAGAGGCGACGCGATCCTCCGAGGGCCCACCGCCGCCGCCACCGGCCAGGACCCCCTGTCACGCTGAGGGAAGGTGGGGGGGAAGACGGCGATCCCCCACCCCACGCGTGCGCGGTGGGGCGGCGCGCGCCGCGGCCGTTGCCCCCGCGCCGCCGCTCCACACAAAGCCCCGCGCGGGGGCGGGCCCCAGCTGAGCGCCGTCACGGGGGCGCGCGCAGCCAACCGCCGCCGGGCTCGGCCCCCGGCGCCGCCGCCGGGCGCTGCCGGCAGCGCAGGCAACTTGACAACAAACAGGAGGAAACAGCTGACGGGAGGCCCCGCCGCCGCCACCGCCGCCGTGAGGGGCGCCCGGGCCGACCACCGCTCCCCCCGGGCGTCGCCTCTCCCGGCTTCCTCCCCGCCCCGGCCGTACGGTGGGGTGGGGAGCCGCACACGACGCGGCGGAGAGGCTCCTCGTCCCCGTCCCGTTCCCACCCCACTCTCCGCCCGGGGCCCCGCACAGGAACCGGCCCGAAAAGTTGCCGCCGCCCCGCCAGGGAGGGGAACCGGCGGCGACGGCGCCGGGTCGGGGGAGGAAGTTGTGGCCGCGACGGGGAGGGGGTGCTCGGTGCCGGCCCTGGGCGGAGGGCCGGGCAGGAAGGCTGGGCGGCGCTGGGAGACGCTGACGGAGGAGAGGACGGGGTGGGGGAAGGCCAGTGCTTTGTCGCGGCGCCGGGCCGCAGCGGGGCAGACGGGGCCGGCGCTTCCCCCCCCTACGCGCCACCGGGGCCGGAGGGGCTCGCTCGGGGCTCCGCCGCGGCCCGAGAGACAAGGTGCTGCGGCCCGGAGCGGCGACCGCCACCTCCCTCCCCAGCCACCAGCGGCCCGCCCCGGCCTCCCTGGGCAGCGCGGGGCGCGGCGCGGCCTCCCGTCCGGTTACCTGGCGCAGGGGAGCAGCGGCGGCGGCGGCTCCGTGCCCGGTGTCTTCCCCCCGCCCTCCACAGCCCCGACGCTCCAGCTCGGCGGCGCGGCTCCGCCCCCCCCGAGGCCCCGCCCCCTGCCGCACGTCAATCATCGGCGCTGCCGAGGCTCCGCCCCCGCCTCCTCCCGCCTCGCCCCGGGTCGCCTCACGGCCGCGCCCGGCGGGAGGGCGGCGGTGAAGGGCGGCCTTCAGCGACTTAGAGCCGGGCGGGACCGCTCTGCCCTTCTCCGCCCGCCAAGTCCCCCCGTGTCAGGCGCTTGACAGCCACCGCCTCGGCCCCGGTGCCCTCCGCTCCCCCCATCTGCCTCTCAGACCCCCTCCCCTCAGAAACTCCCAGCCCTGCTCTCCTCCCCAGGGCCTTGGCCTGCCCTGGCCGTGAGCTTCACCCTGCCGTAAGCCCTGTGAGGGTTTGAGGCGGGAAAAGGCACAGAGATGACTGACTGTCGGCCTCGTCGCCACCTCAGTGAAGCTGTGACTGGCAGCGCTCGCAGTATTTCAGGCCGCTCAGGTCGAAATCTGCATGGACACCTTAAACGTTGCCCATGATGGAGTTGAAAGATCGGGGAAGAATGAGGTAAAACGTTTGTGGCCCTTCTTGGCCACTGGTTGCAAGCAGTGTCAATTCCCTGCAAATTTTAAAGGCTCAGTGCTCACGCACAGATTGCATCCTTGGCAAATAAATAGTGGTCCTGGCCAAAATACAATGAAAAAAATCCTTTCGAGTTGTTGGTTATGAAAAAAGACATGAAAGGGGGTGGTTTTTTCCTTCTATGGGGCAAGCCATGCCATTTTAAGGATTTCTGTTCTCATAATATCACCTCCCTGTTAGAGAAAGTGTATTTTTCCTGTAGGGTGATTGCTGGGTCTATCCATGTGGTATCACCAGAGGAGCTGCAGTAATTGCAGGAAGAAATGACTCGGCAGGACTCTTCTGTCATTTCATATCAAAGGCAAAGGGACGTCTCTGTGAACGTATGGCAGGCAGCACGTACTTAAATGCGCAGCTATTCTTCAGCTTGTGTCTTCTTGCATGGATTCTTTCTTTGACCATTAGAAATGGCTAGGTAGAGGGATACACAACCACCTGCATGAGGGTAGACAGCGATGAGTCAATATGTTAAGAACTGCTGTTTGCTTTTGGCAGACTTCATAAAATCAGATCTCTTCAGTGTGGTCAGCTGTGGCCTCATCCTGAACAGAGTTGAGCATTAACATTTCTCATTGACCTGTCATCAACCTCTTTAGATCATGCAAAGGAAGCAAAAAGTGTCAGAGCAGTCTGTCAGACAATCACCTCTTAGTTAATGGTGACAACAGAAGTAATAAGAATATTAGAAGGAAGCCATAAAGACTGTGCCTGGAGTCCCATTTACCACCAGCAAACAGGAAATAATTGGTCTAAACATGCCCTGTTTATTAACAGATTGACCTGATCTGCTGTTGTGACTTGCTGAGTAACTGTGGGCTTTGTCCCTGGTGGATCTGCTTGGTCTCATCACAGGAGCAATATGAAGGGCCACATCTTAATCACCTTTGCAAAGCTCCCATGGAGATCACGGTAAACAAAGCCAAAACAAGAGGAAAAAGAGAGGCAAAGCAACGGTGCTTTAGTTGGCATCAGTGACTGGGTCTTACCTAGGGACCTGTGAGCTCCCTGCTTTGCTCTGCTGCCAAGGCATCCCTCCATCCCTGGGCAAGTCAGGTTTTTTTGCCTCATTTTCCCTCTGGAAAATGGAGAGAGCAATGCTACCTGCCTTCCTGGGCAGTTGCAGGTTTGCTTAAGTACTGAACTCCAGTCTGGGCATATAGAGGGGATGTAGTCTAAGCATTGCAATCATCATAATAATATTACCATGAAAATAAAACAAAGCCCAAACCTATGAATAGTATTAAATTCTCCACAATAGGAAGCGTAGCTGTACCAATCAGAAAGAAACCAAATTCACCATGAGACAAGCAGAGAATGGATTAGCCTGTGCTTGACAGATGGTGCCAGGGACTGATGTTTTTATTTCCCTTGCAGAGGAGCTTAGAGGGGAGGGTGAGGTAGAGGTAGGGCACATTTATTAGAACAAAGCAGCAGGCTGTAGCAGCTCCGCTCAAAACCACCAAAAATACCAAGAGCAACTTCCAATTATTTTGTAAGGGACAAGCTACATATCAGCTACAGGGTGAAAAACAGGAACAGCAGTATTATACCACATGGGCTCTTTTAATTTTGAAAGCAGCCTGAAAACATTAATTAATACTCCTCTGACATAGGGAAATGCAGTGCAGTCAGCAGTTTATTCCTTTACTTCTTATGCCAGGATTTGGGAAGACCCTGGGTCTTTTCCACAGCTGATTCATATCATGATAGCTCAGATGACTCTGGAAGAGCCAGTCCTCAGTGCAGCACTACTGAGCAGAAAAGGCTGTGCTAGGTCTGGAACTTAATGAGGCAGAGAAAGGGGAGACGCCTGTGCTCAACAGCCTTAGTAAGGCCCACCTTTAATATTTGTCCCATCTAAAACCATTTTCCAGTGCTGTGACCAACACTATAGGAAGCATTTAAGAGAAAATCAGGTGACTGAGGAATTAATCACAGCCTCAGAAAGAGACTCCAACAAAACTTCAGTGGAATTCAGCAGGACCTGGGTTTGTCCCACTGAATTAGTGTCAGGGCTTGGGGCCTGCTTATGCAGACCTTCTCTCGTTAAAGAAAATTTGTTACAGCTTAGTGGTTTTTACTCCTGCTCAGTCTCTGGAACCACTATTAATTTTCCAGTACACTTGTGAATTCCTGCATGGCAAAGCTGAGCCTACCAAACCAGGCGTGCCCAAGGTGGGACAATGATCTAGTGGGATTTTTCACTGCTGTTTCTCCTGGACCCAGGATTTCTGGCAGCAGAGAGGAGGCAGCTGAAATACAGAGCCAGGCTTACAGGCTGTGATCGCTCCGAGAAGGAAGCTTGACTCCTAGATGCCCCCTCTATGCCTTCTCAGCTTTGCCTTTTGTCAAAGGCTGGGTTCATCCCATGAGCTGCTCTTGTTATTTGAAAGGGGCTACTGATAGCCTGTGTTTTTCAGTGGGGATGGTACAGCCTGCAGCTTCATTCTCATAAAGTAAGCCTACTGACACACACAAAAAAAAAAAACTTAATTACTTTTCATTTCCCCTCACAAGCTGACACATGTAGCTTTTGGCTTACCTGAAAGCTGACATGGGCACTTGCCATTTACAGATACTTCTTCAGATGGCTGTGTTTTGCAAGGGGAAATTATTTATACAGCTAATCTCAACATCAGAAGACTAAGATCAGTGATGAAAAGGTCCCTCCATGCCCTCTCCGTAACAGCAAAGCTGGTCTCATTACCCTGTCACCATACCTAGTAGCTGTTCGCAGATTTTAAAAGGTGTTTAAGTGCAAAATTCCAAAACAGCTGGGAGCCATATCAAAGAAAGAACTTAATGTCCAAAGAGGGACTCAGAATTTATGTGTGATTATTAAGGTGTCAGGAATGGAGACAGTAAGCAGGCCTGATACCAGGGAATGCATAACACTCTCCTGCAGAAATGAAGACAACTCATTGGAAACACAGCAGTTGACGGAGGCAGGCAGAGGGACACAAATCACCCTGAAGCCAGTCACTATTGCAGTAAGCAGGAGTCACTTCTACTCCCTAGCAAAGAAAGCAAGGATGCTAACTAGGATGGGTAGTGATAAAAACATATCAAAGATGGGATGGGGATCTTGCAGGTTTTTTGCATTGTTAGGCCTTTGCTTTTTTGGTCTTCCATGGTGGATGATGATTACTGAAATAAGGAGAGCTCTCAGGTTGTGGTTTCCTGAAAAAGGTCAGGCTGATTATTGTTCTTTCTGTATACAGGCTCCCATAACCACCATATCTTGCCAAGGGATGGGGTCACTGGAAAACATTTAGAAACTTGACCCCACTCAGAAGATCACAAGAGGCTTGGAAAACAGGCTACCTGTATGATAGCTCCAGGCTTGTGCTTTCCTCTGCTGCTGTCTCACAAATCACTGTACAGTGGCAGCGCTTTCCCAGATCATATGAGTTATCGGTCTTTTATTTGGGGGGAAATTGTCAGTTGTCCAGCACATGGATGGCAGCCATCTGATTATGCCACTTCCTCCACACAACGTCTTAGTCTGATGGGCACTTGTGAGTGGAGAGAGGATGGCATGGGGGCAGTGCTCCATTGACCAGCTGAGCTGAACTGGGCAAGCCATGATCCAGCTGCCACCCCCCCTGTATTTTACAGTAGATGATTTCAAGTGAGCTTTCCTCCCTCAGCTGAGAAAGTAAAGCTGGAACCATTCCTTTGGCACAGAAAAACATAACAACAGCTGCCTACCAGGAGAGGAGATAAACATTTTGGGGGAGAGCAGCTACGCCTATGCACGTGGACTTCATCAGTCTGGGCTCTCCCTATTGTTTGTGAGCACTGGATGAGAACAAAGACAGATTGGGCTAGAAAGGGCCCCACACAGAGACATTCAGAGCACATACAGAATAGGACACTTTAAATGCCACAGTGCATCACCATTTTTTGATATAATCAGAGGAATCTACTAGCTTGAGAATATATACACACATACACACCTGAGGCCTTATTAATTCCCATAACTTTCTTTTTGGTTGCACTTACCAAGAGGCGGAAGTGGTGGTCCATTACAATTGTCACTTGACAGTCAGGAGTGAGGGGAAAAAAGTAAATAATAAAAATATCTTTGTAGCATTGATATTCTTTTTCATACGCTGTTCCTAGAGTTCTGGGTAGGGTTTCCCAGCTACAGTCAACATAGCATTTCCTTGAAGGTCTTGAAGCCAATTCAGTATTGTTATCAGTCTTTTAACAGTACAACCCCCTGCTGAGGAGGCACACTTTCGGGTGTCAAAGGTATTTAAAGGAAGAGAGCCAGCCTTACTACCTTTTGTTTCATAGATAGCTACCCAAAGACATTTACCAAAGATGTTAAATTCAGAGGAAGCAGAGAGGAAAAGGCAAGCAAAGCCTGGGGGAAGAAAAAAGTGGCCCACATAAAAAGGTGAAACAGGACACGAAGGGAAGGGAACAGGACATGGAAGCCTACCCAATAAGTAGCTTCATCCGTACCACTGAAATGGTGGGGGGAAGAGGCTTGTTTTGTGATCATCTTGACAACCTAATCATACTTGGTTGTAACCAAACACTCCTGTGAAGGCAGAGTACACAGACCGGGAGGAGAGCTCAGCAGATACACGTTCATGTCTAAAACCAGCCTCCAGGATGGAGTAACCTCGAGAAGGCAAGACTTCAAATCTGGTTTCTATCCAGCAGCAATGATGTGTGGGTGGCACCGCCTCCCTTAAGGCACAGTGTGTTTCAACAAGTGAAGCTTGTGAGAGAAGCCTGCACCCAATGAAACAGAAGATGCCTGGGTCCCTTTCTGCAAATGCTTCAGGGGTCTGCCAGGGGCTGTCAACTCAGAGGCCAGCTGTACAGCTGAATAAACAAGAACATCTTTGCCTCTGGGACAAAGTAGGAGAGATGATACATGATTTATTCCAGGGCATTACTGAGACCACCACAGGAGTGAGAAAGGATTTCTTTCCTGCCTAGATACAACAGTAACAAAAAGCTGGAAGCATTGCTGGAAGTCTTGCATCCAAACATATAGTGATGAGGCTTTGTACTCACACAGTATCATGTACACAAAGATTTTAAAGTACTTTGCTGAGTAAGCAGTGCCATTCTTGCTGCAGTGATAAAAAAGAAACATACAAGAGAGGCAAAGCAAATGATCTGGAGCCCCTGCTCCTTCCAGAGGGGAAATGGCAGGTTTAGGCCAGGAGAGTCTTTTTTTTTTATTTAGGCAAAGAGTCTTTTTGTTGTGCTCTCCAGGCTCCAGTATGGCTGAGAGCCCAAGGGAAGAGGGCCTGGGGGCTTTCATGTGGTCAGTTGCTTATATGGCAAATAATATAATTTTTCAGCATTCAGCACGTGTGATTGGCCTTACACAGGACAGGCTCCAAGTCAGACTAGCAAGTCCCTTGCTAGTAAAGGTAGCTTGAGTTACTCATAAGCTAGTGAAATAGGTGAAAACAAGAAGAGTAAGGGGTACTACAGGTTAAACTCAGATGGGCTCACTAAACTGCAGTACAGCATGCATGTAAGCAGCCCACACCATGCCCGATTCAGTTTTCTTATTTCACTGGGACTACACGCACAGGTTGCTCACATTTGGCAGAGGTGAGCCAGCTTTCTTCCTAGATTTGCAAGACGTGACACAAGGGGGGATAGTTGCCTTCACAGATGATTATGCATCAACAAGTGTATCACAGGCAGGCAACAGGGCATCAACAGTACCTCAGCAGGGAGCTGAGCCACAGCAGTGACAACTCAATGTGGTACCTGTACATCCAAGAGAGCACAGGGTGGAGGACAGCAGTCTCAGTCCTGGAAGAGAAAGGCTTTAACGGAAGAGTTGGACACTCTTGGGTGTATTTTGAGGGGACACAAAGCAGGAACAAAGAAAACAAAAACAGTAATTTGCCAATAAAGCATAGAAGAATATTCCATCATTACAGTGGTTGCATCATTATTAGTCAAGCTTCTAGGCATCTGCTAATGTGACAGCTAATTATTATTATTACAGTGTTTAGACAGATTTTTAAAAGGCATCATGTAGGTGCCTCACTCCCATTCATTTCAGAGAGACTTAGGCAACAGGGACTTCACTCATAGTCCAGCCTCAGGCTGGAGCGTGGGAGGGTAGATAAAGTGATCATCCCTTCATGAATCTCTAACCAGCAAAAAGCAAATGTACTTTCACAGGTGTCCTGTTAAAATCTAGACTGGTTTGAAAAGACTCATTAGACTGAACTAACTAACCAATCTCATGCTACATCTTAGCCCTTGAAAACCACAGCGTGAAAAACAGTCTCCACCTCATGCAAAGTTCTGAACAGGAAAGACCATGGTATACCTGCAAAGTTGTTGTGCCTCCTCCCTTTGCATTCAGATACTTTAATCATACAGCAATGAAGAGAAGATAACAGCAATGAGAAGATACCAGCACAGCAAGATAGGGTTTAATTTAATGGAAAAATACTGTGGCAAGGACTGCAAACCTGGGAAACAGTCTGTTACCATCAGCAGGAGAGCTAGGTGATGGGCTGCCATTGAAAAAAGCTGTTCTCTCATCAGCTGTGCTAGTATGGTCTCTGGTGAGCTAGCAAGATAACATCATTACAGGCCAGTTAGTAAGGCTAATGCAGCAGGTCTGAAGGAGCCCTAAGAACATGTGGCCCTCTGCGTGTCCCAGGACACCCTGGGGTTTAGTAGAGCTTAGGACACCATCAGGTGAGATGATGGGAATGCCTAGCCCATGCTTGCTTACACCACCAGCCACCCCCCACCTCCACTGACTAACTAAACAGCATTCCAAAAAGCAAGCTCCAGAGGGATGAGTAGATAAATATGAAGAAACCTGTAGCAAACAATAGAAGGGACCTATGTAAACCCATTCCAAAGGAGGATCTGTAAACTATAAGTAGACATATTCATCATGGAATTTTCGCAAGTATGCATAGACAGCTCTGCATGAGTGAAGATGAAGTGCCCCAGGTTGCTGGACCTCCTTGCAAAGGCTACTAGACTGAACTGCTTCTTCCAGTAACTTAAATGAGGACAGGCTTAACTCCAAAATATTTTCCAGGTAACAATAACAGCCTGCTGGCCGCAAGGGCAGGCAAGCCAGGAGCCAAAGGCAATCCCAGCACAAGCAGTGCCCTCAGGGATTGAGCACAGTCCCACAAGATGTAAATACAGCAAGCAGGGACAGATGCAGTAGCAGGGTCCATCAGCCACCCCAGACACAGCAAGCAATGAACCAGGTCCAAGGCCCATGCAGAAACAAAAAGAAACAGAACCAGAACTGGAAACAAGCTGGACCCATCCAGGAGAAAAACTACCTCCGGTGGAGATCTATGGTGTATCCCAGAGGTAGAGCTGCAACCAGGCACACCTGCAACACAGCTCAGACAGGAACTGAACAAATGCTCAATCCAGAGCTTAAATGGAGCCCTGGATCCCATGGGTGGGGAGTGAGGGGTGTGGGTGGAGGCCCCAGGTGAGGCTGGTCAGTGCAATTAAAGCTTTTTAGTGGCCTCAGGGCCATAACTTTATTTTAGAGTTAAAATAGCACCACTAACTGCGGAAGTGGATGATAGGAACAGGTTAATTTGGACTTCTAACAGTCCAGTACTTCTGTTGGCATTTCCTAATTCTTGTTTTTTAAAAATTCAGCTGTTATAATTTAGTATGACCTTTCTCCATGGAAATGTACTGACCTCAGTCTGGGGGAATCTCAGGTTCAAATCTGATCAGTTAGCAAGAGAAACGTGTCTGATCTCATTCCAATTCCTTGCAGGTATTTGCCCAAAAAATCATGCACACTCTTGGCAGTTTCCAGTTCACTTTGGGGAGATCCAATTTTAGATAGCTGAGAACAAAGTCAAGAAGAAGTACATCACAAGGACTAGGGCGCTTTTAAACTTGATACTCAGTTGACTTCTGTTTTTTTATTTTCCTGTCTCACCATTACCAATCTCAGAGCCCTTTTGTACTTTTCATCCCCCGCCAGAAAAAATATGGTAGTCAAACCTACTGGGGTTTGGGGTTTGTATGGGTTTGTTTTGGTTTTTTTTCTTGCTACCTCAAGCTGAGAAGCAAACTCAGAACGTCAGAGTGTGCAAGCAGTGTAACCACTTGTGAGCAAAGGGGCCTGGGTTCTCCCAGGCCATATAAGTCCCGAGCAAATGTGTTTCTGTTTGGAAGGCTTCTTCTGGGCAGCTCCCAAAGGCACAGCACAATGCAGTACTTCTTACCCCCAAATAGAAAGCAAACAAGATGATGCTCAGAGGGCTGGAGCACCTCTGCTATGAGGACAAGCTGAGAGAGTTGGGGTTGTTCAGCCTGGAGAAGAGAAGGCTCCAGGGAGACCTCAGAGCCCCTTCCAGTACCTAAAGGGGGCTACAGGAGAGATGGGGAGGGACTCCTGATCAGGGAATGGAGCCATAATATGAGGGGTAACAGGTTTAAACTGAAAGAGGGGAGATTTAGATTAGATTTTAGGAAGAAATTCTTTCCTGTGAGGGTGGTGAGGCACTGGAACAGGTTGCCCAGAGAAGCTGTGGCTGCCCCATCCCTGGAGGTGTTCAAGGCCAGGCTGGATGGGGCTTTGAGCAACCTGGTCTAGTGGGAGGTGTCCCTGCCTATGGCAGGGGTTTGGAACTCCATGATCTTTAAGGTCCCTTCCAACCCCAACCATTCTATGATTCTCTGATTCTAAGATAAATACAGTGACACTTACACATGAAAAAATGAGAGCTTATGAAACAAATGTAACAGCTCAGAATCAGGGGCAGAAAAGCAAAATGGCAGAGTCAAGAGATGGATTAAACATAAATAGGTCAAAATCTGTTTGAAACACCAGGAAAAACTTTCCCTGGGAAATTCACTTCAGCACCTGGTAAGTCACTGAGAGCAGAGATGAATCATGTGTCAGGCAGGTGAGTTTTCTCTGCTAAATACCCCCTGGTTTCTGAAAGCATCATTACTGGCTATCAGTAACATATGAAGCATCATGCTCCTGCCTACATCCCTAACTTCTAGGACAGTGATGCATCCATAAGCCACGTTAAATTGCCACACAGCTGTCCACGGGCAGCCCACATGCTTGCATCTGTGCTAAGTCACGGTTACTAATAGTTGTCATTAACTGCTGAAAAATGCACATGGTGGGTCTCGGTCAGGGGGAGGTTAGTGCGCAGTGACTCACTGCGTACACCCGTGAGAAAAACGTCAGCAAACACAACTGGGACCAAACAAGAGCTAGTTGCTAAATGATCAATTTAAGATAATCAAGGCTTCATTATTCGTGGGGTTTTATTCTGGGTAACCTGGGAGGTTTTCTTTTGTGTGGCATAGCTCTGTCTACATTGACTCACCAGACTGGAGGGCAAATGATTCTTAGGACTCATCTTAGCTATTAAATTACTGCTAGGCAGCTTGTTTCTTTTATCTGTTCCTCAGTTCTTTGGCCCGCACCCACAGTCTGATCTTTCATACGCATGTAGGCAGTGGCAAGCTCCAGCTCCAAGTTGTCTGTTGAACATAGAAGTCTAGGTAATGCTGGGACAAAGCTGAGAAAAATAAATTAAATTGAAACCTAGAGAAATTTGTCTTTACGCCGCTGCTTAAAGTAAGCAAACTGAGTAAACAGAGAGATAAAATAATGATGTATATAAATCATTTAAAAATAATGTGAGGTGCTACGTTTAGGCAGGAGACCACCTTATAAAAGAGGCCTTTTAAGCATATCTCACTGTAATATCATAACCCAATGATTTTCTTGGCTCAAGCAAACCAGCATTTGGGAGTTTCATACAGATTGTTCCTCCTCACCGTGCACGGTGTGCTTGATTCTCCACTGCTTTGCTTTTTCTGGAGTCATTTAAGTCTGGGCTAAGCTATGCAATCCCCCCTGTCTAGGAGAGCATTGTAGAATTATAAATACTCAACGTTAGACAGAGTGGTTTAGAAATCAATTTTTGGCTCATGACAGCAGCTCACAAGCTGAGACCCACAGCATCGAGGAATTCTTTCCTACCAGCTGAGTAGGACTCGGCTTTCCAACTAGCACTGGTCTTTTTCCTCATTTCTAGAAACCGGCATATAACAAGTGGAAAGGCAAATATAGGAAATAGTTTCCTGGTGTTACTGTCCTGTTAGTTTTACATGTAACTGTTGGAGCCATAGCAAGGCTGAGCTGTGGCTGAGAAGGGAAGAGGAGGCAACCTGTGCTATGGTGAACAGGAGAGGATGTCTCCACAAGGCACTCCAAAGAGTCTACGCCAGGAAAAAGACTGGCAGAACGCAAGGGCTTTGCTCTTGGTCCTACAAGCAAACCACTCTTAGTTTTCTCCATGATGGCAGAATCCCATCTCAATATTTTTTTTCTGTACAAGCTCATATATTAAAACAAAAGGGCGGTAAAGGAATGGGTTACATCCAGGCAAAGAAGCCAGGAATAAACATCCCTTGAAAGCACAGAAGAAGCATAGACAGAGATGTGATGAGTAGGTGCGGTTTATTTCTCCTGTCTGCTGCTCCTTGCTGTGACTGCAGGCTCTCGGGACCTGCACTGTACGTCACCTTGCGCTTTGGCAGGCATCGAGGAAATCAGTTCCAAGCTACTTTCACAGACATTTTCCACATCTTTCCTATTTTCAGCCTTGACCCTGCCCTCTGAGGCCCTCACTGGGACCTGGGAGCTGAAGGCAAAACATTTCAGCTTGCAGTTGTGAATATACTTGGATATAGCCTTTAGAACAGTTCAGATACTAGTGAGAAAGGGGTTAATCCATTCCCAGGCGGGAGCAGTCTGCAGGCAGGGATTTGCAAGGCAGTAGGGGCCATACCAGATGTGAGGGAACTGATTAACTCACCGCATGCCCCCATGCCACAGGATAACTGCGCATAATTGGTACCTTATTTTAGCAGGGAACAGTTTTTAGAATAGGGTTTATAATTAAGAGCTTAGATTAAATCCACCCTGATTTGAAAGAGAGAAGCAGAGAAAACAGCTGGGACTGTCTGGTACCATAGTGGTCTGGGCTTTATCCTTTCTTGAAGCAGAGGGAAAAAAACCTTAAGAAAACCAGACATTTCTGTCGCAGAGTTCCCCTGATATTGTTAGAGGCAAACAGAAGCTTTTCCTACCCTGAAACAGTGTGAATTCTGATAAGTGCTTATTTTTAAAAGGAGTGATTCATAGATACTTATTTTTATTTAAAGATGAATTGTTTTCTGGGGGATTTAAATCTTCCTTGACAGTGTTTATAACTTGAAATGCCACAAAGCAGGGCTGTCACATAGCAATTGGAGGATAATACTGACGAGAAGAGAAAAAGAAACTGGCTATTCTCGTTCGGCTGTCTGGATGGGAAGGAGCCGCAGACAGCGAGCAAACAGAGCCACGTGAAACGCTGCTAGAATCAACCTCGATAGGTCACCTCTGTTGCTAGGCAGGATCCACTAACACAAGCGAGGAAAGGAAAATTAGCCTCGGAAAATCATTTCAGCTTTAATAATTCAGCCTGGTGCTGACATTGAGACACAGATTTGATCGTTAAATTCTGATTTTTATTGTGGATATAACCATCCCCTTTTCTTTTTCTCTCCTAGCCGGATTCCCTTTGAGTGGGGAATGATTCTTATCCCAAGCTCATGATTGATGTATTCTGGAGTCATCATCCATGCCGGTGGCCCCCATCGTGATCCCACCAGCAGAACTAA
The DNA here is from genome assembly GCF_964106895.1 of Numenius arquata. Classification (NCBI taxonomy): domain Eukaryota; kingdom Metazoa; phylum Chordata; class Aves; order Charadriiformes; family Scolopacidae; genus Numenius; species Numenius arquata. The sequence continues at coordinate 48,922,740 of NC_133577.1, forward strand.
ACCACCTGGAAAATTTGGGCCAAAGGACCTTGTGTGGACAGCCTTCCAGGGAGAAAGGGCTTTTTAATTAACTGGCAGAAAATGTTGGTGGGGAATGATTGCTAGTTCCATCTGAGGGGAGCAGTCTCAGCTGCACGCTATAATTTCTGTTACCTGTACAGTGGAAAAAATCTTGCAGTATTAGCCCTTTTTTTCCTCTTAGAGGAGCTCTTTGAAAAACACAGAGTGATACTGGTTTGGAATGGGAAAGAGAAGAAGCAGAGAAATCTGGGACCTACATGGAGGGTACACTGACAAATTTGCAGAGTGTTTTCAGTGACAGAGGTTCACAGGGAATATTGGGTTCTGAAAACCATTATCATCTGTCCCATAAGTAATTATTTGAGTGGATTAGTCACTACTGGCTTTGGCAGGGCTTTTCGTTTGATTTCCAGTAAGAGGCTGAAATCTTCAGTGCCGTCACACCTGCTGGTGTCACACTGGCCAAAAAAAAAAGATCCATAAGGACAATGTAGTGCTTGTCTTCTAGGCAAGGGGACGGAAGAATATTGAGTGGCATTTTGGGGGGACCAAAGGAGAGCTATCTGTTCACATTAGCCTTGGACTGTTTGTTTTGGGTTTTGGAGGGTTTTTTTCTGTTCAGTGAGAAGCTCCTGGGATCAAGTTAAAATGTGAAAATCTGAGCTTTCTTAGAAGAAAAAAAAACCCAAACATTTGCAGCTTCTTGGGTTATGGGGTCCTGATACCAAACAAAGGTGGCTTGTGTTGGCTAGTGAGGTGGATCCTACATTGCCAGCTCAGATCTTGCTGCTGTAGAGCAGGCCTTGTGCCTGCCTGCCACAAAAACACGAGGCTGACCACTTGAGCAGAAAAACGAATGTCAGCTTGAAGAAACATGATCAGCAGCCACATCTGAGTGAGAGGGTTTGGAGTCTGAGAGCGTTTCCTGCTAAATCTTGGGAAAACCTGAAGAAGTCTTGTGCTCTCAGAGATGAATTTGCTGGTTTCTCATTCACGATTCCAGCAGATGTTTATCCAGCAGTGTTTATCCAAACACCACGGACTGCTGTTCACAAAGGGATTAAAGGGTACAGAAGTCATCAAGGTATCCCTTACCTAGAGCTGGGGTTTAACCATTTCAAGGTGTAATTGCAGTTTGCACCATACAGTAAACTGCTCTTGGTTACTCAGTTACTTTTTTGTGCTTCCGCTTTTCTGAAGGATGATCTGCAGATCCTCCAAATGCAATGAAATACACTGGCACATTTAATCAGTGTTGATTCCCTGAAGAAGCACTGGAAAACAGGATTTAGAGATGAGGGCTGAGCATGCTGCATTTGCCGACCATATGCTGGGATATTTTCTTTCAGACTGGGCTCCAACAGTAGCTTGTATTTGCAGGCATAGAAATGGAAACAACACAGATTGGGAGTAAACAGCATTCAAGAATCCCGTTGAGATCTAGCATCATTTATTTCAGAGAGAGAAGCAAAAGGAAGGAAAAAAGAGAGAACAAGATAAGGGCAGGTCACATCGGAAGCTGTGAGATGAGCGTATCAATTTTCTTTGGCGTCCCAGCAAAGAGGAGTTTAAAGGCAGGATTTGAAGGAGGGTAATTTGCAGATTTTTATAGGGAAGATGAAATGATCGTGGCTGTAAGAAGGAAATGCTCCATGGAACTGGCTGATTGCCAAATCCCACCATCAAGTGTCTTCTGATGAATAACATAGTGCGGGGTTATGCCAGAGTTTGCATTGCTTCCACATGCAGGAGAGATAATGAAGTGAGTCACCTTATCCCTTCAGCTCATCACAGGACAGCTCCTGTCTGTTCTGATGAGGATGAGCCACTCAGTGCTACGCGCTGGGTCCTCACCTCCACTTTGCTCACCGAAACTCGCTCTCTCCAAGGCTGGAAGGCAGTTGTGCTGGGGACAGGGAGAACTATGGAGACTCCAGGCCAAGTACATGTATTAGTCACTGCAGGGACCAGGTGGCCTGGATACTGCTTACAGGGAGCCAGGAGAGCATGTTTTGAAGGATCCTCTTAAAACCCAGATTCCTTAGTGGAGAAATTCATAACCTAGGCCTAAGCCTATTTTTTTTTGAAAGGCAGGCCCATCAACCTGCTCCAAAATGTGCTCCCTGCCTACCTTGACTGCCTCTCTCTTCCAGCATCTACCACCCACAGACAGATCCATCTCCCTTTTCCTTTCCCACTGGGTCCACTTCACCTTACAAGCTGCTGCGAACCCAGGAACTTTCTCTGCCTGGAGTTCTTGTCTTACTGACCAACCTGCTCTGCTCCGAAGGTCAGACGCTGTTGGTGAATCTGCTTGGTTTAGGGACTGGCAGGAGCTAAAACCCACAGGGAAGCCCAAACTGCTTTCGGTCAATGAGATATTGATTCGGATTATTCTCTTTATGACATTTTGCAGGGATATTCTGATGAATGTTTATTGCATAATTAATTATCATATTACGTACATTAGCAATATTTATTATTGAGAAAAACCTGTGATGCTTGTTACCTGTGTGCAGTGCTTGGCTATAACATAATCCACAATTGTATTCCAGCTACGACTGAGTTACCTTCTCTCAGAGGCATTCCTTCTGTATGATGGAGAGGTAGACAGCTGCAATCTTCAAGGCTGGAGTCAGACTCAGGATGGTGGGGAAGGAGAAGAGGAGGAGGTCCACCAAATGACAAGAAGTGCCCAGTAGCTGAGCTCTGGACAATGCTGCAACCAGAATTCGTGGAGGACAGCAGTTCAGTTGCAATAGCGAGGAGTGGCAGGTATGGCAATATCTCATAGGGCTTTCATGGCTTTGAAGCCCAAAGAGACATCATGCTGTAGGAAGCAGTTGCCGTGCACATGCAGGTCCCTATTTGCTATTCTGCAACAAGAAGGACAGTTTAGCTTGGTTTTCTAAGGCAACAAAGCTTAGGCTCTCATGCTGTTTGTCCATCTGTTTCCCCTTCGGTTGTTCCCCAGCAAATCTGGAACACATTGGCCAAGGTCAGCCAAATTTGATAGTGGGACAGTGGGTACTTCCCTCTGCGGAGAACCAGGTGGCCTGATGCAGGGGAAGGAAGGCAGGGATAACCCAGCCCTTTAATTGAGGAAGGCAGCAGCCAACTAGACGTGAGTGCCGGCTGGCCTGTCAGCCCACGCTTGGCTTAAGGTCCACCGCAGCTAGGGCCTAGTCACAGGGGCTAGGTAAAACCTCGGCTACCAGCAGGTACTAACTGTGCCCAGTGGGGAGAGTTTCCTTACAAACCACTGCACTAATCAGCTTAACCCTGAAAGATGACATCTGATTAGCTTGAGCTCTCGAAGAAAATATCTCACAGCTATTTCGTGTTTCAGTGATTAAAAGCATCCTGATAGGAGATGATGTATTATGAAAATCCTAATTTTCTCGAGAGTCTGTATTTTGGCCTGACAGTATTTTGAAGAAACCCTTTGAGGGATGTCTGTCTGCAAAGCAATCACAATTGTTACTATAAACACATAGCTCTATCGTTCCCTCCTCTGACCTCACACCATCAGATAATCAGGCTCAGCCTTCAGATGCCTGTCGGGATTACTTTATATCTGTCCATAGCAGTGACTGGGATAAAGTGATCTTTTCTGCAAATACGGTTTAGCCTTTAGGAAGTTACTGCTTACTCGTGCGTTAACCTCAGATATGAGCAGGTGACCAAAGACGGGGAGACTGCAGCTTGCCTGTGCTCGTGAGCTATAAATAAAGAGGAGCCTGCAGCTACAGTTGCCTGTGCTCTGCTGCAGGTAAATATTTGTCCATGTATAAGTTTAGTGAGGGCAGCTTGCATTTAAATGGCTGACCATAAATCCCCACAGCAGACTGCAACAAAAATGCTTTGGTGGCATCAGCTGCCACAAGGTATTAAGACCCCCAAGAAAAAAAAAAAGTCCAGTTCATTTTCTCAATGGCACGTTATTGACACAGAAAGTTAGTATTTGATACCAGAAACTCAGATAATGAAGGGTCAGAAGACAACTCAGGACATCACCAACCTCCACCTCCTAGGCTGAGGCAGGAGCAAGTACTTCTAGATAGTCCTAAGCATATTTTAAATATTTCAAATGTCAAAGCTTCCACAGGGAGGGGAGAACTTATAGCTCCTTCCAGTCCCTAAAGAGGGCTACAGGAGAGATGGGGAGGGACTCTTGATCAGGGAGTGGAGCCATAGGACGAGGGGTAATGGCTTTAAACTGAAAGAGGGGAGAAATAGATTAGATCTTAGGAAGAAATTCTTTCCTGTGAGGGTGGTGAGGCACTGGAACAGGTTGCCCAGAGACGCTGTGGATGCCCCAACCCTGGAGGTGTTCAAGGCCAGGCTGGATGGGGCTTTGAGCAACGTGGGCTAGTGGGAGGTGTCCCTGCCCATGTCAGGGGGGTTGGAACTGGATAATCTTTAAGGTCCCTTCCAACCCCAACCATTCTATGATTCTATATGTTTTCTTTGTAAAGGGTATTCCATTCTTATTCTCTGATCTGTATCCTCCCTGAAGTACATCCAGCCTCCGACTTTGATTAGAACCAGGAGGTGCTCTTGTATGTCCCATGTTTCTTGGGTTGTTAATCTGATTACCTCAGTGGTTTGGAATATCCCGCTTCCCTAATACATTCAGGATGGTGATCACTCCTGAGTCCAGCTTTTTACAGATTTCTGGCATGCTAATGAAAAGCTAAGGAGCAGAGAGGCTATGGTGTGGAACAAGTTGAGAGAACTCCACTTCCAGGCTTCTTGCAACACCCCTGGATTTTTGCATAGCCACAGGAGGTTGACTGACCTTCCCTCTTCATCCCTGCAGATCTCTGGTCCTTTCTGTTCCTGTAAGTAGTAGTGAAAGTGTGTGCTGAGAGGGCAGTTGGATGTCCATGACCAGCTTATTCTCTTAAACCTTCCCCAAGCATGGTTAGGGAGACAGGGTAGCAGGCTGTGTGGTTTGACACAGCACAGTCATACTTATGTCTGGTGAGTTCGTTTGACTTGGAATAAGGCAAAACCTCCATAGTTTCAGTGGGAACACCAAAGCCCATCTAAGAGGCTACTCAGTTGAGGCGTATTGGACAGGGAGAGTGTGGGTCACTTGGGTAGGATGCCATGCAAAGGCAGAGAGCAGAGCACTGAGGAGGACAAAAGGGCTGACCACACTGCTCTGGCACCATCACTGCTGCTTTGCAGACTCCTCTGTCAGCTGTGCCAAACCCAAATTTCTTACCTTTGCCTCTGAGGCTTCTTGCAGCCTCTTTTCATGCAATCCAGATGTCTCCATTTAGCAAAGGAGAGCAGTCTCATTGACTGGATGTTCTTTCCACTCTGCACCATGCAGCAAAGGAGATCTTCTGTTTAAACACCATGACATCACACTTCAAGGCCATCCTATAAATTCCTTCCTAAAATTCTCCTGTCATAAGCTCTGTGGAAAACTCACTGAGAATTAGATGGATGGCATGTACTAAACCCACTGCCAAGTGTGTAACTCAGCTCTGACCCACTGCTAAGAAGCATGGCTGACCTCTGAGATGGCATCTCTGCTGTCTTATTTGGGTTGGGTTGCTGTGACGTGGGCCACCTTTCTTTTCTGTATTTGTACAATGGGTACCTCAGTACAAAACTGGGGCTTGATGGCCAGCAAGTTGGTTAGAGCAAAATGGAGAAAAAGTATCAGTGATTTTCATGTCAAAAAGCTCTTGAAGCTTTGTTAACAGAATTTCTGTGTTATTCTTTACGAAACAATCCTGCTTAACCAAGATGACCCACCAGACTTTTCCCATCTCTGATTTTAATGTGGTTTTATGAAATGGATATGTGTGGTATGTCATCTGGAAACATTAACCAGGGAGGTTAAAGGGGTGAGGCTCTTGGGTTTAAAGCATCCATTTAGTGGACAGATAAATGAATTGACTTAGTGCTAGCGCATTTGTCATAGGGCTATTATACCTGAATTTTTTTCTGGGCTGGTTATAAGCTATTGGTTAATGGGGTAGAATTAGATTTTTACAGAACTCTGTGCAGATAATTTTCTTGGAAAACATTTTGAAGAGCCTGGCTGTCCAGAATATGAGATGTGATGTTCCACTGCTGTCTGATTGATTGCTCCTCAAACAGTAGGACTGCGGCTGCAAGTGGTAGCCTGTGGCTCCTCCATTAAAGTTTCTGTTCTAGCACAGGAGAGCTGTAATAAAGAGAAATGACACATTAATGTAGAAACAGGCTCAAAGCCCTCAGATCTGAGCGTCATGGGACATTAAGGAAATCTAACATTTGATCTAGAGCAGGGCTACTTGGCCTGGGGAACCTCAGCTCCAGAATTGTCACGTCTTCAACTTCTGGGTGCAGATTGTTTAACTTGAGCTCACCCATCCTCATGCAATGAATCCAAATAAAGAATAATACCAATAAGAGAATAAACTCCCTCACAATAGGATCTCAGAGAAATGTACAGTCATCTCAAACCATATAAATACTAAATAATATAAAACCTGGATGGACAAAACACTTGCTATCAAATATGCCAAAATCTTTCCTGCACCAGTCGGGGCTGAAGCATGGAGAGATTCCTCATTTCCCCCCATATTTTCCCATAAATGTTTTCCTCTGAAAAGCTCCCTGCCCTTCTCATATTTTCACATCTCATTCAATCAGGCTGAGAGAGGGTCATAAGGAAAACTCTGGGATGTTCCAGGATTATGAAGTATGTAATCTCCAGGACACCATTATCTGAAGTCGGTTGAGACACTTCAGACAGAAATAGGTCCCATCCTAACAGACAGTAAAGGGAACATACGATATCTTCTAGTTGCTAATTGACAGGAGTTCACAAAATCACCACCAAGAGATTACAGAAAAGCTTTTTTTAGCCCTAGGCCGAGGGATATATAAACCACTGAAATATTCTACAAAAGGTGAGGGGCAACTCCCTATACACTTAGCAGAGCTTATTTGCCCCAGCAAGAGGTCTAGTGGAGGGTGGTGTTATCCCTTCTGTACATATCTCCTTTGATGCTCTCTTTTTTATCAACCAAAAATGGTCTTCTCTTTCCACTGTATATCCTTGACCCTCACATATGTTCGTTACCAAGCTCTTCATATCATCCTGTTTTGCTCTTTTTCCCTCGCTTGTTATATTTTACTCAGCAAACAGAGTCTCGTGATGCTCTCTGTGGCTGGGAGGAGCTCCCCCAGCACACCCCCGGGATCTCACTTGCTATTCTCTGTTTAAATACTTCTCAGGAAGCCCAAATGCTTAAACAAAAGTTGGCAGCGTGTAGGCTGACATGTGCTGCGTTTGTGTTTGCTTGTTTGGTAGCTCCTGCTTTTAGCCCCCAGCCGGATTTTTTCTCTGCCTTGGAGACTCTTCAGGAGTGTGTTGGCCATATTACTCTGAGTCCATGTCTCAGGTAGCAGGTACTCCTATTGGCACTCCTGTGTTTTATAAACATAATGTTAATATTGTGAATAGTGAGCTGCATTAGGACCACAGCTTGACAAGTTCATTCCTGCTGACCTGGGAAGTGGACTGGGGCCCAAAATAGCCTGTGAATGCCCGACCAGGGAAGGCTGGGGCGACAGGCACCCAGCTTCCTAGCAGGGGCAGATGTATTTCACAAGCAGCTACTGTCGGAGGTCAGGGCCTATTTATTGGAACATGATGTGACTTCATTGCTTCTGTTAAAATACAAAGAACAGTGTCATCCTGGTGACGCTGAGAGCAATCCTTTTAATGAGGTGCATAAATAACAGACTGTCACTGGAAACCTGTAACGGTGTCAGTACAAAACAGGGGATACTAAGAAAGGAGGTGCCCCCAGCTATCGTATTAGATATGTTGTTTCTCTCTACATTTTGTCTCAGAAAGCCCGCACCACTTTTTGGGGGTCCTGCAAAATATAAGTGTTGGGCTTTGAATCTGATACTCATAGAATCATGGGAATGTTGGCTGGAAGTCCCCTCTGCAGGTCTCCTTGTGAGAACGTGTTCCCTGAAGTCCAACCTGGGCCTCCCAAACAGCGAACTGGGGCCACCATCTCTTGTATCACCTGCTACTGCTGAGAAGTATCTGCCATCTCTCAATCATTCCATCAGGTGGTTGTAGGCCACTACTAGTTCACCTCTCAGACACCTCTTTCCAGCCAAAGCGAGCCCAACTCCCTCCACCTCTCCACAGGGGTACATCCTGCAGTGCCCTGAACACACAGGCAGTCCCCACTGAGCCCTGCCAGTTTCCCCACATCCACCTTGGCCTGGGAAAGGGAGCTGCGATCAGACATCACAACCCAGATGTGGCCTCACCACCACCAAGCGGTCCAGAATAAACAACTTAGAATCATGGAATCATAGAATAAAAGAATTGTCCAGGTTGGAAGGGAACTTTTAGATCATCGAGTCCAACCATCAACAGAACACTGACAAAACCATCAATAAACCGTATCTCTAAGCACTACATCTACCCATCTTTTAAATACTACCAGGGATGGTGACTCCACCACTTCCCTGGGCAGCCTGTTCCTATGCTTGACAACCCTATCAGTGTAAAAAATTTTCCTAATATCCAATCTAAACCTCCCCTGGTGCAACTTGAGACCGTTTCCTCTTGTCCTATCACCTGTTCCTTTGGAGAAGAGACCAATCCCCACCTCTTTACAACCTCCTTTCAGGTAGTTGTAGAGAGCAAACTTCTTTCAATGCTGGCTGCCTTTCTCCTACCCAGAAGCTTTACAGGCTTTTTGAGGGAGGTGTTGCTGTCAAAAGCCCCTCATGAGTTCTTTTCCTCCGGCAAGTTGTCCAGTTGCTTTTTGAACCTCTTGTAAAGGTTTGCATCTACAATTTCCTCCAGCAAGGAGTTTTACAGATTTCTTGCACAGTGTGTGAAGAACCACTTTCTCCTGCTTGTGGTGAGCTTGCTAATTGCCAGTTTCATTTCTTGTTCTCGTACGAGAAAGCACAATGAACCATCGTATAGCATTTATCGTCCCCCTGCCCTTCATGATTTTATAGATCTCTATAGAAGTGATAACAAAAGAGAGGACAAAAATACTCGAGTAAGACAAATACTATACTCTGCTTTTCTGTCCCTTTGTTCCCTGCAGCACGTGACTCCTCATGCTTCATCTGAGTGTCAGCTTTAGACACTCTCTCCCATCTTCTCTTTCCTTTTCCTTCGTCTTTATGGTGCTCCACCAGTAAACAGCAACTAGGAGTAACTGAGGCTATAAATGACCATTTTCCTGCTCATTTACCTGCACTGTTCTGGCAATTGCTTAATGGTAAACTTATGATTTACTGAAACACTTTAGAAAGCAATGTTCACGAGTTTAATTCCTTGCCTTTAAAAGACAGGGTAGTACAGTTTTCCTCTGCATTCCTCTAGGCCAAGGTCAAGAACAGGCACAGGCAGAGGTGCTATCAAGACCCCCAGCGGGACTATCATCTGAATTTCATTAGAGTTACGAATAGTGCTGCTGATGAAGTTGACTGGTGGAAAAAGCAACTTAATTTGTTAGAGAGCTGCAAAAGAGAGCTGTAATTCTTTCTGAAAGATTGCTTTGGCTTCTTGCTCTGCTAATCTGGTGTTTGTGTTTATGAGGACAGTCAATACGCATCCTGAAGCAACAATTTTAATGTCTGGTCGACATATGCTGTTTACATGATTTAGAAGTCGCTGATCTTGCAGGCAGTTTGACATTCAGCAAAGAACAGGGCCTGAAGGGAAGGAGATAACCTGCAAGTTAGGAACAACCAGCTGAACCCTACAAAAGCTCCCCCCGATGACAAGAGGAGCTTTGCTAGAGCAAGGAATTCAGGCTGGGTCTGAGGGAGTGGAACACTCCTAAGCCACCTACCTGAGTCCGACACAGGCAGGAAACCTCCAAAGCTTCTGTCCATTCAAGACCTACTAGAAAATAAGCTGATTATCTTCACGCAAGTGGGAAAACTAAAGTGGACTGTAGCTGGTTATGTAGCTAATACTGAAATGAGAGGTTCCCACTCTTCACTCTGTTGACTCAGTTGCCTGAGTTTGTCACTGATGGAGGACAGTGTTTGTCCTGTGACCAAGAGATGACAATGCAGAAAGGACAAGCAGCCTCTGTATGAGAAGGGGAATTATCAGAGGGCTGACAGTTACCCTTGCCAGGGACTTTTCCCATGCCTTTTAGCTTATCCAACATGAACTAAGATGGGTGTTTTGGGGCCGTGACCTTGAAGGTGATCTCTGTTTAACGCAGAGGCATGCTGATAGGGAGGCAGTCTTGATTGTGAGACTTACTATGCTGCAGAGCCATTTCATATGGTGGAAAGTCCCTCAGAGGTGGACACAGTCCTGCAACAGGGAAGAGCCTGGAGGAGACAGGAGGCAGCAGCCAGAAATCCTTGATACGATCCTTTGGACTGACTGAGTGCAAGTTGCTGTTGGGGTGGTGCTTGGCCTACAATTTAGAAAAGCGAGCTGCTTGTGCAATACGTGGTAATTCATAAGGGGAGCTGAATCTTGACTTCTCTCCCCTGATGTCGTGGTGGCATTTTTCCTCCTAAAATTATTGAATGGCACCACCTTGTGGACAAGTGCTTGAAAGCAGTGAGTCTTTGCCATCTTTTTTCCATGTGTTGACTCTGCTAGGGTAGATTTGAATAGTGAGGCATGCAAAGGTTGATTCATTCTCATGCTGCTTGTCAAAGATTAGGCAGTCATCAAGAACTGGTTTTCTGCTTGTTTTCTGCCAGCTGACAGAAGCAGTTTTTAGTGCTTAGTGGTTGATTTTCACAGCTTAACTGTTTTTGCCTTTACTAGTGGTCTTATTGGAAGGCTGTATACAGATTAAATAATTAACACTTTTCAATTATAGAGGAAATGAAGAGGAAGAACATCTGTCCTGTACGCAGTGTCTTCCCTCTTTCTAAGATGTGAAATTCATGTCAGCCAGTCCGTGCCACAAAATTCACTAAACTTCTGACAGGAAGGTGTAACAGGAGAATTTACCATATGTACTACTGTGTTTGCCTTTAGGGATTACCCTGGCAATGACAGCACATGTCCTTAACTGCAGAGTTTCTGGGAAGCATCAGACCTATGTTCATGAACAGAAAAACAGCCTGTGTACGAGTTCAAGAAGTTCCAGAAAGTGTTGGCTGCCTGGTACGTATTTTATACAGCAACAGGATTCACGTTATCATGGGTATGCAGGAACCCAGGATGCAAAATAGCCGCTGATGAGCGAGTCAGTGTGGCTATACATGTATGGAGTATTAATTTTTTTTTGGTCAAGTGGGATCATCACACATCTGTAAATCCCAAACAACACAGCAGCTCCTTGAAAGCTACCCAGGTAAGATTTTCAGAGGGAAAGAGATGATGGCCTGAAAAAAAGGACATATTGTAGCTGAGACTACACCAAGAAAACGGAACAGACTCTTAAGCAGAATATAGGCAGGTGAGCAGACAAATTCATCCACTTCTATTGCCCATGGTGAGAAATGCAATAAAAACTTAAATAAATGGTTAAACTGCCAATTAAATTTTTCAAGCCTGCTTCTCAAACTCAATTTCAGTCTTAGAAAGAGTGTTTTGCTGTTACAGTGTTGCCGACCCAGCTGTGTGCCCACCCAGGGTTTTTCCAGGCCTAGTTCCAAGGGCAGGTGCTCCTGGGTGCAAAGGTGTGCCAGAGACATGCTGAGAACCCATGGGCAGACCAAAGTGCTTAAAGCCATGTGGTCCACAAAGTGAGGAGGGTGTCAGGAAAAGAGATGAGGAAAGCTTGGCTGGGGTTGGAGAGGTTTCTGAGAGCGGGCATCAGGATAGGAGTGAGAAGGTGAGAAGGCACAACGCTACTCAAAGCCTGCCCCCTCCTCTGCTCTGGTGAGACCCCACCTGGAGTACTGTGCCCAGCTCTGGAGCTCTCAGCACAAGAAGGACACGGACCTGTTGGAACAGGTCCAGAGGAGGGCCACGAAGGCGCTCAGAGGGCTGGAGCCCCTCACCTATGAAGACAGGCTGAGAGAGTTTGGGTTGTTCATCCTGGAGAAGAGAAAGCTCTGGGGAGACCTTAGAGCCCCTTCCAGTACCTAAAGGGGGCTACAGGAGAGATGGGGAGGGACTGTTTGCTGTTTGCAAGGTCATGTAGTGATAGGATAAGCGGTAATGGTTTTAAACTAGAGCAGGGTAGATTTAGATTAGACATTAGGAAGAAGTTCTTTACAATGAGGGTGGTGAGACACTGGAACAGGTTGCCCAGAAAGGTGGTGGAGGCCCCATTCCTGGAGACATTCAAGGTCAGGCTTGATGAGGCTCTGAGCAATCTGATCTAGTTAAAGATGCCCCTGCTTACTGCAGGGAGGTTGGACTAGATGACCTTTAAAGGTCCCTTCCCACCCAACACATTCTATGATTCTTTTCTATGATTCTAAAGCAAGGCCCTGGGCTCTGGTCATCCTCCTGTCCCTCAAGCTGGTTCTGCCCTGCAAGCCTGAGAGACCTGCGGGCAGGGAGCGGCTTACCGCGTTACCAATATCATCAACCAGAATCTGACCATCTTAGGTGTTGTACGAACACAGGATAAAAGACAGTCCCTTCCCCAGAGAGCCGACGATGTGACGATAGACCAAGACATACAACAAGGAAAGCACATGCTATGAAAAATGAAAACAGTTGAGCGGTGTGAGAGGCAGTAATATCAGCACAGTAGCAGTCTGTCAAGTGCTTTTTCCAGCCATGACAGCAAAAGAGAGTTTAAAGCAGGGATCTGGAAGGGAAAGATGAGCCAGTGTTAGAGCCATTGATGGGGATTTCCTCTTCACTGTCCTGGATGTGCCTCTGTGGGAGAAAAGATGAAGATACTCACTTGGAAATTCAGGAAACTGATGACAGCGGGGAGCTCCCTGGATCAATCAGAGGCGGATATCAATATCCAGCTGTTGAATGGCAGCAGTAGGAAAGATGGGGATTTGCAGCCTGAGATGAGCAGTGAATGTTTGCAACCTCGATGAAAGGGAGTGAGGGAGCCCCTCTAGTGGGAGAAACCGAGAAAGGCAATTGCAGCCACCAGCTGGGAAAATGATCTCTGCAGCAGCATTCAGGATGGTCACAAACACGAATCATGAAGATTGTCCCAAAAGATGAACAGTGTAGCATAATTTATGTTACATAAGGCAAAAAGGGAGGAAAAAAATCCAACAGTTTCTGCCAAACTGGCTGCAAGAAAAGTCTTTCCTGACTTGATATCTGGTGATGGAGTCAAGCCTGAGCATGTGAGCAGAATGCGCCGATCATACACACAAGAGACTTTAAATCAGGTAGGAACAGCAGTGTATTTCACACTCTTTTAGTCCAGACTCCAGAACCTGGTGTTCATTCACCAGGTGCTAGGGAAGGTCACAGAGACACTGATATGTTCATATTCAAATATTGGCCCCGCCTGTTGTGTGAATCCAACATAGCTGGAAAGAACCATAGAATGGTTTGGGTTGGAAGGGACCTTAGAGATCATTGAATTCCAACCCCCCTGCCATGGGCAGGGACACCTCTCACTAGACCAGGTTGCTCAAAGCCCCATCCAACCTAGCCTTGAACACATCCAGGGGTGGGGCATCCACAGCTTCTCTGGGCAACCTGTTGGAACAGGTCCAGAGGAGGGCCATGAAGCAGGCTTGCTCATGACAGTCCCTTTCTCTGACAGGAGCCGCGGCTGTCAGGAGGACAACGCCTCTGCCTGATGAAGAGAAGCGCTCACTTTCACAGATGAGGAAGGTAATGCATATTGGCCATCTGTAATGGTTTAACACTTTCAATTTTATGATGCAGCAGCACATTCAGTATTTCCACCTATTTATGTAGTGGTTTTAGGGCTGTATTTGACAGGCTTTAATGTAAACATGGCATTGCTGGCACACAGCTTTTTTTTTTTTTTTTGGCATTGCTTTTACAGTGTCTTTACATAAAATGAGTTGATGTGTGACTTATGTAAATTCAGATTTTTTTACTTCAAGCAGATGCGGCCCCTCAGTGTGAGCCTGAGAACAGTTGGGGTGTTGCTGGGATTTTAGTTACAAACCTCCAAGCCAACAGTTTCAAATCTGGGGTGAAGTTAGGTGCCTGTCTCCATGATAGGTGGCCTCATTTTCAGGAGTGAGTCCTGACAACTGGAGCTGGCCAGGAGAATCATAGAATCATAGAATCATTCAGGTTGGAAGAGACCCTTGGAATCATCGAGTCCAACCATCTACCCTACACTACAAAGTTCTCCCCTATATCATATCCCCCAACACCACATCTAAACGGCTCTTAAACACGTCCAGGGATGGTGACTCAGCCACCTCCCTGGGCAGCCTATTCCAAAGCCCGACCACTCTTTCTGTGAAAAATTCTTTCCTAATGTTCAGTCTAAACCTACCCTGTTGGAGCTTGAAGCCATTCCCTCTCGTTCTGTCATTAATTACCTGTGAGAAGAGACCAGCACCAACCTCTCTACAGTGTCCTTTCAAGTAGTTGTAGAGAGTGATGAGGTCTCCCCTCAGCCTCCTCTTCCTCATACTAAACAGTCCCAGCTCCTTCAACCGCTCTTCATATGATTTGTTTTCCAGGCCCTTCACCAGCTTCGTTGCCCTCCTCTGCACTCGCTCCAGCACCTCGATATCTCTCTTGTATTGAGGTGCCCAAAACTGGACACGATACTCCAGGTGTGGCCTCACCAGTGCTGAGTACAGGGGCACAATCACCTCCCTACTTCTGCTGGTCACGCTATTTCTAATACAAGCCAGGATGCCATTGGCTTTCTTGGCCACCTGGGCACACTGCCGGCTCATATTCAGCCGCTTGTCAATTAGAACCCCCAGGTCTCTTTCTTCCAGGCAGCTTGAATTTCATTCAGCAGAATGAATTTCTGTTTCACAAAGATGAGTCTATTTTAAGGCTATTTTCAGACCCAGCTTGGTTACTTTGTAGCACAAGTTCTTTCCTTATCACCAGTTATCAGCTGTATCAAAAGGAGATAGTTCTGCTTATGATGGACAAAAGACTCTTTTTAAATAGAGTATAGGGGTGATCAACTTAAATCCTGGAGTATGCTGAAGCAATTCAACATCCTTTGTGGCATTATTGATTAATATTTCAGTATGCTTAATAGCGCACAAATAGTGTTTATTTTCCTGTCCTGAATCAAGTAGATACATGAGCCAGAGGCTTCAGTCAGTGGAAGGGTGGCTTTGGCTGTGAAGATCTTTACGTTTTCCCTTAGTGTCCAGCTTAACAGCTGTGAGCCGGGATCTCACTAAAGGCTGTTATGCACCAACAGCTGTCTCAGGGTTTCTGATATTTATAGTATTTGTATTGTCAGACGGCTCAGAGGTGTCCAGGATGATGTTTTCCTGATGAATGAGCACTGGGGCAGCCCTCCCCCTGAAAGTTCACAATCCAAGCAAACACTGTACCTCAATGGACTTAATGGGGAACTGCTGTGCCCAAAGCATTTGTGAAGCATCAAAATGCTTCTCCTTTAAGCAGCTTTACAGAATTTCCTGCTTTCATTTTGCTAGTAATCCATCCACTAGTGAGAGAATTCTCACCGGCCAATTTCACATATACGTTAAACCATAGAGAAGAAGAACAGATGACCAGCGGCAGGTTAGCAGGCTCTGAACTCATTATACATGGTAGAAGAAGCAATTTGTCACTGGCAGAGTCATCACAAGTCCCCTGTTTAGGGAATCCACTATTTCAACACAGCAAAGGGCTACAAAGATGATTAGGGGACTAGAACATCTCTCTTTGAGGAAAGGCTGAGGGACTTGGGTCTGTTTAGTCTGGAGAAGAGAAGGCTGAGGGGGGATCTGATCAATGCTTATCAATACTTAAAGGGTGGGTGTCAGGAGGATGGGGCCAGTCTTTTTTCAATGGTGCCCAGTGACAGGACAAGAGATAACAGGCACAAACTTGAACACAGGAAGTTCCACCTAAACATGAGGAGGAACTTCTTTCCTTTGAGGGTGGCAGAGCCCTGGAACAGGCTTCCCAGAGAGGTGGTGGAGTCTCCTTCTCCGGAGACATTCAAACCCCACCTGGACACGTTCCTGTGCAACTTGCTCTGGGTGGCCCTGCTTTGGCAGGGGGGTTGGACTAGATGATCTCCAGAGGTCCCTTCCAACCCCATATCATTCTGTGATTCTGTGATAATAAAGTCAAGAAGGATCTTACTTGGACAAATACAATTTTCAGGTATTTTTGAAGTGTTTATTGTTGATCGGACCGTGCATTTATCCTAGATTAAAATCCCATTGCAGAAAAACCTGTTTGAAACTGTGGAGAACGTAGTGGTTATCTTTGGTTCTGGATTAAGTATATTGTCTAGGAGACAACAAAATGTAGGGCGTAGGAACTGGCAGTCTTGATGATCGAATTAACTTCGAAGTCTCTGTCAGCCTCTGAGGCCTCAGAAGGTACCGCAAAGACTTCCTTAATAAATAATTTTGCAATAATAGTGCAGCTGAAGATTGTTTTCAGTGACCTCCAGCAGTTAATTATGAGGTTACAACCTGGAGATTGTAAGGTTTAACAGACCTGCCTAACCTTGGATTTTTATTTTGTAATGGATTCAATAAAAATTAATTTAAAAAATACATTTGTCCCTTTTTACCATGAGTTTTGCCAGAAGATGGAATGAAACTGATAGGTTCTGCAAAACGATCTGTTTCTGACAAGCTCTTGTTTGCAATATCTATTCATCACTAGGACTACTAAGAAGGTTCAGACAAATTTGTCTTCATTGCGTTACAGATGGCACAGCTATAGTTCTTTTATTTATTTGCCCATCTGCGTGGTGGTAGGACCTCTGAGTCGCAGTTTTGGTGTTGTGTCAGCTGCTGCATGAGCACAGAACAAAGACCTTAATGTTTACAGAAAAGATAAAATCTTGCTTTGGAGAATGCAAAGCATTCAGCCTCGCTGATATTGTGTTGCACTGTATTCCCCAGGTTAATCATAGCCTGCGTAAAAATGCATTGCTTTTCATCAATTTTGGTAACTGAATGGATTCATGACTTCCCGAATGCTTTCTTAGTAGTTTTCAGCCTTGACTTTTACATAGAGGTAGGGTAAAACAGGGCACTGATACCCATAATCATCACGAGAAAGGAAAACATCCAACAATATAAGACTCTCTCACAGTCTCAGCCATTGACTGGAAAAACAGCATCTGGTTCAATGTATCCGTAGGCACAGAGTGTCTGCAAGGGCTTTTTGTTCTTTAAACAGAGCTCAGCTGACAGGTTACTTTCTGGAAGAGGCACGTGAATCTGTCTATTTATGCACCATCTTTGAGAGATGCAGTCTCAAATTAGGACAGGAGCTGGGAACTGAAACAAATGGGCTCACAGCAATGGGAGACACCAGGATTTTTGGCTCTGTGCAATGAGGTCTCAAAAGCATTTTCAAAAAATGGGATAAAATGAGCCTTGTTTTCATAGCTGATTAAACTGAGCTGACAGGCACAGGCGTACTACTTGATCTAACCTATATTTGAAGAGATGTATGACATTTGGTGAGAGTTAGAAACATCTTTATCCTTCCTTTGGAGTTATGCCAGTGTTTGCTGAGTGCCTGCCTTTAGAAACGGGCAATACCTTCCTGGGAGCTGATAGAGGAAGAGCATTTGATTCATGGCGGTAGGGATTCTGCCCTGACCAGCCTGCAGCATCCAACAGTCCCCAGGCTCTGGCAAGCCCTCCAGCTGCTCACAAGGAGTTTTTCTGAAAACGGAGAGTTCAATAAGCCAAAAAACCTGTTCCAGTGTCTCACCACCCTCACAGTAAAGAATTTCTTCCTAATATCTAATCTAAATCTCCCCTCTTTCAGTTTAAAGCCATTACCCTCGTCCTATCACTACTTCTTCCTTCGTTGTGCTATCACATTTGCAGCAGGCTCCACTATAAGCATATTGCAAGGAAGCTCATCATCTGGTGTTGCTCTCATAAAGCTCATGTTGCATTAACCTATGCTTTTGGTGGCCACCACACTGTTGTTGCTTCTAAAAGGCTTGGCCCCAATCAACATCTGGATAAACAAGAACCTTCAGGGAAAGAGCGTGTTGCCCAGGCTCCCCTACCTATTCTGAGTGCTCCAGGTCTTGGTAGAATGTTCAGGTGAGTGTCTGAATATAGCAGTATGAACAGGACATAGGTCTGGATTACAGCAGTGCTCAACTGGCAGTGTGGACATAATCTTACTCCCTCTTACATATACTGCATATGACTCTTGCAATATAGGTAGTTAGCATTCTCTAGGGAGGTGATTCTGCCCCTGTACTTCACTCTGGTGAGACTCCACATGGAGTACTGCATCCAGCTCTGGAGTCCTCAGCACAGGAAGGACATGGACCTGTTGGAATGGGTCCAGAGGAGGTCCACGAAGATGCTCAGGGGGCTGGAGCACCTCTGCTATGAAGACAGGCTGAGAGAGTTGGGGTTGTTTAGCCTGGAGAAGAGGAGGCTTCGGGGAGACCTTAGAGCCCCTTCCAGTACCTAAAGAGAGATGGGGAGGGACTCTTGATCAGGGAGTGGAGTCATAGGACAAGGGGGAACGGTTATAAAATGAAAGAGGGGAGATTTAGATTAGATTTTAGGAAGAAATTTTCCTGTGAGGGTGGTGAGACACTGGAACAGGTTGCCCAGAGAAGCTGTGGCTGCCCCATCCCTGGAGGTGTTCAAGGCCAGGCTAGATGGGGCTTTGAGCAACCTGGTCTAGTGGGAGGTGTCCCTTCCCATGGCAGGGGGGCTGGAACTCCATGATCTTTAAGGTGTCTTCCAACCCGAACCATTCTGTGATTCTATGACAGGCATGGTGCTGTGACCACTTCCCTGAGGAGCCTTATCTTAACACTTGTAGCAGGTGAGGGTTGCTAAAGGCTTTAACCCCTGGGCAAAGACACAGCAATTTGTGGGTCAGTGCTCAGCCCCATCTGTGAGCTGCTCTGTAAAACTGGGCCGTGTAAAGTATGTGTGTACGTGTGTATTTTCCCATACCTGCAACATGGAAATAATGAAATCCGTGTAATTCCTAGGGTGTAGTCATGATTTACTAGCAGGAAAAGCCCTGTGAAAGCTGTAGACAAAAGAGCCCAGCCAGTTAAATACTAATTCATCTCTCTTCTGAGTACCTAAGGCCAAGTTTCAGATGCTTTCGGTTAGCAACCAGAGAAACAAAACCTGTGTCTCCAAGTGCTCGACTAATGCCTGATCCAGAGCATGCTGGAGGCAGTTAGAACCTCCCAGTTAACTCCAGTGGGCTTTGGATGTGACCCTGGGCATGCACATGGTGTATTATGACCATGAGTACAGTAACAGGTAACACCATGTGCAAAGGACTATGTAGCAGTATTTCCATGCATAGCCCCAGTAACGGTAGGTGAAAACTGGGCATATGCTTTTTTATTCCATCCGTAGGAAAACTGGCCCTAAAATGAAATGTTTGAGGTATGGACTTGAACATGCAGAACTTTGGAGGATGTGCTAGATCTAGACCTAGTTTTGTGAGTGCCTTTGGTTTTCTCTTTGGCTGAGATGTTCAGATTTGATACTTGAATACTCTTTAGTTTGAATATACTGAATATTCATAGATTGATTCATAGATTCATAGATTGGTCCAGGCCGGAAGGGACATCCAAAGGTCGTCTAGTCCAACCTTCCCGCAGTCAGCAGAGACACCTCCAACTAGACGAGGTTGCCCAAGGCCTCGTCGAGCTTCACCTTGAATATCTCAAGGGAAGGGGCCTCAACCACCTCCCTGGGCAACCTGTTCCAGTGTTCCACCACCCTCATAGTAAAGAACTTTTTCCTAATATCCAATCTAAATCTCCCCCTTTCCAACTTAAAACCATTGCCCATATATATTTGTCTCCTTGCTAAATGAAAAAAGAATTACTGATTTGCTGTATTTTTGCTGTTTTCCTATCAAGGTGGTGAGGTACCATCTTACCACAACCTGTCCATTTATAAGATGTGTGGAAACCCTCCTTCCTTAAACACAAGTTGCCATAAAGGGTGCTTAGTTAATTTATTTTCTGTGAATTTAATTTTGGTCAGGTCCTTCTGCCTCATCCAACAGGCACTACTCCCTCAAGCCTGTAGGCCTTGGTCCTCTGTGTCTTACCAGGGCATTGCACAAGTCTGATTGCTTAAACCCACTTCCCCCCATTAAAAGTCACTCTGACCCCAGTCCTGGAGCGTGACATCTGAGAAATGTTTAGAACAAAGGTCTCCATCCACCCCCAAGTGGGGTTTGGCCATTAGCCTGTTGTTTATGAACCCGCTGTGCAATAGAGAGGCACTTCAGATATTTCCTTGCTAAACAAAGGCAGGCGTTTAAACCCAGCAATATGCTTTATGACTCTGGGCACAGTTACTCCACATACCGTTCTACTCTTCTCTGCAGAGATTAATGCTGAGATCTTAAACATCACTAATGCCTTATAGACAATCCATTAACGTCAGTGTCTCCTAAGTGGCTATCCATACCATTATTTATAAAATGGGGATCCCTTCCTAACGCTACAGCTACCAATCCCTTGATTTCCCAGGCATATAATCCTGTGTATTATCAGCTGTGGAGCATTTTACACTGCTACATATTTTTTACTATATAATGAGCTGCGTGTGTGTGAGTGACATGCAAAAAATAGATGAATATTGCGCTTACTGCAATGTATGAGCCGATCTGGTTAGACACGAAATGCAGACAGAAATCCGCCTCACCTCTCAAGCTAATTTTAGTCTCTCCCTCTCTTCTCTCTGGCTGTCTGTGTATAAAATCACTCGCAGTCTGACAGCGCTCCAGTAACCTGTGCCACGCGCGGAGCGGGCTGTACTCACTAACCATCTGCTTGCATGGCACGGGTTAACTGAGCCTGTGGGATTGTGCTTACCTAAACAAAACCACTGCAGTGAGGGGAAAAACAATGAATGGGTGGAGATGATCAGCCTGTGCATTCCAGCTAGTGCGGTCCAGGCAGCAATGACAGCCTGAAGGTTGCAGCAGCAGCAGGATCTGCATTCCAAGTGCACAGATCTTACAGTCTGGAGTGATTCTACGTGGAGCTGCTCTTTATTTGCTGAGCCATGGCCAGCAACCAGGCCAGCCTGCAGGATGATCAGAGCAGGCACTGCAAGTTCTTATCCTATATGTTCTACCAGGCTGTGAGAGATCACAAGCCTGTGTGGATGCTGGAAGACATGAGAACTATGGAATATTTTTACTGGGAGGAAAATGCCAGCCTAAGAACCTACTCACCTTCAGAAGCCCTTCTCTATGCAGTGGTGCATAACCACTTGCCTTATGCTCAGTATCTGCTGTCTCATTTTCCAGAGGAGGCTCTCAAGGTGCCTGGGGAGCACTTCTGCTATTGCCCATCCTCTGCTCCTCACTTGGCCATGGCGGTCACATATGACAGGAGAGATATCTTGGGGCTGATCATCAAAATTGCACACAAGCTCCCCAGCTTGAACTCCTACATCAATAGGACTGGCTGCTTTCATCTGGAAGATGGGAAAACCCCCCTGCACCTTGCCTGCGAACTGCTGAGGTCAGAGACGGTCCTCATTCTCCTCGGGAACGGAGCTTCTCCCAGGATAGAGGACAGTAAAGGGCTTACCCCACTGGACGTCATCCTGGAGCAGATGTGGGACTCCAAAGTCAATGTGGCATCAAAGAAGCTCTGCCTCGACTACCTCTTGCTCTTCATGCCCAACCCACAGTTTAAGATGCGGAAAGTTCTGCAGGAGCATCCAGAACACTGGACAGCTTTGCTGGGGGAAGATAAATTCAACAGCCTGGTGGGGAACACACCTGCATCTTTATATCTGCAAGCTATGCAAACTATCCTCCAGACTCTTCCCCCCTCCCACTTCCCTAAAAGCATCCAGGAACTACCTATACCTCAGGCACTAAAGCCCTTACCATCCTACGGCAAAAAGCTACCAACAAAAAATGTGGTAAATGTCTTTCCTTGACTTTATTCGCTGGGTCTTGGATTTTCAAAGGCAACTTAGGGGAGCTGGTCATCCACCGCCCTCTGCATTTTAGTGTGATTTTAGCACTTAACCTATTAGGCTATGCTGGAAAATCCAATATTTTGTGACAAGATTTTAAATGTCTTTTCTAATTGATTGCAGGCACGGCACTTTTAAAAGCAAAAGCCTTCCTTGTTTTCTGTTTTGTTGTGCATGTGAAGGGTTAACTGTAGTCGAGACTGTGTTACATTTGTTTTCTTAGCTGTCAGCTGGTCTCAGTGTATCTGAATTCCCAATATGATAACTGCATCCTGTGTAACGTACCTGGGTAAAAAGGAACTACGTGCCCAGTGGGATTTTCAAACGGTGTAACTATGGGACTGTCTTCTGCTGGAGCTGGGAGAAATACCATCCCGTACCAAGGGGGTTCAAACGTCAGGTTTCCTTTCTAACAATGATCCAGCATCATCTGGTAATAACCAGAAAGTCCATGGCTGATGCTGCAGGGATGTAGAGGCAGTCCTGCAGGGTACCTGATTTTACGGAGTTACTTTACAGCAGGTCATAGCATGGAGGCTATGAGTTCAGAGAGGGGCAGGGAGTGTGTATTCCTGGGCGGGGGGGGGATAGAGATGGGAAGAATTGCAAACAGAAAGCATCCTGTCTCACCTGGAAGTGAGGGGGTTAAAGGCAATCCCAGCCCTGATGCCTTTACAGACTTGTGCAATAGGGAAGGAACCATTTTCCCTGCTGTCCAGTAAAAAAAATGAAAATCAGAGCGGGGCCAGTGGAAGCCCTGTCCTTTATAAGTGACATAATTTCTCTTTGACTTGTGTTTTAGGGCTGAATGTATCTCCACAAAAGACTTGAGCTCACTAACTTCGTCTCCCAGCGAGTCTCAGAGCCACCGGCATTTGCTAGTTATACTAAGGTGGGGACTGATGTTCTGCTCTTAAAAGTTGTCACTTGTTGTCAATTAGAGTATTTTTGCCACTTGGGTCCAGATAGAGGGCTTGATCCTGGGATATACCCAAAGTTCCCCCTGACTCCCCTGGGCGCTGCAGGCAGGGTGTGTTTGCAGGGCTAGGGCTGCCCTGCCTCCTGGGGGGCTCTGTGCTTCCCTGCCCAGGCAGAGCCCCCTCTGCTCAAGGCACTGGTCCTGCTCTCCTGGCCGTGCTCAGCACCAACGGAGCAGCTGCGAGATCCCAACTCCCTTTGGGGACTGAAAGAGGGGAGATTTAGATGAGATATTAGGAAGAAATTCTTTCCTGTGAGGGTGGTGAGGCACTGGAACAGGTTGCCCAGAGAAGCCGTGGATGCCCCATCCCTGGAGGTGTTCAAGGCCAGGCTGGATGGGGCTTTGAGCAACCTGGTCTAGTGGGAGGTGTCCCTGCCCATGGCAGGGGGGTTGGAACTGGGTGATCTTTAAGGTCCCTTCCAACCCAAACCATTCTATGATTCTATGATTCTATGACATCTCTTATTTTGGACCCCAGCGTTTTCCTCTCTTTGTTAGCACAACCCTCTGCTCTGCTGAAGTAGCATAAGCCACTTCCCTAGGTCCGTACTGAACAGCAGTGAAGAAATCACTCATCTCCTTAAATAAATTTGGAGCCAAAGGCTGTGGGGCACAAACCCTTTTAGCAAGGCTTTGGCTAAGAAAGGATGTGGGTTCACATCTCAATTGCTCTGTGCAAAATGGCTCGTGTCTTATCTCCCTGTGCCAAGGTGGCTGTGCTGGAGCTGCACCCGTTTTTCCATCAGGACAGGGAATGCTTCCGCTCAGTTTCCCTGTGCGCCAGGTACCTCCTGTGCGCCAGGTGGAGATTTCCTGCAGGGAACATCCTTTCAGAGACATGGGGATGCTCCTCCCAGACATCCCTTCCAATGTGTGGTGGAAGCACCTCGGTGCTGGAGGTGCTGGTGCCTCCCTGCGCTAGCTGAAGATGCAGGTTTGCTTGTAAGATGGAGAAAATGTCAGCCCAGCCCTAAAAGTGGCAAAGCAGGCCAGGAAAGGGTTAACCATTCTCCTGAAATCCCACATTCCTGACACTGCAGTATCCTTCCACTCCTGCCCCTGGGGACTTGCTCGACTTTCTCCATCTGCATCTGTTCCTCCTTGTTCCATGGGGGCAGGCGTGAAGGGTGGTGCAGAAACTGGGGGTCAATCTCCGGGGAGAGTTTTGTGGGGAGGCCGCTGGCTGGCTCGGCAGCCCCTGCAGCAGGCGGAGGCTGTCACAGCTCGGGAAGGAAAGCAAAGCCCAAGGCAGATTTGCATTATAAGCAGTGGCTGCCAAGCCCCAAGCCCTCCAGGCTCCCCAGCACCTGCAGCCCCCAGAAACCCGGAGCTGGAGGCAGGGGACAAAGCAAGCGCTCTTTGCCCGAGGCTGGTGAGAGTGACTACGGAGAGCAGGGCCCCTGTGGTACCCCTGGAGTCCGGAGGAGCAGGATTGGGTTTGTTCCCAGCAGCAATGCGGTATCTCATCCGGATGTCGGTGGGCGAGAGGCGGAGGAGGCTGGTGATGGATATTATTAGAATAGTAATTAGGCCCCAGGAGCAGAGATCCCAGGCAAGGAGGGAAGGGAAATCATCAACTGTTACTGCACTGGCTCGAATCCATGAGAGTTTCGGTGCTATAAAGAGTTTCAGAAAAGGCAGGAGGGAGGGGAAGGCTGTTCCACCTACAAATCAAAGGAGGCAGGTAGGGATTCTTGGCATTAACGAGGTAGCACTTTCTAATAAGGCAGGGGCATGTACCCAGAGAGCCAGAGCAACCCACTGGGAGCAAGTGGGTCTAAAATGGTGCAGGGATCTCTTGTTGGCAATAACAGTTGTGGATCCTTGCAAAGGTCAGGGTTCAGGCACTTCATGGGTGGATTTGTAGCAGGCAGCAGGATGCTGGTGTACGTGTATTTGTCCCTGCGGGAGGCCACCCATATCCACTGGCCTAGAGAGAGGATAAGAGATGGATTCACAGCAACTGCACAGGAAACTCAAATTCTGGGCATATCTGCATCTGGTACCACAGCCTGGAAAGCTGCTGGCCCCTTGTTGGCCAACACACAAAATCTCTGGTGTGCTCAGCCCGGTGCGCAACAGGTGCAACCCGCACTGGAAAGTTCACTCTGCGGCCTTCTCATTCCTCCTTTTCCTGAGCATTTTAACAAGAAACCAAGCAGCAGTTGGCCCCCAGCTGCTGAGCTACCATCAGACCTCCATGTGTGGTCCCACTGGGCCAGAGTTTAGGGCCATGAGTGTCGTGGTAACAACTCTTTCCGCTGCCTGTAGCAATACGAGCGTGGGATAGGGTGTCCTTCTGCTGGAGTGGAGGAATTCCATCCCTGGAAGTGTTCAAGAACCAGGCTGGATGGGGCTTTGAGCAACCTGGTCTAGTAGGAGGTGTCCCTGTCCATGGCAGGGGGGTGGAACTTGATGATCTTTAAGGTCCCTTCCAAACCAAACCATTCCATGATTCTATGATTCTATGAATCTTCTCCCTAAACCTGGTTTGCTTATCTTGTGGTGACCTGCCTGTTAGTTTAAGATCCCCTTTGTCTTCCTGCTCAGTTCAGTGACATTTCATCAGATTCGGCCAAATCTACCTCAGCCCCACACATGTTGATTTTTTTCCTCCATCCTTTCCAAGCCAGGTCATTAGCAAAAATAAACTCAAAATATTTTCCACACTTCCTGCAATCTGACAGTCTGTTGTCTTGGAGAATCCTTGTGCTTGTATGACAAATACGTTAGTGACTTTGTTAATCAAAAAGGGTGCTCGCTGCTGTGTAGTGATGTTTACATTTTGTATATACACACACTGAGTAAGTGTAGGTAAGATCTGTATTTCTGAACCTGGGGGAAAAAGCGTAAAAGCAAGAGAGAAAAGGGAGAGGGTAAAGTCTTTGCTAATCCTTGGATTACAGGTTGGCTCTGCAGGTTGCATCTTTATAATTTCAATTTGGAGGAGCAGCACTGTAAGGATCTGAGTTGTGTGTGTACGTGTGTGACCAGCTTCAACGAGTATCACTTCAGAGTGACTTGGCGTGTGTGTGCGTGTGTGTAAACACATCTGTGCACACCTACGTCTGTGTCTCTGCCCGCCCTCTCCTGGTAAAACTCATAACTGACTTACAATCCTTCCCCACTTGTGCATGTCAGTGATCAATGCCTTAAGAAAGCAGCCTTTTCCTGCGAGGTGTGTGTCCCAGGCTCTGTGCTGTAACAGGTAAGGACATTTCTTCTTCTCCTGTAAAGAGGCAGCGGCTCTTGAAATAGGTGTTTTACCCCCAAACACCAAGCACAAGGGCTTCTGCTTGCCAACAACTACAGTCATCCTTCAAAGGGTTTGTGACAGTGGCCACATTTTATTCTTGAATCCTTTTTTAATAAAATCTATCAAACATACATCTTTGTCTTTCTTTTCTCCGGGCTGCCAGCAAAATTCAGCCGCCTCCGACTCCCTAACCCTGTGCTTCTGTCTGTTTCTGCAGCACCATTAGCAGGAAGGACAGGCCAGATTCTGACCTCAGTTACACCTCTTTACACCCGAAGTAACGCTTTTTAAGTCAGTTGCCTCACTCCAGATGTTTGTTGGTCTAAAGGAAAACAGAAACTGTTTGTGCACTTACATTCTTTAAGGCTCCGTAACTCTGACTTCAGCCTCTAGATAAATGTGATGCTTAATACCTGAAAACATTTTTTACATTTTTTCGTACTTTGAATGTATATACCTATGTTTTCCATCTCTCTAACACCGCTGGGCATTTCCCTGTTCCCAGTTCCCTTGGCTTTTTGGGGATCAGCATGACAGTGACAGACCCTGTTGTTCACCGATTAAGACCAAATGTCACCATGCCCAAGTACAAATGAATGTTCATTGTATGATACAACTTTCTTACAAAGCCATACTTTTGTAATTTTGTTTTCTCTTTTTTAGGGAAAAAAAAAATCTTCCATATAATTGTGTTTGTACATTACTCGCTGCATGATTAAAAATAAAAACACTGTAACGTGCTGGGAATAAAATATATATACATACCCTGATATAATTACGTATATTAGCTGTTAAAATCATTTAATCTGATTGTATTACTGTAATAAACTTGCAGTATAAACTTGGTGTGTCTTTTATTAGCCAGTTGGTCAAAACCACCCACCAGCATCTATTGCTTTTGCTTTGGCTCATCTTGGTGTTTGATGATTTCACCCTGACTGCTGAGCAATTACCTCCAAAAATGTGATCTGAGGAAGATAATATTTTCCTTCCCAGGCCGGCAGTAGCTGGCTGTGCTGCCAGGGGATGACCCCAAGTGATGAGGTGAACCCCCATTTCGCAGATCTGCTGCAAGGTAGCAATGAATCAGAAGAAGGGACTCAACAGGGGGCAAACAGTAATTGGTTTTGGAGATTTTCATCTTTTAGGTTTGAGTTCAGCGCACAGCACCTTATGACAAAGCTGTTTCCAGTCTATATAACAGCATCAGCCACCTTTCTCTGTCTGGTTTGTGCACCATCAACAAGCTCTTTTCCTTCCTAAGGTTTTTCTCTGTACGGAAAGATGCCCTGGTGAGACTTCCAGCACCAACTCCAGCTTCTCCTGTAGGTTCAGCTGCTGCTGAAGATCCTCGGACAGATGTGCACCTTGTACCTGCTGTGCTCTCCCCAGTGTAACCAACCCACTGCCTTCTGTGCCCAAATACGGACCACCCAGCTCCTCCACTGCCCTGCCAAAAATAGCTACCTAAAGCGTTTTAGGTGATGGGTAGCTGGTTTTGGTGGTGATGATGGGAACTGGAACAGGTTGCCCAGAGAAGCTGTGGCTGCCCCATCCCTGGAGGTGTTCAAGTCCAGGCTGGATGGGGCTTTGAGCAACCTGGTCTAGTGGGAGGTGTCCCTGCCCATGGCAGGAGGGTGGGACTGGATGATCTTTAAGGTCCTTTCCAACCCAAACCATCCTATGATTCTATGATGATCACGGGACTTGGACTCCACCACCAACTGTCCCACAGATCTCCTCAGTGCACACCTGTACATACAAGCTGTGACCAAAGAAGTTGGTACTTGTGCTTGCAAGTTACTGGTTTCCTGGGAGAACACAGAGAGGAATTGTTTCACTGATCTCCCTTAGAGAAGGCCAAGACTGTCTCCTTGCCTTCACAGCGGGGAGATTTAGCCTTGACTACTTCAACACAAGAATGTGGTCCCCAAAGATGTAAGTTTTCTGCGTTATTTGCTTCCATGTTTCCTGTATCTGAGACTGAGATTCTGATTCCATTTCTCTCGTGCCCTGGCAGCTCTGCCAAAGCTGACCATCAAGGAGGGCACCAGTGAGCAGCTCTGGCAGCTGAGGGAGCCCTGGGCTGACGTGTCCCTCAGAGCTAGGCTCACCAGGGTATCAGGTTTTTCACAACCGTAGTTAGTTGTAGCCCACAGGCCAGCAGGTGGCAAGGCAGGTATTGAAACAGAGAAAGAAATTTAAAGTGTATATTCCCTTGTGTCAGAAGCAGGTGATGCAATGACCGAAATCCTGCCCACACCTCAGTTAACTTGAGTGCACCTCCCTGAGTGAGTCACCCCAAATGCAGCTGACAGGTTTGGCGTGTCCCACGCCAGCCCCTGTCTGTCTGTCTGTCTGGCCAGGACAGCAGCAAGACACTGCTGGCGCCACCACCCTCAGCTGATGATACCGATGACTCCGTGTGGCCATCGGGATCCAGCTCCCACGACACCCCACAGTTGTCTCTAGCTCTTGGGAAGCCCCTGTGAAGCCAAGCAGTAGGGGTCCTCTGGGGGTGACTCCCAAAGGCCACCTGAATTGGAAAAGCCGTTGTAATTTTCCAGACTGGGTCCCAGTTCCAGCCCTAGTAGAGTGTGTTCATGTTTTGCTATGGATCTCCTGAGAAGCAGAGGTTTACTGCTGGTGGGAAGTATCTAGAGAAGATTGTTGTGCTCTGTGCAGCAGCAATGCCCACCCACGCCATCAGATGGGCAGATTCCTGCGTCGAGCTGTGAGGAGGAGGAATGATTATCCCGGAGCTGTCAGACTCACAAAAGAAAACCCGGGAGAAAAAAGGGAAGAAAAAGATTGGGAAAGGCAGTGTGGCAAGACCCCTTCTGGGAAGCAGCTCCTAGAGTTGAACAGGAATAGGGAAAATAGTGTGGAGAATCCCAAACTACAGTACAAGCTACAAGAAGCACAAAAGCACAGAAAACACCCCCTGCAGCTTCAGGATCACAAAGAACGTCAGGTTCCAGCCTCAAAACTGGAGCAACATCATGCCCCCGCCACCCACATTCTGGCTGACATCTCCCTTGGATGGTCTTTGTCTCACGTGAAGAGATGCAGTCATGAAGTCTTCAAGCTGGCATAAGGAGGCACTGGCGTTGTCCTGAGTTGAGCAACACAGGACTAACTTTTCTTCTAATGCTGGGGAAAACTGCACTTTTAGAAGACTCTAGTGTCTGAATTAGTGAAAATATTTACTTTATAGCCAGCCAGGCTCTGTGGGATTCAAGGTGTCAGTGTTTTCAAGCCTTGCCAGGATGAGGAGGAGTGAGACCTGGGCATTTGACATTCAGTATACATTAGAAAAGTTTGCTGTGTAGCTTTCTCTCTTGATGGCAGCGGTCCAGGGAACTCCTTGCCCCAGTGTTGAACCCCTGAGCCCTTCCCTTCCTCCTGAAGCCACAGCACTCGCAGTGTCCCACGTTTGTCCCCTGCTGGGGATGTGCAGCTTCCTGCTGATAGAATTGGCTGAGCATAATTCTTGTACATCTTATATTAGTATCGGGATTAATACTGGTTCTTTGGTACTGTTGTTAATTATTTAGTCTTATCCTATTAAATCTATTTCTATTTCAACCCTTCTGTTTCCTCGCTTTCTCCGATTCCGCTTTCCGGGTGGGGAGGGGTCATCGGGTAGTAAGAATAATTATCTGAGCAACCATAAATTCTTATGGGTTTTCTCAAACTGTAACAATGGTTGAGAGACACAGGTCCCTCCTGGTGCTGCCAACCTGCTCCCCACCCCTGCCTTCGGCCCAGCAAAGCTAACAGCTGGAATGACTCTTTTTCAAGGTTGCTTTTAACTTCAGCAGGAGATCTTGTTCTTCGACGCAAAATTAACAGGGGGGATCTCTAGTATTGCTGAACCAACCCCCTCCCTTCTGCTGCGCTTAAGAAATAACAGAAATACCTTAATTGTCTCCTTAGAGCAGACTCAGTAAGTTTGCAACAGTGAAATGGGAGAAGAAGAGGCTGACAAGCATTAGAAAAGGAAATAATCGTTAGAGCTGACTGGAAATTGATGTTTCTGTTCCACCAAAAGTGACAATATTGCAAAACACGCTTCCATTCTGATGCGGAATAAAAACTCAAAATATCAAATTCAGTATGGACTCAGTTTTACAAAGAAGAAAACTGACCCGGATCTATCAAAATATTTCCTAAACAACAGCAAAATGTTGATAATGTTGTGATATTTTGCTTTTTATTTTTAATATTTTATCATACATTGTAGTGTTAAAGCGCTATAAACTAATGAAAATAACATACATTTAAATTCCTCAACAGTAGCACAATTTAAAAAAAAAACAAACAAAAACAACAACAACAAAAGACAAAGTCAAGATTTTCCGCCTGTTCAGATGGAACTTCCTGTGTTCCAGCTTGTGCCCGTTGCCCCTTGTCCTGTCACTGGGCACCACTGAAAAGAGCCTGACCCCATCCTCTTGACACTTACCCTTTTAAGTATTTATAGGCGTTGATCAGATCCCCAATATCTATCATCAAATTTAAAGCTAACCATGGCTCTGCAGTTAGTCAAATTTTATGTACTGGTCCACAGTGAAGGATGATTGTAGATAGTTGCTAAATAGTTGCTAAAGAGAGGATCAAAGGGAATTGTCTGAAGGAACATCTGTGGCCTAATTATTTGGTCTTCCTGGGACACTAAGACCTTAAATGAATATCTAATCAAGCTGTTTCTACAAACAATGCCAACTTGGCAGTGAATCCCGAAGCCCAGGCGTCCTTAACTGGACTGTCTTCATTATAATACTAAAAAACACACCCACAGGTCAAGAAGACCCTTTCCCAGTTGAAGGCCCTTCCTCCAGACAGGCACAGTGATGGAAGAGAATGACACAACAGCGATGGGGAGGGACTCTTTATCAGGGAGTGGAGCCACAGGACGAGGGGTAATGGTTTTAAACTGAAAGAAGGGAGATTTAGGTTAGATATCAGAGAGAAATTCTTTCCTGTGAGGGTGGTGTGGCACTGGAACAGATTGCCACTAAATCCCACCCTTTGCCACGCTGTAACCCACTTTCACTCCATGAAATAATTCCTCTGATCCCATAACAGCTTCATTTCTTCAATAACCTTCGGCATGGAACCTTGCTAACAGATTTTCCAGAATCCAAACACCTTTTGTTCACAGGATCTCTCCTTTATCCTTTGTCCCTTTAAGTCAATAAGTCATTTACAAACATTTCAATTTTTATGAAAGTGCATTTTGCAGTAAAACCTGTTCTGACAGGAGACATCAGAAAAAAAAAAAGAAAAGCTGTGTCCACCGGAAGTACCTAAAGATTTTTATAAATTGTGCAAAGTCTGCTTACAGAAGTACCTTCCCCAGCACGGAATTGTTGCCCCGTGTGGGGTGGAAGTTGGAAAAGCAGCTCAATACCTCCCCATGGTACTTCCCTCTCCAGTTGCCCTTTCCACTGAAGACTTGAAAAGCTAGATTTTAGCCTTATGTTTTAAAAAGCCTATATTTTAGCCTAAAATATACTAGTGCATATACAGACCTGAAATCCTTATTCTATATACATCTGTTTGGTACTGGGACAAATACAGGTTGGATGGCCTTTTCTACAGCTGTCTCTCTTCACTAACCTCATCCTCAGACTTTCTGAAGAAGGTTATCGCATTACGTGTACATGATATCCAAAATAATTAGGCACAGTTAGTGAAAGAAGTACTTACAGGGTCTCTCTCAATGAGGTAATGCCCGTCCCTCTGGAGCAACTCCCATTACAGTGTAAAGAGAACTGTTTGAGATTGCAGGGGAAATCTAGATGCGATTTTTTAAAGTCTTTCCTGATTTCGAGGCTTTGATTGAAGGTGAAAATGAGCAACTGTGGGACAAAGAATCTGTTCCTCTGCCTGGAGGGTGTTAGGCAGTGACACCGTAAGCAGCCTCTTTTTCTGAGTTTACAGATCTTAGAGCAATGCTATTTTCAGCTGTGATGCATGTATTTTCAGACACTAAGCTTCTCACCGGTATAGCTGATTGCCTGATCGAATGTTTTTTATGGCAGTCCTTCTGTGGGTAGAACCGAGCTTCAGTGATAACTACAGGCTTTGGCTTGCAGAGCCGGCACGGTGACAGACAGAGATAAAATTACATTCCATGCATAATTTGGGATTTAATGAAAGGAAAGAAGAAATGATAGGAAGAAAGAGCTCTGCCTAAATTAAGTTTCTGCTTAAAGGTGTGCTCCCTATGCACTCAGAAATCCACAGGCGTTCATTTAGACCACCTCACCCAGACTGGTGAGCTTCGGGAAAGTGTAAAATACAGAAAGCAACCCAAATTTGGGATTAGGGAGACTGAGGGCAGCTTTCCCACAAAACTACCCAGGCCTCCTTTTGCAGAATTAACAGATTTTAGAAGCAGATTAGTGCTTTGTGTCCTTTAGAAAACATGAACCAGGTTTCAAAAGGTCTCAGTCTTACCCCGATACACATCATCATCATCAAACACCAGTTAAATTACAAGGTCCAAACCTAGACCTGTCCGTGCCAATTCCTCAGCCAGGCAGGACTCCACAAGTAACGTCGGGGACAATGTCCCAGTTGGGTGGTAGTGCCACCTTGCCAGGTTTTGGCACAGTCACAAGGCACACACTGGACCTGTTAGTGCGACTGCTCTGAGGTTGAGGAAGGCAATTCCTTGCCTTTAGGAAGATCAGGTCAGACTTTAAATAGGCAACTGCAGCTTTAGTTTGTAGTAGCTACTGCTTTTTTATTCTCCGTGTGGACCTTTATACCACCCTCAATAAAATCTAAAAGCTGTTGAACCTGGGAGAGCTGCTAACGAACATGCTCTTCACCAGCTAAAAGCAAGAAAAAGAGAGTGCATTTTAAAATGAAAGCCTTGCCTTTAAGTTTTACATTTCAAATGCTTTAAGTGTGGGGTTTTTTTTCTTCTTCCTTTCCTGCAGCGTGGCCTGAAAGGCCAGTTTTGCCCACGTATTGTCCGATTCACGACATGGCTCCCTGCATTTTTGCTGTTGGTCCTCAAATCGCCACAGCTTTGAAGCGGGTCCACCTAGACTTTTTCTTCTGCCTCTCCTCATCATCAGTGCCGCAGGAGCTCTGTCGGGCTTTTGAACTCAAATGCCACCTTTTATTAGAAGAGAAAATAAAGATTGCAACTCAGAAAATGGAGGAAACTCAGCTGGGCAAGGCAGGATAAAAATAAAAGGGAATTATGAACAGCCTTCCCCTCCCCCAGGCTTGTCGGCTGCCAGAGCTGCGGCACATGAAGAAGTAAAAGCAAATTCTTACACCAGCGCAGCTGCTACCGCTGATCATTTCTACACACCGCAATTGGCTTGTGGGTTGTTCTGTGGTTTGGTTTTTTTTTTAATATTTTCCAGTGAAAAAGTGAGCATCCCGGCGGGCTCTGGGGTGGCTGGAAACCGGCGCTGCCTGGCCTCAGCCGGGCGAGGGGCCGCCGCGCCGCTCCTGGCCGCAAGATGGCGCCGCGCCCCTTCCGGCGGGAAGCGGCGCCGGTGGCAGCCCTGAGGGGGATCCCGAGGCCCTGGGGGGAAGCCGGGGCCCTGAGGGGATCCCCGCGCCTTTGTCCGCCCCTCGCCACGCCCGGCTGATGATGATGGCGGCACCGCTTTTAGACGCAGTGTCCAAACCAACTCCAAACCAGCAAAACCAGTTACGGGAAGGCAGTGCAGCTGCCTTTACTGTCAGCCGCCACAGATGTGGGGTTTATTCCAGCAACAGAAGGGCCTCAGGTACCGTAAGAAGTTCAGCCCTGGGGCTGGGCTCTAAACAAAGAGCGATAAACAGAAGCAAATTGTTTTGCAAGGCTCTTGCGGGGGGATCACTGGGCAGAGATGAGTTTGAGCCCTGAGGATTGGGCAGCCATTTCCCACCCTCTCACCTTTGCTGCCTCCGAGGGACAGGAGAAGCTGCGGTGCCCGAAGCTGGCGGTGGGCAGCTGAAAGGCTCCCTATTTATATTTAGCAAAGCATGTAAAATCCAGGCATCTGAGGCAGCCCTACTGGTGCACTACTGCACAAAAGAAAAAAATAAAAAAAGCTCAGGAGTCGGAGGTGGTGGAGCTGCAAGAGCCACCATTTTCACCTTTCTGAAGAGGAGTCTGGTGAGACTGGCAGTGGTAGGAGGTGGAGGAAGGCATTTCCACTGCGGCCGGACAAGGAGCCTGCCTGTGATCATGGTCATCACCTTGAGAAAGCAGAGGATTGCTGAGGGGGCTGATACCTATCAGGAGCAAGCAAAGGTACTGCCCAAGATGTCTTTAGCTGTGTTTCTGGCACATTTGATGACATCTCAAATAGCTGCCCAGACAGTGGTAGCAGGCCTGATACCCTAAAGTCTAACAAAAATCAGTATAGCTTTCTGGAGCTGTCACCCTCTGATCTGGGGACATCTGTCCCTTTATTTTCACTCCTCTCTGCCTCAAGGCTAATCAGCAGAGCTTGCAAACCAATAACAAATCGGTTAAAAATCAGCTTTATATGCAAAGCCTAAAATAAAACATCTGTATATATCCCAGAAGCCTTCACAACCTCCTGTTTTATTAGTATCTCTAAAATAACTTTTCTTTCCTGCCTCTAATTCCAGCCAGAAGCACTCAGATAATCCTCGCAGGACTGTTATGTGTATTTCCAATTAAGCAATTTATAAGCACTGGCTGCGAGGAGCTTTTTGTTCTTAAGGAAATTATTTCTTCATTAAGCGTAAAACAAGTCTTTTTTTATCCCTGCTTTATCTGAAAGCCCTTGTGCCCCCTTCACATAAGGTTTAAGTACTGAGCTATGTAGAAGGAGATTAATCATCTTGTATCCCAACAAGCAGGCGAGACATGGCAGCTGGGTCAGCTGCACAGGGAATAGGCTTTTCAGTGTTTGTTTTCAGAGAGAAGTAAAAGTCAGACAGACAGACACTTACTTTCAAGCTACTGCCTTTGCCAGAGGCAACCCACACAGTCATGAGCCCTTCTGGAGTCTGAGTCATGAAGAACTGCCGCAGATAAAATGAAGACAGTCAAGAGTCAAAAAAAAAAATCCCATTCATAGCCAGCTAATGAGTAGAAGTTCCAAATTGCCTCTTGTTTTCCAGGCTGTGTACCTTAATTAGATGAATCACAGAACACTGAGGGTGGAAAACACAGGCCAGAGATCTCATAAGAGTCCACTTCATTCTTTTACACTAGGAGCATTATCCACCTCCCTGCCAGGGAAGAATGTCCCTCCATTTTTCGGACAGCAAAGTTTTCTGGCATGAGGCATGGACTGGCATGGAAAATGAAGGCCAGAAATGATGTATGATTGACTTGAGTTAGTAGGGTGAGCACTTTATTCCTAGCCTTCTCCCCAAATCCAACTATCTATGCTATACGTAAAGGCACTTACCAGCCCCGCTTCCTGGTCAAGGTCAGGCCCATGACAAAACAGCATGAGCAACGTGAGGGACTGACTTCAAAGTGATGGCTCACCTGCTGGTATTAGGAATTGACTCATCAGAAAGCCTTCTGATGTGATGACAGGAAGACATTATGAGCCTTGGGCATTCCTGGTACTCTGAGAAGAAGCCCCCTGTTAATGTAATGAGTAAACGGCATTCCCTTCCTCTTTCTCTAACACAGATTGGGAGACAGCTCAACAGTGGGACAGTTCCTGAGTGTTTATGATTGATATCTGGTATCAGTTTACAGTAACAAGTGTAGACATGGAAGAACTAATAACAGAAAACATAATTAGTACAGTTAGTAAACAGCTAACCTATAGAAGCAAATAAGTGAGCAACACATGGTATCATGTAAGCCTATACCAATGCTTAGCTTGCACAGGGTCAGTGGAAAATGTATCATGTATTGAACCAGCAGAACCAGCAGCCCCATGTGGTTCTTCCGGGAATGGATGTGTAAAATGGCTCGGTACCATCAGCCTGGTGGTGGTGTTTTCAGCCCTGTAATACAATGTGGACATCATATGGCTCGCTGAAGAGATGATGAGTTCAGAATGAACTTAAAACCTTGAGGTTTCTTTCTCTGTGTATCATGCCATGCTCAGTAACACCATTTATCGCCTCCCTTTCTGTTACTGAGTGGATTTTTTTTTTTAGCAACACGAGGAAGAAATGCATGGCTGTTGTTCCCTCCGCAAGCCCAATGGCATTGTGTATTTCGGTTATTCTGTTTTTTTGATGTCTACCTCGGCTGTAAATGGAAGTAGGTTTCAAAAGAGAGATTTGAGGGAAGATGGGGTAATATGTGTCTTTGCGCATGTGGCTCCTGGGAGAGAGACAGCTGTGCTGGCAAATGGAAAGTCACTGATCTGCCAGGTCAAAAAAAAAGAAAAAAGTCACATGTCATGACAGCATGAGAGAAAGGAAGAGGATAGAGTGACAAACAAGTCCTACTTGGTGCTCAGAGTTAGCGCTGTTGTCAGAACAGAGGGAAGAGCAGCAAAGTAAATGTCAGAAACAGATAAAGGGACTGTGGAAAACAGAGACGTGTAGAAAATAATGCTGTAGTGGGAAATCAAGGATGAGGAGGGAAAAGTAAGTGCCAATAACACTATCATTATGCAGGGCATGAGGTTGATCTGTGGTTGATCTGGAAGCTGTGCTTTGGGTCGGTTGCAGCGTCAGAGAGGTCGGAAAGGGGGAAGATAACGTCAGGCAGGAGATCAGGTAAAAGTGGGCAAGAGGATGATCTGTCTTGAATCTTAGAAACATTGCAGAAGAAGTATCACTGGTATTTAGGTATAGGCTAATGTGCAGTAGACTATAGAGAACAACCAGAGCTGTTTGGCTACTTACCTGAAGGAAAAGGGACATGGCAGCATCTTAGTTATAAAAAAATAAAGAGAACAAGAGGAGGCGGTCAGAGAGAAAGATCGGGATTTAATTTGCTTGGTGTTCAGTCAGCCAGAGACGTGGGGGTGGCAATATTGCCAAAGCAAAGCTGAGCTGAGGGAAATAGATTAGAAGCGGTGAGTCAGACGCGTGAGCTCACAGTTGCACAGCTGATATTTGGAGCTGCAGGAAGAGCGAGGATCAGATGAAGCACCAAGGGGGCATTCCTTTCCGACTTTTACAGCTCAGGTCCCATCAGAGCACACACAGTTCAACAACCCTTAGTCATCACAAACTTGCAAGAGCACGTCAGAGGTAGAGAGGAGAAAGGGAGTGCAGTGGCCAGATAGAGAGCTGCAGGAATGTTCCTTGGATAGAGGCAGGAATTTGAGAGAAAATCCCTCTCAATTTAGATCCTCGCTGAAGACCTCACCTCTCCAGGGAATCTTTTGTGTGTAAAGGTTTAGGACATGTATCAGCTGCTGTAAAGTCTCTGTTGTAGCCAATCCAAGTCGTATGTAACTGGATAATGCATAACAACACATGGACCATGGAGGCACTAGTCATATTTCTGCCTATAATTGCACTCATTAAAATAATTTTTTTTAAACAGATTATCTTTGTTTGCTTTCCAGCAATACCACTGAAATCTCTTGTGGTATCCAAACGTATTTTTCTCCCCTTACTCAAGCTTTTGTGAAAAGAGAACCTGCTTTGTGACATCTCCTGATTTTTACGTACCTGCCTTAGTGACTGTGATACCAACATGCTCCTCTATTGCTCTGGAAACTAGCTTTACATGCACTGTTCATCTACTCCTTAATTCTTCCACTGGGGCACTAAATCTGGACTAAGCTGAAATACTAGGACAATAATTCTTAATCCACCGTGGAACATTAACTGAGTGTTAAGACAGCGATTTGCTGTATATTATGAACGTGGCTCCATTTCGTTTCCTCTCTGGAGATGCTGATTCACTGATGGAGTGATGTTCTTCCAGGGAGGAAGAGATTAAATAGAGACAACAGACTCAGAAGTAATAAATAAGGCTGTAGAACAAAACTGCCTGATATTATATTATTTTAGAAGCCATATATAACCATGTCATCAGAGATGTGTTGTGATGCACACACACAGGGGAGCAGAGTTAAGGTGGTGTCTCTAATCTTCAACTGTGCTAGTTCATGAGGTTACAGAGTTTACAAGTGTATATTTTACATCGCATCAATCCAGCTCTGGGAAGGAGTTTTGCATCTATTTATCTACAGAATCAGTATCTCCTTTTGATTCTTTCCTAACCCCATCACAGCCAAAGTGTTCTTCAAAGGAGCGCTATTTCCCCTGCTTCCCAAATGCAAAACTGAGGTGCTGGGGAAGAGGCGGGATCCTTTATTCCCCGAGATCGACAGAGCATGTGGTAGAAAGCAACTGTGTTTCCTGGTCCCTGCTTCTGTATGCAGTATGTGGTCACGCTCTCTCCTTACGAGTGCAGAAAGGCTGTGTGGCTGAAGCTCTAAAGACAAGTTTAGATAGTGCTTCACTAACACACAAGAGCACAGGCTGGGATCGCAGGTAGCCTGTCAGAGAATTGTGACATCAACCTGTCTGGAGGGACCATCTTCAAAACCAGCAGCGAGTGATCAAAGGCAAGGCTGTTGCTCTTCTCTCATGACTTTGTGAATCTCCAGTCCAGAAAGCAGCTGGGCTGATATTGTTGTCCTGGCTGCTGTTCATACAGGTGCTGGGAGCTTACCAGACTACCCTTCCCCAAACCTGGGACAGGCAGCACATTGGGAATATTGAGCATAGGCAGAAGGAAGGGGCTCACTGGACTCTTATTTCTGTCTTTTCAGGGATAATGGCCAAACAACATACATTTCAGCAGTCCTTCGAGTGCACTAATCTACTCCAGGACCAAAAATTGGTCCATGTGAATTGTGGAAATGAGGCAGTTGTAAAGGTTGTAATTCTCCTCTGAGTGGATCAAGGTGCAGAAGAGAGTCTGAGGTTGCTTGTTCATTACAGGAAGCCACATTGCTGTAGGGCTTGGTGCTTGCCTCTTTTATCCTGAGCAAATGAATGTCAGAAAACTGATTGGTGACTCCTAGCAGAGTACGAGTTTTCCGTATGAGCGGAACTCACAAGAGCCCTGTGCCTGTATCTGGGAACTACAATCCATTTCCCCTAATCCAGACTCTTAACTTGCTCAAGAGGACCGAAGAGAGGGCTTGATCCTTGTTTCTATGCAAAATCAGGGAGGCAGAATGCCCCATTTGTTTTTGAGGGTATGTTGTGCAGTTGTGAGAGATCGAACCTCTCAAGACACGCTCTGGAAGTGACCCTGCTCTCTCCTGCAGGTGAGGGTGCTTTCCCAGAGCATGTGTCTGTAATGCCCAGCTCTTCTTTTTAGCTGCAGGAGGGGCTGGATGCCTATGGTGGTGGCTTTCAGTGCTGGCCACTCTCACTCACTTCATGCTTTGGAGAACCTCAGTGTTTCACAGCATGGTCG
This sequence comes from Numenius arquata, assembly GCF_964106895.1. Taxonomy (NCBI): domain Eukaryota; kingdom Metazoa; phylum Chordata; class Aves; order Charadriiformes; family Scolopacidae; genus Numenius; species Numenius arquata. The sequence goes on from NC_133577.1 coordinate 48,962,403, forward strand.
TAGTTGACATTCTTAGCACATTCCTTTCATTTCTTTTCCCTGACATAGCAATTGATATTCCACACAGTGCTGCCTCATTTCTGGTCAGGCTGTTCTTTACAGTTTATTTTTAAGGTTTCACCACCCCCCAAACTTGCCTAGTAAGAGCTTTTACATAATTGCTCCTCAAGATTTGCATTTCAACACAGTATTTGGAGCTGGCTTCAGGCTCATGTCACCTCCCTACAAGGTTAATCCACACAGCTAACTTAATTGAATGATCTAAACACAGGAATGAGCTTCTACTTCTGTTCTCAGAACAGCATCTTTCTTGACCACGTTGTTTTTTTTTTTAACTTTTACTGATTCTGTTGCTTCTGCAGTAGTTCTTAAAACTCTCCTCCTAATTGAAGGGGGCAGAATGTCATAAGAATTTTTTGGTGTATTTTTCTAAGTGCTTGTCGGATTTTCCAAGTTTTGCAGCCTTGCGGTAGGCCTTGTGACTGATGGTGCCAGAGAGGTGGTTCTCTCCCCACCCTTCTCCCCCTTAGTTATCTGCTTCAAATTATCATCAGTGATAGGTTTGTTTATCTTCCTCCTTATGGATTCATAAGGCTTCAACACAACCTCTGTCATTGGATTCAAAGAGAAAGGGTGACAGACTGAATCATATTTGCTTTCCAAAATCTAGCTTTAAAGTTTCCCTCTAGACTGGCACTCCCTGATTTTAATTCATTTCTGGATGGTACTGATTTAAGTATTTTCTTCACTCCTCTCCCTAGATAAATGATTCTCTTTTTATTTTTCTTTTTTCTGTGAGGATTATCTATTTGTAAAGGTTCCTTGATGTTCTGCCTACACATTCCCTTTGCTTCAGATCATTTTAGAATTCTCCTATTTCTAACTGTTGCTCCCATTATGATGCTTGGACTCTTGCACACAATTTTAAAACATCTGTCATTCTTACCTTTGCAGTTGTTACTTTGCCCCACTAGTTCTATTTGATCTTTCCTCCCTAGCTCCAAAAGCTCTTTTTTTTTTTTTCTGATTTGGCAGATAATGTTCATGAAGTTCAAGCTCTTGTGATCCTCTCTGCCCCCATCTGCCAGCATCTGTAACCTTTTCCTTATAAATAGTTCTTAGCAGTTTGCCAAGATGTCATAATAAGAACAAAGTAGGAAAAAGTACAGATGCTAATGACATTTACTGAATTCTCCAAGTAATGATCCTTGGCTTCATCTCCTGCCAAAATGTGCTTGATACGCTATCTTTTTGGGCTCTTGCTATGGGTATAAAAATGACCTTACTCCTTATTCTTTTGCTGTAATTTTAAAAACTCTTGTTCCAAATAGGTAGTTTAACTGCCTTGCTTGGCAAGTTTAACAACCTGAGTATTGCTGGCCTATTTCTTTGATGATAAATGGAAGGGGCAGTAAGTGGGGAGTAAGCTACCGTCACACCATCTCCCCGGGTGATCACAGTCATTTTTCTGGAGTTATGAGCCTGTCTGAATCTGTCTCTACTAGTAAATGAACTGGCAAAGTAGTAAACAAACTACTAGTAAACAAACAAAGTAGTAAACAAACTAGTAAACTCTTGGCAGGGCAGAGGCCTTTGTCAAGCCCCAAACCACACGCAGGCATTGCCTGGAAGAGTGCTAGCTGACCTAGACCAGACCTGTGCCGGAGCTACGCTAGCAGTTTAACAGCACATCTCTGAGATTCCCTGTTCCAAGCCTGTGTCCAGGCCTAGACTTTACATCTTTTGGGTAAGGTGTATATTGTGCTTTTTTCCTTAATTTTTTTCTGCTGTGACTGTTGGAGTCAAGAAATAGGTTCAAGATCATAGAATCATAGAATGGTTCAGGTTGGGAGGGGCCTTAAAGATTATCGACCCCCTGCCATGGGCAGGGGCACCTCCCACTAGACCAGGCTGCTCAAAGCCCCATCCAGCCTGGCCTTGAACACCTCCAGGGATGGTTCCCCTTCCAGATGCCTCTCCTGTGCCTCATGCTCTGGGACTGAGGGTAAGGAGAATGTTTCCATCACTGCAGTGAGATGTGATTAGACTCTGTGGTACTGTGATAGAAGGCAGACGTTGCAGAGGTATCTAAAATGTTTCGTAAGACTGTCTTTCTGGGTACCCTTTCTCCGCAGCTCATGTCAAACAGAATTTGGAAAAATTTATCTGAATTTTTTCAGCCACACATCAAAATGAGAGTATGGCAAATATGTTGACTTGGTTAAAAACTTACAGTACTTTGACTTGGAAGTCTTACTTCTTCCAGGCTTTATAGAAAAAGGTATTTTTGGTGTCGAAGTAAGTGCCTTCTGCTGTCTCCAGGAAAACATGAATTGGCCAAATCATAAACTCTGACCGATTTTAATTTGGACACTCTCAGCAGAAGCTTGTTAGAATTTGGCAGCTAAGTTCCTGGCTGGTGAAATCTGCTGTGAGCATCTTCCAGTCTCTCCAGCTTCAACCTGCCACCTCATCTGCCTGTGCGTGGCTCCATGCTGCAACTCAGAGCTGGCAGCTTCTCCTGGGAAGAGCAGAGACCTCAGGGTGAGGAGTGGAGAGCAGGGCAGGTAAAGCAGATAAAAAAGGCAAAAACTGGAGACTGTACTAGGACTTGATATTCTAGGAAGGAAGGAGCTGTGAGGAAGGAGAATAATCAGGGAGAAACTAGAACCAGCATTTATACAGCCCCAGTCTGTTCTTTCTCATCCTGCATTGAAACAATCCAAGGCTTTCTTGAGTCTTCGTGTTTCTTTGTTTGTTGGCAAGTATCTGTATTATCTAGTGATGAAGTACCCATCCTGCATCCCTCAAGTTTGTTGATTGAGTTTCTCCCTCATGCAGCTGATCCCTATGGATGATAACAGACGTCTACTGCTACCGATTACTTATTAGCACACGTGGTAAAGATCTGTACTGGGGACCTAAAAGAATACAGTTCCATTTGGAGGTCGCAAGGGTTTCGTATAATGTCATTTATTTTCAATTAACATGGGAAATGACTCGATAATTCCTATAAATTACTAGGTACTTAAAGTAAACCTGGCTGGAAATACACTTTTCTGTCCAGCTGAAAACTTTAACAAATGCCATTTCACTTGAGACAAAATAGAAAAAAAAGTTACTGTGTTTTTGTGGTACAACATTAAAGCAAAATGCCCTTCTAATTTTTCTCTGTGAGCTATGTCTTTAAAGGGTTAATGAGCATGAAGAAAATGAGATGATCAAAGATTTTATGGGAGGATGACTTTGATCTTTAGATGGCATAAGGCAGGGCTTAATCCAAAATTAACGTACTATATGGGTTATTTAAAGGAAACAAATGTGAGAAAGCTAGTTCTACTCTTGAACAGCTCATTTAGCTTATCTTTAATCCAAGTTGTCAATGCAATTCCTGTCAGGAAAATAAATCTCATTAAAAATACATCACTTCTTTGCACACATGTAAACCAAGAGAAGAATGTGCTCCTACCAGGTGATGTGATGTGACTCAGCTGCAGAGCAAAGATAATGTGGGTTTCAAAATGAAGACACTATTGCTTTCCTTTAGGTTTACATTTTTTGAAAAACTTATCTAAAGGGTAGCATCATCCAGTGGACTGTCAGACTCCTTAGTGAATGTGGGAGAATGGAGGGCTGCAAACCTCCTTTTGAACCACAGTAGAGCAGTATGATTCTCACCCATTTTACAGGTGAGAGACCTGACTAATTGAGGAAGTTAAAAGTTACGTGCTTAAAATCAATGGATGATGATTAAAGGGCAGACTTAGAGCAACAAGAGCTCCAAACCCACATTCCCTCTTTAGCTCTGGACTCATTGTCAAAGGTTATATGTCTTTAAGCTTACAATTTCCTTCAGATTTTCTGTGACTTTCTATTGAGTAGAAGTTCAGATAAAAGGAAACTGTGAAAGCAAATACTATTTGAAACTGTATAAAAATGTAAAAAACTATATTGTGCCTATAAATCATGACATCATATTATTATTATTCTCTTGGAGCAGTTTATGGAGCAGTAAAGCCAGAATTCTGCACAGAGATGAAAGCCAATATCTATCTCCATCCCTGCACCAACATTAGTCGGAAATATTGCTAGACATTGCAAGCTAGGAAGAATATTAAGTAGAGGCTTTTTTCCATATTATAGTCCCAGGTTACAAAACAAAGAAGTATATAGTCCTTTTTTGTATGCTTACAGAACTTCCTTTCCACAGAGCAATAAAGAAGTGGAGATTCCTAAACATCTGGGAGGACAAAGTCCAACAACTACAAGATTGGGGATACCTCTAGAGGCAGCGGTCTCCCTCCCTTTTGAGGTGAGAAACTCTAATAAAACCCATTTGGATGGGAAGCAGGCATAGAAAGAATTCTAATGATGTTTTCGTTGTATTGTAAAATGCATGCATAGAGTGTAGTGTAAGGTCAGCAAAGCTTTCCTTTCATATTTATGATCCAAAAGGTATTGTCTATGTCTCCATTTATTCTGCATATACTTTCCAGGGCTAGGTTTAAGCTTGGTGATTTCAGGCCCATGACCCGAAAGGGAGTAAGATACAAAGTAGGCTGTTTAGCGTATGAAATCCTGTTCCGTATCTGGTACAGCCAGGAGGTGGCAGAGCAAGTCTAGATTACCAAGACCGAATCTCAGGCTCTAGGTATTTTCCAGTCTTGGCGCTGTGGAAGGATGGTGAGTTGCTGCAGTTCTCCCATTTGCACCATTTAGTAGCAACTGCCTGCACACCACTCACAACATTTGCAAGGCTATTAAGAGGGTCCCAGCAAGCTTGCAGAGATCTCTAGGGAATGCTGCCTGGTCCTTTTTTCTTTTCTTTTTTTTTTAATTATAATTTTGTACTGCTGACTCAACTCTGCTGTTCACTGGCAGTTTGACCAACCCGTCCTTTCAGCTGTGAGCGTGAGTCTTCTGTGTACTCATGTCCTTGCAAAAAAATGACATTGGCTTTTGCCCACAACAGCAAGTGAATGAAAGCACACTGTTACAGCAAGCGCTTGACAAGTAGTAGTAATATGTAATAAATATGTAGTATATAATTCTGCATAAGCATTAATACAGATGCTCTCTCCTTTCTCCCCTCAGTTACTCCTTAGCACGGTAAGTGACCCATATGAAAAGCAGAGAGAAAACATGTGAGAGGGCAGAGCAGATGAACAAATAGAGAGAAAAAGCAAATAGGGAATGACAAGCTGGCCGATATCAGCTGGGATGCTTTTTGTATCATCTTGAGCTGCAGGCCATGTCTCTTAAACTAAACAGCTCTGGGTTGGGTCAGCACATGATGAGGGTTGCTGGGGGAAAAACAGATGTTGCACAGAAGTATTGCCAATAATTTGGTGGTCTAAACTATATTCTTGTGAAATGACTCTATTAAATAAGCAATAGGCTTCAGCAAAATCTGTCTTTTTTCTTAAGAGCTACTGCCGCTGGTTAGTAACAAAAAAGCCAAGTTTATTAACAGAAAGAAGCCCCAAGATCTCTGTGTGTTAGGTTTAATGGGCTGCAGCAACGCCAGGATAGATATTGCTGCCTCCACAATAGAAGGCATTTACTGTCCTCTGCCTCTCAAGCAGATTTTTGTACATCCCTCTTCCTGAGGCAGCTGTAAAAGGGCAGGCAGAAGAGGGGCAAGAGGAGAATGTAGTAAGCATTGTCTTAGGGTTTGGTCACCTTTAAGAAAAGACGGGAGCATTTTGGATCTTGCTGTTTTAAAGGACTCAAAAAACTGATAGATGACAATGGAAACAGAGAGAAGCAGCTCATCCAGTTTAAGACTGCAAGAGGAACAGATGATGCAGAGGTTTTTGAACACAGGGTCAGACAGAAAGGCAAGAGAACCGTGCATGAGGGGGACAGACAGTGAGGGGAGGTGAACAGAGGATCCTTTGCACTGAATGTACCGACGTTATTATACTCTAAATTCTGCACTTACTGTCTGCCCCAAATGTCTGCTGGTTTCAAAGCAGCAATGTACGATAGAATCTGACCCTAAATGGATGTAGTTGTCAAAGTCAACAATAGGAAGCACAGATAGAAAGAGATTTGGTATCTTCTCTGCAATCCTGCCTCTGGTGGTAGTTACTGCTAGAACTAGTCAGAGGAGGGAGTGAAACTGTATTTCTTCCAATCCCTCTGGTAACAGCTCCATTGTTTTTTAAATTCTAAGAAAGGACCAATTATATAGCTGGGGAGATATCGCAAAAAAATATCACTGATGTTCTTCTGGGGTTTTCCCTAACCTCCTGAAGTTTTAGCCAACTACAGATAAGATCTATGCCCTGAACGCTAATGCAGGCAGTGCCCCCCAGACAGACAGAGACACAGCTCCGGACAGAACTGCTTGGGTGAGAGAAGAGGTCACCTACCATGTGGCCCCTGACTGCTCTGCTCACGCCAGATGTAAAGAGGGCATCTGGAAGACCAACTTATGTCCACAGGCAACTGAAATGAGAGCAATTAGCACAAGCAGCCAGACAGACTGTGGAGATCCTTGTAATTTCCAATTGCTTCTGGCCAGGCTGGAGTTAAACTGACATCTATCACTGAAAGGCTACGTATCTTGTGGTTCCTTCTCTGAGTCTTGCAGATGGTTCTGTGCATGTTACTGCAAGTCTTTTCACATCAAACCAAGGGCTGCTGCTGCCATGAGGTCATGCATTGCTCTAAGCATCCAGGTCCAAACCTCTTATCTGAAACAATGGTGTTTGGATTGGAAATGCTATTTTGATTCTCCTCTTTTTTTAGTTGCCCCAGCCTTGAGGATGATGGCTTAGAATAGCTGGAATATTTAAAAACTCCGCCAAACGCTGTGCTGACAAAACAGCAATTTGTATGTGCTCAGTCCTTCTGGCTAATCTCAGCATAGAGTTCACATGCTGAATGAATCTTTTTTTCTTTCATCATACAACATATTAACTGGAGGTCATGCTCCACTGACACTTGCAAACAGCACCCGTCTCTGTCAGTCACAGCCGTGCACAGCAGGAGCTTGAAAGGAATTAACTCCATCTAATAGACGGCACTGATGTGAAATTGTGGGAGAAGGGAGTAGGGGTTAGCCTACAGGAATGGAAATGCTCGTGTTTGAAATTGTATCACAAATCTATAATGTCACAGGTATTTCATTTGTGGCTTGTTTTGAGAGATCTACAAAACTCAGTAATCGTGGCAAAGCCAACTCCTTTTGTTTTGTATGGTTACAGTTAAAAAAGACCAAATGACACTTTGCAGTCCTGTGAACCGAAGCACAGTGCTCTGCATCACTTCACAAGAAAGAAGTAGTAACTGGATTTAGTTCAAAGCTGTAAGAAAATGGAGAGAGCAGACAAATAATACCAGCAGTAACAGAGCTTTATTTCTTAAGGGAAAATGAATTGAGCAGCAATAAATAAAGGTGCTATTCACAAGAAGCCACTCATATTGCTGATGTGCAATGTCACATAAATGGGAGGTTAGGAAATGTAAGAATTAGGGTCATCTGTGCAACTGATATCTAAGGGCAGATCCATTCTTTTTTCTTCTTTTTTCTTCTTTCCTCTTTCTTTCTTTCCCCTTTCATTCTAGAAGCTTCAGGAGGCTTCTTCCGCTGTTGCAAGACTAACTATTTTGGTGCTGGAGGCAATTCCATATCTGATTAGCCGGAACATGTATAAATTAGCAGCATCTAATTCTGCATTTGTATTTTTGTTCCAGAATCACCAAGTACTTTAGGGAAAGTTTCATAAGGCCTTACTGCATATGTGTTGTAGGGAAATGGTTATTTATATTTTGTGGTCCAACAAATTGAAACTGTGGGAGAAGCCGCTGAAGATCACCACAGGCAATATTCCACCCTAGGATAGGAACTCAGTACTTTTAGCTTTTGTACACCACTCACTGAATAATACTTTCTCTCACTAATTAGAAAATCTGTCCAGGGCAGAAAGGTTAGGAGTATTCCATTCCAAAGAAGAAAATTTGGATTTTCTGACTCTTGTTTTGCCTCCCTTTATACCTGTAATAGGATTACTAGGCTGGTTGGAAGGAACTGACCGGCTCTTCTGTTATTAGTGTTACTTATCTGTCCATAGAATTATCAAGAACTGTCTTAGAAAAATATTAAAGCTGAGCCATATACCAATAAAAGCAAACAAATTCACTCTGACAGTTGCAATAGTAAATTTAACTTACTCTTGCTGTGCCTAGGCAGTGTGGTGTATGGTACTGTGGTGATTTCATTTCATTTCATTTCAGAGTTTCTTTTTGACATATCGCGAAGTCTAATCACATCTCAAATGGAGTTTCTGGAAGAGCAAAGGCAACTCTTTCAATATAGTACAAACAATGGGGTCTGTGCATCTTACTGCCACATGTAAAGCCACCTATGAGCGTCGCTAGAAAAGGGAACACGTGTTGTAAATGTCTAAATTCAATCTGTGCAAAGAACTCTGCGTCTGTAATGTGTACAGGCAAGCAAGCAATGTTCTCCAGAGGCTGAGGCAGAGGTTGTGTGTGGAACTCCTGACTCTCTGTTTTGATCAAATGTTCAGAGTGTGAAAAGTTCAGGTGCTGCCTCAGTTTTCCTATACATTCAGCAGGATACAGCCTATTTGTTGATGACAACTATGGGATTTCAAAGGGAAAAGTGACATGTTAAGCAGGAGATAGGATTGTTTTACTGATTGAAATCACAAATGAAAAGGTTATCTTTTCTTTTGAGTATGCCAATTTTTAAGGCTATAGACTGCAAAAAGAATGGTGATTTTTACAGGCCAGAATGCAAATTATTGAATGGCACAGTATTACTATGGATCCTGGAAAATGGAGCTGTCAGCTGTTTTAATGTGAGAGCTGTACTGACTCTCTGACCATCATTAAGCGGATATTGCTCAGATGGTGTGTTGTTCACAGTAATCTTGGTCTTGCTCATACCTGACTCACATCTCCTACATTCTCATCAGGGATCTATATTTCTTACCACCCTGGCCTCCAAGGTACCGAGCCTCCTGTATCTTGCCATGTGTAGGAGGCCTGGGATCAAGCATCAGGGAGCAGCAGCAGTCACTGACAGAGTTTCCTGATGTGAAGATGTTAGACAATGCCCAGCTCTTGGGATCCAACATGGATTTTTTCCTCTTCCAGCAGTTAAATTGCACTTAAGGAGGAGGAGGGGAGAGCAAGGAGCCAGAATGTGAGTCAGAAAGGTGCAAACTTGTAGTTAGAGAAGAATGGGCTTTTCAGTTCATCTTGTTCTTTTGTTTAACAACCATGCATCCTATTTTATATAATCGTAGGGAAACATCCAGACCTTGTGCATTAAGGATGTCAGAAAGTGGACACCCATGGAAGTGAAGTGAGCAGGCTTTCACTAGACAATGTGCTTAGCTGAGATTCAGGGTGAATCGGGAATTTTTTTATATCCAAATTGCATGATAGTTAACAAATGTCTCTTTGGATAGATTTGGATTGGAATCCAGTCAAAATCCCCAAGGTCCCCAGCGAAGGTGATCTTTGCTGTTAAGGGGCCCATCTGCACCTCATCAAGGTCCTCATAAATTTCTGAATAGGTTTGGAATGGATGACTAGATTGTTGCTCTAATTTATCTGTGTATACTATCAATAGTTACCTAATTGTTCTTTTAATTAGGCTAAAATTTGCCAAAGCATATGAAAAATTGCTTATCTCACTGAAAACAGAATTACATGCTGAAAACTCAAAGCCTGTTCTTCAACTTTTGCATAAATACCTTTATTGTATATTTTTATGTTCTGGATTAAAAGCGTGTCTGTGGGAACGTGCTGGTTGTGAACACTGTGCTTTCCACCAGCACCTGCTTCTTGAGCAGGCTTAATGTGGAAGCATGTTCTAATGGTGGAGCTGGGCAAACAGTTTATTCTCTGTTCCGCAACAGCATGGGTGAAGCGTATATGGCTGAGTTAACCCAGAGTGAAACCTGACCGAGAGGCTTTAGTTTTGAGCTTCAGTTGTGTTTTGCAGGGAAAGTCATTTGTTTTAACTTTTTAAAAGTAAGTGTGACTGAATTTAGCCCTGAAAGATCCTGTTGGAATGAGAAATAAAAGGACTGAGATTGGAAAATGTCAAAAGTAGCAATTTCCCCCTCGTTCTTTTCTTTTTTTCCTTTTTCCCAATCATAAATGATTGTCCCAAATGCATTCAGACTTCACTAATAGCCTAGGTTTTGTCATGATACTGCATTTTTCTGCAAATAAGCTCTTCATCCCGGATTTGTGGCTCGGCTGTTGAGTTAAGGTTTGGTGGGAGGATGATGCTGGAGTAGTAGACCACAGACTGGAGAGAAGGGAGCTGTGGAGATCCTGTACAAGTAGCAGTGTCACTACCTGTGTGGCACCGCGACCCTGCAGGCAAAGGAAGAAGAAACGTCAAACCCTGGTAGCAGTGGGATAAAACTGCTTAAAAATCCTCAGCTACAGGTTGCCCAGCTTTTTGTAAAGGAAGCAAGTTTGTCTAATTAATTAGGAAAAAGTAGGTGGATTAATTGGACTTAAATCCTTGGGTGATGAATATTGACCTAACCTTCCAAATGTCTGTGCAACAGCTCTTCTTTCTGCACGATATACATAGAAATGCCACATTCTCCCACTTCCAAAAGCCTTGCCGAGTTTCAGAGTCGGGTTTATCCTGACAGAGCCCATGTTGTGAGCACGCCTAATTTTTTCTGCAGTTAATTCTTTCAAGCCCAGCCAAAAGGCATTGCATATTTGAAGTTCCTGCTCTCCTGAAAGCCTCGTTTCAGGGAGCTCTAGCTCTGAGAAAGACCTGCCTGGGTTGGGAGGCTGCATGTGTTTGCCAGTGGTGCCATAGGCTTATTGAAGATCCACTGAGGCAGTCATTGATTGACTCAGCATCTCCCCTCCTCAGGAGGATCTCAGTGAAGAAACTCTTTCCTCTGGGATGAGGTTTGAATAAGCCTTGCTGTAATGAGTGCAAAAGGAGAGTAAATTCCCTTTTTTTCCTCCACACACTCATTCCATCACTTCACTTTGATTTTACTGAAGTCGTTTCATCAAACAATGGTGATCACACAAATCACACAAATAGTGGCATAACCTCGAATATGCTGGAGGGAAGCAGCTTCACTGGTACCACGTTGTTTTTCTTCTGGGATCTTTCAGAAGTGGTCTCTTCTCCTCACCTCTTTTGAACTAGTTAATTAAACAGACATACTGGACTGAGCACTCATGCCACTTTTATTACTCTTACCAATTTTAGGAATTTTTTTGTTGTCGTGGTTTTGGCTGAATTTACCAAAACCGGACCGGCAGATGGCCCTTCCCCCCCCTTCCCCCCCCAAAAAGAGGAGAGAGGAGGAGAAAGAGATAAGGAGATTCAGAAGTTTAGAATGAACTAAACTACTTTAATGAAAAATTAATATTAAAATAAAAATAAAGAAGAAAATAATGAAATAGATACAATATATACAAAACCGTATCAAGCTCCCAGGATGTCAGTTACATCACCGGCAGGCACTGGGGAAGTCCCAGACTGGACTCAGTGACGAATGGGAGCTGGATTCCAGCTCTGGAGTCAGGAACACACGGATCGGGATCAAAGGCAGATGAACAGACAGAGTCCTCTCTGGACGTCGGCCATCGCAGGAAGGGGTCTGACCCTTTGATCCCTCAGCTTTTATACTGAGCATGGGGCAGATGGGATGGAATACCCTAGTTGGTCAGGTTTGGGTCACCTGTCCTGTCCACTCCTCCCCACTGATGTGACCCCTCTACGTTTCTTCCGTTTCCGACCCTCTAAGGGGGCAAATAACGAAATTGGCTGACCTTGGTCGTTATAGCAATAAGTATAAGCAAGGGCCTCCCTGCATACCGTTCCTTGGCATGGAGCACAAACATTGGTCTTATCACTCTGAGAACGAGCAGTTTTCTCCACAATATGCCGTTAATTTCAGAGAGTTAGAGGAGGCCTAGCTAGGATGTAAAGTTACAGAACAGAAAATTGGTTCGGTTTTACTTCAAACCGGGACATTTGTGTACAGAGCTAAAGCAAGGCTTCTGTAAATTGGAGGAGGTCCCATTTGCAAAATCAGTGTAGTAAAGAATGCAAGAAGAGCAATATTGCATGACTTTATGTAAAAAAATAATATCTGATTTTTGGGGGTGAATTATGGAGACATGAACTGATTGATATTGGAGCCTGTGGTGAATCTCTGCTCTAGGCCAAATATCACAGTTAGTATCACTTGCCCAGCAGGGCCCTTGAGAGACACTGTGGAGACATCTCTTTCTTCACAGAGATGGTACAGGATAGCCTCATACTCTTCCTTTTCTCCAATTCCCTTCTCTCACAGCAGAATTCTCCCAGAAGGGAGAAAGATTGTTCATTCTCAGGGATCTGGCGACTGCAAGTAAGTTTTATTCATGATACAAACAATACCTCGGACTGGTTGAAAACCACCATTTCACATATTAATCAATTTATCACAATTGTAAGGCTTTAAAGAAAACATGAGATCATGTCCCACGTAATTGTATGTACATTACCCACATAGCCATGGGGCAAATTCTTTCATATGTCAGCTTTGACATCTTTCATTGTCAGATTGTGCTTTTGTTGGGAGGGAGGCTTTGGTTCTGATGTTTCTTGTTCACAGAAAAATCTATGTTGAATTCTGAAAGAAAGAAGGAAAAAAAGAAAAACAAAAGGCATAGGTACTTTAATGGCAGCATCACACTCCCAAAACAGCAACAGGTATCACCAAACCACAGCGTATCAGGCTGGTGGTTCATACCAAAGGGAAAATTGATCAAATAAGTCACCAAGAACAATTCTTTTGAAAGTGCCATGTCCTCACACCAACTAAGAGCTAGCCATCTGAGCTCTCTAGATGTGACAGCCCCTCTGTGACAACTGGATGAGGCTTTGACAATAACCTCTAGAAAAAAAATACAATGCATGGGCACTTCAGAGAACAGCACCATACAGAGGGCACTCTGGTGGAACAGAAGCATTTGGAAAATGCTCCCATCACTACCCACGGTTTCAAGTCTCTGCAGAATTCTTCTTCTCTAGTACGTGAGCTGAAAACATACTTCAAACATAGCTCAGCATCTTTCCATTCATTAAGGTATTTATGTAGAGGTAGGATCTGCTCTTGAGTCTACCTTGAGGGTGTAATTGTGTGTTGCTAATGTAATGGCTGGAGCTGGTGATCCAAACGGTAGCATAGGAAAGGTCAATATGCAGGATGCAAGGTTGTGCGGAGCAACCAGAGGAAAAATGGAGTCTGATTTAACAGAGTAAGAAGGAAGAGGGACGGCAAAGGCAGAGAGGGTGACAAGATGACTTTTAAAAATGGGCCCAGCAGAAGTGAAAACAAAAACCTTAACTCCATCAATTATATGGAATGAACGTCTTAAAAAGAAAGATAATAGATAAAGAAATTAAAAACCAAAACCCAGAATCAGAGCCAGATTTTCTAAGTGGGTGTAGATTTCAGAGGAGCTGTTTCCACATATATCATCATGGAAACATTATATGTATATCCCCGTGGATGCCCTTAAAACATCGTGGGCAATGGCATGCCTTAAAAGGCAAGTCACAGTATAAAATCCTCGTCTCATATACCCTAGTGACCATCCAAAAGTGGTTTCTACGAAGCATCTACATGGCAAAAATGAAAGCAGGACTTAACTCCTACCTGCATGTCACATTTGCCACCATACTTTGCATTTTCTTAAGTGCCATCTGACAAATCCATGTGACTCTCAATTCTACTGACAAACAGAAAATGTCAGAACCTAGTGCAGCGTTATTACAGTGATTTATTTGATTTCCTACATCAATTTAAAATAGTATCATATCTTAGCAAAAAAACCCGCAGGCTAATTTTCTTGCCTTGAAACTGTCTAGTGGTCACCTTTGTGCTTCTATCACTGCTTTGAGGTGCTCTCATTCACTGTAAAATGGCTTAGACACTCGTGTAAGATTCATTTCAGTATCTGATTAAATATTTTGGTTGCTACATAGCTGTCACCCCCATAGCATTTGGATGAGTACATCACTTGTCTAGGCCTCCAGTGGAGGTAAGAATTTAAATCTTATTAAAATTATGCAACAACGACAACGTATCTTTGCTTTGCTTTGCTGGTTCTTCCCTTGTTTCTCTGCAGATGTAAAAAAGAAATGTATCATTTTGGAAAAAAACCCCACGTTATCCAACAGTATTAATCCAATTACTTGTCATTATAAATGGGACCATTACAGTTGGTATCATATACATAGTCACAAGTTAATGTATCATGGGCTACAAATTGACTCCAGTTTTTTCTCCTTGTAATGAAATAGAAAGGAGTGCTATGGGTCTACGACAGGGATAATAAAATAACAAAGGAAATAGAAAGGAAAAAGAGAAATAGAACTCTGACACTCTCTCCTTGTGCATGCTACTCTTACTGATGCCGATTTTAAACTATAAATGGCTTTAAGCCCATCGTACCGCGCTGATTTACGTCACCTGACGATCTAGTCTAGTATATTACCACTCATTTCAATGTTGTCATACTCAGCTGTGGCCGCAGAAGGGCTGGCAGGAGATGCTTTTCATGTACATGGAGTTTTGTGAAATACCCTGAGTTTCTTCAGGTTACAGTTTTACGTGCTGCTACATGAACCTGTACCTCAAGAGGGGGGAAATTCACAGCAATTATATAGAAATGAAGATAGAGCTATCAAACTAAAATCTTGGCATGCCTGGGTCACATGGAAGTTGTTCTCAGAAAGCCCTTAATCCTTGCACAGTTCCAGCCTTGTGGTTGCTTACTAGGGAATTGGGTCTTGGGAGAGGCAGTTGCTACAACGATCTCCAAGGGGCATTCCAGGGAATACAGGCTACGGGTGTGTTCAGAGGGATCATGGGCCACCTTGGAGATCCATCGTCCTGGGAGGATGGACCAGCCTATCCATTCAAAGTCAGAGACCTGATGCTCAGGACTTACTGTATGTGCTGCAGCAAATGTGCCTCATTTGATGGTAAACCTTAATGAAGTCTGTGTTACTGGCCATTCCAAACACTCAGCAAAAGTGCAGATCTGTCATTTCTATTACAAAGTTACATTTTTATGTATAAGAACAATGTCTGACCAAAAATGTACTTTCCCTGGTGTGTCTCTGATGCAGTAGGAGCTGTACTTAACCTTCCTCACTTTGAGATATCTGACAGGTGGGGCTGCCAGAGCAGTGTGTTCAGCTGGGCCTTACAGCTTCTCATTTTTCAGGGGGATGTTTCCTGCACGCACGGAGATTGTCTTTATGGATCAGAGGAAGCATGAAAAGGATTTTTCAAAACAAGCAAACTAAACAAAATCTGACTGGTCTCTTTATCCTTTAGCTGGAAACCGTTTCTTCTAAAGGAATCTCATCCAACAAGAGAGCAATCATAGCTGTGGCGCTGAGAGCAAAACAACAAGCAATTTCCTGTACTTTTGTCTTTCCCATTTTCCACAAGTGCAAATAGCTTCAATTACTTCCTCAAAGTTTAATGAGTTCCACAGCATGGCCAGTGATTAACTGCAAGAGAAATTTTTACACCCCTCCTTGACTTCTGCTTTTTGGTAACGGTTAAGCCATCGAACGAATCACCTGCACAGAAACACGAGGGAAAGGAAGCGGCGGTGGCAGGAAGAGTCTGGCTGAAATGCTGCAGATGAAAGACTTTCTGTGTGGTGGGAACGAGTTGAGTCATGCTCCGAACACCAGAGCGTGAGTAAGAAAGCTCAGCCTCCTCTGAAGCTTGGTTTTATCGATGAGCTGACAACGTCAGCTCCTGTTGCCGGGCTGGCTCCCCTGAGTCGCTCTTTGCGTGCCTTCCTCTGCACTAGTCCTCTCTGCCCAAATCGGTAGTCTCATCCATTTGTGGTCAGGGCCAAACGGAGCCACCTGCCATCGTGACTCAGTGGCAACTGCTATGAATCTGGCATGACTAAGCATCAGTGGGAATAAGACCAGAAAACAGAGAAAGGGAAGAGGCCTGCAGGAGCCCTGCCTCACCTTCTCATCCAGCATTGCCATAATATATGAATAAAGACTCACTTCATGAGCGGTGGAGGGAAAGGAGTGGGAAGTCTTACGTGTGCTGGCCCCAGTTTACGTGCCAAACTCCTACTGCTGATTGAGGTCCTGTATGTGAGAGGCCTAGTACTGACTGGGAAACAAGTTCAGGTAACTTGGGAATGACCGTGATATAAAATACCTTTAGAGCTGGAGTTTTCAAAGGAGGTAGATTCCTGATGAAATACAAAGGGTGTTGGGCAGTGGGTGCCCTGGCATTCATAGCAAGTTCCAGGCTGGCTGGAGGGAAGAGGCAGACCCTGGCCCCAAAGTGTGGGCTTTTATACCGAGCCCTCGCTGATACTGCTCTAAACCTGTTTTTCTGCCCTTCTGAAAAGCACTAAGAGTGCTCTACTTAGGGAAACTTGAGGGTGGTGCGGCACTGGAAGAGGTTGCCCAGGGAAGCTGTGGATGCCCCATCCCTGGAGGCTGGATGGAGCTTTGAGCAACCTGGTCTAGTGGGAGGTGTCCCTGCCCATGGCAGGGGGGTTGGAACTGGATGACTGGGCAGACTTTAACCTGTTCAGAACCCTGGTTGGGAGAGTCCCGTGGGAGGTAGTCCTGAGAGACAAAGGAGCCCAGGAAGGCTGGACGCTCTTCAAGAGGGAAATCCTAAAGGCCCAGGAGCAGGCTGTCCCCATGAGGCGCAAAATTAAAGGGCGGGGAAAATGGCCGGCCTGGATGAACAAAGAGCTCTTGATGGGACTTAAGGAAAAAAGGAAGGTTTACCACCTTTGGAAGAGGGGACAGGCAACTCGGGAGGAGTACAGAGATTGTGTTAGGTCATACAGAGAAAAAATCAGGAAGGCAAAAGCCCAGCTAGAACTCAACCTGGCCATTAATATAAGGGACAACAAAAAAAGTTTCTATAAATACATCAACAAAAAGAGAGTGACAGAGAATGTCCATCCCTTACTGGATGCGGGGGGAAACCTTGCAACCAAGGATGAGGAGAAGGCTGAGATACTTAATGCCTTCTTTACCTCTGTCTTTAATAGTCAGACCAGCTACCCCCAGGGAGTTCAGCTTCTTGGGCTGGAAGATAAGAATGGAGAACAGAACAACTCCCCTGTAATCCATGAGGAAGTAGTTAATGATTTGCTTATGCACCTGGACACGCATAAGTCTATGGGGCCGGATGGCATTCACCCAAAGGTTCTCAGGGAGCTGGCAAGAGAGCTCACCAAGCCTCTCTCCATTATTTATCAACAATCCTGGTCAATAGGAGAGGTGCCAGATGACTGGAGGGTGGCCAATGTGACGCCCATCTACAAGAAGGGCCGGAAGGAGGATCCTGGAAACTACAGGCCTGTCAGCCTGACCTCGGTACCGGGAAAGATCATGGAGAGGATCATCCTGAGTGAGCTCTCAAGGCACGTGCAGGGCAGCCAAGGGATCAGGGCCAGCCAGCATGGGTTTATGAGAGGGAGGTCCTGCCTGACCAACTTGATCTCTTTCTGTGACCATGTGACCCGCTTTCTCGATGAGGGGAAGGCTGTGGATGTTGTCTACCTGGACTTTGGTAAGGCCTTTGACACCGTCCCTCACGGCATTCTCCTGGAGAAACTGGAGAATCATGGCATAGACAAGTGTACCCTCCGCTGGATAAAAAACTGGCTGGATGGCCGTGCTCAGCGAGTTGTGATTAATGGAGCAAAATCTGGTTGGCGGCCGGTCATCAGTGGTGTCCCTCAGGGCTCAGTTTTGGGGCCAGTCTTGTTCAATATCTTCATTGATGATCTAGATAAGGGGATTGAGTGCACCCTCAGTAAGTTTGCGGATGACACCAAGCTAGGTGGGAGTGTTGATCTGCTTGAGGGTCGGCAGGCTCTACAGAGGGACCTGGACAGGTTGGACCAATGGGCCAAGGCCAATGGGATGAGGTTTAATAAGGCCAAGTGCCGGGTTCTGCATTTTGGCCACAACAACCCCAAGCAACGCTACAGGCTTGGGGAAGAGTGGCTGGAAAGCTGCCCGGCAGAAAAGGACCTGGGAGTGTTAGTGGACAGCCGGCTTAACATGAGCCAGCAGTGTGCCCAGGCAGCCAAGAAGGCCAACGGCATCCTGGCCTGTATCAGGAATAGCGTGGCCAGCAGGAGCAGGGCAGTGATGGTGCCTCTGTACTCGGCACTGGTGAGGCCTCACCTCGAGTACTGTGTTCAGTTTTGGGCCCCTCACTACAGGAAAGACATTGAAGTGCTGGAGCGTGTCCAGAGGAGAGCCACCAAGCTGGTGAGGGGTCTGGAGAACAAGTCCTATGAGGAGAGGCTGAGGGAACTGGGCATGTTTAGTTTGGAGAAGAGGAGGCTGAGGGGAGACCTCATTGCCCTCTACAACTACCTGAAAGGAAACTGTAGAGAGGCGGGGGTTGGCCTCTTCTCCCAAGGGAATAACGACAGGACCAGAGGAAATGGTATGAAGCTGCGGCAAGGGAGGTTTAGATTAGATATTAGGAAGAATTACTTTACTGAGAGAGTGGTCAAGCACTGGAACAGCCTGCCCAGGGAGGTGGTGGAGTCACCATCCCTGGAGGTATTTAAGAAACGCGTAGACGTGGCTCTTCAGGGCATGCTCTAGTGCCCGGGATTGTTGGTTTGTGGTGGGGTGTTGTGTGTGGGGTTTAGTTGATGGATGCTGCTTTTTTTTTTTTTTTTTTTTTTTTTTTTTGGGGGGGTGTTGTTGTTTGTTTGGTTTTGTGTTGTGTTTTTTTGTTTGTTTGTGTGTTTTTGTTTTTTTTTTTTAATGTGGTTGGACTCGATGATCTCAAAGGTCCCTTCCAACCACTAAGATTCTGTGATTCTGTGATTCTGTGATCTTTAAGGTCCCTTCCAACCCAAACCATTCTATGATTCTATGAAACCACATCTTCACTGGAGGAAGCAAGCTTTGGCTAATTTGCTAATGTTTCCGTTAAAAAGGTGACACATTTTAGTCAGAGAGTTAGCATTTCTTCAAGTCAGTGTAGGAAGAAGACCTACCTGTCTAGTCCATGCTGATTTATGCTGCTCTAGTACTGACTATGACTTCTTGGTCAACAAACTCCACTGGGGAAGAATAACAAATGGAGCATGTTCAGTGGGTAGTTTGGAATAAAAGTGAGCAGAGATTGCAAGATTCACGAACCAAAAAGAGGGCAGCATTTCTTGAGTAGCTTATTCACTTGGGTTTATTTGCTCAGTGAGCTGAGAGCAAATGTGGAGTCAGGGAAAGGTGCTGAGGCCAAACATGCAGAGTGCCAGGGGGATGGCAACAGAGACTGCAGGCGCTCTTCCAGCTCTCTTGACAGCTCCGGGGCCTCAACGAGGGGACCCTAGAGTAAGAACAGCATTGTCTACAGACCATGAAAACTTCTCCATCCGTACCAGCAGTGTATGGAAGACCACTTCCTTGTTCTAGAGGTGAATTCTTTCTCATCAGGTCACCTAGACACTGGCCTTTTTACCAGCACTGTTGGGCAGCAGTTGCTAGACCGGATGATAGGCTTCTGAGACAGCAGTTTGGGCAAGGCTCGCTTTGCCACTCTGTCCCCTTTTGCCAACCCCCTGATTTACAAAGTTACTCTAAATGGGAAACTGAGGAGTGCATAACAACAGTGCTACCTCTAAACCACTCCATCCCATCTTCTTCTGAATGGGTGAGGAGAATCATTTATATGCATTGGCAATTTTCCTTGACCTAATGACCCTATAGAAACTGTTGCAAACCTTCAAGCTTCCCTAAACTGTATGGCACAGCAGGAAAATGGCACGTGGTCTCTCCTGGAGCTCTCTCTTCTCCGATGCTTTCATTGCTTCCTCACAACTCCTATATGCCAAGATCTGGGCTAGGACTTTACACTGAAGTTCAGCAGCACATGATGCAGGTTTCTTCAAGAAAAGCTTTTATTGCTCCACTACCAGTTGTCTGGCACAGAAAAAAAATTAGGTGAATATTCACTGGCCCTGGAACATTGCTTATTTAAATACAGTTTCAATGGAATACGAAGTTCTTCACTTCTTGGCCAAATTATTCTGCAGAGTCACTTGCTCTACAGCTGCTGCATCCTCCTGCTCTGATATGGCAGCATTTCAACAGTATCTGCCTGTCATAGCATCACACTGAGCTTTGGGATTCTCCCAAGTGGCAGTCATTATATCACTGTACGGTGATATTATTAGCATATTTTCATCCAGCAACAGTCAATGTCAGATTGTTTCATGATATGTTCAACAGGCATCAACATTTCAAAAAACACCAGACAAATGTCTTTTTACTTGACCTCTTTAATGCAATGTCATAGATCATTTGCGTGTTTAACAGCTCTCAAAACATCAATGCGTGCGTGCTTACAAAATAGATATCTTCTCACTCCTTTTTTTCCTTCTTCAAGTGCCATGAGAAATTATTTAAGGAAGTTTTAATGAAATGCATCTGTCACTTATGAAGATAAATAGCCATAGTATGGCTTTCCATTACTGGAAATGGCAGAATTAAATTAGAAAATTACAATCCTCAGCATCTTCCCTGACTTGTTTTTGCATAATGTGTTAGAAAATATGCCCACATAGGCAGAATGCTGCAATACCAATGGAGCATGCCATAAAACAAGACCTCTTTTTATGGTTGTTTTGTTATTTTGCATTGGAGAATTTTCTCCCATGGATGATTTTTGGTCCTGTTTCTGGGCACTGAGGCCCAATTAGTAAAGGGAACTTAACTAGAATGGCAAATAGATAAAACCCTCCCTCTCTTCCAAAACCTAAGTCTTGGACTTCACTCTCTGTTGTTATATGACTCCCAAGCCAAATGGGAAGATCATGATCCAGACTGTATAATTCCTTATATCCCATCTCCTTTTCCATTACATGGAATAAGAATAGTGTTGCCATTAAAATCCTTGGGGCCACACTTTGGGCAATAGGAATAAATATTGTATTCTGACTCTTAGTGGACAAAAAGGTGGCTATTAAAGGAGACATTTAAATGAGCGGTGGGATGGTGTGAAATTGTCTTTTCTTATGGAATGGGCTCCTCATCGTCCCTCATAACAAGCTGGTCTTTTTGTCCTCGAAAGCAGGTTGTTGGTAATTGTTTTTGTTTTTTTAAGTGAAGAGAGAGACTCTTTAGAGTGTGGCCCAGTTAAGAGTAAGCCAGAATGTGATTTGCAGCCTTTTGCCCTGCTACTTCTGGAAGCAAAGAGGTGGCAATTGAAATAAGCACACAATAAAGAAGTCCCTTGTGTTTCTCACCTGTGCTTCCAGCTGGTAATGGAGGATGCCTGAAGAATACTTGCGTCCCTCAGCCCTTGCACCCACTCCACACCAACAGCATATGCTCCTGCTCCCCTGCTTCATTGATTTTCAACTTGCACAGCACTCTGCCGTGGATTTTCCTGGTGGTTCTCTTTTCTTTTTTATGGCATGTGAATTTTGCATTTTTTGTTGCACAGGAGATGGCTTTAGCTGAGACAGAATCACAGAATGGTTCAGGTTGGAAGGGACCTTAATGATCATCCAGCTCCAACCCCCCTGCCATGGGCAGGGACACCTCCCACTAGACCAGGCTGCTCAAAGCCCCATCCAGCCTGGCCTTGAACACCTCCAGGGATGGGGCAGCCACCGCTTCTCTGGGCAACCTGTTCCAGTGTCTCACCACCCTCACAGGAAAGCATTTCTTCCTAAGATCTAATCTAAATCTCCCCTCTTTCAGTTTAAAACTGTTACCCCTCGTCCTCTTGCTTCACTTCCTGATCAAGAGTCCCTCCCCATCTCTCCTGTAGCCCCTTTAGGTATTGGAAGGGGCTCTAAGGTCTCCCTGAAGCCTCCTCTTCTCCAGGCTGAACAACCCCAACTCTCTCAGCCTGTCCTCACAGGAGAGGTGCTCCAGCCCTCTGAGCATCTTCATGGCCCTCCACTGGAGCCATTCCAATAGGACCATGTCCTTCCTGTGCTTAAGGAAGGAGTGCCTTACCCCTACCTGCTACCCAAACTCAAGTTTCTTTCTAGGCACATTCCTAATGAATCCTGATCCCTCACTTCCCAAATAAATGCTTTAACTACTGTGCTTTTATTCAAAGCTGGTCACCGATGCTGTAATGCCATTCACCAGCTGGTGTGTAGCTGTTACACTGCAGTTCACGCTGTGCCCAGCACTGTCTGTGCATGTCAGGAGTGTTCAGCCAGGACTCCCACAGAAATGAGAAGGGACTGCTTTGCATCAGATCTTGTGGGTACTCAAATGCAGATGGAAAGGTTGATGTGAGCAGAGACTGTTCTTATAACTAATGAATGTAGCAGGTTAAAAAGGGAGAGAAGAAATTTCCCTATCATCTCTTTAAAAATTATGCTTTTTTTTTTCCAAATGAAATTGATGGAACTTTTGTTGTTCCTGTTTGTTCCAAGCTGCTAAATTCCTGAAACATCCCAAAGATCCCTGTGAGGAAAGGTTGGGGGGCGGCAGTAACTGAAGATCCCAATATATCGATTATGTTTTGGGGAATCCCAGGGCTCTGTGAGAACAGGAGGCAAGCAGATAAGACATATGGGGCATGAAGATGGACTTGTTGAGGGATGAGAGCTTTAAAAGCCCCAGCTGCTTTTCTTTCAGCCTCATCTTAATTGAACTGCTCAGATAACAGCAACCCTGCATGAAGTAAATGCTGGATATGCTAGCATTGACCTTCAGTAATCCTCTAGGAGTGCGGATAGGGATGCACATCACTTCATTTTTTCCCTGACTATACAAAGGAGGAAATACTGAGATTTGAATACCCAGCTGAACAGGAACAGGATAATTGATGAGCACAAATAGCACCAAGGTCACGGAGAAATAGCAGAAGCAGTGGTCAGCGTGGCAAGTGCCTGCTCTCCAGCAGGGATCAGTATTTGGTTCTTGCAGACGGCAACACATCCCTGTAACGCTCCCAGTTAATGGTGGGATTTTGTTTGAGCATTTACATCCTAAGTTTAGCATGTTTTGCTGACTCTGGTAGGGGATGTCCTATCCTAGGAAGTTTTGAAATTTGATTACCTTTAAGTGACCTGGCACTGCTCTGCATGTTATTAATAATCACACAATGATCTAACTCATAAAAATCCAGCCTTAGTATTTAACTCTATGACTTTCACCGCAGTATATTCTACAAGTTGACTGCATCCTGTGCAGAGAAGCTTTTTTTTTTTTTTTCCCTACATGTAATGCCCTTTAATTTCATCAAGTGACCACTTGTTCTCTGTCCCTTCATGCAATCTGGCCAGAGGTGGGATGAGAAACTTCTCCCCTATGCCTCCTGCCATCTGGAACAGACTTGTCTGTATTTCTCTGCTTCATTGGCTTTCCATCTCATTTTAAATCTCAGCTGAAAACTCCTCCCTTCCCCCTTACTTCTGTCTTCCTGCTTTTATTTATCTCTAAAGCTACACTACTGGTTTCTGTAAAGCAGTTGAGAGATGGAGTTTGCACGACAGACAGAATTCAAAGACTTAATCCCGTGGGATCAAATGGATCTGCAGACCAAGGAGACTTTCTTCTGGGGTACATAAAGGAAAGGATTTAGAGCATTCCTAATTGTAAATTATAACATCAGCTCCAAAGCACATGGGCTTCATGGACTACAGGAATACTGTAACAGAGTACACTGCCCCAGCATGGACCTGGGAGCCAGCTGGCAGATCAAGAAGATAGATGACCAGCGAGCGAGCTGTAGGAAGCCACAGAGATATTGTAGGAGGGAAATGGCCTTTCATGTCAGATCCTGACACAGGTCAGGTTGGAGGGAAGGAGAAGCTGGCAATAGTATCCATAATGGGCAGAAAGGCTACTATTTTTTTTGGAGGGAAAGGCAGGACTGAGTTTTACCTAAGCTTTTTTTAAAACTCTACCTTTCAAGAAGTTTCAGCATGCTGGTACTGGGCTGGATAATTAGTCCAACTGCCATATAAAAATGCAGGTGATGAAAGGAAAACGCTATGGAAAACTGACCCTAAGGTGTGGACGTGGGCTTCTTTTGCACTATGTACTTACAGCTGATCATGGAGGGGAAAGGCATGGTTGACTAGTGATGTTGCAGAATGATTGATTACTGCCTTGACAAAATGGTGCCTCTCTCCATGTCTCACCATACCAATTCAGTTTTGGATGCAAGCAATAGGAAACAGCACTGCCCATCATGACATGTCGCTCTTTGGCCGTGAGACAAAAAGGATAAAATGAACGCTGGGTAAGAGGCATTCTTGTAGCAACAGCAACCGCACTTTATCACCCTTTGTGTTTCCAAATGTTGAGACTCGCAGTTAATCCAAGCCTGGAAGGTCTGCATCCTGGTGTGTCATACTGTGCACCGTGCAACAGCTGCTTGGCCTTACTCCACCAGCCCTTGCCCATTGCAGAACACTTTTCATGAATTTCAGACTGTTGTCAAAGCCTTTCAGCTGCAGCCATCATCTATAACAGAAAGGAAGCAAGAGATTGACTTTGTCAATAATATTTTGGATATAATAACTTTTAGGATATGTTATATTAAATTCTCAGGTGGTCTTAGGTAGTGGACAAGGCTATGCTCTTCAGTAAAAAGATGAACTAGGAGGAGGATACCTACTGACATCAGATCTGACAATTGCTGGAAACACAGGTATGTGGACAATAACGTGATCAAAGCCACCTGGAAGGTTTTAATACTTTGAGGAATGCCTTTGCATCTATCTCTACTTCCGTTCTTCCTCTGTGGCTAATCCCTTATACTTCAGGGCAAAGGACAAAAAAGGGAAAAAAAGCCCGAGAAGCAAAATTATGTATGAAGTGGAAAAAGATTCTTCCTATGCCTGGCAGGTAATCAGTAGCAGCTTCAGAGCATGGAATAAACTGTATGTAAATATCTAGCGTAAGCAACACCTTCAACACATAGTTGATGAAGTCTTTTTTTTGAAACCCACTTGGTTATTCAAGGGCTCATATCACAAGTGTAAATCAAAGTTCTTTGCCCATCACTTCTCTGTTTGAAAGCCTATTCCAGAATGTCATTCTTCCGATGGTTGGAAGCCTTCTCCCAATTTCCAGTCTAAATTTATTCACGACCAATTTATATCCATTTGATCTTGTTCCAGCATTATTCTTTAGGTTAAATAATTCTCCCTCCCTGATATTTACTCCTCGATGTATCTATAAAGAATCATTATCTCCCATGTCTAGTCTTGTTTCGCTAGCCCAAACAAGCCAAGCTCTTTTTATCTCTTTTTGTAAGATAGATCTTCTGTTCCTGATCTCATCTTAAAAACCTCTCTCTGTACCTCTTCTAATTTCAGTTTGTCTTTTTGGAACAGAGGTGACAGGAACTGTGATACCTGAAAGGAGACCTTACCAACACTGTATATGGTATTTCCCTGTCTCTACCAGCAAAGCTTGGCCTGAGGTGCTCTAGAACCAGACTGGCTTTTCATCTCCATATCACACTGACAACTCCCTCCTGGCACTGGGATAGAAGCACAGGTTTTCCACGTGGGCAGCACGGTAGTTTTGTGGGATTCGCTTGGATGTCAAAGGATATGCGTATTAGGAAGATGGAAGTTACACTTTCTTCTATGGCAAATTTGGTCTTTTATGCGGAGCAGTTCCCAACATAAATATTCTAGGGAAAATTCGCAGAGTGGAAATTTCCATTCTCCCTCCACATGAATACAACATGCTTTTAAACCGGAGGCCTAACTCCTAAGAGGACCTAGTAAGCAAACACAAAGAGACAAGGCTGTTTTGGACCTTGCATTGCTGAAATGTGGGATTTTCTGACTTGTTTTGTTTTAATTAAAATAACTTTAGAGAAAGATGAAAAAAAATACTTGCAAGTCTGAGGTTCAATGGAAATAAAACAGTCTCAGAAGTCCTAATCTCCAAGGGCCTTGTCTCAACTTCAGGAGGGGCTGAGCTTGCTCAGCACCTCTCTGGATTAGGGCTTGAGGAAAGCAAACAATCTTTCCTGCCAAGGGCAGTGTTTTTATGGGCTCTTTTGTGCCAAGCACAGAATGCAACAGAAGCTTAAATTACTTTTAAACAATGAAATATGTAAGAAAAGTGTGTGATCGTTTGTTGGGGATAGTAAGAAATAATGGTGGAGGGAACCAGGTTTCCGTCTGGTTTGGCTTTGTTTTATTTTTAAGATTATAAAGCAATCGGGAAAGGATACACTGAAACGGTACAATTCAACACATGATTAAAATATAGCTATTTCTTGTTTCAATAGGATTTTCATCTTTTCTTGCTTGCATGTCTATCCAAGCATTTAGTGCAGTCAAGTGGAATACTAAATGTGGTGTTTTAGACACATTCAAGAACCTCCCAGCACTTCTAATAAACTGTGTGATCATTCTGCATGGCCAGTCTGCACTGACTTGACTTGTGAAAATAAACTTAATGCTGGTTGTCCTGAAGTTTGATGCGGGTAATAATGACATAGAAATGGATCCCTTCTTTATGCTAAAAGGGATTCCAAGGGATGTCTTGGAAAAGAGAGAACTGATCTCATTCTTCATGAGGCTGTACGCAGGACAGCAGCTATTCTAACTGTTGTGACAGTTCAGGATTGGACACTTTCCTATTTGAATATTGCACTCGTTGAAAAATGCAGATTTAGGTCAGTCAAAGCTGATTATGAGCTAATGTTGATATTAAATTTGTTAGCAACAGACATTTCTGAGTGAAGGCTAAAATTGCTTGCTTGCTGTTTCCCAAAGGGGAATGTTTCATTAAAACATTTGCACTTAAGTTTTGAAATAGAAGGACAGACAAAAACAACCTCATGTTTTATTTGATTGAAAATGAATGATGGGAGGAAATGGAGGAGGGAAATCAGGGAGTATTTCATGCTGGAAAACTATTCTCCTTTGCCTGTCTATTTCAGGTCTGAACAAATCAGGCCACTTTTTGATGTTTTGGTTTGGTTAGTGCCCTTGATCCTCAGGGCTGCCAATAAGTCTCAGAAGACCTGCAGAATGGTCTGTTGTGATCATACTTACTTGTCCCCAAAGCTGATGTCTAAGGTTTTGTGGGGAAACCACAACTTTCTTTTTAATAGACTTTGCTGCATTTTTCTGCTATTAATTTGTTTCATCACCTTTGGAATCCAGTTAAGCCTTTTGGTATACAGAAAGCGATCTGGACGAAGTGCCACCTTACATTCAAAAAGCCACTAGACAGATTCATGGAGGAAAAAATCAAAGCTCCATCCTCGCTGATGGCCTTTCACGCTGCCTCAGTGGACTCTGTAACCAAGAACCAGGCCCAGTGTCACTCCCAATGTTAGTCTTGCATGACCTCCTACATCTTTGCAAAATGTGATACAAATTAGTACTTGCAACAGTCTCTCCACTATATACCACATATATGAGAGTAATTTAGCTCATTTTCAGGACAGACAATTAAGATTCAGTAAGATTAAATGATTGACCCATTGTTACTTAACAATTCATTTGTGAAGTGTTAATGTTTAATTGGAAGCTCTTGTCTTCCTTTCACCTGTTTCTATCGTGAAGTAGGGAATAGACCATCATCAAACCTCTCCATCAGAAATCTGTAATCCTTTGCTGATGGCTTGCTTGGCAGGCTCCATGGATACTCTGGGACATTGTCCAAGAAGGTCCCAAAGAAATTAATTGTCTCCTGGCCTGTTTTGAAATATGGGTCAGCCTTCCATGGCTGTGCTAAAGCAAGGACAACCGTAATCATCTAGGACAGACAATAAAACTTGGAAAAGGTGGAGGTTTTCAGGCTGTACCATTGAGGATCTTCCAGGGAAAAAACAAACAATCAAACAAGGAAACCAACTATCCTGAAGTCTGGACCTCTTTTATTAGCTTCTCCTACTCTTTCAACCTCTTTCTTCCTAATTGCCTTTCAATTCCCAGAGTATGAAGCCAGTTTTTAAAACTGGAAACTGAATAAGAAATGTTAAGTGACTCAATCAGAGAAAATGTAACATAGAGTTCAGAAATTCCTGACTCCCCCTCCAACATTTGAATCACTAAATAGCCCCCCTCTGGAATTATTAAATCATCATATGGGGATGATGCAGACAACTCCGTTGGGCTGCTCTTGATGTAGTTCTGATGAGACTTGCTTTTTAGCCCATTATCAATTCTTCTGTCACCCTGTTGTGAGACAGTATTCCTCTGCTCAGTTCTTCCAGAGCTGATTGGCAATAGCCCGGAGATATTATCTAGTAGTGCCTTTTCCACCTAGGCCAGTCACATGAGCGTATATACATGAATGTCTATCTTCTTGGCTTATTTGTAGAGCATTTTGTAGTGAATTTGCTTCTTAGAACACATTCTTCATCATACTGGGGAAAGAGTGAGTTAATTTTTAACCTTCCCCCGCTGAGAGATTTAGTAAGTCTTTATCTCCTTGATGCAAATTCACAGCACCAGTGTCAGAAAAGATGATCATCAGCACTTATTTCCTGGATGACTTCAGAAATATCAAGACAAACTGCACTTATTTAAGGGTACATTTCTCACTGCTCTCAGGCTTTCCTGCTGTCTTAATATCAGCAGCCATTTAACCACTCCATAAGCTTTCAGTATTTTTCCTAACTTGGTGTAAGCAAATATTGATCGTGACTAAGATAGTAATTGAGTTCATTCATGATAATAGATGGTCCATTGGTTGCACCCATTTAAGCTTCTTTAAAAGCAAGAAACAACTTTAATTGCCTGGAGAGACATGGGATGATATTGCAGCAGATTGGAACCTATTAATAACAGTAAATTCAAGGTTTACCCTAGCTTGTTTATGCCTGTTAGTATTAAAGCTTCACATGGAATAGAAAGATGACTAAAAGGGACATTCCAGACAGAATACTAGCCTGATTATGCAGCTTTTATAAAACACCCTCTTTAATCACTAAGAATATCTTCATACAGAGCTGCAGAACTTTCTTGAAAAGAGCCTGTTCTCAATTAAATGCTTTTTATTCTATTACCTGAAAGATCTGGAAATTTGGCATTTGTTTTATGCCCTATCATTTTGTTTGCCATAGGAACAGAAGACCAGAAGGGATCACCAAACTCCTATGAGATAGTGCAGAGGAAGGATGCCCATGGTTTATAAACTTGTAGTGTCTATGTCTACCTGAAACCAGAAACGCTTAAAAATATGTCTGCATGTCTCCATGGTCCATTTGAGGGGCTTTTGTAAGCCAAGACCTTCAAGTCATTAACAAAGAGCTGCTTCGGGCTAATAATAGTGGCTGTCAGACCTATCTCAGTACCTCTCAAGTTTCAGTAAACCTCGGTGCACAGGCAATAATTTTCATTTTTGTAAATATCCAAGCGTAAAAACCTTGCCAAGAAGAGAGGATTAGTAATCTAGGGATGAGGGTAGGTACCTTTTTCATATATTATTCCAGAACTGCACAGTCTTCCTCCAGTCCTCAGCATCACCAGTGCTTCAAGTAAGAGAGCTGCTGAAATTAGAATCATGGAATCATAGGATGGTTTGGGTTGGAAGGGACCTTAAAGATCATCCAGCTCCAACCCCCCTGCCATGGGCAGGGACACCTCCCACTAGACCAGGTTGCTCAAAGCCCCATCCAGCCTGGTCCTTAGCTTTGTCTTGGAGCTCTGTGACCCTGATAGCACTAGCTCCCCCTTTATGTATCCCAAAGCATCTGAGAAACAGTACCAAATTGGGATGGTGGGATTTCATAGCCATGCTGAACCCAGAGAAATGGTGAAACAGAGCTCTGGTTTCTTCAACCTATTATCTACACTGGATATTATCTGAAACCAACTGCTTTATTAAAATTGGCAGGCATGTGAAGAGGACTCTTGAGGACAGTTTCCGTTGCACTCTGCAATATATGGAGTTTTGGTTTTCTTCTGGATTTACAATGAAATGAAATACTATATTTATTATGAGGTCATTCAATATTTTTTTTTTCCTATTAGAAAATCCTCCTGTGGTTGGCAGTGTGTCTAAAGCTGACATCAGCAACATCTGGGAGCACAGAGTAACACCTCACAGATGCTGAGCAGCAATCTCACTGGAGCTAATGGGAAAGGCGTTTGTTCATCGCGTAGGAAAATTAGGCCCCCAGCCAACATTTTCCCATTTAAACTTAGGCACTTGCAATTACTACTGAGTATCACAAACATGTTCCAAATGTGCCTGCAACAGCATTACATATTTCAGATATGAAAGAAAGTCTTCTGCAGTTAAGCATTATTGTCCTTTTTATCCAACCTGGAAAGTTTAGAGCAAAGGCAAAGGGATATTTGACAGATTTGTCACACAGAAAGGCAATATCCGCACAAATCTCTTCAGGAATTCCTGACGCTCCACCCCCCTTTTCCTCCCCTCAACAGCTGAGGGAGACCTTCCAGCCCTCCACTCTTGGGCAGTCATTGAATTTGGGGGAAGTATTACTTTGGGGAATTAATGAGGAAAAGCAACCCCTAAATGCAGTGGGTTCATCTTCATTAAGCAGTTTGCTGATTTTGCTGTCAGCCCTAAATATCAACTTACAAGTGAACTGAGAAGTCCACTCCCTAAAGTCTCTTGCATATGCACTTACTGTTCATTATTTATCTTGCGGTGCTTGACTCAGCATTAAATTAGCCTCACAGAGAGAAGGGGAATAGCTGTGACTATTTTTTACTTTGAAATGGGAAAAATCGTGCTTCTGTGATAACACAACAAACATTAAACAAAGTGATTTGACGTATACACCTGCCTGAATTTAAGGTCACAGTACACCTCTCAGAAAAGGTAATTTTCACTCTGTTTGCAATAAGATAAGATATGACCTGTGATCCTAACACGATAATCTGAAAAGCCTCAGTTTCCACAGAATGAGATTTAAGAGTGGTACTGCCTATAAGGAATTCAGAAATTATTTTAAAAGCCACTGATGTGCCAAGCCACAAGCCTAGAAAGTAGACCTGAAATACTTTATTCACAGCAATTTTGGGGGGAGTACATCTGTGTATGAAGGAGGTAGTCTGGCTGATACTCCGAAACAGCAAACCCATAAATGCATGGCTTTTATGTGAAATGCATTCCAGTGTAGCATGGCTACAGACTCTGGTGTTCAACGAGTAGAAAAGTCCCTTGTTTTCCCTTATTTCCTTGCATACTTCAGCACTTAAAATAAAAACTGATTGTGATTGTATGAAAATCTTTTCATAAGCATATGTTTTAGTCATACGTTTAAGTAAAACCCTGAAGAAGTGAATTGTAAGTCCACAGTACCTACAGGGAAAATCCTTTAAGCTATAAAACTATTAGCACCAGCCTTGGGGACTTACATAAGCTGACCTACACGTTGCTCTTCCCCTGCAAGGTTCAGAGACAGGGAACCTGTCTCCAAAACTTCATTGGTTCTGCAGTCTACTCAGATAGGGTCACAAAGATGCTCAGAGGGCTGGAGCACCTCTGCTGTGAAGACAGGCTGAGAGAGTTGGGGTTGTTTAGCCTGGAGAAGAGGAGGCTCCAGGGAGACCTTAGAGCCCCTTTCAGTCCCTAAAGGGGGCTACAGGAGAGATGGGGAGGGACTCTTGATCAGGGAGCGGAGCCACAGGATGAGGGGTAACGGTTTTAAACCGAAAAGAGGGGAGATTTAGACTAGATCTCAGGAAGAAATTCTTTCCTGTGAGGGTGGTGAGACACTGGAACAGGTTGCCCAGAGAAGCTGTGGATGCCCCATCCCTGGAAGCATTTAAGACCAGGCTGGATGGGCCTTTGAGCAACCTGGTCTAGTGGGAGGTGTCCCTGCCCATGGCAGGGGGGTTGGAACTCCATGATCTTTAAGGTCCCTTCCAAACCGAACCATTCTATGATTCTATGATTCTATAATTCTATGATTCTATGAAATGTATTTGGGAGAAGGCAAGACCCAACTGGGAGCTGCCTAATGAGTTCCTGGGCAGCAGGAGCTCTTGCCAATGTGAAAGCAAGCCACACCAACAGCTTTCCAGTGAGGCCTTTTTTCTGGGAACTGTGGTTCCTGTCGGTCAGTGTAGGGTCAGGCTTCACACTGGGCACATTACACTATGCTGAAATGTTTTTGACTTCCCAATATAGCTCTTTTGAATTAATGTGGTCAACTGAGTCCTCTTGGAGCAAGCGCTTGCCAAATGCAGAGTTCCTCTGCAAGGTCTTGAGGTATCTGTGAAAGAGGAATGCTGTCGCTAGCTTGACTGCTTCTGAAATTTCAACCATCACTTCAAATGCCATAAAATTGGCCTTTTCCGTCTTGTGAGCACAATTCTCTTGAGGGCACTGAAGCAAGGCAAGTTCATATTTGGGCCTGTATATTGCTCATTCAGGTGATCAGGGAAGAAATCACACTTCATTGGTGATGTGTTTGATCCTACGTCGTATGAAAAGCACAACAGAGACTGCACAACATGATGCTTACCAGCTTCCACCCTGCTCTCTTCTTACCCATATGCTTTAGAGCCTCCCTCGTGCACAGCAGCATCCAAAGAGACATAAACCCTGGTGCAGATTTAAAAGCAGACCCCTGCATTTATGCAAGGTGAGGGGAGCAGAATTACAGGAAAGGTAATGCTGCCAAATATCCCAGTAAATTAAAGTAAGATCAGATCAGATCTCTCTTTTTTTTTTTTTTTTTTTTTTTTTAGAAACGAGAATGGCATTTTCCCCTATTATAAACACAGTAATTCATCTTACTCCATTTTTGTCCCAAAATGTGCTTTATAGGGTGTTTTTTCGCCATTTTATAGCCTGACACGTTTTCAGCATTGATTTGTTTGTTTTTCTTAATGGGTAAAACTGTTGTACTGATGCACCCTGGTGCGGGGTGATATTAACAGTCTGTGGTTCGTGGCTGACACTTGAAAGTGCAGGCATTAAGTGATGGATTAAACTTGTCATTCAAAAGCTCCATCCTGCTTTTATCTGTGGCATGCTCTGTCCTTGATAAAGATTCTCACCAAATCAGAAAAAAATGCTTGGAGTATTCAATAAGAAAAGAGGAGAGATGAATCTGGATGAAAGTGAGAAAATATTTCATACAAGTGATGACTCATCTATTTTTATTTTCCATGTATAATTCCAGGGATGTGTAGAAAGCTGTGACTAGGGGATACCCAATGAAAAAGAAGCAGCTTGGCTGGAATTGAGCACCTAATTTGCAATCAGGCTCTTAATTAGAACACAAACACTGTCAAATAGTAACATTATCACCTATAATTGGTCCAACAGAAAGAAACACTAATTGTGACATTAGCAGCCAGACCGCTTTCAGGCAGGATCTCTGTTAAAATGCAAATACACTAATTGACATGATGAGGAAGATGAAAAAAAGAATGTAATAAAAGAGGCTATTACACTTTATCTGGCAAATGGAAGGCTACTTTAGAAACACTCGATAGCCAAAGAAAGGGCAGGTAGCTTAAGAAAGCAGTGAATGAAATAATGAGCATTGTTGAATCACTGTCTTTGTGTCTGGGACCCAGAGTGATTACCAAGTGATGAGGAAAAGCCAGAATCTACTTTCTGCTTCATTAGTGTAAATTCAAAGGAGCTTCCTTGAAGTCACTACAGTTGAGATTTACAGGCTTTCAAATCTGGCTCCTCAGTTACAAGCTCTGG
This sequence comes from Numenius arquata, assembly GCF_964106895.1. Taxonomy (NCBI): domain Eukaryota; kingdom Metazoa; phylum Chordata; class Aves; order Charadriiformes; family Scolopacidae; genus Numenius; species Numenius arquata. Next base: position 48,996,079 of record NC_133577.1, read on the forward strand.
ATCAAAGTCTTGCTCTTCCTGGGACTCTGAGCAGCAAAGAAGAGAGTAAGGAAATCAACCTATGCCCTTCATAAATCGGATGCAAATTGATCAGCGGTTGTTCGGCCTAACCCTAGGGAGGAAAGATCTTCCTATACAGTCCCAAACAAAATGTACATCGCCATATCCCATTGCCGGTTCCCTCCATATTCTTCCTGCTCAGCTGACGTGTCTAGATCAAAAAATTTGATCCGGGACTGGTCGCCATCCTCAGGTCTCTCTGTAAAATGTTTGTTGTGTAGAGACACTTCGCTTTGAGGCCTTGCCACTGGACCTTGGATCCAACGTATCCCCAGAGTACAGATAACCAGTGACTTGGATTGGGAACTCAGTGGGAGAGGGGAAACATAGATGGCGTCTCCCTCTGTTCTGTACACCACCAGGAGTGCTTTTCCTCAGTAGCAGCTATTTCTTCCCAAAATCTAGCTGAAAAGCACTGTTCTTAAATACGATGTCTTTGCTGATAGCTTGGCTCAGTTCCTCAACAATATTTGTCTCCTTTGGCTTTGCTGACACGCCAACACTCCTGTCCAAATTGCCATCTCCCCATTTGGCTGTGGGAGAAGCCTTCCCAAGGCAGTGTTGCCTGAGGAGATGACACCGTTGACAATCTCAGCTAAGTACAAGCAGAAATGTTAAAACAAAGCAATTGCTGATGCTTTCTCAGTCTATTAAATACCCATCTTGCACTCCTGGTACTCCAATTTCCAATAGTCTTCTGACTGATTTTGGGGCTGCGTGATACTGCTTAGCTCTATTATCCCGGTAATACTTCCCGTGAAATTCTGGCAACGGTTTGCTAGAATGTGAATATGTGAGATTTACTGGGTCTTTTCCAACATCTACACAGTTGCAATTAGAGCCCCAACAGGTAACACAGGTTTCCTGGCACAAATTTGTTAAGGTTTGAGGTGTGTGAGTCCTTTGTCAGCAGAATGTGCTTTCCAGGGGTGTCACACCCTCAGCTCTCGCACACCACTGTGCTGCCACTGAAGTCCCCTGTCTGGCGTCTTCTCTTTCACTTTTTTGCTAGCGCTGAAATGCAGACCTACCAATGTGACTTTTTCCCTCCATTGTAAAGGTTAGTACTGTATTTAATCCCCCCTTCCCTCATCCTTTGAGACTTCCTTGGTTTTCCTGCGCTTTTCAAAATTAATTGCCAGTGACACAGTCAATTCATTAGCTAAATTAAAAACCTGAGAAGCATATTGTCCAGATCTGCTGATCCCAACCTGTCACAGAGTTGTGCAAAGTATTTTCTTACCTGGCCTTCATTAGCAGCTGTATCAGCCAGGCTTCTATTCCGTCCCAAATGTCCTTACCACTCTTCTTGTTAAAGACCAATTAAAAAAGGAGATAAAAAGGCAGCCCAGCAACTCAACCACTGGAGATCCCTCATTGATTTCTTTGCCTCTCTTCATTCCTTAATGGGTCCATTTTCACTTTTTCTCCTTCGATGTATTAACAGCTGTTCCTATTTCCTTTAAAGCCTATTAATAAAGACACCTCTTCATTTTAGTTTTCAGCTCCAACCTTCTTGTGTTTCATGGGAATGAAACAAGATAATACAGTGAGAAAAGTACACAGCTGCATACTTTGATGCACTACCTCATTTCCTTGGGACTGTTAAATAACAGTCTGTTGGGTTGTCCTCGGGCATCTCAGGGTTTTTTTCCATATTGTCCCCATGGGACCAGGTGGCAGAGCCACTTGGGGCTGTACAGCGCCCACACCAGCGACACTGACCAGAAACAAGGTCCCTTTCTCCCTGGTCAGGCTCATCACCAAACCTTCTCCTGCTCAACAGTTTTCTTGGCAAATGTAGTAGAGAAGGCAAAGCCTGAGGTAGAGTGACTGATTCGATTCCAGGCGATGGCACCCACAAAGACAACTGGGGAGTGTGGGAGAAGGCTGCAGTGCGCCAACACACATTTTTTAACTCATTCTGAGGAGAGATCAAAGTTTCTAGTCCTGCCAGCCTGACTTATCATTGGGGCCAAATTTGACTTCCCAGTTAAGACAAAAGTCAGTGAGATACCTGTATAATTTCCAAGATAAAAGAGTAAATTTGAGAAGACATGGTCTACCTTAGCAAGATGCTGGGCATACAGGAATCAATTAAATGGTTCTGTTCCTAGTACCCGAGCTGAAAATCTGAACTGTGTCCTGGGTCTAGCCAGTTAGAGTCAATGGGAGACTTACCGGTCACCAAATGAGCCCAGCATTAGGCTCAAACTGATTGAATCCCAGAGGAAAATACTGGAAACTGAGAACTGTAGAAGTCCTATAGCAGCCACTTCATTTGATGGAAATCTGGTCTGTAGAAGCAGGTAAACAGCCTGCAATAAACTGTTCATAGAGATTTTTTGAACATTTCCTGTGCCCAGCATCCCATTTTCTGCAATAATTGTCATTCTTCTCACCAGCATACGATGCTCAGGCAGAGCAAGATGTGGTGAAGAGGGCAGGTTTGAGGACGTAGCTCTCAATCCATGAATGCGTACATTACTGTGACTACCCACTAGAGTAAAAGAAGAGGTTGAATGCAAAGACCGGTGGCCCATGATTAATTCAATCCACTTAACATTTTTTTCCAGTAAGGAATCTGAGCTCAGAAGAAGTATCAGATCAATTTGAAATACTTCTGTGTTGGATTTTATGGTACAGAACACGTGTCTGTATTTCATTATGTTCCCAGTCATCTTCCTCTTCTAACAAAAGGGAGAGCGAGCCCCAAAGCATTGCTAAAATTTAAAAGTGAAGGATTAGGGTTCACATATTGGGCAAGTGAATCCAAAGGACTGTGAAATAAGAAGAGCGGGGGAAAATGAGGGGAACCCAAAGCCCAGTTGGGGAAGCGCCACCATCTGGGATCGGCTTTGAATTATCCCACCTGTATGAGGCTGAACACGCCACAAAAGTGGCTTTTTTGGGGGGGCGGTATGAAGTAAATTATCTAACTGATCCTTCGGCAATTGCCCTGAAGTTCCTTCCTCAACTCTTCTGTACAGAAAAGATCTCGGTTCCCTTTTCAAGCATCGCGCCTGCAATTACACTCTTTGGCACTGCAATTATGGAGGCATTACACTGTGGTTCTGCTCCACAATAACTGTATATTAACATTAATTTGATATAAGCACAAGAATAACAGCATGACAGAATAATTGTGCTCTAATGATTATATAGTTAAAGTACCTGGATTATAAAAATATACATGCATTAAGTATCAAACTAAAGAGATAATAATAAGTCATTAATTCCTATAGGCAACTTCCAGAAATATGAATGAGTTATGATTAGCTATCCTAAGGCATAGCACTAATGTAATTACAGTAATTATATTCTATTTATTAATGGTAAAAAGGGGGAAATTGTCACATGAACCTTTCTTAAGGCTGTTGTTTTCATTCTGAAATGGAAGAATTTTGTTCAGTTTTTCAGAATGTCTTATGCTCTAAGATTTCTTCTCCCCTACTTCTCACCTTCCCTCCCCCTTCTCCACCCCCCCCAGAGGAAAGACATCCAGGGTTGTTTTGGGGACGTCAGCCTTTAAGGAGGTAAGGAAAGAAGCCAGGAAGGAAAGAATGGGAAGGGAAGGGAAAGGAGTGAAGAAAGGGAAGGATGGGAGGAAAAGGAAGGATGGGAAGATAGAGGGGAGGGAAGGGAAGGAAGGGAGAAAACCGAACAGCTTTTTATCCCTCATCACCTGTACAGAGAAACAGAGCGGGGAGAGGAGAGGCGGGGAACGGGACCCTAGAGCCCCTCACCACAGGCGGCCGGGCTGGGGGGACGGTGCCCGGCCCCGGCGGGACATGCGGAGGTGCGTCTCCAGCCCTGCCCTTCCCAGAGCGGCGGGCCTCCCCCTGCGGGCCGCAAACGGCGGCCGCCCCAGCCTGGAGCCCGGGGACGGCGCTCCCCGGCCCGGCCGGCGGGGCGGCAGGGGGCCGACGGGACCTTTTTTTTTTTTTTTTTCTCAATGAACGCGCCCCCCCGCCGCGCGCCCGGTCTCCGCCCGCCCCGCCCCCGGACATTTGCATAATGACGGCTGCCGCGGCCGGCATTGGCTGCTGGCGGGCGGGCTCGGGCGTGATGTCAGCGCTCGCCGGGTAATGCCTGCGTTGTGGCGGGTAGTTGGAGCCGGCAAAGCCCGCGCAGCGGCGGCTGCGGGCGGACCGGCCGGCGGCGGCCCCGCGCTCCCCGGGAGGACCGGCTTCCGCAGCGGCCCGGCCCGGCACCGCGCTCTCCGGGCGGGCCAGCCCGGCGCAGCGCTCCGCGGGGCGCTGCCGGCCGCTACCGCGGACGGGCGGGCGGGCGGGTCATGGCGGAGGGCAGGCTGCCCGCCCGCCTCCTGGCCGCCTTCTGCCTCGCCCTGAGCTTGGCCCCGGGGGCTGCGGGACCGCGGGAGAGTCCCGGCCTCTCCCGGCTGCAGAGGAGGAGCCTGGCGGTGGACTTCGTCGTGCCGTCGCTGTTTCGCACCTACGTGCGGGAGCTGGTGCTGGGGCCGCCGGGGCGCGCCGCGGCGCGGTGCCGCCTGCGGCTGGACTGCGCGCCTCTGCTGCGCGCCGCCCGCGGGGGGCTACCGCGGGCCGCGCCGCCCGCCCTCCCCGGCAGGCCCTCTGCGGCCGGGCGGCGGCTGCGGCGAGCCAAGCAGCTGGTGCTGGAGGTGGGCGAGGGCAGCCTGCGGGACGGCTGCGTCGGCGAACCGCCGCCGGGCTCCGGCGGGGCGCAGCTGGAGTTCAACCTCACCGAGCTCTTCGCCTGGTGGCTCCGCGCCGGCGACGGGCGGCTGCGGGTGCGGCTGATGCCCGAGCGCCGCGGCGCCCTCCCGGGCAGCGAGCGCGGGCTGTCAGCGGCCATCCGCGCCGCCCGCCCCCGCCTCCTCTTCCACGTCTCCGCGGCAGGTGAGCCGTGCGTTGCATGCCGGGCAGCGCCCCTCGCCCACTCCCGCCGAGCCCCCCGCGGGCGCGGAGTCCCGGCGGTGCAGTGTGCCTTCTCCACCGGGACACACGTCCGGCCCCTCCGCGCCGTAGCCCCGCTCGCTGCCAGCCCGGCGGGTGCGGGAAGCGCAGCTCCTCCGAGCGTTACCGGCTTCCCCGATCGGCTTGGCCTTCAGGGCTGCGGTTTACCGGTGCAAAACGTATCGGAGGGGAGAGGGGGGAGGACACGACTTTTGCGTAGCCAGGAGGACTATTTTGAAAGCGTTGAGGGATTTTTACAAAATGCCAAGAGTTGGCTTGTGCCGGGCAGCCGCAAGCAGGACCCAAAGGTTGAAGTGTCATTAGTCTAAGGAGAGCAAGATCAGGTTCTTTGAAACTTAGAAATACCATCTTAAAAAAAATATCAACTTTCTCAAAGTGCTGCAAGTGAGTCAAGGTTATGTGCAGATAGACCTCAGGGAGCAGCAGAAACATTTCCAAAGGTGGGACTGAGCAGCAAATTTGAATGTTAATGCTATTGAGTATTGGTGTCAATGTTATTAGTCTTCTTTAAACATGTAAGGTAATGGCTGACAGATCAACCTTCAAGAAGCAGGCTTTCCTGAGTTTCACGTATCTGGAACTGAGTAAATTTCTATCCCTTTGAAAACCACAGAGGATCCTTTGTGAACTGCACTGTATCTGCTACAGTAAGACAAGTTGTACATCTGAGGAAGCTCATGTAGCACAGGTACTTCTTCTTGTGAAGAGAGAACCTGGGTTAAAATTTTGGTTCTGGACAGCAGTGATTTGCAGTCAGAGTATGGGGCAGCTCCGTTACCTCAAATCAACTCTTCTGCTTTGGGCCAGCAATCCAGAAAGATTTCCATTCTGTGTGTGCATTGTACCTTTAACACAAGCTCTGATTCAGGCTCTCCCACTAAAAGAATATAATACCTAGAGGACTGCAGGGCCAAATAATTTGTGACAGTGAGTTAAGTTAGGTAGCTTTTATGAAGCTGTGTAGAAGTCAGTGTTGTGTCCCTCAGTAGCCACCTACGTAATGGACCACAGAATATACTTAAATAAATTCACAAGAGGTGACAAGTCAGTGCTGAGCTTTGAATACAAAGTTGGAGCAACTGATTTTTTGATGCTTGGCTGAAAAGCTGGGCCAGCAATTTGAATAACTACAAACTGAACCCATCATCCCTTGCTGGCTGAAATGAAAATCAAAGCAGACTGTCAGAGCAGGCTGGGTGTGAGTCAGTCTTACACTTGGGGCTGAAGTGAGATACCTGGGTGAGCTCTTCCTGTGTCAGTTCTGGCAGGGATAACGCAGAGGCACTCTCTACCACAAGGTGGCTAGGTGAGGCCAACACACACTACCTTTTGGCAGGTCTTGCCTTGCTACACTGCAGTAAAAAAAGAATAATTAATAAAAAATGAAGACACCAAACTCGACCATCTCTTTTTTTTTTTTTTTTTTTTTTTTTTCCCCCGTTTGGGGAATTTCTTGTGAGTAGCAGTAACTTTGCTTTACAGATCTCCCTCTTTGTCAGCAAAGATACAGCCTTAGCTTTTAATGCCACCTTAACTCTGGTGCTTATAGCAATAAGGGAGCTGGAGGCCGTGCAGTTGTCTTCTTTGGGATTGAAGGTGTGGAGATTTTTAACCTGGGTGAAGGGTATACATGTAAAGTAACCGGTGCTCTGATCTTATGAATACAACACAGATGGAGCTTTAACCAAAGTTAGTAAAACCCACAGTCTATGGATGTTGTCTGTTATCTCATTGTTGAGAAGAAATGCATGTCTTTCCAGATAGATAAGTAGTAGTTAGCTATGCCTCTGTAAAATTGTGTTGGAGACAAAGCTCTGCCGTTCTTACGGCAACAGTCATGCAAAGACAGTCACAGAATCATAGAGGATGCAGGAACAGGAGAAGCAGAGGGATCAGAAGGAACATGGACTTCATGTAGCTATATCACAGTAATAACTTCTCCTAGCAACTGTTCATAATCTTCTGTAAAAAACCTAGTCTTTTCTTTAATTCTACACCAAGGTTGCTAATGTGCTTAAGTTGTGTCACTACAAAACTGTATCTGTGGTTTTCTTGCAGTGACACCTTAGTATAGTTACACTTGTACATGGCTTTGCACTAGATTTGTAATGTGGGCTTGCTAAAAACATTAAAGATCCATTCTTTCTGCTTTGCGAGGTGCTGCCTATGTGAACACCATGTGTTACTACCGTGCTTGAATTTGTGCCTTGTAGCCCTACCGACAGCAGGATGTGCTGACACAGTGATAACAGCATGAACAGCATCCACCAGCCCCTAAGTGTGCAAATTCCAGCAATTATTAACACCATTGCAGCTAATGTGTATGGGGCTTAACTAAAGCCCTTCCTAAGGCAACTGAGCCTTTCCTTCACTGCTTAAGCTAATTGGAAATGGATTTCAAACAACACAATCCTCCCATCAACAATGTAAAGCTGCTTCACTTATGTTGACATACTTAGATTACATACTTAGATTTTTTTTTTTTTTTTCTCTCTGCTGGAGATACCTGGGATTGCAGTACTTCCCAGGAAAAGATATAATTACCTTGCTAAATTATTTTTGCCAAATTATCCTCTGTGCGAATGGAGAACAAATTATATTTTAGGATGAGAAAAAAATTACAAGGGGGGTGAATTCCCATTCACCTTAAGGGTGACAACATAGTCCTGTAAATAATGCTTTATCCTGTTTAACTGTTACACTCTCTGATGCTGGCTCAAAGATATTTAACTGGAGTGAACCTTTTCCCTTTTTAACAGCATGTTTGCACAAAGCGTAAAGCAATTTGTCTCAGTGTGTTACTGAACAATTAGTAAAAGATGTACTTATTGGACTGCTGTTGTTTAACAGACAAGCTATAAAGTTCCCAGGAATTTCTACAGGGCTCTCCTGCAAATGCATCAATACCCGATTTCTCTCACACTCTCATCCTCATGGGAACAGAGCATCCTGCAAGAAAAAGCTTCCATTTAGAGAAGCTGTGGTCTTCAGCTCATCTACCATTTCTGTGTCAGGTTGGCCTTTTCAAAATTGGGAAAGAGAGAGTTTTCCTCTCTTGGAAGTGCTTTCAGAATTAATAGTGGCTTCCTCTCCTTCCCCCAGTGCTTCTCTGGGACAAAAATCAAATTAATTTAAATCATTTCTTTGTAAAAACACACAAGAAAATGCAGAAGAAGAGAGGGGCAGGCTCAGAGAGGGCTGGAGTGCTGTGGATCTCCAGATCTTTAGGCGAGCATTCCAACTACGAGGTTGCTGTTGACTTTGCTGTCATTGTCTTTGGTTTTGACTGGAAATTCCATGCTACCTCCAAGGAAACCTTTCCCAAAAGAATTTAATCAAAACCAGTGCATTGTCATGGGAAACTGAAAAGCTAGCAAACCTTTCTGTCAGAAGAGTCCTGAATAGTTTTAGTTCTGGTCTTACAGGACTTGTTATCTCATGTCAAAAAACAGTGGGTCTCTGTAGCGGTGTACTCTCTGGATAGGTTATTGAGTGTTCTTGGAAAAAATCCTAAATTGTCTCTGTATTGAGAGTATCAATTAAAGAACTGTCTAAGCAGTTCTTCTCCTCCCCCTTTACTCTACCCTGGTGAGGCCGCATCTGGAGTGCTATGCCCAGTTCTGGGCTCTCCAGTTCAAGAAGGACAGGGAACTGCTGGAAAGAGTCCAGTGGAGGTTACAAAGATGATCAAGGGGATGGAGCATCTCTCTGATGAAGAAAGGCTGAGACACCTGGGTCTGTTTAGCCTGGAGAAGAGAAGACTGAGAGGGGACCTCATCGATGCTTACAAATATCTAAAGGGCGGGTGTCAAGAGGGTGGGGTCAGGCTCTTCTCAGTGGTGCCCAGTGACAGGACAAGGGGCAACAGGCACAAGCTGGAACCCAGGAAGTTCTGTCTGAACATGTGGAAAAAATTCTTTCTTGAGGGTGCCCGGAGAGGTGGAGGAGTCTCTTTCTCTGGAGATATTCCAAACCTGCCTGGATGTGTTCCTGTCCAGCCTTCTTTAGGTGACCCTGCTCTGGTTGGATTAGATGATCTCCGAAGGTCCCTTCCAACCCCTACAATTCTGTGACTCTGATCAGCACTGACTGTCCCTTGCATGACTGATCCTCTGCAGCTGGGCTAAAATTACTTCCAGGACTTTTAAGATCAGATAGGGTGCCATGTGTGGTTCAGAGGTCTTGTGGGGGCCTACTTGGCAAATCCATCCCACAGTGGGTAGGCACATCCCCCGGTGTGGGTAGGCACAGAGTTGTGTTAAGTCCAAGCTGAGGGATCTACGCTCGTGTGGTCTCCACAGTCATCCAGAGCCCTTGTGTCCTAACCCTGCATTGGCGTTTGGATTTTGTCGTGTTAACGTCACAGATAACCAATCCACTTACTGTAGGGCACCTGAGCCACAAATGTTGCTAAATAGGTTTCTTGTGAGTTTACTCAGGAAGTTTAATAAGCTGAAATGGCCATAAAATAACTTCCCATGAGAACTAATTGCTACTTACATATGCAAAGGTGGGAAGCATATGTTAAAAAGGGGCATACAGGGATGAAAATGAGTCATTCCTCCCTCTAAAGGTCAATGTACTTTCATTCATGAAATAGATTTAACATTCCAATTATATTTTTTAAATAGCAATGCATAACTTTTCATCCTCTGGCTAGGCGAAATATTACTCCTGCTCTGTGGCCTTCATCTAAAATTTTATTAACTTGCCACATGTATTCTCCCTGAAACTGTCTGCATTCACTACATACCAATGCTATTATAATGCTGAGGCAATTAGGTTTTACATCTTTAGGGTACTGCTACCACACACCTGAACCCATTTGCAGGAGGAACCCTTTGCCTAAAGATCAGAGAGAACTTCAGACTAGATGAAAATGTGGTTTTGAAGGTGGACATTTTGTAAACAAAAATCAGAACTCCTGATTCTGAAGGATTTTTCTGAAGGAATTTTCAAAGCTGAAATTTGACTCTAGTAAAATCTGCAGGATTCTTTCCACGTATTTAAGAAGCACCAGCATTTGATCAAGGTCTCTCAGTTGTATTTCGCTTTTGTTATTTTTTGCTTTTGTTTTTCTGCTTTCAAAGAACGAAGTTTGGAGTTGTGCCATACTGAGCAGAAAGCTGGTAAAAGATGACAGTAGCTTCCCAGTTGCTCTCTGGTTTTCTCTCATCCTCGACTGTATGCGACATCTGAGATCTGATCTTGCTCTTCTGATAAACCAGCGGCAAAACTTGGTGAATAAGGCTGAGGCATTGCAGTAGGGCTTCTGAAAGGTTTTCATTTTAGTGCGAGTGTGTTTGCTCTTTTCTGCTGGGGTTTTGCACTTTGCCTCAGCTGTTAGGCCAGCTTTCCTGGGCCAAAGCTTAAGGACAGGCTTGAGCTGCACTTGTGTTTACTGTAGACATGAACTAGTCCAAACTGAGCTTTTCCTTTTCTGCCCTTGGATTGTCACGGGTGCCAAAGTGCTTCATGTTGATTACCAGTTGCTAAATCACAGCAAATTCTAGGTGTGCTAGAAGCATCTTTCCCAGTCCTTCCTGCCCTAGTATTAGGTCTGTAGCAACTCCCTCCAGACCACCAGTCACTGGTGCTCTCCAGAAATTTAGTTAGTTATTATTTAGTTAGAAATGTGGATTTAGTTAGTCTACAGAGCTTCTTCTTGAACTGTATGTGCCTCTCAAAGAGGAAACTGATGGGTTTGCCTGGCTTTGTAGTCCTTCCTGGTCCTCCCCTGTTCCTGGCCAAATCACTGACCTACTCCATCAGCACCGAGGAAACTCGTGGCATATGACTCTCTTGACTGATGGTGCCTTGTTTGCTGTTTCCACGCTGACCACAAAAAATTTGGGATTTACAAATACGTTGGCATAGATTTGGCAGATAATGTTAGAAATGATGCTTGGTCTTTAAGTGGTTCACGGAAAATATGCTGCCATCACTACTCCACATGGTTTCGCTTGGACCAGAGTCAGGTGGTGTCACTGCTCATGGATGAGAGTCAGGATTATGCACAATATTTTTATGATTTCCAGGTATGTTTTCTGCAAATTTTGTGTACTTTTAGGCTTACTGTTCTTATGAATGTTCTTATTTATAAGCAGGTTCAGTAAAATATCCATAAACAAACACCAAAAGGGGCACAAGTATCAGTTTATTATGTTTTGTTTTGTTTTTTTTTTTTATTTGAATGAGCATTTATGGCACACTTTAAAAAGATGCTTTCTCTAAATTTGCTGTGCTTCTATTTCCCCATCCTTAAAACCAGGGAATAAATACCTGCAGCAAAGAAGCGCACTGGGAGACTGAAGTGCGTTATTATACAAATGCAGAGGAAAACTTTAAAATCAAAGGTGTTTTTGCAGTGTATGATTGAATTGTATCCTGAAGTAATCTGGTCATTCGCTTCACTGCACATCTGACATGAACATTACATGATAGGAAACAGCATTTGTATTTGTGGTCATGTTTGTGAATTAACCAAAAAAAAGTAGAAAAAGTGAGGGAGATTGGCAGCATTTAGCACTTACTCCAAAATTCCCAAATAAATGAGCCTCACCATAGTAAAGAAGGTATCATCTTTTCAATATATCAGCGCTGGTTCATTTGGGGTGATGGTGCCTTGGGAGTCCAAGTTGTGATTTTCTTCCAAAATTCAGTGCTGTGCCTGGGCATTTCCTGTCTTTAATTATCATACCAAAGCATCCACTTGGGCTACCCAGAACTAGAGGACTGAGACCAGGAGATCTACTCTTTGGCACAAGTGATTTACCTAATGACAAACAGCAATTCAGGTTGCCCGCTTTCCAAATCTCCTTCTGTCCACTGAGCCACAGCGTCTGTTTCCTGAGAAGCCACTTCTGAGCTCAGTGGGGCTGCTGAGACCGCAGTGCTGAGCGGAGAAAGGTCCTTTATGAAATATGCCACATTTGTCTTGCTTCTCTAATTCAGAAAAATTTGGTTGGAGAAAAATGTCATGGAAGCATAAATGCAGATTTGATAAGTCTGACCTTTCTTTTCTTGTGAACAATAAATGTCAGAAAGCTTAAAATGACAAGCTGGAATGGCTGGAGGTTATTTATGTGTTTAAATATTTAGGCAAGAAACACATTTTGAGACTAAAGTCTAATTTACATGAGTATTTTGATTTATGACTGAGGCGGCGTAGTAGCTTCATGGTTGTCACTATCCTGCTTAGCGTGGTTACTCAGAAATTCCCTGTGACAGCATAGATACGACTTAAGATATCTCTGCTTTCAAAAGCTTTAAACTATGTCTGTTGTAGTGAAGGAGAATAATCTTCACTTCTTATTTGTGTAGGATCTGACATGTGGTTGAAGTGTTCTAGCTGTATCCAGTAGAAAGAGCTGGTTACCAGCTGCAAACAGACTCCAGACTAGTTTCTAACAACAGGCCTTTTAAAGAAGGGGGTAAATTCTTGTACAAAGGTGGACTTGATGATGGAAAAATAGGTACTGAACGTGAAGTGATCCTCATGGTGTGAAAACAGCATCTTGGGTAATATTTTGCATTTTTTTTTCCTTTTGCCGAAGAACTTCAACGTTTTACAAAAGGTAGGTGCAAGAATTGCGTTCTGCTTTGACTTCCAGCTTAATTATCTTGCAGTATTGGGTCTGTCATCAGTGACTATGGCACAGAGCGAGCAGGGAAGAGGGGAGAATCCCTGGAGGTATTTAAAAGATGGGTAGACGTAGTGCTTAGAGATATGGTTTAGTGATGGTTTTTGTCAGTGTTAGGTTGATGGTTGGACTAGATGATCTGAAAGGTCCCTTCCAACCCAGGCAATTCTGATTCTATGAGGAACTGGGCTTGTAAGAGGCTTGTACATACACAGCTCTGCCATCGACACGCCGTGTGCCATTAAATACTTCCCTTTCTGGCAGATACTTCCTTTGCAAAGCAAAGGTAGTTTTGACTGCTTTTGAACTCTGTTGGTAGAAGGTGCTGGTTTTTTCATGGATTGCTAGTACTTTTGCTTTCTAAAAACCTCAATAAAGACAATAAGTTGCAGGATGAACTCTGAGATTTCTAAGGGAAAAGCCCGAACATACTGATTTATTTCCATCTCTCCAGTGCTAATCATAGGACTGCTATTTTCTTCATTTCAGTGATAGCAAACTTCAGAAACTTAAAAATGCCATCAATTTGGTTTGATGTTACAAGGGAATGAGTTTCTGGGTTTGGAAAAATTATGAGCCACACCTTTGACTGTTAAAGCACCGCTCTGTCTTGAAGCTAAATAGTAAAATTTAGATTTGCTGTGTGAATATTTTGTGAGACTTTGGCCAGGGTTACTGTAGCCCCACAAAAGGTGAGGGAGAGTGGGATAGGCTATGCTTCCTCTGCCTGTGGCCAGCTGGCCAGTATTTTAGCAGGTGCAACTGGGCACAATCTTCATTTGCAGTGAGGAACTGCAGGTGTTGGTTTCTGCTGGCTCGTGGGGGCTACTGAGCAAACTGAGCACTGGCTGCCCTGGAAGAACCTAAGAATGTGGAGAATGTTGTGGATGCAGTGGGAGAAGGTTTGTCCTTTATGGCTTCCTACGTAAGGTATCAGGAATTAACATGGGATGGGGGATCTGAGATTGTTTAAAACTTCGGTGGCTTGGTTTTTTCTTCTTGGGTTACAGATGGCAAAGTGGAGATACTCGGCAGGAACCTTTCATACAAATGGTTCTAGAAATGTGGGATATCTCCTTCATAGCTTGTTTCTAGCAACTCTTCAGTTTAGTTTGCAAATCTTGAAAGTCTTTCAGTGATAGTCCAATGTTTACATCAAGGCAGAAGAACTACCTTTGCTGCCCAAACCAGGGCTATGCTGAATGCCTTTCAGACTGGGAATTCCCCTGTAGTAGGGCGCTGAGAAGGAAGAGGTGCAGGCTCTTTCTGCAAGCTTCTCTTTCTTACAGACAAGCAACTGCCTCTGGTCTCATATCTTATAAAACCTTGTGATGAAAGAAAACCATCTCTGAGTTACAAGGTGGGCAGTGGGAAGGAATCATAGAATGGTTTGGGTTGGAAGGGACCTTAAAGATCATGGAGTTCCAACCCCCCTGCTATGGGCAGGGACACCTCCCACTAGACCAGGTTGCTCAAAGCCCTATCCAGCCTGGCCTTGAACACCTCCAGGGATGGGGCATCCACAGCTTCTCTGGGCAACCTGTTCCAGTGTCTCACCACCCTCACAGGAAAGAATTTCTTTCTGAGATCTAATCTAAACCTCCCCTCTTTCTGTTTAAAGCCGTTACCCCTCATCCTATGGCTCCACTCCCTGATCAAGAGTCCCTCCCCATCTCTCCTGCAGGCCCCCATTAGGAAGGGGGTTAGAAGATGGTTCTGTGTAAGGTGAAGAGCAGGGAACACTTGGTGGTGAGTGGGGGTGGGGGAAAAGCAGGGATATGGCTGTAGCAAGGTTGGGAGTATGGTGTGATATGGCTGTGTGTGGGTTCTTGTGCAATGTATTTCTTAACGTCTGCTAGGAAGAGGTAGTACCAGTCTAAGCACATCCCGAATGATGTGAAGTATGTACTGAATGATGTGTATCAGGAGGCTTATTGGAAATGGTGTTTTCTCCATATGTCATACTCTTTCTAGGACTTTCATGTTACTGAAGATTTCTTTCCAGCTCAGTTTTGAAAGCTCCTGTGGTTTTTCTGGATGCAGTCCTGTAGTACCTGTGACACAGAGCTGAGGATCTGTGACTTCTCCTATTAGGAATCTGATCCTTCAGAGCTCTGCGAGTTGCAACAGACCTCTAGTTACAACCTGCACATTGGCATTCTCCTGCTGCTTCTACTGGCCTGTTAACTAACGGGCTATCTCAGATGCATCAGGATGTCTGGGCTTTTTATAGCCTCTTTCACGTTAGACTCTCAAAGTACTTTAAGCCTTATCACCCTGGTGACAATACTAAGCCTTATTATATCTATTTTACAGAGAGATCGTAGAAGCCAGGGATGGAAAAAGCTTTATTTGATTATGTTAGACTGCAAGTGCTGAATACAATTTTCTCATATAGAATATACTAAATAGTGATGTCTCTCTCTGCTTCAGCCAAAAGGCCAACAAAGAACAAGAAATCAGAGTTGAGAGGCTCAGTAACTCACTGGAAATGCTGCAGCAGTTATTGGCAAAACCACCTTTGAGAATTCTCTGCTCCGCACTGTATTTGAGACACTTGTCTTTCAAATAATTCTGGTTTTCTCACATTCCACACTTTTTACAGTATTGTTTGCTTTTTATTTTTTATTTTTGGGAGCATCTGTGATCTGCCGAGCCTCTTCCCGTCTTCAGAAATCTCCCTGTGGCCTTTCCGTTCTTAGGGCAGCGTATGTCAGCATTAGAGAGCATGATGCAGTGGTTATTTCTGAGGGACATTTCATTATTGATGCTAATTAAACTTGAAACTAATGAGAAAGGATTACTTTTCAGGGCTGGAGAGGAGGCCAGAATAGTTATTATAGGTTAATTATTCTTCTAAAAGACTCAGTTTAAGTAACAATTAATTTTGTCAAATTTTTTTTCTTATGTTCTACAAGAGCCTTGTTTGAAGAGGATTCGGAATATAATTGCTGCACTGACCTCATCTAGCTCTCAATCAGTAATATCTTTCCATCAGCAAAAGGTTAATAAAATCTTTAAGGAAAGGAATTCTCTGCCTTATCTGTGTGTAGACGATTCAGAATAGGCCTCCCTGCAAGTATTTCCTATTACCCTTCTGCATGGTTTCCTTGGCATACTTTTAAGATTTGAAAAATGTTGGATTCCATAAAGCTTACAAATTTAATGGTTGCTTTGCAAAATAGGGGCATCATGGAGGCAGAAAGTGAATCTGTCAGGGCTGGCTTGAGACTTGGTATGTATGCCAGAACCTGCTTCCCTTTGGTTTTAAAGGACTAGAGCCTGCAGTCAACTTTAAAAATCTCTCCCCACTTTACAGGGCACTGGGAGGTCCGTATGATCATAGAATTGCCTGGGTTGGAAGGGACCTTTCAGATCATTGAGTCCAACCATCAACTCAACACTGGCGAAAGCTATCACTAAACCATATCTCTAAGCACCACAACTACCTGTCTTTTATAGACCTCCAGGGATGGTGATTCCCTCACTTCCCTGGGCAGCCTGTTCCAATGTTTGATAACACTTTCAGTGTAAAAAAATTTTTCCTAATATCCAATCTAAAATAATAACCCCCATCTGTCAGTTGTTGGTTAAAGTTCTGGCTTGTTTTATTGTTCATACATATTTGGTAACCAGTAGAAAGAAGACAGCCTAAAGGCTCTTTTGACATTATATTGGTGATGAAGATGAGACTCTTCATGCCGAGCACCCTGACCTCTGTGCTAGGGGAGCTCTAATGATTAGTATTTGCTGAGTAACCAAGGAAAAAAGGAGATGAGGCTTGTTTTGCATACGAGCCAAGGTTTCTTTCTCACTGGGAAGTGCTATGACTTTTGGTGTGGAGGACGCACACTGGTCCCCTTTGCTCCTTCCCAGCTCTCGTGTCCTTGCTTTCTTCCTCTTGGCTCTTTGTAGGGATGAGTAATGGCTTCAGAGTGTTGCAATACTGTGCTCCAAAAAGGAAAAGGCAGAGCTGGATTAGTGATATTATGAATGCAGAAACCTGACTAAAATGTTTTTGGACAGGGAGGATATTGGTCTTTATTAGCTGTAAATGTTAGGGCAGTTTATGTGCTGCATTAACCAGTTGCCTGATACCTTCTGCCAGGGTACCTCTTTGCAGAATAGAGCTCTTGTATTAACGGAAGGGCTGTGAAGGCAAATGTCCATTTTTGAAGGTGATGCTGTGAGCAACAAGAGCTCAAAAGGACACTGGGAGCGCATAGGAAAGCCCCACAGAGCTGGGGTCATTTACCTACTAAGTGCACGTTGCAAGGTACTAAGTGCCCTTAGAAGTGCACCGTTCACCAGTCCTGGGTTCTAGAAAAGAGTTAAATCCTCCATCTGGGCAGTGGTATCAAGTTCAGTGAGAAAAAAAATCCTCTGAGTAATCACTCTTGCCACGGGACTCTGCTTAGGCCAACTTGTAGGATTTTTGATAATATTTGAAGTGCTGAGTCCCTTTTGCAGTTAAGGTTTTAAATCACACAAAGATTGATCAAAAGCCCAATGTTTCCTTCTCTGCCTCACCAGCCTACTGTCCTTTATCTCCTGAAACAAAGCAGCATTAACTTTTAAGATCTGATTCAATAACATTTTATGGATAATAATTATGACTGATATTAAGCCTTCAGCAACCAGTCTGTATGGAGACTTAATGTATTGAGGTTTATTACCAGTGTAACCTATCTTTTTACATCGGTTGTAAAGCAGTATCAACTATACCGATAAGAGGAAAAAGAAATATCAATGAACTATTTGCCTCTGCTTCTCTGCAGGGTGTTCGTATGCTTCCCACTTAATATTGCCAGCACGGTGGGAGTTTGCTGGTGAAGAGTTTTTGTTCACAGAGTCTGTTTGTGCAACTGCAGAGTTGTGATGAATGAATGAACGAGTGAATGAATGAGCTGCAGAAATCCTATCCTGGTAAAAGGAATCCATCAGTGGATAGACCCCGGAGACCAGTTGCTCATCCTTTCCCTTTTAATAAGTGTGTGAATTCAAAGTTTTCAGAGATGCTATTTAGAGACGAGATCCACAACTTCCTCTGAGGCTTACCCCAATAATGGAAGTTCTTGAATGTATGAACCTTCTTTAGACAACCCATATTAGTGATTTTTTTTTTCCCTCAGAAGTTTCCCTGATCTCATTGGGGCATAGTTGTATGTATACGTGTCATGACTGTTTCTAGAAATCGTCCCTGAAGCAAACTGAAGACTTTTGGTTGAGCAAAAGCAAGCTCTGGTAGTTTCTAAGTGCTGAAGTGCTGTGCACAGTGGTCTCATATAAATTATAATATGAGAAAGGAAACTTGGCCTAGTTTCCATACAGGGTCGGCAGGGGAAGTTCTATCGTGTTGGTACTGAAAAAGTCATCTGAAGGACTCATGACTGGGTCCTTCAGCAGCTGAACCTTGTGATGTTCATGCGTCATTAACTGTAACCGTACTATATAGTTACCTTTTTTGCTTTGCTCCTCCTCATAACTTTCTGTAAAAGGAAATCTACCTCCCTGGTAAGTTCAAATAAGATGCTGTCTGCTTGTGTCCTTTTTGCCTTTTTGATGGGAAAGCAGAAGGGAATTCTGAAGTGCTCTGGGACTACATGGAGGCCTTGCTTTGACATCTCTAAATATGTGAGTAATGGGGTGCTTAGAACTGATTTTACGTGTGATGGATGCTCAACAATAAGGAATCACAAATTGTGGGCAGCAGAGCTTGGAGAGGAGAGCTGCTCAACAAGATTAATGGGAAGGGAGACCTTTAGTGTAATGAAAGACACAGTTCGGGCTTGAAAACAGACAATGACACACTAGATCAAGTCTTGAGGAGTTGGACAGTCAGGTTTCCTCTGCAGGCAGTAATTCTATGCATTTGTAGAGCTCCATCCTATGTAGGAAATGCAGAATAGCTGTGAGACCAATGGACTGTAATTCTCACTTCACCCAGGAGTAAGTACACTGGCAGACCAAGGGATTGGATTGTCTGAGGGTTATCTGTCAAGCTGGTGATAAGGATGTTGAAGGACACTTAGAGATTTCTTTGTGTTCTAAGAAATGCAGGCCAATGAGATAAACAGGATGAGACTACAGTAGAACAGAGCTGGGTCTGAGCGCTGGAGGGTTTATTTTGCAACCAAAATACACTTCTTTTAAGTATCTCACTGAGCATGTGGTGTAAGGTTAAGGCTGAAGTCAGCAAGATCCTCCTTCAATCTCATCTAGGAGGCCAAATTTTCCTATGCCAGTGAAATATAATTTAAAAAAAACACACCCTAGGCCTCCTTTCAATTAGATAGTTAATAAAAGTTTAAAGGTGTATTTTATTACTAGTAGAAATATCAAGTTTAAAGGACAACAAATAACTGAGTATTTTTATTGAAATAATAAAAAAACCCAACCAGGTCAAAGTGTAGCTCATCTTTCCAGCTCACTGCAAGTTGCAAAATGTTATTAACCCTGAATCTCATGACTAAGGGGGTATAAGCAAGGAACAGAATTAGCAAAATATTAGTGGAGCTGGCTACGGTATCATTGTTATGACTGCAACTGTTATTCTCTGTCTCTGGCAAGGATAATAGTGTGTGGAAATGAAGCCAGAAAACATGTAAAATACATTTAAATATAGAGGACAAACCAGCAAATAATAACCGGACCAGTAATCAGATGCAGAAGGCCTTATCTGTAAGTACAGTGGCTTGAAAGATGGCAATGCTGGTAGGTAAACATTAAGAGGACTATGAAGCTGAGAATAAATAGAGCAATATCCTCTAAACAGTAAAGAGCTGGAGCATAAGACCCTGGAAAGACATTCAGGACTTATTGCTTGAGAAAGATCCCTAAAGCTGTCAAGCAGATGTGCAGCTGGTATGTAGATGACTCGCTGGGATGTTGACTGAAATGGTAGGAGAAATAAATCAAAGGGGATTGCATTAGTGTAACTGAAGGCAGTATATTACTTTGCTTTGAAGTATAGTGTCCTGTGGAGAAAGCAATGACTGTCATCCCATAAGAATGATCAAACCGAGCAGAGACAGGTCCCAGATTTAGGCTTTAGCATAGGCAGGGGTTTCGCTTCCATGCAGTCATAATTTCCAGGTTTTCTTGAAGGTGTTGTACTGGAGTTTGATGGGAGGCAGAAGGGGCTGATTCTAAGCCTATGGAAGCCAGTGGCCTCTTCCCATTGTACCTAACTCCATTCTCCTCCTCTCAGGTACGGCCAGGCTGGGCAAGAGCCACCTTTCCTGCTCTTTGTTACCAGGCAGTCTGCTGTCAGTGCACAGGGAGACAGAGCGCACCTCATTTTTTGTGTCAGAAGATAAGAAATAGAGCTTCTTTTCAATCTGGCGTTTCTTGTCAGCACTTAAAGTCTAGATGGTAAGCAAAAGAAGACATTGGTGCTAAGCTTAGTGACCAAACCAGTATAGTTTGTGCTGTCTGTGTACAGGCCAAATGAGCATGTGAGATGATGAGAGCCCCTGTTCTTGAATTCTTACTGTCTTGTGGAAGGGATTTTTGGGCATAAACTGTTCCACTGTAGCATGGGTGTCAGCTATTAAAAGCCTCTTGCTGTAGCCAACTCTTAGACCTTTGGCATCCTATGTCTGATGTTGAGTTGGATGAAAAAAAGGGAATCATCAGCCCAATAAGGGGAGTGAAGGAGTAAGAGCATCCTAGAGCAAGCAAAGGGTCTCAGCTCTCCAGAGTCCGGTGGCAGGAGGAAAGCACTTGTCAGGCTTATCAGAATATACCTAAAGAAATGGAAGGTTCTGATAGTCACCTCTTAAAAACTTTACATCTGCTCTTTATTAAGCGTTGCATCTGTGAAGACCTAGTTTCAATTTTTTTTACCTTTACTTAAAATGTCATTGTGTTTGGTTTACCTCAAGGTACTGTACAGCACAAACAGACCAGGTGGGGCTCCTAACTGAGGATAAACACCCTTCCCCTTTTCTATCTACCTTCCATGCTACTGTGGTCATGCCTTCATAGTAAGGCAATTTTACGTGGTATCCCAGATGTGAAATGAAAAAGGTTAACAAATTTTCCCTTTCTGCCCCATGAAAATGTTATCAGTATATGATACTAACATTATTTCAAATATGCTTTTGTCACGTAAAAGTGTGGAAATAAGTTATTTTAAAATATAGGGTAAAAGAATTAGAAGGGGGGAAATGAGGCAATATTCTTTCTGAAAAGAAGTAGTCAACTAACTTGAGATCTCCATCTGAATGGAGAACACCAATTTTTACTCAAGAAGCGACAGAAAATGCCTTGTTCCTGCTTCTCAAATCTGTTCCAAAGTATCTGTGGTAGTCAAACCCATCAGCAAACATAAAGGGCTGAAGTAGTATGATGTTGTCTCTTATCATGTCTTTTATCATAATTCTCTATCCTTTCTCCAGAAGCACTTGGGGATGGTGGACTGGGGTCCAGATTAAAATGCTTAAGGAAAGGAAAAATAACAGGAGGGTCAGATGTATTAAAGCCACATCAGCAGAATTATCAGAAGGAAGAGCAGGCAAAGTACCTAAAACATAATGAAATTTCTCATCCAAACTAGTTTACAACTAATATGGAAGTGCCTTTTAATCTCCTGTGCCCAGAAGTCCCTTCCAACCTCAACCATTCTGTGGTCTGTGACTGCAGACATCATCAAATAGGATTTGGCCAGGCTTTTTTAGGGCAGCTTGAGCTGTGCTGTGTTACCCTGTGATACGTTTTCTTAACTGTATTATTCTGTCTTTTTGTCAATGCCAGCAATCTGAGCATTTCTACTTGGAATATTGTGCTCGGATTTATGGTACTCTGCATACGTGATGGCTCACTGTGCACATCAGCAGGATAAAGCAGTGTCTCTCATTAGGATAGTGACATTTTTTGACAAGATCATTGAATCTGGAGTCATGTGTGGGTTCTCTAACAGCTTTAGGGCACGACTTGGGTGTCTGGTTGTTACACGGGACTAGTATTTGGTTCACTCACAGAGACAACAGGTCAACCAATTGACACCTGCCCACTCTGTTGACAGACCAGTGAACCTACTGCTGTTTAATATTTGTGTGATAATACAACGCAGTTGAGAACCGAGTTATAAAATGCAGGTCACTCAGTAGATGCAGCAGTCGGTGAGGGAGCGCGAGGTGACGATGAAGCAATTCAAATTAGCAAGTGGGGGCATTGCAGCTGTTTGTGCTCTAATTGCGTCTCTCCAGATGTTCCTGTGATGTGTGGTAGAAGCCAAGCAGTCTCTAGACGTAACTGTATTTCAGTGTTCAGCTTTCCAAACACTCTTCTGTGGTCTGTAGTGAAGACAGAATTTAAGGACCTAAGCCATTTCATCTTCTGTGCTGTCAAATAAACTCTGTCATTCTGAAGTAACATTTCCTGGGTATATTTTTTTTTGGGGAGATTTCTTTTCACATTAAGATCAGCAAAAGCTCTTTCTGGGAAGCCTGATTAAAAATGCAGTTTCTCCCAGGAAAGAAAATAAAATAATATTTTCAGCATCAAAAGAGATCACAAAATTGTCATACAAAAATGAAATGAATTTTGAAGATTATGCATTGCAGGAAAGTAGGTAAAAATGACCTCAGGGCTTCTGCTGTTTGTAAAGCAGTTTGTCTTTTTTTTTGAATAGACCTCTGCTAAGAGTATAGGTGACACAGCTTCTCGGAGACAAGAAGTGTCCTGTATTGGGATTAGCCTCAATAAATTGATCAAGAGAGCTAGTTTCTTCATGAAAATTATCCTTCTCTGTATATTTAAAAATGCCAAAACACCCCCCACAAAAACCCAACAAAAAGGCCATAGGTAAGTTCTGCTTCTTTTCAGCTACGTGCTGTTGGCGTTGCTGGGAATGCAAACAGATGGGTTCCAGCTCTGGTGCAGACCTTTGCCTCCTTGGGTGAGACTGGGGCATCAGCAAGTCAGGCTGTGGAAGTACAAACACTGCTTTCCTGTGTTATTCTTTTGAGGTGCGTTGTGTTCTGCGGTGGTATACTTAATCACGTACTGCTACGAGAATGGTTTTAAACTGAAAGAGGGGAGATTTAGATGAGATCTCAGGAAGAAATTCTTTCCTGTGAGGGTGGTGAGACACTGGAACAGTTGCCCAGAGAAGCTGTGGCTGCCCCATCCCTGGAGGTGTTCAAGGCCAGGCTGGATGGGGCTTTGAGCAACCTGGTCTAGTGGGAGGTGTCCACGCCTATGGCAGGAGGGTTGGAACTCCATGATCTTTAAGGTCCCTTCCAACCTGAACTGTTCTATGAATCTATATTACATACAGCCAAAATCTCTTCAAACAGTGTCCTTTTTATAAATAAGTTTCC
Organism: Numenius arquata; assembly: GCF_964106895.1. Taxonomy (NCBI): domain Eukaryota; kingdom Metazoa; phylum Chordata; class Aves; order Charadriiformes; family Scolopacidae; genus Numenius; species Numenius arquata. The sequence continues at coordinate 49,019,068 of NC_133577.1, forward strand.
AGTCCAGACCTTTAGAGAAAAATGAAGCTGGCAAGATACTCACCATTTTGTTTTGACAATCTGTATTGTTTGTAAGACCTTAGCACTGAACACTTCTCCAACTCCAGACAAACCATCATCTGTAACCAGCCCCTGTTCTCTTTCCTCCTCAAACATCCTTTTACAGGAATAGAAAATATTTATTGTTATTAGCAAAAAATAATGATGCTTCCCCATGGCCCATGTTTTATCAACAACTTTTATGAAGTGTGTTCTGCATCCTGAGGTGTGCCTGCTGTTTCAGCTTGGAGCAATGCCTTGCATACCTGGAAGGCAACAGTGACTGTCTTTGCAGTGTTTTTCATCAATCACTTAAGATGAGTTGTGTAAAATCCGACTGACCCTTCTATAATAACTAGGGGCATATAGCTTTGAATTGTCATTTTGATAAATTTTGGCATATTAGTAGTGTTACGGGCTAAGGAGCCAGGCATCCAAGACTTCCATCTGTCAGTGTCATTATGAAATACCTTAAAAGAACAGGGGGAACGCATTCTAGTGATTCGATAAATCTTATCTCCATGAATGAGTGGATTTTGCATGGTTTCATAATCTACTGAACCCTAATAGCCTATATCCTTTGTTTCAAAAATAGCTGTTAGAGCAAGGTGTTTGATGAGCCTGTGTACTGTTTTTCTTCAACCCCTTAGGGTTTTTTTTATGTCAATGAATGACTTTCGATGGTGAATGCCATAGTAATTATTGACCTATGTGGTATACACGTGGTTTTAACAATTCATCATGCGATCAGAACTAATGTTTTACTGGATGGCTGCATCATCAGTCGCTTCCCCGTTTTTCTCTGTAGTGTATAATACCAAAGGTAGGCAGAACGCTTTTCACAGCAGTATTGGTAGGAAAAATTCAAAACTAGGTGAAATCGTTTTTGTTATATGTGTTACCAAATAAAATGCTGTTTTTAGTGTATGGCAGGCATTAATTTCGTGCAATCTAAGGACCTGTAGTGCTTTATAGTTTTCAACATTGACTATGTGTCAGTTTTAGCACAAATTAAAAGTTGAGTTCATAGCTTCAGAGGCCATAGTTTAAATGAAACATAAATAACAATGATATTTGAAATTAAAATAAGCTTCAGTGATAAGAAAGGACAGTTAGTGGAAGCTGAGTGGCCTTTTTCCACCCACTATAATGGGATTTCACTGTGCTTTCAAAACGAGTCCCACCAAGTAAATGACTGCTGATGGGGGCTGGTTTTCACTCACTACAAGATAGATACTTAGCTCTGGTGAGATCTGACGCTCATTTTGCCAGCTCTGTTACCGTTTCTTTTCCTTTTGGGAGAAGGCAGGCAACGAGAGGAAGAGTGGAAAGAAGAGAGAGCAGGTACTGATGTTGCCTTGCTGTTAATACATGTTAGACTATCATGCGAGCTCATTTTCCAGACACAGGATATTTCTAGCAAAATGGGAATAGATGGTACTGCAAATGCCAAAACCCAAGTCCATACATAGGAATTCCATGTGAAAAGAGATTCTGGCTTCTAGCTAAATGGGTTTTTAGGGTATCAGACTAGGAAACAGATGATTATTTGAATTACATTAGGTGTATCCTAATATGATGATGCGGCCTCTATCCTGGTGAGGCCGCATCTGGAACACTGTGTCTAGTTCTGGGCTCCCTGGTTCATGAAGAACAGGGAACTGCTGGAGAGGGTATAGCAAAGGGCTACGAAGGTGATGATGAGGGGACTAGAACATCTCTCTTATGAGGAGAGGCTGAGGGACTTGGGTCTTTTTTTAGTCTGGAGAAGAGAAGACTGAGGGGGGATCTGATCAATGCTTATCAATACTTAAAGGGTGGGTGTCAGGAGGATGGAGCCAGTCTTTTCTCAGTGGTGCCAACTGACAGGACGAGGTAGTGGATACAAACTTGAAAGTAGGAAGTTCCATCTAAACATGAGGAGGAACTTCTTTCCTTTGAGGGTGGCAGAGCCCTGGAAGAGGCTGCCCAGGGAGGTGGTGGAGTCTCCATCTTTGGAGACATTCAAAACCCACCTGGACATGTTCCTGTGCAACCTGCTTTAGTGGACCTGCTTTGGCAGGGGGTTAGACCAGATTATCTCCAGAGGTCCTTTCCAACCCTGTATCATTCTGCGATTCTGTGTATCACATCCTTACTAGACTATTAACCATTCTCTACAGATTCATGTTGGGTCATCATGACCACTCTTTGGGATTGAGGCCAGGAGAGCAGTGTCCTTATGGGATATTTTGTCCCAAAGAAGTTGCAGGAGTTGGGCAGAGGGCAGTGACCAACGCAGGCATTGTGTAAAGAGATTAGTGAGCAGATGTGATAGTGCAGGAGTGGCCTGCTGGGCTGCCAGGTAGGAATGAGAGTTTCTATCTCAGTTTTTGTTCCTTTTCTCATCTGGGGAGATAGAGACAGGGCTTATTGGTAAGCTTTAGGCTTATTGTGCTTGTATTTTGCCCTTGTGCTGTGGATGGCAGAGGTTTCCAGGTGCTGCCTTGTATTTGAGGAAAGATCCTGATTCTCCTGATCTCCACGTAGCACTGGGTGCAACAGGATGAGTAGCTTCTAGCAAAGATAAGGTACCCCCATGCTCTGAAAGCTCGGACAAACATAACACTTCCTTGATATGTACCTGGACGGAACATCTGAGACAAAAAGTAGAATCTTCCCCAGGGGGAAAAAAAAGTACCGCAGTGTCATTTGAGAGAAGATTAAAGCTGAGTTTAACACAGCTTCACTTAAGCCAGAGTTAATGAATATAAACACAACTGTGTATATTTTTGCACTAATTCAACTTTTCTTTTTTTTTAACTGACAGCTTAGGTTTGTGTGAGACTGTGTTTTCAAAAATGAGGCTGCCTGGTTTGAGAGCGAATGAGAAGTTCATGGAGTAACTTGGTAGCAGAAAGCAAATTGACCTGTTATTTTGAATACAGTGTTAAAAAAAAAAAAAAAAAAAAAGGGTTGACATGAGAGAAATATGAAGAGGTCCCAGCAGGTTCTGACAGTGCTGATGAATGGCAGGTGGCCACAAGCCCCACTGCTTCTTTTTGGTGGCTGCTGGTGATTCGCAGGCAGGTGGGTGAGAATGTTTAAGGCCTGACATACGGCGTGACAGATACCCTTAGTGCTTGTGTGCGTGACGCAATGGCATGTCTTAAAATAGAGCCAGCTGCATGCATAATTAAGGAGAAATAATTGCAGTGCACTTATGTAAATTATCTTGTGCTTCTTCTTCTCCCCCCTCCTCCCCTCCCGGAATATTTCCGTCAGGAAGGTCCCCTAGTCAAAGACTCACCTGATCAGCGAGAAACACTAAAATATGATGTTTGGAGCAAGAAAAAAAAATAATTTGTTGTCTTTAAGACAATAAGAACAACATAATATGAGAGAAGTATGTGGCTCCAAAGTATATAGACTCAATGTTGGCAATCTGGCATTTTGTTATATGAACAAAAATTAATTTTAGAAACCTGCATGTGAATTTAGTGGTTCTGTCGTTCTCGCTGTCTTGTAACTCAGCTAAATATCTCTGCTAGTTGAAATTCTGCCTACATAAGCGTTTCTCATTCAGCCTGTTAGAATCATCCTGGCAATATATGACTGTGAATTTAACCTCATTTCTGTTTGTACTAATTATAAGTTATATTGTATTTTTACTTTCTTTGGGAGGAACACAAAAACTCTATTCCTTATGTCATAGTTTTGTATTTCTCCCAGATGACTGTTCTGGATGCATCTGGAGTATTGTTTCCAGTAAAATATTCTTTCGCTCCCTTTTGCTCATATCCCTCTTTCTTTATAAATTGAATAAAACTCTGTATATAGCTCTAACAAATTACCGTATTTCCAGGTCACTGGTGACTGCATGCATCAGATTCAAAACTAATAGACAAGAAGCTGGTGGATATATTTCACCGCTTGGGATGTTTGTAAAATGTTCACATTTCCATTCGCTCTTCTCAGTCTATGATTGATCAAATAGCACAGAATATAATTTTCAAAAGCGCTGATGCACCTTAATTTCCTAAATCCTTGACTCCTTTTGTGGAGCTGTAACAAACGGTGGTACAACCAGCTCCTGTCTCAGAGACCTCATTCATGCTTTTATAGGATGATTTTTAGGAGCAACAAGGGATTGAATCACCCTTAGCTCCCACTGTCTTTGGACTTTGGTCTTTGAGGTTGATGGTCTTGGAGGGAACAATTGCCCGTTACGCTTTTCACTCAACCTAGTGTTAAATATTGAATATGCCACTTGGCAGCTATCAGAAGTTGATTGTTTGTCAGTATCCCTGACCTAGTCTGGATTTAGCTCATACCATGCAGTTTTGTTTCCCATCTCTAAGTACTTTTCTGGAATGGGAAAAACATGTATGCAATCCAACAAAAGAGAAACCGTCTCCCTGCAGAAATTCATCCGCTTTCCCCTAGGATGCGATGCAAGAGGGCAAGGATCGGGGAAGGCAGCAAAGCAGAAAAAAATAGCATAAAACAGGAGATGCACATCTGCTCATTCTGTGCTACATTTTATAATCAAAGCCCTGGAAAAAGTAAAACATCACGTAATATGTGAAGCATGACCATTGATTTCTATTTAATAGTCTCTACCCTTTTCTCACTTAGGGACAGCTGAATTCAAAATATTTATGGTTGGCTGTACAGCAAATGCTGGAACAAGCCCTTCCCCACTCCTTTTGCAATGCAGTATTCTAAAATGCAGAGCTTGTGAAACTTCAGAACATATTTGAGAAAGACAGAAGATGCGGTGCAATCATGTGAAACTCGGAGGTGGGGAGAGTTCCTCTCGTGCAGCAATTATCAAGTAAATCTATTCGGAGGTTCATCGACCTCACTTTAAAGTTGATTACCTCTCCTTGGAGCCATTAGTGTTGGTCTGTAGATGCAACTGATTTTGAGTAGTGGGTCCAGGGAAGAACGTTTTCCCTTGAAAGCTGGCAATATATTGAAATAATTGAGCCACTGTAAAAGTGCAATATATTGTGGATATGGAGTAGTAACTCCTGAATGAATACAGAGCATGGAACTGCTAATATCACGTTTTAGTATATGGTATGGTGTAAAACATATCATGTACTAGAAGACGCGGTGTAAAAGCTACTGAAAGGATTAATTTAAATGCAGTATTTTGAACAGGCATCTTATAGCTCTCTAATATTATAGCAACCCAGATCACAGTGCCTATGGAAAACGTTGCCCAAAACTTTCCACTTGTAACGTTCTTTGATTGCTTATAATTTTCAGCCTTTAAGGCTTGAGAAAAGAGAATTCTTCATGCTGATCATCTGCCAAAGACTCTTTTTGAGTAATGTTTCAGCTAGGACATCTTATCCTCTCTCAAAAAATAAGCATATTAAGGTATTCTATTATGGGAAAACTTGAATTCTAAAGAAACTGATAGCCAATTCCCTGTACTCAAAAAGAATTGGGGAAGGTGGAGCTGGCATTGCGATGAAAGGACTGATGGGCAACGTCAGCAATAGCAGTGTCTCACTACTTCCAAGAGTATAAATAAAACACTGGGAAAAGTTTTGCCAAGCTACCCTTTGGATGTCTGAAAGGTTGGCAGCAATTTTAAGTCAATGTATTGATTAAAAGGAATTGCTTGTTCAATAAGTAAAATCTGCAAAAGTCATATAAACTATGTGCCAGATTTCCCCATTGCATGGTCATTGTTAAATCCTCGAATGTAGTTGATCTGTATCTATTTAGGGAAATGAGACGGAGCCAACGAATTTGACAGCATCAGTTTAATCAATCCCTAACGTTTGCTTGGTGGTGTGTGTGTGTGGGTGTGTGTGTTTTGAGGTTGGAATGAACATCTCTGTTAGGGACATCTGCATACACAAATGAGAATAAAAATCAATCAAATAGTCTGGTTTAGAAAAAGAAGTCAGGCTTCCGTCTGATGAAATTTTCTGAAAATTGCACTCTTGAACTGCAGGGATGTGCAGTTTCTTCATAAGGGAAGTGATTTTTGTGGTGTGTAACCCTACCTGTCAGTGTGTCCTGCACGTGACTGTGACACAAAGCGCTTTCCCCCTCCCCAGTTTTTTGTTGAATTACATCTGACACTCCGTTTGCCACAAAGTTCCAGAATATGGACAGCTTCTCCCGTGTCTCTGAGCAAAGGACCTAAAAGGTCACTGCAGCCATGGACGTTGCTTCTTCCTATTTCAGGTAATATTAATCTATTTTGGGTATTCAAAACTTCGTTAAATGCTTCTTAGGAGCTTTTTAGTTTACCATTTTATATAGAGAATCTATTTAAACAGCTCCAGTAACTGAAGCATCTGAAAGTTTGTCCTCACACATTCAATTGCCTATTCATGTACTGAATTTGTCTTTAAGAAAATTGGAGCCCTAAGCTAGATACTAGTACATTAACCCAGTTTCTAATCTTCCTACATGCTTCTAAATAATACATAAGTCCAGGAATTATTTGGGCCTAAGTATTAGGCATTAATGTATAAATTCAGTGTATAATTCATTAATCAGATGAATAATTTCTGAAGTATCAACAGAAGTTAAGAGGGTCTTAAGGGACATGTGTTTATATGCATACGGACATTATAATGTATAAAATTATCATCCTAATATCCTATTGTGACTTGAGTTTGATACAAATACTGCATAGAATGTAACCAATCATTTGCCTCCGCTCTCTGCTGCCCTCTATTATTTTTTTTCATATTTTTGCTCTCTATTGAAGCACATATATGTGGCCTAAAATAGACTGAAGTCTCTAGACATTGGAATTATCAGCTGTATAAGATAAACTTTTCCAGAGTTTCTTGAAGTTAAGGCTAAGTCTGTCTCCCAGTAGGAGGCACTTCCTGTAGGGTGTCCTTGTGTTCTTTATTTTCTTTATTTATTTATTCTGGCTTGCATAACTATGGCCCTGTTTTGAATTTTTTCCTGAACTCTCTGAAATGTTTTTTGTTTGTGAACAAGGGATAAATCTTCCTTGTTTGATATATATATTTGGACATCCTGAAAGTTCTGTGATGTTGTATATAGAATCATAGAATGGCTAGAGTTGGAAAGGACCTTAAAGATCATCTAGTTCCAACCCCCCTGCCATGGGCAGGGACACCTCTCACTAGAGCAGGTTGCTTAAAGCCCCATCCAGCCTGGCCTTGAACACTTCCAGGGATGGGGCATCCACAACTTCCCTGGGCAACCTGTTCCAGTGCCTCACCACCCTCACTGTAAAGAATTTCTTCCTTATATCTAATCTAAATCTCTTCTCTTCCAATTTAAAACCATTGCCCCTTGTCCTGTCACCACTCTTCATGACAAAGAGTCCCTCTTCAGCTCTTCTGTAGGCTCCCTTCAGGTATTGATAGGCTGTTATAAGGTCTCCCCGGAGCCTTCTCTTCTCCAGGCTGAACAACCCCAGCTCTCTCAGTCTGTCTTCATAGGAGAGGTGCTCCATCCCTCTGATCATCCTCGTGGCCCTCCGCTGGACCCGTTCCAACAGGTCCATGTCCTTTCTGTGTTGAGGACTCCAAAGCTGGACACAGTACTCCAGGAGGGGTCTCACGAGCGCAGAGTAGAGGGGCAGAATCACCTCGCGAGACCTGCTGGCCACACTTCTCCTGATGCAGCCCAGGACACGGTTGGCTCTCTGGGCTGCCAGTGCACACTGCCTGCTCATGTTGAGCTTCTCATCCATAAGCACTCCCAAGTCCTTCTCCTCGGGGCTGCTCTCCAGCCATTCTCCACCCAACTTGTATTTGTGCCTGGGGTTGCCACGTCCCAGGTGCAGGACCCTGCACTTGGCTTGGTTGAACTTCATGCAATTTGCACGAGCCCACCTCTCCAGCCTGTCTAGGTCCCTCTGGATGGCATCCCTTCCCTCCAGCGTGTCAACTGCGCCACCGAGCTTGGTGTCATCAGCAAACTTGCTGAGGGTGCACTCTATCCCACTGTCCATGTCTCCGACAAAGATGTTAAACAGTACTGGTCCCAGTACCGACCCCTGCGGAACACCACTCGTTACTGGCCGCCACCTGGACATTGAGCCATTGATTGTAACCCTTTGGATGCGGCCATCCAGCCAGTTCCCTATCCACCGAGTGGTCCATCCATCGAATCCATGAGTTTCCAATTTTGAGACCAGGATGTCGTGCGGGACAGTGTCAAATGCTTTGCATAAGTCCAGGTAAATGACGTCAGTCGCTCTGCCCTTGTCTACCAAGTCTGTGGCAGTATTGTAAAAGGCCACCAAATTTGTCAGGCACGATTTGCCCTTGGTGAAGCCATGTTGGCTGTTTCCAATCACTTCTTTATTCTCCATGTGCCTTAGCAAGGATTTCAGGAGGATCTGCTCCATGATCTTGCCAGGCACAGAGGTGAGACTGACCGGCCTGTAGTTTCCCGGGTCTTCTTTGTTTCCTTTTTTGAATATTGGAGTTATGTTCCCTTTTTTCCAGTCAGTGGGAACTTCACCAGACTGCCACGATTTCTCAAATATGATGGAGAGGGGCTTAGCAACTTCGTCCGCCAGTTCTCTCAGGACCCGTGGATGGATTTCATCAGGTCCCATGGACTTATGCACCTTCAGGTTCTTTAAGAGGTCTCGAACCTCGTCTTCTTGTACTGTGGGTGCTTCTTCATTCCCAGAGCCCCTGTTCTTGCCCTCCGTGACTTGGGCAGTGTGGTTAGGGCCCTTGCCAGTGAAGACTGAGGCAAAGAAGTCATTCAGTAGCTCAGCCTTATCCACATCCTGGGTGACCAGGTCTCCCGTTTCCTTCCGGAGGGGACCCACAGCTTCCCTCGTCTTATTTTTATCCCTGATATATCTATAGAAGTTCTTCTTGTTATTTTTCACATCCCTGGCTAGATTTAGTTCTGCCTGGGCTTTCGCTTGCCTGATCAGGTTTCTGGTGACTCGGACAGCTTCTCTGTATTCTTCCCAGTCTACCTTTCCCTGCTTCCACCCTCTATAGGCCTCCTTTTTGGTCCTGAGTTTGTCCAGCAGTTCCTTGTTCATCCACGCCGGCCTACTGGCTATTTTGCCCGATTTCTTCTTTTTTGGGATGCACCTCTCCTGAGCTTGGAGGAGGCAATCCTTAAATACCACCCAGCTTTTTTGGGCCCCTCTCCCTTCCAGTTCTTTTTCCCACGCTACCTTACCAATCAGATCTCTCAGGAGATCAAAGTCTGCTCTTTTGAAGTCCAGGGTAGCCAGCTTGCTGCGCACCCTCCTTGCTGCCTTATGAATCTTGAATTCTATCATCTCATGGTCACTGCAGCCGAGGCTACCCTTGAACTTGACATTCCCGACCAGCCCCTCCTTGTTGGTGAGGACAAGGTCCAGCACTGCTCCTTTCCTCGTTGGTTCCTCTATTATTTGCAGAAGAAAGTTGTCGTCGACACATTCTAAGAACTTCCTGGATTTCCTGTGCTCTGCTGTGTTGTCCTTCCAACAGATGTCGGGGTGGTTGAAGTCCCCCATGAGGACCAGAGCGTGTGAGCGCGATGCTGCCCCTATCTGTTTGTAGAGGGCCACATCCTCGCTGTCACTTTGATCTGGTGGCCTGTAGCAGACTCCTACTGTAACATCACCTGCCCCCGTGCTCCCTTTAATCCTGACCCATAAGCTCTCTGTCTTGTCTTCACCCATCCCCAGGTGAAGCTCCATACATTCCAGCTGGTCCTTGACATAGAGGGCAACACCCCCTCCCCTTCTGCCCAGCCTGTCCTTCCTGAAGAGCTTGTAACCTTCCATTCGAACACTCCAGTCGTAAGAGCCATCCCACCACGTCTCGGTGATGCCAATAATGTCGTAGCCCTGGAGGCGTGCGCACATCTCTAACTCCTCTTGTTTGTTCCCCATGCTGCGTGCATTTGTGTAAAGGCACTTCAGCTGGGTGCCTAAAGGGGCCGACTTATTAGCTGAGATGGCAGGTTGAAGGCTCTCTTTGAGTTTTTTTCTGCTCAACCTACGCTTAACCCCCTCCCCCTTCGATCCTAGTTTAAAGCCCTTTCAACAAGCCCCGCCAACTCACTTGCCAGTATCTTTCTCCCCTTCTGAGACAGGTGTACTCCATCTGTTGCTATCCGACTCGGTGCCATATAAAATTCCCTGAGTTCAGAATACCCAAAATTTCGGTGATGGCACCAGTTTCTGAGCCACTTGTTTATCGCAGTTGCCTTTTTATTTCTTTCAGGATTTCCTCCTGCAACTAAGGGTATCGCTGAAAAAATTACCTGTGCCCCTGATCCCTCAACCAGTTTTCCCAGTGTCTTAAAGTCCTTTATGATTGTTTTTAATTTCCTGGATGTATTATATACATCATCACTGCCTACTTGAAAAACTACAAGGGGGTAATAGTCAGAAGGGTTGACTAGAGCAGGAACTTTGTCCAACACGTCCCTGACCCGTGCCCCAGGGAGGCAGCAGACTTCCCTGTGAAGCGGGTCAGGACGGCATATTGGTCCCTCTGCCCCCTTCAATAGAGAGTCACCCACAACGATGACCCTTCTGCTTTTCCTTCTTGAACTAGTTGTGATGCCAGGTTTGCGGCGACGTGGTCTTTCTGGCACATCCTGCCTAGTTGTACCATCCTCCTCTCCAACAGTCAATTCCTCCTGCAGGATTCCATACCGGTTCTGCAGGGGTAACTGGGGAGGTGGGAGAGGCAGGGAGGGGATTCGCCTGCTTCGCCGACTAGGGACCTGTTTCCATTCCCCCTCTTCTCTGAGATCCCCTTCTACTGTCGGGCGAGAGATGGGGAGAGGGTCCTCTGGCTTGTGTGGGGCCTCAACATGTTCTTTTATTTTCAGGGAGTGGGCCCACCAGTCAATCTCCCTCTCACATTCCCTGATACTCCTCAACCTTTCCACTTCCTCCTTCAGCTCAACCACCAGGCCGAGGAGGTCATTCACCTGTTCACATCTGACACAGGTGTCATCACCACTACCCTCCATGGCAAGGGCCAGGCCTCGGCACTCCCTGCAGCCCGAGGCCTGGACACCCACGTGTTTGCGTGGGGCCTCTGTCTGGGTGCCCACAGCTTTCTTGGCAATAGCCTTTGACCTAGTTCTAGCCATGGCTGGATGTGTGCAAGCAAGAGGCAGTGGAAAGGTCAGTTGGAGCGAGGAATTGAACTTACCTTGCACAACGGCAGAGGCTCAGGGCCCAGCTGTACAAGTTGCAGCGGCGTTAGGCACCGACCAGGACACCCACCCAGCAACTGGTTGCTGCTCGGTGGGCAGAAGCTAGCTTCTGCCCTCCCCCGGGGCTTCTTATAGGATGGCGGTGTGATGGGCCGTGGGAGGCGCTGGCTCCGCCCAGGCTTAGTCAGCAGCCGGCCCACCAGCTGTCAGCCCCCACCACGTGGAGGAGGCTTTGCCCGGCGACAAAAAAGCCCCAAAAAGAGCTTTCCCTCGGCCTTTTCAGCTACAGATCGCTACTCCCAGCGCAGTCTTACCTGCCCTGGAGCTGGTCTCCGTCGCAATGACCGTTAGGTACGTTAATGGCTTGTTTAAATGTGCCGCGGGAGGCGCTGGCTCCGCCCAGGCTTAGTCAGCAGCCGGCCCACCAGCTGTCAGCCCCCACCACGTGGAGGAGGCTTTGCCCGGCGACAAAAAAGCCCCAAAAAGAGCTTTCCCTCGGCCTTTTCAGCTACAGATCGCTACTCCCAGCGCAGTCTTACCTGCCCTGGAGCTGGTCTCCGTCGCAATGACCGTTAGGTACGTTAATGGCTTGTTTAAATGTGCCGCGGGAGGCGCTGGCTCCGCCCAGGCTTAGTCAGCAGCCGGCCCACCAGCTGTCAGCCCCCACCACGTGGAGGAGGCTTTGCCCGGCGACAAAAAAGCCCCAAAAAGAGCTTTCCCTCGGCCTTTTCAGCTACAGATCGCTACTCCCAGCGCAGTCTTACCTGCCCTGGAGCTGGTCTCCGTCGCAATGACCGTTAGGTACGTTAATGGCTTGTTTAAATGTGCCGCGGGAGGCGCTGGCTCCGCCCAGGCTTAGTCAGCAGCCGGCCCACCAGCTGTCAGCCCCCACCACGTGGAGGAGGCTTTGCCCGGCGACAAAAAAGCCCCAAAAAGAGCTTTCCCTCGGCCTTTTCAGCTACAGATCGCTACTCCCAGCGCAGTCTTACCTGCCCTGGAGCTGGTCTCCGTCGCAATGACCGTTAGGTACGTTAATGGCTTGTTTAAATGTGCCGCGGGAGGCGCTGGCTCCGCCCAGGCTTAGTCAGCAGCCGGCCCACCAGCTGTCAGCCCCCACCACGTGGAGGAGGCTTTGCCCGGCGACAAAAAAGCCCCAAAAAGAGCTTTCCCTCGGCCTTTTCAGCTACAGATCGCTACTCCCAGCGCAGTCTTACCTGCCCTGGAGCTGGTCTCCGTCGCAATGACCGTTAGGTACGTTAATGGCTTGTTTAAATGTGCCGCGGGAGGCGCTGGCTCCGCCCAGGCTTAGTCAGCAGCCGGCCCACCAGCTGTCAGCCCCCACCACGTGGAGGAGGCTTTGCCCGGCGACAAAAAAGCCCCAAAAAGAGCTTTCCCTCGGCCTTTTCAGCTACAGATCGCTACTCCCAGCGCAGTCTTACCTGCCCTGGAGCTGGTCTCCGTCGCAATGACCGTTAGGTACGTTAATGGCTTGTTTAAATGTGCCGCGGGAGGCGCTGGCTCCGCCCAGGCTTAGTCAGCAGCCGGCCCACCAGCTGTCAGCCCCCACCACGTGGAGGAGGCTTTGCCCGGCGACAAAAAAGCCCCAAAAAGAGCTTTCCCTCGGCCTTTTCAGCTACAGATCGCTACTCCCAGCGCAGTCTTACCTGCCCTGGAGCTGGTCTCCGTCGCAATGACCGTTAGGTACGTTAATGGCTTGTTTAAATGTGCCGCGGGAGGCGCTGGCTCCGCCCAGGCTTAGTCAGCAGCCGGCCCACCAGCTGTCAGCCCCCACCACGTGGAGGAGGCTTTGCCCGGCGACAAAAAAGCCCCAAAAAGAGCTTTCCCTCGGCCTTTTCAGCTACAGATCGCTACTCCCAGCGCAGTCTTACCTGCCCTGGAGCTGGTCTCCGTCGCAATGACCGTTAGGTACGTTAATGGCTTGTTTAAATGTGCCGCGGGAGGCGCTGGCTCCGCCCAGGCTTAGTCAGCAGCCGGCCCACCAGCTGTCAGCCCCCACCACGTGGAGGAGGCTTTGCCCGGCGACAAAAAAGCCCCAAAAAGAGCTTTCCCTCGGCCTTTTCAGCTACAGATCGCTACTCCCAGCGCAGTCTTACCTGCCCTGGAGCTGGTCTCCGTCGCAATGACCGTTAGGTACGTTAATGGCTTGTTTAAATGTGCCGCGGGAGGCGCTGGCTCCGCCCAGGCTTAGTCAGCAGCCGGCCCACCAGCTGTCAGCCCCCACCACGTGGAGGAGGCTTTGCCCGGCGACAAAAAAGCCCCAAAAAGAGCTTTCCCTCGGCCTTTTCAGCTACAGATCGCTACTCCCAGCGCAGTCTTACCTGCCCTGGAGCTGGTCTCCGTCGCAAGATATATATGAAGATATATCATTGAAGTATATGAAGATACATCATTCTGTATGATCTCTCTTTCTTTTTCTCCTTTGGTGAAATAACCTCTCCTAAATACTACCTTTACTACCTCTGGAAAAAGATGCACAAGTGACTGCGTAGACTGTCGTCTTTATTACTTAAACAGCTTTTGCAGAGGCCCTTTATTCTGCACGTGAAAGAGACCTAATCCTAGTGGTGGGTAGTAGCATTCTTGAGTCATATGCTGAGATCTTACTGATCTTGTGGCAACTTGATGATGGTTTTTGAAGGTCAGGAAAAAATATCTAGTCAGGACTTGTGTTATTGTCTTAAGGAGAGGCCTGTGAGTCTGCAGCTGCCCTGTGGTGTGCTCTTCAGTGAGCCATCAGAAGGCCCTCCTGTCCCATTTCCCCTGTGGCTATAACATTGAAATATTTTTGAAGTGGCGTGAGATTTTTGTCAAGTTAAACAGAATTATTGAAAAAATCAACTATATATAGTACATAGTCAAAGATATTGAGGACCAGGTCGACGGAAGTCATCCTCCCTCTCTACTCTGCCCTGCTGAGGCCGCATCTGGAGTACTGTGTCCAGTTCTGGGCTCCCCAGTTCAAAAAGGACAGGGAACTGCTGGAGAGGGTACAGTGGAGGGCTCCCTTGAAGATGATCAAGGGACTGGAGCACCTCTCTGATGAGGAAAGGCTGAGAGACCTGGGACTGTTCAGCCTGGAGAAGAGAAGACTGAGAGGGGACCTCATCAGTGCTTATAAATACCTAAAGGGTGGGTGTCAAGAGGATGGGGTCAGGCTCTTCTCAGTGGTGCCCAGTGACAGGACAAGGGGCAATGGGCACAAGCTGGAACATGGGAAGTTCCAACTGAACATGCGGAAAAACTTCTTTCCTTTGAGGGTGGCAGAGCCCTGGAAGAGGCTGCCCAGAGAGGGTGTGTGGTCTCCTCCTCTGGAGATATTCAAACCTGCCTGGATGGATTCTTGTCAAGCCTGCTCTGGGTGACCGTGCTTTGGCAGGGGGGTTGGACTAGATGATCTCTGAAGGTCCCTTCCAACCCCTACAATTCTGTGATTATGTATGGCTGGCCAGAAGATGGTTGAGAAAATTCCCTCAGATGGGGGAAAAGTCTGTTACATAGAAGGATATTCTATGTAACATTTCAACCTGAATGAAAAATTGGAACCCCCTAAGCAGTTGGCCTGAAGACTGGCTTCTCCTCTACAGACCGTGTATCATTCTGCACAGTATACGAAGTGCCATAAACCACATTTCTGTGAAAGTCCAAAAATGGCAATGACTTCCCACTTCTACACCTGCACCATGGTGCTAGTCTATCCTGGGCTTAAGGAGGCATTAAGAACTTGGTTGTGTTTGCAGGTATTAGAAAAACGGCAAATGAACTTATGTCAACAAAAGATGTAAGTGGTACCTGTTTATGCAAAGATAAGCAACACGTGCAGGTGCTTGAATGTGAGCTCTTGTGTGAGCGTTTCAGATTTTGCTTTTTGCAAGCTACTCGGAACGCATTATTTCTTTCCAGTCTCCAGTTTTAGGAAGCTTAAACTGTCATGTGAGGAACTTAGGCTTTTTCTGAACAGCTAAGTTTCTTTTGAATTTCACTGTTTGCATATGACTCAAGATTTAGATTAGGAGATTACCAGAAAAAGGGATGTACTTAAGTTCCGTTTGATATATAGTGACAACTGAACACATAAAATCATAAAAGCATTTAAGCAAATTATATCAAAAGCAACTTCTGAAAAGCAATACATAGAACCTGGGATTTGAGTAAGATGGGACTGAACATACAAATATTAGGAGGTAATTTTCCATGCACAGAGTGACAAAGATTTTGGTAAAAGCGAATTATTAGGGCTCCCAGAAACTGTGAAGGGAAAGAACAGTCAGGTCTGTGTCACAAAAACATGCTGGGTAGTAAACTGTGCAGAAGTTGCCTTCAATCAGTTTTTCATTCAAACAGACTCGCTGTTATCTGTTGCACTAATGTCAGGCCTTGGATAACAAATGGGAGTTGAACATGTCATAATGTGGTAGCTCAGTGACATTATACGTTTCAAATCAGCAGTGATATCTTGGTCTTCATCCTCCTTCCCATTCTGAGCGGGAAATAACCTTCTGAGGGGTGGTTTTCTTAAATGCATCCAAGTGGTAGCCCTTGAGAATAGTACTGTCTTGCAAAAAATAGTCTTAAGTGGATTCTTCTAGTCTGAAGTATTTAACATCAACAGATGTTATGAAATTTCACTAGAAGCGGCCTAGAATGGGAATGGACCGTATAATTTTTTTCTCTCATTTCAGATGATGTAAATTATGGCTGAAAACCAGCTCTTCGTCCAGGTTAAGTTGATACAATCTCCTTCTGAGATGGGAATGCTTTTTGGGCTTATAGTTTTTGTGTCCTACCTTTCTTCACTTTTGAGCCAGTCTAGAATTAGCAGGCTTAAAGCACTGCAAGGAAAAGTTCCTGCTTTCATTCAAGGATCTCAAAACACTTGAAAAATTAATGAATCCTCATTACAGTTCCATTAGGTAGGTAGATTATATAAATGTGTAGACTAAGGCTGAGTGATTTACCTAGGATTACTGAGTGTAGCTTTGTAAAGCAGACTTTCCTGTCGGCACTCCTAATTGCCCAACTGTATTGTTGTCCGATATCATGGGATCTCTGGTTCTGCCAGAATTTGGGAAGGAAGTTCACCAGCGAGGTCCCTCTGCATCTTCTGCTGAGAGATGACTGTGGGGAATTCTCTGGGTGAGAGTCTCTTGGAGTTGGCCTGAACTGCCAAGCCCACTGCAAGTTCAGGCAACATCAGCTTTTTGATTATTTAGCAAAAATTCAAAGTGCACGGAATACCCTGGATGTTAAGAAGGAAATGTTGATGAAATTAGAACTAGTACTTTTACATCTGATTTGCTTTCTACTTTTTTTTTTCTTCTTTCATGCAATAAGGATTATATCTTGTTATCTCTTCAGAAAAACGTTTTTTCTCCCTTTGTGCACCCTTGTCTCCTCTGATTCTGAAATGCAGTAACTAATTGCTTGAATCTCTTACGCTAATTCTCCTGAAAGTTCAAGGATGTTTTGCTTGGATGTCTGCTAATTAATTAAAGGTTATGAGTTGGCTCTTAATCAAGGCTTTCTTCTGAAATTCAGAGCCCCAAATACTCTAAGTGTATAATGTTCATGGTTGAAATGGGTAGGTAATGAGACTATTAGCACATTAAAATGGATCTCCATCGTGATCTAATAGATGAATTCTGGTACAACTGTGTACACGATTGCTTATCTGTGTGTAAATCAAAGCTTTGTCACGTGGCCCAAAGCTGGATCCGGTATTGCTTTGTATGAGCATTCACACAGTCAAACAGTATGGCAGCAGGACACCAAAATTGGAGATTTCTGGGGGGGATGCCAGACATTGCTCTGGCACAATATAGATACAGATATACAATATGGGATGTGGAGCTAAACTAGAGCAAACTACCTTTATATGAGTATGTTCACGCCAGCAAAATGGCCAGTACTGGGGAAATATTGGTCATTTGGTCATTGGACAGGCTGAGAGAGTTGGGGTTGTTCAGCCTGGAGAAGAGAGGGCTCCAGGGAGACCTTAGAGCCCCTTCCAGTCCCTAAAGGGGGCTACAGGAGAGATGGGGAGGGACTTTTTATCAGGGAGTGGAGAAACAGGATGAGGGGTAACAGTTTTAAACTGAAAGAGGGAAGATTTAGATTAGATCTTAGGAAGAAATTCTTTCCTGTGAGGGTGGTGAGACACTGGAACAGGTTGCCCAGAGAAGCTGTGGCTTCCCCATCCCTGGAGGTGTTCAAGGCCAGGCTGGCTGGGGCTTTGAGCAACCTGGTCTAGTGGGAGGTGTCCCTGCCCATGGCAGGGGGGTTGGAACTGGATGATCTTTAAGGTCCCTCCCAACCCAAGCCATTCTATGATTCTATGTTTAGCGCTGATATATTTAGAGAATGAAAAACTCTTTATTGCAAATAATGTCTCAGGTGCCATAAATGAGGCCCCAGATCCATGTGCTGAAGCCTGCGGAGAGTCTTCACACGGGCGTCACCAGGAGCAGGGCAGGCACCAAGTGAGGGACGTGCTCCAAGAACA
This sequence comes from Numenius arquata, assembly GCF_964106895.1. Taxonomy (NCBI): domain Eukaryota; kingdom Metazoa; phylum Chordata; class Aves; order Charadriiformes; family Scolopacidae; genus Numenius; species Numenius arquata. Next base: position 49,036,766 of record NC_133577.1, read on the forward strand.
GGGAGAGCAAGGGGTTGTGAAAAATTCAGATATCCCTTAGGAGCTCACACAGCAAAGAACGTTTAGTCCTCTGGCAGATCAAGGCCTGGACCAATGTACATGAGGTAGTGTGGACATAAGACCGGTATTTATTTTTATCATCTACATCTTTTTTAATTCCCCCATTATTTTAGGTGCTGAGTTTAAATCACACCTTAGCTGAATCTCCTGTTCCCTCAGTCCTGATTGTTTGTTTTTTTTTTTTTTAATAAAAAACCCAATTATTTTCAGGTATTATTTATTGCTGCCTCCTCTGAGGACTATATTTTCCCAGTAACCTAATACTCACTTTTTCATATTTTTTTTCCTTTCTGTTCTCTGATTTTCTTTTTAACGTAGGAAATGCATGGGTAGAAATTTGCAAAGGAGCACAGAAGGGGGAGTGAAGGGGGCAAATCATTCCCTCTTCTCTCCTGTGAACTGCCCCCTCACCTTGAACGTAAGGTGTCCTTCAGCATCCTCAGTCCCCTCATCCCTCACTGTTCACTGTAACTGTTCAGTCTGTTACTGAAGTCTGAGTGATTGGAAACTGGCTCAGAGGATGCTTTTCTGTTTATGTGCCTATTTTTGTCTCAGCGCAGATTATTAATGGGCTTTTCTCAGCTACGCTTACAAATAATAAAAAATACTAAGGGGGGCATCTAATATTATCTTTAAGCAGAACTTCAGCCCTGAGGACTGCCACCACTAAACCAATCCCACTTTTTCCTGACCAGAAATGCCCCACAGGTAGCGTTTCAGAACACACAGCATGGGTTGCTATGTTAACATTTTTTTTGCAGGTTTCCTCCAGGGAATCAAAGCCAAGATCAGCCTGCAGATCCATTTCCATAGGATATTTCAAAATTGTATTTCTAATCCAAAGGTAATTGGAACCAGGTTATAGGGGCTGTCCAGTATATGGAAAGTCTTTATAGGAGTGGAGTAAGCATTTGTTTTTAGAGTTATCAGACAGGTACACAGATTTATTTGCAATTAGGGATTAGTCAGTCGTGATCCCTACTTCATTATTCCTCAGAAACGTGAAGTACTTGTTTTTTTCCCCGCCTGAGGAATACGAAAAATGTTAGGCCAACCTTTAAAATTGCTTTGTCAGTGGTTCTTAATACCTCATATTTCATCCAGCTGCCGAGATTGTATAATTAGGATATTAAGACATGCTCTTGATTAGATAGATACATCTAATTGTAATTCAGATTCTGCTTTCTTGAAATCTGAATGTGCTCTAGTACCCGCTCTTCTTGTGTGCTCAAAGGGAATCTAAGGTCTCCATAACTAAGCCATAAAATGCCAGGTGTTTGTCAACTATGTGTCTAAATGTATGGCTAAACCATGGTACATTCCCTTAAAAGTTAATACTGGCTAAAACTGGGCTCAACTTTGAACTGTCTCACTTTTACCATAGAGAATGATAAAAGTATGATAGTATTACTGCCCTTATTTAATGAGAAAGCATTGCACTCTTGAAAATTTGGATAGATGGCATGATACCTTTTCTTAAAAAAACCCAAACAACCCTCTGCTCTTGGAATCGACAGAACCATTAAGTGTTTGTGAAAAGACAGTCTCTTCTTCATGTGGCAAAGGTGAGGGGAACTACAGTACAGCAAGCCCAGCCTCCAATATTTGGGTTTAAAATAACGGGCTTTCAAAAATATATGGACTTGAGGGCTTGCCTGTGAGTGTTTGGAGATGTGAGCTCTGCTGTGGGGTTGACATCAACTCAGCTGTGCCCTCCGTGGTGCTTCTCAGCCAGGGATATCGGCAATCTGTGAGTTTGCCTGGTCCAGGAGTTTTTAGTGCGCTCCAGGGGCTGGACCATGGCAGCGAGCACCAAATTGACTTGCTTCAGCTGTGGCAGCCGTGAGCCACTCTAGCAGTATTTTCAATCCTACCTGGTTTAGCCAGATCTTTTTAGAAGATTTTTTCATATCCATTTTTACGTAAGGGGGTAGAAAATCTTCCCAATTTCTTCACTCTTCCTACTTTTTTCAGCCAGCTTCTGTCAAAGGGCAAGGAATAAATAGGGAGAAGAGTTGGCCACTACTCAGAATTATTTTTTTTTTTTTTTAAGTATTCGAGGAAGTAACTACCATTTTGAAGAAGATGCTGCACTCGTGTACAGACAGGTATACTTTGGTCACATGCTACCTGAAAATATTGCGGTATATCCTCTGTAACTTGTTAATATGTCACTAAGAGGTTTCGGCATCTGCAATGAGCTGCGGATGGTTTTATATTGCAGTTGTTCTATTTTTGTGGCAGTTGTGCTAGCAGCTTCGAGCTTAGCTAATGTACCATTGACAAATGGCTCCCTTTGAAAGGAGGCTGTATATATATTACATAAATTCATTTACATTGTATGTATTCATTTAGAAATGAAACACAGAAGAGAGAAATCAGTGCTTTTCAAATCAAATATGACAAATTCACCAGTGGAAGATATTTGATTTTCTTGCTTTTAGAAAGCAGACAAGATATTTACCATTCTGATGTATTTCGTTTTAAACTTCAAAAGACTAAAATATGTTCTAGAGCTGAATTTGTCATATTTGATTGGGAAAGCTGGTCTTGTGGGCTTTTTTTTTTTCTCTCTGGTTTTCAAGAGGAGTTTGCATTTACAAGGCTGTGTTTTGAACACCTTAGCTGAAATGCTGCAACTTCAATATCCTTTGGGCAGTTCTAAATGAGAAAGGGCTGAACGAGCAATTACCTTCCACCCCAGAAATGTTAACTCTCTTATACGTTATTATTAATTTGTACTGATACATTTTAAAACTTTCTGGGCTCAGATTCACAAAGGTTCCTGGGTACCTACATTCCACATAAGTCCCATGGAGGCATTTCAGTTGAAGACTGAGAGCCCCGAAGCTGCTGCCTGGTACCTTGGGGACCACCCCTGCAGCACCATGTCCATATCATCTCAAGCTGTTTGAGGGAGCTCCAAGTGAGGTAGTTCAGCACAGGTGGGTGCAGTTATATTGTGAATTCTTTCTTTGAGGGTGTTGCCTGAGGACAATATAAGATCCTGACTCCACTGGTGTTTGGCATTGGGTAAAGAGAATACTTCTTCATCCTTCTCAGGAAGAAGTCACAGTCTAAATTACAGCTCACTGTTCTTCTTTGGCTGCACCACTCCAGAATAACTTCTTTGATGAAGAAAGTCTATTTTTTTCTTGGAACTATTCACAAATTCTGGATATATTAACTTGCAGCTGGAGAAAGTATCAAGAGTTAGATTTATAAAAACAGCCAGTGGGTTTTTTGCGTGTATTTTAACCAACTGGTTAGAGTGGTCACCCAGGGTGCAGAAATTCCAGGTTTAATTCCCTTCTCTGCCTGAAGGAGTTTGAACTCGCAACTCCTGCACCGCAGGAGAACACCTAAGGCATCAAGCAATGCTGCATTCAGTGGAGGAGGGAGGACTCTTTGAATCCCTCCTTAGATGCTGTTCCATTTTATGCAGAGCTCTTGAACATTCATTTCAGCAAGAGCTGGAGCTCCAGAGTCCCACCTGCCAGGTGAGAGGTGTCTCCAGAAGGTCACCGCATCATCTTCTCTCCATTGGTTTGGCCATGAATATTCAAGCATTTTGTACAAAAAGGAACAACTCCAGCAGGAGAAGCTGAACATGGCTGACTTCATAAAGCCTTGGAACTTACTGGTTGTAGGGCATTTTCCTGGGAAGCAGGTCTCAGATGAACTTTAGACCTGGATAAGAGGAAGAGATATTGGATACAAAAAGATTGTACCCTCTTTCCCACAGTGACTTCCCCTACCTGCCACACACACAGTCTCCCAGTTCTGCAGTGGAACTGAGAATTCAATTACTCACATAACGTTAAACAGAAGAGATGTGCAAGTCAGGATTTGGAGAAGCAGAGAAGAACCAGAAGGCAGAGAATCTTTCTGGAAGGAGCAGTTCGGGAGGTTTGTGTTGTGGGTTTTTTTAAGAGCGAACAGCTGAGGTGATAATAGAACAAGTGCATTTAGACTGATTTATAGCTGTCTGTGGTATTAAATGAGGCAATACTATGCCTAGAAACAAGGGGGAAAACACTGCTGGAGATTTATAGGTGTTGGTTTTCTGTAGCTCTTTTGTTAGACTGGGTGAATGCTACATAGAGTCTTGTCAAGCCTTTCATTCTTTTTCCCCTTTTGTGAAGCCTGGTGCCTTCAAACTCTTTCAGAAAAGGATCACTTTTGAGAATCTCTGAAAGTAAACAAGTTAAAAAAAAAAAAAAAAATCAATAGTCTTGGCTGGTTGATACACGGAGTTCATCACTGGATCAAGCAAACCAGTGTTAATGTATGTTGGACTGTGTATTGCTGGGAAGTGTCCGGCTGGGTTAAAATGAGCAACTAGAGGCTGTGCTTAGCTGTGAAGTGGGAAAACCTCGGGCCGTTCTTGACGTTATGACCTGGCTTGGAGCAGGCCATGTGGTGCTGGCTGCACAGTGGCAGACGTGCCACCGAGTGGGATTCGGAGACTGTGTTTTAATGTGTATTTGTTACAAGCACCACACTGTTAGGAGGTTTGAAAGCCCATGCTTTCCAAATTGGTACTGATAAAGAATAAAACCTCTTTAAGGTTGGGTTTTTTTAAATAATTAAAAAAAATTATTGAAGCCCCCATGTGATCATCTCAGAGGGCTGCAGCATGGGATTAAACAGTCTTCTGGTGCCTTGTTAAAGTGCCATTTTGAGCATTGCTGCTCAGCCCAGGGGTGCCTGCAGGGCATTTGCTAGTGCATCTGCAGCTCATCCTGCTCATCAGAGGGCCCCCAGTCAAGCATGTCAGCAGCTGCGGGAGGGATGGTCAAACCAAGTGCAGAGCATGAATTTTTCAGCTTGGCTTTATCTGAGTTCTAAATCTTTAATGGACGACACAAACTGAGAAGTTTAATGAGGAAACGTCATAAAAAGCTGATGGAAATGAAAGTAAAGAAAGAATTTCTTGGTTGTCATTCAGACTGATATTAGGATCTAGCTTTGCCATGTAGATAAAGTATGCTGGTAACTGGGTGAGAAGATGGGCTCAGACAGTCCGTCATGTACAGAAACCCAACCTATGACTAAGGTTGACTTCTTTACTCCGGCAAAACTGCAGCCGACTGCAAGAGCCAGACGTGAGCTGGGAACCAGGGCTTGAGCTTTGCACACAGTGGAAATGGTCTGTTTCTGTAGCAGAGAGGACCAAAAGAGTGAAATGCTGATGAGAACTGCATGGGATGAAGGTCTGCTGCTTCCATCTGAACTGCGGTCCAAGCCTTCAAGCGGGTGTGTGAGGAGTACAGATGTTGGCATTAAACCTCCAGAGGGTACAAGTGTACCACTTTTCTGTAGAGCTCTGTTTATCTCAGGTTCTCTTGTTTCAGCCCTCTGTGCCTTTGAAACAGTCCCATTCCAGCTGTGTATCTGAGCAAGCTGGTCATCTTGAGTCCCTTCACTCTAAGTAGAACCCTTTTCTGCCTTTTTTCCTTTTTTTTTTTTTTTTTTTTTTAGTTTTATTTCCTTTTTACTCTGTTCATGATAGTTTGCCGTGAAGCAATTCATGCTGCTAAGCCAAGGTAGAATGACGTGGAGGTCTTCTCCAGATCCTCCTCTGAAGCTTGCTGCTTATAGCAGTTACATCTCATTAAGCACCAAGTGGTTCCGTAAAACGCCACTTTGATCAAAGTGGCCTGCTTTTTTAGGTATCTTAATCTTTGTCTCGTGATACACGGCTTGAATGGTTTAGTTGTAGGGACAAAATTATTTTGAAGAGACAAGTTCTTGAAATAAAAGCATGTTCTTTAGCTTATTGATACATCTGAGCCTAGAAGCATCTTCTAAGCACATGCCAAGAGAGGAAGAGTGGTGAAATGCAAATGGCACTAATTGACGCAAAAATTACTGTTCTGATTAATCATAAGATGGCTCAGAGACCATCGTTTGACTGGAGTAGGATTTTCTCCTGAGATATGGAACCTATTTTTTTCTTGTTCTCTGCACACTCAGAACTTGTTGTTGCTGCTTAAAGCACAGAAAGGGGTTGCATAAACATTTTAATATTGCATGAGGCTTCTGTAAGCCTGAATGATCTTATGAATGCTAAAACGATGACATACAAGCACAAATGAGAGCAAGCAGGAAAGATTGTGTAGTCTTATCATCTGGGTGAACTGATAGATAAGCCAGCGCTCTTTGGTGGCTTGTTGTTTTGTTTTCCCTCCTGGGATAATTCAGCCACAAGCTTTAAAAATCCTCGCCTCTTATCGTTATTATTTTCAGCATTACCTTAATATTTAACCTCAGCCAGCAGACCAGTTACACGTCTTTAGACACGGCTGTGTATTACGACTTAAAAAAAAAAAAGATTGTGTGTGAATGGGGTCTTTCATTTGGATGAATCTTATTGCACTTTCTGATCTTATTAACTGTACAAGTAACACTGAAGACTTCTTCTTCAGTTGTTCTTGCTGATACAAGATATACAGCTGTAGTAAAAGAACTGAATATCTGAGTAATACAAATTCAGAAATGAGATAAGGTAAGAACTTCGGATGGTAACCAGCTAGGACAGCAATCTGCAGAGTGGTTGATGACTTGTATCATTTGCGGTCTTGTAATGATACCCTCTATGTAGTGGCTGTGCCACAAACCTGAGACTGAGGCAGAAATTAGATGGTGCATGTCTATAGTATTAATTGTTTTGTGCAATAAGTGAGTGTAATCATCCTTGCTGGCTCCCAAACAGAGCTGACACCATTCAAAAATTGAATGATTATACTGGATCAAACCAGGAACCTATGATAGTTCATAATCAATGGTCATAGCTTTTTAAAAAAATTACTAAAAAAAAGGGTAAGAACAGAGTGTGTATAAAGTGGTGCATTCCTTGGTATTATTATATCCCAATTTCCAGCAATTTGTAGCAGAGGAACTTCCATCTCTGGAAGCATCCTCTTGTTTACTAGCTTTTAATGGACCTTTCTTCCAATAATTTGTCTCATTGCTTTTGGAACCCTTTGTACATTTTGTGAACCTAAGTGTGACAATTTAATAATTGTATTATTTGAGAAACAATCGTGCTTTGAAAGTTGTCAGATGACTTTACTGTGAAGTTCTAGGTGTTGACTTATGAAAAATAATTACCATCGTCTCCCTGCAAGTCATTATTTCATATTCCCTTATTATAAACGACTTTAGTCATCTCTTTTCCAGGCTGAAGAATTCTAGCCTATTTAAGTTCTCCATGTCTGCCATTTGGCTGAGCATTTTTGTTACTTTTCATTGCCTGAAAGTTTTCTAGCTCTTTCCCACCTGTGTTGAGAATAAGGGGAAGAGGTGGGCACCTCAGAGGGAAAAATGGGACCACAAGTGTAACATAACGATGTTTCCTGCTTTTTCTTGATTTCTTTTTGAATATTTTCTGAAGTTGCCTTTTTGACTTCTGTTGAGTGTTGAGCTGATGTTTTCAGGGAATTATGAACAAGAAGTCCAAGAACTGTCTTCAGAGCAGCAATGGCTAATTTAGTCATTGTTGGATAAATGTACTAGGGCTGTTGATCACAATTAAATTAAGTTTTGCAAGAAGGAGTGCTAACTCTTAAGCTGTCCTACTCCCCCTAATAAAACCTAGTGTCTGATGTTCTTTGTTGAAGAGGTTAATGGATACCCTCTGCTTCTTGTCAGTGTTTCTCCTCATCCATCAGCCTGTTCTTCATTGCAGCTGTGATGGGGATACAAGAAGGGACTGTGTGGTTGAAATCTTGTTTATTTCCTGCAATGATAATTCCCTGAGCAAGCAGGAGTTGGTAGTGGGAGGATGGAAGGTACTAAAGAGAACTACGGATAATTATGGAAGATTAGTGTGCTTCAATTACTTCAACAATTTGCCTTTTTCAACTTGCTTTTCAACAGAAATGAAGTGGGTCTTATGTAGATCCTTCAGTTATCTACCAATTATCGATGCCATGTTAAAAAGGATGACCAACTTCTAAGTTATTAACATCATAACATCTTGGTACCTCATAATCTTTTCAGGTACTTGTCTTTGCGGTAACCATGTAGAGGAGGAGATGGGGAACTAATGGTTAGTATTCCCATCTTCCAAAACCTCAAATAATGTTTAGGAAACTCCAGCTCGTACCATGTCGGTGCCTCGACTCGCAGAGTCCAGAGGCCCATGAGATCAGCATAGGAGTCCTATGGCAGATAATTGAACCTTGGTCCCCAAGGTTCCCCAAGGACTAAGGTGTTCACTTTTCCCAGTGAACACCACGTGCTTTCTCTGGCCGATTTTTTAAACCACAGCACAAAAAAACCCTGTTTGGCACTCCTGGACGCCTACTGTCCACAGATCTGTGCACCAGCTTTGTCAGAGAGCCTCACATGGGCTTCTGGTGACAGCAGGAACTTCAGCAGACCCAGTCATCCCTCTGTGGACTCTCTGTCCCTGTGCCATCCCATCTGTTGGCCTGTAGCCCAGGTAGACATGAGTACTGTCTTTTCCTTGGTGTTTTCTAACACATACACTGAATTTGCCTCTTTGCAGCAACTTGTCTGGGACATCTCCTTCCTTTACTGAAAGCCTGAACAGATCTTGGGTGATAACAGTTTTTGGTTGCTGCTGTGATTCTGAATGGAGACAGGACTTCCCTTTCCGGCAGTGGAAACGCTCTGGTTTGCAGCTCTCCTACCAAGGGACTACTGGGCTGCTTACCATGGCTAAGAGCCGTGGGCTTTCTGATTGTGCAGGCAATTATCTGTAGCCTTCGCTTGCTGTGGAGGTGGTCTCTGTGTGATCTTAAAAGAGTAATTTCTTTCAATTTATGTCAGAGTAATTAAAAAGAAAATAAATCCGATTGTTGATGTTTTATGATTATTTCAATATATGCCCAGGATTAACCTGATGATGAGAATAACACATTTCACTGCATTTTCCCCATCTTTCCCTCCTCCTCTTTCACAACCTAGTAGAAAACTCAGAAGACACTGCCACCTTGCTCACACGAGGCAGGAATGACAGCACTTGTACAGAAGTGTCTTCCTATTGCTTGGTTTGCTGTTTGGTTGCTCGTGTGCGCTGTGCTGTGCAGGTCCAGGTACATTTACAGCAAAACCAGATGCTTTGTAAAAGGCCCAAAATAAGGAAAAGTTGTGCAGTGACAGAGTGGCTGTTGGAGTTGAATAGTTCTTAGGTGTTTGTTACGTACATGATGTTTCTCTGGAAGATGTCCTCATGTTAAAGGAAGTCTCTTAGTAGAAAACCCTTGCATCAATTACTCTAGATGTTATTGATTTTCCTGTGAATTGAAGGGTTCAAAACCACCAAAGATCAGACCCCATGTGATGGGATTACACTTTTGCATTGCAATGGCCAAAGGTAACGTTACTAACACAGAACTCTAACGATCCTGTTGTCTCTCATGACAAAGAAGAGATGCTCTGTACCAAGAACAGGAGGGATTCCTTGGTTTGCAGAACCAAGATAAATGTAATGTAGGAGGTATGGTATACCCTGGGTCATCATGTTTGCTTCCCCACAGGCTCAGTTGTAATTCCATTTAAGATTTAAGTAACGCCTTTTAAAAGTAGCTGAGATTCCCTTCCCGGCTCCCGTTAATACTGCAGAAAGGTTACTGCTGAACCTCATTCCTCTGCTGTTCAGAAGCTTGTTTTCTTTTCCAGGTGTACTTTTTTAACATCAGTTTGTATTTGTTCACTCACATGTCAATAACTCCGTTTGGCTTTAATGACTCTTTTCCCCCACTATTTATCTCTAGATATATTGAAGGCAGCAGTCTTCTACCTTTTCACCCTGTATTTCTAGTTGATATTTGGTCCCCTTACGTTTTTCTGGTCGCATTTGTAGTCGTGCATGTGATCCAACTCAAACTCATCCTGCTGGGACATGCCAGAGCAGATCTGTGCTCAGACATGTCTTATGTCTCGTTTTGGCAGATAATTACTGTTAATCACTAAGTGTATGACAATACAAGCACTTTCTCCGTAGTCTGATACTTCTGTCCAGGCATCCAATTTTTTATTCAAGACTTTACATCCCTCCTCCTCTTCCCAGAAAGGTGAGGTACTGTCATTTTGAATAACATTGAAATAGTCCCTGTTTCTGTGTGCAGGTAACTTCCCCTCCTTACTCCTGTCATATATAGTTGTTTCAGTTCAGTGTGGAAAACAGCTACAGAATTTGTATCCAGCAAGACTTGTAGGAGTGGTCTGAAGACCGCTCATTGCGAGTTCTGCATCCAGGATAGCTGTTATCCCTACTTTGCTTTTAGCTACTCCCTTGTTTCTCTCTTGGCTCCTCCACTAACCTTCAGCTTTCCCAGGCTCACGCATTCCCTCCATGGCAATGTCTCAAATATTTTGCCTGTGCTGGTGAAATATAAGGCACTGTCCTTGTACAGAAAATCAATTACCTTAGCAAATATCTATATTAGATCCTCCAGCTTTTGCTAAACCCAAGACACCTTTCAACTCTTTTTCCATTCACCTTCAGTCTTTTACACTTCAGACAGAACCTGCTTAGCCTTGAATTCTGCCAGGGTCGGGCCAACAGGTCTGTATGTCTGGATCGCCCACCTCTTCACTAAATATAGATGCTCTATCTCTGGTCATATGGTACCACCGCTGACTTGATAGATTTATTTAAAAAAAAAAAGTCTTTGCTGCCGACTTGCAATTACGTGTGCCTTATGGCAGAGAACAAATAGGAACAGGCTGTAATGAATATAGAGGAGGTTCTCTGCAGAGAGATTGCTGGACAGAAACAAAATTCTGCGTTTCTTTTCCAGTCCAAGACTGAAACAGCCCATAGTGTCTAATGGCATAATTTAGAAATATTGGGAAAGTGTTTTCTGTTTTTCCTAGGAAAGCTCAGGGAAGAAAAGCAATTCACTTTCATTAGCAAAATAGTGCTGAAAATTTTGCCTTCATGAAAACCTTGCTTTTTTAGAGAAAAAAAAACCCAGAATGCTTTCATTTTTCTGTCCAGAAGCTTGCAATAAATGATGGCGTAGACTTAGGAAGTGATGATGGGAAGACTGGACCACAACTCTACGTCTTGGCACTTCTGATTTTCATTTTAAAAGCTTTGTGGTTTTTGTTTGTTCTGCCTAATTTCTGCCATGTTCATGAAGCGGGCAGTAGCAGTAATCTTGGGTTTTGATGGCAGCTAGATTACACTGAAGAGAGAAGGCAAAGAAGGGAGAGAAATGTCATTCAGGATGATCCTAGATGGTATGAGGGTTCTGCACTAATAAGAAATAAAAGTGTAGAAAATAAAGTCTTCAGTGTAGCATCCTCATGCTGCACATAATGTGCTGGTTTGTATCCCATCTATTGCCATTTGGTGTAAATTTGATGGGTTTTCACTCTCAAAGAAGGAAATCTTATCTTCTCTCTTTATGACAGGAGTGAGGAGATTCAGTATTTGGGCCACCAGCAATAATTCTGAGGTCAGAAGCGTCAAAAGCTGTGTTTCCCCAGGTATTGCACTCTTAAGTTAGTGATTGTTCAGCTCACTCAGCATCACAGTTTTCTTCCCTGTGGACAGAAGACAAAAAGAACAAGGTGGCAAGTAGTTAATAACTTCTGTGACTCCTGGTTGAAGTGGATTATCTTTTGGGATAGCTTGACTGTTTAGGCAGTATTCCCTTATTAATGTCTAGGTCTCCATGGATATAACTTCAGTCTCTAAAGACAAACCATAGCTCTTCTACTATTGCTTTCCAAACTCTACTTGGGGATTTTCTGCATTTTGAGCAGGCGGAGGATAACCACTAACATGCTCTTCTTTTGCTTTCATGAGGAGTTCCTGAATTACTCGGGCAATAGGATAAAGAAAATGTTTCAGATAAGACTCAGATGGTATTTTTATTCACATTGTGCATGTTCAGAAATACCGAGGCAGCTGGGCATGTCAGAGTCTTGTTTCTTTAACAACATTGCCAGGGAGCTACCTTCTAAATGATGACATTAATATATTTTAATATAATGCATTGTGTTCAGGGGAGTGTACAATACAGTAACTTGGTACTCTATATCAGTTCTCAGCTAGTGACTAATCCATCAAATTTGTTCAGCACTATAAGATTTTTTCTAACTGCCGATGTGGCTGGCTCACGCTGCTCTTAGAAAAATCAAGTTGTGGGGTTTTTTTTCATCCCATATATCATCATCACTGCCCACGAAAAAGAGTTTAGAGTCTGGGCTTGACTGGCTATTTTTCTTAGCATGAGGCAAAGCAGCGCACAGCTTACTCGTCCAAACCCATTCAAAGTTCGAAGGTAGCCTGTGATACAAATTTAACTGAGCAGATAAGAAAACTTGGAAGGCACAAATGGGGCAGATAAGGACGGCTGCAAAATCCCGTGGATTCTTTCAGAATTGGTTTGAGAGTTTTGGGTGTTTTGCTTTGTTGTCTTTTTCTGGCATTGGTGCAGTGCATTTTTGACGAGCCTCAGCAGTTTTAGAAAAGCATTCAGAAGTTTTTGATGCTCATCTGAACCAATTCCATCTAATCAGAACAGGAGCTGAATGTTACTATTCACAGGAAGCAATTGTATTCATAGAATTTCATCTTTTCTGATGTCCTCAATTTGTCCTCTGACAGAAGCAAGTTTTATTAATCTGTCCTTTCACCGTTATTGATTGACCGTTTATTATGCCAATGCATCCAGCTTATGTTTACACATAAGCTGTTCAGTGAATCTAGTTGACAGTCATAATTTGAAGCTCTCATAGATTGAATGAAAGTGCTGTCATATTCCTGTCACCTGCCGTATCCCAGCTTTCAGGGGTAACGGGACAGGCTTCCACTGCAAATGCTCGTGGCTCAAATGTTAGGCTTCTTTCAGTCATCAGGGCATCCCCCTCAAATTATTTCTTTGGGAAGTCCCCATGTTAGTAGACCCAGCAGCATATTCAAAAGAAGCCACAGCAAGGACGTGGATCTACTGTCAAATTGAAGTTGTGTAAGAGATTGTATTTTGGTGGGCTTCAGGACTACAAAAGACAGCTTTTGGCTACCTTACCCATGGCGATGTGCAGCTCAGAGCTGGGTGATGCACCTTGCCCTTCAGGTGGGCTTTGCAGTACGTGTTGGCTGGAAGCCAGGTGCCACTTTAAAGCCAGCTCAGTTTATCTCTGCATTAACCTGCAGATGGTCCTGTAACTGCAGATTCCACACGCTGTGACTGGGAGTTGACTAGTGAATGCTGAGGTACTGAAATATTTACCCAAAGTTCATTAAGGTTGTTTGTTAATGCCAGGCTGGGCTAAAATTGTCAAGTAGTTGGCTTCTTGCTTTCTACTTGTAGCTGGGCCAGATGTGTAAGAACAGCCCTCACAGAGAGACTTGTATACAAGTATTGTATTCCTCAGCACAGGAAGGACATGGACTTGTTTGAACGGGTCCAGCAGAGGGCCACAAAGATGCTCTGAGGGCTGGAGCACCTCTCCTGTGAAGACAGGCTGAGAGTGTTGGGGTTGTTCAGCCTGGAGAAGAGAAGGCTCCAAGGAGACCTCAGAGCCCCTTCCAGTACCTAAAGGGGCTACAGGAGACATGGGGAGGGACCCTTGATCAGGTAGTGGAGCCATAGGACGAGGGGTAACGGCTTTACTGAAAGAGAGGAGATTTAGATTAGACCTCAGGAAGAAATTCTTTCCTGTGAGGGTGGTGAGGCACTGGAACAGGTTGCCCAGAGAAGCTGCAGATGCCCCATCCCTGGAGGTGTTCAAGGCCAGGCTGGATGGGGCTTTGAGCAACCTGGTCTAGTGGGAGGTGTCCCTGCCCATGGCAGGGGGGTTGCATCTCGATGATCTTTAAGGTCTCTTCCAATCCAAACCATTCTATGATACCATGTGTGCAAATGGTAAAAGGCAACAAATGACCAGGCATTTCTTCAGGTGGTTATTTTTTGTTTTGAATCAGCAGAGTGATGAAGCACAGAGTTCAGCAGTGTATTACTTGGAAGGGACGCTGCACATGGCCCCTGCTGTGGGTCCTCTTTTTTTCCTGTGAGAAAATGTGATTGTGTGCTCCCAGCGCAGCAGAATAGCGGCTGCAGAACTAATACCCCCAGGAGCTGGACCACCTCAAATCACTGACGTAATTGCTATTCACGTAACTTAAGGTGGCTTATCAAAAGTAACTGAGAATGCAGCTCTGCTGTGTAAATTGTGCTGAAGCTTTCCCTGTGCATCCCATCTCACTGATCTTTGTCATAACTTCTCCTCTCTTTACGAAGCTGTTGGCCAGCCCTACCTTCACTCAAGTCGATCCGCTTTTCTCCATACGGCTTGGCACCAGTGCTGGAGGTGCCTTCCTGTCCCTCCATAAGCTCATTTATACCCATCTCCTTTATGTCAATGAGTATGGAGAGTAATGCCAGGCACTTGGGCATAGATGCCATGCAAAAGGTGTCATTTGAAGGTGGTTCTACTACCAGTGAGCTCTGGTTGTCACTCGGAGAGCTCTCTGACTGTGTTGCCCAGTACAGGTAAGACAAGCTATGAAGTCCTTCTTTTACTGATGACACATGATTGGAAAGAGCCCAGGGTTTGTTCATGGGTTTACGGAGGGAAACCAGCAGTTTATCCTCAGGTAACAGACACAGGTTTGAAATTGGTGAAGAGCAGTGACTAGGGAACCCTCTGGTACCATCTCTACAAGCACACTTTTCTTAGGTTAGAGATCACAATTTACGTGGCTTTAACAAGTGAGTCAGAGGTTTTCAAACTCATACTGTCTTTTTCAAATGAACGTTTTTTCCTCTGGTTGTACATTCCCTGCACTGTTTCAGTGTGAAGGTAAAGCTGTTTGATTTCACAGTGGGGTTATTTTCCTGTTGAAACTCATTTCTTAAACAGGGCATTTTAATAACAAATCCAGCTTTGTCTCTGGGTGGTTCCATAATGTTTCCTTTTAAATTGTTTCTTAACTGTTTTGGGGTAGGCTGCAGGAAGGACACAGTGGTATGCAGATTAAGAGCCCTCATTGCAAAATCTAATAGAAGAAGGTAGAGGTGCAGCTTGTACCCTGACACGTGTTGGGGGTGACAGAGGATTTCCTCTTTTGAAGGTTGTGCTTACGAAGTTGGTTGCTGAAAGGTCACCTGCAAGGCCTGATGGCAGCTCTTGTGAGGGTGATCAATTAATACATTGCACGCTGACCTCAGAACAGCTACCTGCAAAGTAAAGCACTAATCAGCAAGGGAGAAAGTTGGCTGAACTGGACTCCTTACTTAGTTGAGGAAGAAAAGAAGACATTCCCGTAGCTCCAGGAATAACTCTCCATGTTTTTGTGGACCAGCTTTATTAGCTGGTGTCGGTCCTGCAAGAATGTGCCAAATGAGTCCTGAAGGTGACTTACGCCACCCTGGGGACACTGTGCGTTGGAGGGAGGCAGGGTGTAATGCTCTGCTTGATGAAGTCCTGAGGTGGGGCAGGAGCTCTGGGAGAACCCAAAGCTAAAGAGACGCTTTGCTCTATTCTCATTCTAAGTGGTTTTTTTTTGGTTTTAATGAAACCAAATTTGGGGAAAGCTGAGAAGAAGATGGTGTGGAGGAAAGGAAGCAGGAGAGGGGTTTAGAGTCATATGGAACAGATTTGAAAAATTTGGAAAGCCATGAGCATTCCTAGGATGTGGCAGTGGTTGCAAATGGCCTTACTGTGGCATCATCTGTTGGGCTTTATTATCCGTATTTGCTGATGACATTCCTGTTAGTCCTTGAAACACGCTGGGCATTTCTCCATTTCCTCCTTTTTGGTTAGCTCCCTGGCACGCTTTGTCTAAACCCTAGCATTATAGCCAGAGCCAGAAGATATGCAGTTACTTTTCTGCTTGAAAATACATTTTGAATAATGCTGCATATATTTTACAGATTTTATATCCATTCTGTAATATTCTAACTGCCGCCTCCATTGATATACAGCCTCTAGATTTGGTCCTGTAGTAATGGGAAAAAAATACGGTATTACTTCCTGGCTCTTCTCTCCTCATTCTCCAATTCTCTCTTTCCTTGAAATATGATCTATTTTCTTCTTTCTATTTCTGCTCCAAACATATATTATGCATCCTGATCCCCATATGTACTTGCTGTTACTGCTTACTACTTAACTCCGGGTTATTTGACTTTACTGAAGCCAGCCAGCATTAGCCCTCTTTCCGTCCCCTTTCTGTCCCCCTCTTTCCCCCTTCTCTCTCCCCCTCCTCCTTTTCTTGCCTTCTGTTCATCTGCGTTTCTTTGCCTGCCTACTTTATTTGCATAGTTGAGGGAACACTCTCAAGGTAAAAATAATATATTTATGACAAAAGCGGTCTTGCAGACTCACTAGAGCAACGTTGCAAATTATCGTTTCTACAAGCTTTCTGAAAATCTAGTTCCCGTTTTTCAGAGGGGGGGAAAAGAAAGTTGCCTTAAAGCATTGTGCTATGTAAGTATAATTACTTTTAACCATCTATTTTGTTTATTACTTCATCATTTATTTCCCCAGTGAAATAACACAAGCGAGTTTT
Source organism: Numenius arquata (assembly GCF_964106895.1). Lineage (NCBI taxonomy): Eukaryota > Metazoa > Chordata > Aves > Charadriiformes > Scolopacidae > Numenius > Numenius arquata. The sequence goes on from NC_133577.1 coordinate 49,053,330, forward strand.
TGGGTTTTTTTTCTTGTCAGTCCTGGTCTATGCACTGGTACCTTGGTTAGATGCTAGGGTTATAAGTACTGCTGAGAATATTTGATTGCTTTGTTCCTTTTCAGTGGGAGGAGTGATAGGTAAAATGCTAAAAAGGTGAAATTTTAATGCCTCCTCTTTTCTGTAGCTCCTCATCTGTCACTGGAAAACAAGGAATTTTTAAGCAAATATTTGATAGTTCATGTTTCCATTTCAAAGCAAGATTTGGAAGAATCAATGCTAGAAACCCTTTCTTGGGGGGAGGGAGAGATCTATCATTCTTCCACCCTGGCGATGGGAATAGTCAGGATGTTTCCTACCCTTTTTTTTTTTTTTTTCAGTTTGTGTCCTGGTTTGAAAGACACATGATTAATTTCTCTTTTAGTAATTTTACTTTTCACTAAGGTCTCTTCTAATGCTGGGGAAAGCTGCATTTTTAGAACACTTTAGTGTCTGAATTTGTGAAAATATTTACTTTATAGCCAGCTATGGTGTGTGGGTTTCAAGTTCTCAGTCTTTTCAAGTTAGCCACGTGCAGGGATGAGGAGGAGCGAGACCCAGGCACTTGACCCAAGCTGCCAACAGGATTATTTCATAGAATCATAGAATTGTCCAGGTTGGAGGAGACCTTTCAGATCATCTAGTCCAACCATCAACCTAATACTGACAAAACCATCACTAAACCGTATCGCTAAGCACCATGTCTGCATCTATTTCATACTGTGAATGTTACATTCAATATAAATTAGGAAGTTTGCTGAGGAGTTTCACCTCTTCTGTGATAACTATGATCCTAAGATCTTCTTGCTCCAGCACTGGACCCCTGAGCCCTTCCCTTTCTCCCAAAGCCACAGCGCTCGCAGTGTCCCATATTTGCTGTCCCCTGCTGGGAGTGCACAGCTTCCTACTGATAGAATTGGCTGAGTATAATTCTTGTATATCTTATATCAGTATCAAGATTAATATTGGTTCTTTGGTATTATTGTTAATTATTTAGTCTTATCCTATTAAATCTATTTATACTTCAACGGTCATGTTTCCTTGCTTTCCCTGATTCCCTTTTCTGGGTGGGGAGGGTTTATTGGGTGAGAGAATAAATGTCTAAACGACAATAAATTGTTGTGGGTTCTTCAAACCATAAACAAACAAATTGGGTAGGAAGTGGGAGGAAACAAAGACAGCGTCCAGCCCATTTGCGTGGTAAGAAGCAAGGGCTGGCCTTGTTAGCACAGTGCTGATCATCTAAAAGGAGCTCAGCTGGTCAGCCCGTGACTGGAGGGTGGCCTTAAAGACGGATCTACTCACCATGCAAGTATTTTTTTTTTTTTTTATATCTGTATCACTGCCCTTGGAGGGGTGGGCATTGTGTAAAGTCCCACCAGCTTTGTTTCTAACCACCCAGAAAATCAGCAGGGAGACTCTGAGATTTGGCTCTCCTGTAACACCTTAGTCTGCATATCTCGCGGCCCTGTTCCAGAAAGTCACTTCTGCCCTTCTTAAGCCTCAAATTCTTCCCCTCAGTGTAACTGCAAAACCTGCAAACATCTCTCATAGGGATCCGGGTGCCTGCAGATAAGACATCTTGCATCTCAGACAAATGCTGCAAGAGGTCTTTGGTATGCTTTTTAAAAGCAATATCCATTTCCTTCAAAAAGGCTGATCTGTCCCATTTGTGATGTATTTTCACTTCCGTAAAACTTGCTGAAGCAATAATCAGCCTTTTTAAAATTCTACTCCGCTCGCTTCTAAACCACTTGAATATTTTGCTCTATCCAGGATCTGAGTAGCTCACTCCTGTGCTTGCTTTCATTTTTTAAAGTAACTGAGAGGTTTGCATGAACAATGAGCTCATGGAAGTGATGAGCAAACAGAACTATTTGGCTGAAAATTCTATCTTTCTATGAACTGACAATATTACAGATTATCTGCTGGGCTATCTGACTGCAATTCAGAGAAATACATGACTTCTCTGGCTTTATTACTGCATCTTGTGTGGGTGAGCCCGTCCCACTCCCTTGCACTTCACAGGCGTTGCTGTTCTCCTTGCATCAACTAACGTTTAGTTCTGCCTCTACAGTGCTTTAGCTCCTTCCTTGAGTGTATTTGATGGCTCCACTGTCTTAAGTAGTGGCTGGAATAAGAATTGTGACTTTCTGGTTCAGAACTTCTGGAATAACCCTGTCTGGACCATTTTGTTCCCATTTGAGAAGTACTCGTATACATCTCTGACCTGCTGTTACAGAGGAGAATATAGGCCCATTCTGGTGGTTGTTCTCCAAGAGATTTTCTTTAATAGCCAACCTGAGATGGCCAAGACTAAGTCATGCTGACGGGTTGACATCCTATGAATTCTAAGGAGAACGCATTACTGTGACAAGGGTTTTCCATTTAGTCTCTTGCCTGCTGTTGATCTGAGCCTTCTTATCAACTGGGGCTCGTTTTCTTCTGTACACATGTGATGGTGACAACAACTTACTGCTTATCTCATGTTGAGATTTACTAATTCATAGCACTGTAGGAGCTAAATAGGAAAATTGAGAGGATTTGTGGAGAAGGAAAGGCTTATATTGCTATTTCTTGCATGTTTCCTTTAGTTACTTAGGTGTTTATTTTCAGAGAGGTCAGTCTTGCTTTATTAACGTGAAGCAGAAACGAGGATGTGGTTTGTCAAGGGAACTGCATAATGCAAGTGAGACATTAGATTTGCTCATTGACACACAGTGGGCCTGGTTCTGCGGTCAGTGTGCACCTACACAGCACAGCACTAGAGTGGTTTTAACCTTGAGTAGTGGCTGGTGGAGCAGTTCTCTGACTCTTCAGGAGGCTGCTGATGAAAGGTTGTGAGCAGCATTGTGGGTTGTAGACCTCCAAATCCAACCGGCTCCTCTAGGAAGCATTTTATTACTTTTCGGATCTTGCCTTATCTTTCAAGCTGGTCCTACAGAGCTTCCTCTGAATTGCAACATCTGATGGATTATGAAGGCTGTGATCCAACATCCTGCCTTTATTTGCAATTTGATAGCAGTGTGATAACTTCCTCCTGTTAACTGCCCAGGGAGGATGGAAATGAAGCAATCCAAAATGCTGAATAAGTACGAAGGGTAGACTCCAAAATAGGAAAGTGTATAGAGGAAGATGAAGGAAGACGGATGGCTGAAGCTTTCACTCTGAGTAGCTGCTGTGGCTGGAGTCCAACGGAGCTCAGTCACACGTGGAGGCATCACCCCTGCTTTCAGAAGCCTGTGTGAAGGTGCTACTCTGAAGGTACCAGATACTGCTGCCTTGATCATGACAGAAGAATCCTAGCATGGCAAAATTGCCCAAGACTGAGAGTCCTCTAAAATGTAACTCCATCAAGTCATTCCATGGGCCTGAATACCCCTACTGGGGTAGGGTGAAGCTATCGTTTCATAAAAGTCACATCTCTCTAGAATCTCAGCCAAAATCACAGCCTGTTCCTTCTTTGACAGTAGGAGAGTCATTTTTCCTTCTAAAATGCCTTGCAGTAGTACTGTTAATAATAGATGGTCTTTATCCTTTCTTCTGGTACATCCTGACCAAACTGTGGAAAAACTGAACCGAACATGGCTACAGAGACAGAAAATACAGATTTATTACGTAGTTCCTTACATAGTGTTGTGTCAATGCACAAGCAAAGCATAACTCCTAATACTTCGTTCTTATGGCAAAGAAAAAAGGACTTTATGTAGTTAAAATGAAAATGGTATTGAATTAACACGTTATTTTGTTGAAGGCCATCCTAAAATCCAGGGCTTGCAAAGGGAAGACAAAATCAGTTCATCCTTATTATAATTGCAAGGCTATGATCTTGTTTGCTTAGATGCTATGGTGATAGACTCAAAATTGGCTCTCAGTAAATACAACATACTTTTTGCATAATATTGGTTTAGCTGTTCTGGGAATTTTTCATCTCCGGGTGAAATTGCCTGCTAAAGCAATGTTGAAATTGGCCTTGGTTGTGTGGCTTTTTTGAAGCTTTGCCTGATCATTTCCTAATAGATCACGGTAAATTTGTTTCGTGATCCTATTAAGGAAGAACTGAGGAGACTGGGCATTCATCATTATAAAAATTGCCAGTTTTTCTGAAGGTTCATTCACAAGTGCAAATCTGCCTTATTAATCTTCTGTTTCCTTTACCCCCGCCAGCACCATTCCTCAAATTTTGTTCTAAGTGAATATATGCAATTTAAGGAGTGTAGGAAACGAAAGCCTTGAATCAGTCAGGTGTAATTAAAAAGTTAGTTCTGATCTTCTGACAACCCTGCTATGGGGTGAAGGCTTCACTCTGTGGTGTCTCCGTTGGCAAAGACAGTTTGACTTTTCACTGTGTCCACTCATTCATTTCCTGTTCCTAAAGAGGGCTACAGGTGAGATGGGGAGGGACTCTTTGTCAGGGAGGGGAGTGATAGAATGAGGGGTAATGGTTTTAAACTGAAAGAGGGGAGATTTAGATGAGATCTCAGGGAGAAATTCTTTCCTGTGAGGGTGGTGAGACACTGGAACAGGTTGCCCAGAGAAGCTGTGGCTGCCCCATCCCTGGAGGTGTTCAAGGCCAGGCTGGATGGGGCTTTGAGCAACCTGGTCTAGTGGGAGGTGTCCCTGCCCATGGCAGGGGGATTGGAATGAGCTGATCTTTAAGGTCCCTTCCAACCCAAACCATTCTATGATTCTATGATCTTCATACCATGTTTGAGAGCCCTCACCAGCAGGCTGTAAATTACCTAGAGGAGTCATACTTACTGGGGAATTCTTTCTCATGGTATACCCATTATTTGACCCCAATCAGACTTTTTTTTTTCCCCCCTTTGCCCATCTTTCTTTTCTTTCTTTTTTCTTCTTTTTTTTTTTTCCCTTTCCTTGCTAAACTATGAAAATACAGATTGAATAGATTCAAATGACACTGCTCTTAAATCGACTTAGTGTGAGTTTTCGTTACAGATTGTATAATGTCACAAAGTTACTGTATTGATTCAGCACGGTTTAAAACATGTTTGAGGCTTTTTTTTTTCCAATCCAATATGCTATGAATGATAAAACACTACAGAAAGCAACATAGGCTATATGAAGTAAATCAACTACTTTGAGGTAACAAGTTATTGCACAAAAGGGATGTTCCTACACAGAATTCCCCATAAACTTCTTGTTACCTCACGCTGTATTGGAGATCTGGAGAAATTGTAAAATAATTGCAAAATTTGCAAATGAGAGGAACAGCAAGATAAGGTAAAGAGCAAGCTTAATGCTCTGGATGCGTGAACTAGATCCAAGCGGCAGCAAGGTAAGCCCTGTTAAGCGATGTGCGTTGTAACGCAGCCAGGCATAAAGTCTGCTCAAGAGACGGGGCAACGTCACATCACCCCACGTAGGATGAGGGTGCGGTATTTTGCAAAGCCGTGGCCTTGAAAAGGAGATTTCACCTTCAGGGTCCTTATCCTTTGAAGTGTTTCTGCTTTTTATTATTGGTGGGCGCTGAGCCCAGCTAAGCCTCGGAGCGTTTGTCGAGACCTCAATGTGGATGGAGTTGTCTGACTTTGCAGTCCTTGACTTTGAACTCTGCGTCTGACTTTATCCTCTGGCGAGGTCGCCGGGATGAGCCAAATGCGAGCAGGGCGTATTGCTGACACCGCTTCTGCGAACAGTAGGAGTCGAGCAAAAAATAACGTGCATATTTATTTTGCTCATTTAGCATGCAACAAATGATTTAAATAAATTAAAATGCTCACACCTTAATGGCAAATCAATGAATCACTTGATGACAATGGTTTCTCCTGTACCTTTTGTGTCTGCATTAATGCTGCATTAGATCAGATGACTTTTATTATGATGGATATGAACTGAACTAATTTAGCAACAGGACAACCAGCAATTTCTTATCGTGAGGGTCTCGGTGTTTCTGTCAAGGACCTTGAACAGTCGTGTTTCCCCGAATCAAGGTAGCGTTTGAGTTTCTGTACTTCAAGTCTCTGTGGAAGTACCTTTTAGAAGGAGGGCTGAGGCTGTGTATGTGCCCAGTGTGTAGAGTGCTATACAAACCCAGTGAAAATGAATTGCTGAAATCCCAGACAAATTCTTGTCATTTTCTGAGTGTTTTTGCTATCTGGGAAAGAAGGGTATGGATGAGTATTCTTCCTTTCTATTACAAAATTAACTATTCAATAATTACAAAATTACCAACTTCAGAATCAAAAAAAAATCTTAGACAGCTGATTTTACTTGCAAGTTGGTCCTCTTCACAGGAAAATGAAATAGTTTAGTTGCAAAAACGGCCTGATCTTAGAGTTAACTGGGGATACTTAGTCCCTGTTTTAAGACACTGGGTCAGCCCTACAGGATTGATACTCTATCCTAAGGAAACCAAGCCCCCCACAACTTTTGTTGTTTCCCATAATTCTGAATAAAATTCCCAGGAGATTTCCCCCATCAGAAAAGACAGTTTAGCTTAGCTAGGTGTTTCCCAGCCCATCCGATTATTTTATTACAAAGATTACGCTCTTGTCATACATTTTATTAGAAGTGACTTTTTGTTTATAATGTACATCACCATTTGCACGATACAGTGTACATCTATCTAGCCAGACCCTTACACTTAAGTGAATTTTAGGTAAGAGCAGTTGTAGTATGTATAAGGACATTTGACTGTGTTTAAAAAAAAAACCCTGCATGAAATTTAGAACATATTACCCAACCTAAATTTACAGCAGGGGGACTTTGATGTAACTTTTTACTTGCATCTGAATCCTTACAGAGGGGTGAATTTCTGCTGTGAGGTGGGCTGGTATTTACTGAACTTGCTTTTTCATTTGTCTCTGGCACATTGCAATCCTTTTTGCATTTCTGAGCACAGGAGCCAGCGCTGCAGCTTCATGCATTATTGAAGAGTGTGGCCTCAGCTCCTACAACATAATAGGGTTCCAAATGATCCGCAGATACAAGCTTTTTATATGCACACAGACGGGTCAAAAATGAGGTTCCAGAGAGGTAGAAGAGGGAAAGGACTGAAAGCAAATGCAGAACATAAATAAAAACTTGTGCTTATGCAAAAAGGAACAAATCATTTTTAGTGGGGAGGCAGCAGATGAAAATACTGGGCTTTAGAAGGCCAGGTGACCTCTAAGCCCTTTTTTGTGATAATCTCAGCTGGCCAAGTGCTCGTCTCTCTCAATTTCTTCTCTAGAAGCCATTTTGCTCTGTGTACGGCTATTGAATATTCTTTGAAGCAGAACCTCAGTAACCCATTTCCTGGTTGAATGCTCTCACCTGAAGGTCATATCTAGTCATCCATTCCCTTCACCTAACCTATATCGTAATGAAGGAAAGCCTGCAAAGTTATTTTATAGCCATAGGAAATACTTTAGTGTGAGAGAAATGAAGTGCTCCATCCCTTTAGGTGATCAAGAAAAGATCAAGGGGTCACTTTGGGGGACTTTATGTCCTGTTTTTCTCCTTCTGGCTGTAGCTAGGGATGTTATTCTAAGAGTGAGGTGGGGAAAGGACAAATCCGAACTTGGAGCACGGATTTCTGTCAAGGGGAGAGGGGGTAATGAAGTGTTGAAACAAAGCGTAACAGCAACTCCTCCCTCTGCCACCATCTTTAGGTCAAGTCTGGATGCCTTTTCTGGAAGATCTGTTTTAAACAGAAGGGTTGGGGATTAAAGGAACAACTGGATGCCAAGTTTTTTCCCTCTGAAAGATCTTCCAGATGCAAGTTCCCTCGTAAGCTTCCCCATCCCTTTGCATCAGTTTAGCACCCCTACAGCCACATCCTCTACTGTCCACTCATCTTCTGGCATATAATGTTCCCTGGGTTTGTGGTAACACAGGGGTCATTGTAATTTCTCTTCATATCTCTGTCTGTCTTCACATGTGTTAATGCTAATTGGGCCTGGAAAAATCCTGTCTGCGCCCATGCTGTTGTATAGCTATAAAATATTCATACTAAGATTGGCAAGTCAGTATATCTGGGACCTAAGTTAAGCCACTGGTATCATTTTAAGACTCTTGTAAATATACCAGTGGCTTTTGTTATCTGCTTTGTGTTTTCAAGTGTTAGTTCTACATACATATGAAATGTAAGCCAGGCTTTTTGTTTAAGAGATGCTAAATTATTTCCATAAATCTTATATTGTTGGCTGTTTAAATTATTATGAGCCGAGGTCCCTGGCACTAAAGGCTACACACTACAATGAAACGTGTTCATATTTTCTGTGTTTATGAATTTAAATTATGGAAGGGTACTTTCTTTCTCTTCTGTCTCATGCTTTTTTCCTTAGAGCACTCCACTGTGGATATTCACAGATGGGCTAATAATAATCGCAAGGGTTGCCTATTTGTCACCCTGTCACGGCTTGCCAGAGATTCTTTATTTGTGCTATTAAAAACACACAAATAAAAAAACACCTTTTAGCTGTTCGATGGTCCTCCTCGAAGGCCTATCTAGTTTCCAGGGAGGAACTGAAAAATCAAGTTTATAATCCTTAAAAAGAATAAAGAATGAGAAAGAAACTTTCCTACTTTATTGTACCTGGTCTAGGTCTGCTTTCTCCAGTCCTGCCAACACACACCACTCACGAAATGCGTTTCCTCTCTTTATCCAAGGTAGGATATGAGGGAAGTTCAGATCACAACCAAGCAATGAAGAATGAGTTACACGATGTGCTACCAGTCTGACAGTAGCTTTATCTACATCCACTGTGTGTTACAGAATCTCTTCTCATTTTAAGCTTTTTCAAAGCAAAACTTTTTCTTACTTTTGTCAATCAGGTGGCTTTGCTTTTCTTTCTCGCTCATTTCCAAGCAATTCATCTCCCACCTTCATCATTGAAAACAACCATTTTCAGGTCATAATATAGCAGCTATTTCCCAGTATAAAGGAACAACGTACGTAGCCACTGCAAGACAAGGTGTAACGATTCACCTGAAATCACAGGTAAGACTTGAGTTTGCAGCCCTAGGCAATTCTCCCAACCAGGACTTGCCTGGCAGCCTGTGCTTCACATCCTAGATTTGTCAAAAACATCTTGAGAGTTTTCCAGTGATTAGAAGTTAGGAAAACTTCGCTCTCGTGCCCCTAGGGATGATACGTGTAGCACCACACTGGTATCTGTAGCCTGAACCAGGGTATCAGCTCAGCAAGAGTCTTCAAAAGTACCTGTGCGGCAGTGCCCTGTCCCCTCCCTGCCAACATACCTCTTCCGTGGCTTTGTTCGGAACACAAAGAAAGCTTTTGGGGCAGGGAAGGTTTTTCTCTTTGTGTGCAGACAGCACAGAGAAAAATAGAGCTGATCTTGGCTGGAGATGATAGGTCAGGTCGCAACAGAAATAGGGAATGCTTATAGTGGCAGCCGGTGTTATTCTCCTCCCCTGTGGCTGGACTTTATGTAAAGCTTCAAAGTTTTTCCACAGCACCGTCTTCTAGGATCCTGATGAATTATGTACACTGGCTGGAGTTGGCGATCTGATACTCTCCCTTCTGCTGCTCTCTCGCACAAAATTACTTCCTCTGGGAGCTTCTGGGAACGGAAGGAATGCCCAAGATGAAGTAGGAGCTAGCTAATTGGTAGACGTAGGCTACCTAAGCATTAAGTAAAGTAATCCTACTTTAGACTGTTTTTCTCACATCTCGTTTCTGTTATCTAAACTTGCTACTGTGATTCCAGCTGGAAAACGGAGCTTAGCTTAATGAAGACGCCCCTTTCCCACCTTTTACAATTGATCACTCATTATAATAAATATATACAGCACATTTCCAGACTTCTGTCCCTGTTACAATCTGCTGTTTGCACTTACACTAATGTGGCCATTTCACTTTGGGTTTGCTGTGCACAAGTGATAAAACCTGTAATGTTTCCCTGGAATAGCTGACAGGCTCTTTCATAATTTGTGTGTTCCTTATTGGCATTGACTGACTTAAGGTCCCGGACCACAAGAAGCCTTCAGCTTCTGCAAGAGGCATAATAATGTTTACTCTGAACAAGGGGACTGAGTTCCTTGGAGCTGAGAATCCACACAATTATAAAATCTAATCATGAGTTAGGGACAATCCTGACAAGTAGAAGAAGTCAAAAGACAGGTTAGCACCCTCAACCTTAGACACGAAAGGACGAGCAGGTAAATGCGGAGCGTAGTCCATGCTGCTGAAAAGCACCACAGCCAACGAGCAGCCACAGTGGGGCTGCTGACTTCTGCCCCCCCTACCAGGGGACACCCAGCAGGCTGTGGCTTCTAGTGAAAGAAGAAGTTATGTAGACCAGAAACTTCTACTGAAAGAAGATGCTTATGCAGGCCAGAAAACTGTGTTCATGCAACGTTTTGTGTATGTTATTTCTAAAGCACTGTAACAGGCATTGTTTTTTTTGTGCTTTCCCTCCTGCTGTGTTATGAAAGTTCAATAGACCTAAAAAAAAAGGCGGCTGGTCCTTTGAGGACCAAAAAAATTATGGTTGCTTTTAAGGCTCTTGGTCACAGTTGTTCTGTTGCACGTGGTTAATAAGTTCAGTAATAACAGAAACTGCTGATGAGTCCTGTGGTGGTTGTCCTTGGTATATATTTGCTTTTGACATTCAGGATAATCTTAAGCATGTTTTAAATGTCAGGAGAGGAGGTACCATGAAACGCCAAGACAGTTCATCTCTAGCTTAACTGTTTTATTAATTTCAAAGGATTTCATCCTACTATAATAATTCTTTTCTTCACCACATCCTGCTTTTCTGTCCATCAGGAACCAACTTTGCTTAGCAATGATTGTTTTTATACTTGAAATTTCAGGTCTTGGCATCGTGTGGGCACAGCACTGAGTGTGTGTGCACGTGTGTGTGTGCGTGTGAGCTGTGCTGGCTCATGGAGATACTTAAATGTGAATAACTCATATTTAATCTCATAGTGAAGGTTGCAGCAGTTTGTACTGGCTAATAATGCAGGGCTACTTGTAAGGTTTCCCTAGACCTCAGCTGGGTTAAGGAATCACTGAGGAGTTACTAATTGCAGTGCAGGATTTGCCACCCAGCTAAGCATCAGTGTAGTGTGCTTTACTGCTGCTCAGCCTGTTGTTCTTCTCCAGCTTCCTTCTCCATCCTTTCTTGTCTGTCTTTTCAAGAAACCTGGGGATCTTATTCATCCTTGCTGCTCTCCAGCTCCCAAGATACTGTCTCTGTTTTCACTCACAAGAGGTCTGGGCAAAGGCTGCAATGAGTTTTATATTTCTATGAAACCTTGTTTATGAAAGCCTATGCTGTAAAGATGCATGGTCTCTTCTGAAGAAATGTGTGTGCCAGGGATATTGGTGTCTGTTGTGTGAGTCAGGTTGAGCACGGTTGAGGTTTACTTTATTAGCAATAAACCAATATTTCTGTAGTTTCAATATTTTATAGTCTGTAATATTAGAAGTTATATCACCCTTTAAGTCTTAAGTTCAAAGGTTTGAGTGCAGAAGATTTTTTTGTTTGCAGAAAAAAAACCTCCTCACTGTTGCAGTTTTAATGGGAAATAGCACTTTTAGCTTTGAATCGGCACTGGAGAAGGGTGATGTATTAAGGCCATCACAGTGTTGCAGTTGTAAATGACCAGGGCGGCAAAGAAAAGGAGAGTCTCAGGCCCCAGCAATATTCCAGTATCCACAATATTCATCCAGCCACGCAAACGTCTCCCCAGGGTGGAATTGGTGGTGCTGTGCTGGGGGCTCTCCTTCCTTGCCCAGGCAGAGCGTTGGAAAAGAGCTCCCATCCTTGTGGGCTGAAGATGGGGAACGTGGGGCTCACAGCAGTGTGTAGGGAAGGAGAGATCATGCTTTGGAAGCCAGAGAGAGGGAAGGGTCATCTCAACCGTGTTGCAAGCCCCTACCAGCAGCAGGTCCCAGGCCCCCGGTGGGATCAGATTGACTGGATGCAAAACAGTGAGAGAGAATCGCATCGTCCTGCAGCACCCCAAGCCCCGTGTCCTACAGACTTCACAGAACTGGGATTCCAGTGCTGCGTGTGAGTCTGATGGTGTCGCCGAGAGGCAGATGACGTTGTGTTCGACCCATTAGGTGTTTTTTGTCGTGGTTCTCATTGTGTGTTCGGAGATATTTGCAAGGGAGAACAGCTTTGTGGAGTATTGTTGCTTTTTAGGTACGCTTCAGTGGGATTGAGACAGAATTTCTTGACTTACTCTACAGCAGTGTATTTATGGCATAAGTAGTGAAGAAATGCCTGTGAGACACTATTATACTTACCTTCCAGATGATGGATTGGTTATTCCAGCCACAAGGCCCATTGAAGGGAGATCAGAAGATAATTGACTGTCAAGCTTTTGAGCAATGTTAAGGTCAATTGCCGCAGAGGTCAGTTTATTTGAACAATGGGCCCGTTTACAAAGGGTTACAGAATGCTAATAATAATTTTTGCTTTAATGGAAGTTCTCAACATTGTCAAGGGAGAATTAACTTTTAAATGTTAAGATTAAATATCTTTTTTGAAACCTGAAGGCTCTTGGAAAAAGAACCCAGCTTTTTTTTTTTTTTTTTTTTTTTATTTTTATTGCAACGAATGTGAAAGATTTGAAAAAAATGTTCTCTGGAAAATGCCAGAAGACAATGCTTTGATTGCATGCCAAAATAACTGATTTTTATCTCCAATCAGTTAGCTGAATTGCTAGTGTGTGCGTGTATATCACATGCATATAGGTGTATTTATGTTTTCTTCCAATTTCTCAAGGTTTGAGAAAATAACTTGGTGGGAGTACACAGAAACATGACTGAGGGAAGTAACATGACTGGGTTAATACTGGGCAGAAAAAAAAATATGATCTTATATTGCTAGTAAGCAGAAGAGAAGTTAAACTACCCAAATTCCTGAGGCTTCTGTCCTGATTAGCTACCTAATCTGAGACTCGGGAAAACACTGGTCTGGCTCTGGAACAGCTGTGCTCAGAATAAAACCTTTTTTTTTTTTTTTTTTTTATCCTTTCCCAAACGGCTCACTGTAGCTTTAAAAAAAAAAAAAAAAAAACAAAAAAGGAAGAGAGAATTCCTTAACCGATCTGTTCATTTTGAGCCCACTTCATGTGCATGTAAGTAAGGGGAAAGCTGTAAGACCACGGGGAACCAAACTGTTGGCTATTGCGTATATTCAATCATGCACGTACTGCCTTTCTGTTTTCAAATCAAGTTTAGTATCGATGAGATTTCTGGTAAAAATCAGCAAGATTTCTAGGTCAGTCCATTTGTTGCCTTCACAGAGAGTGTTCTTTCTACCGCTTGAAGTCACCAGAAAAAGCTCAGGGTCCCGCTTCTAGGAAAATGTTGGAAAGCACTGATTTTTGGCATCTACGCTTGCTGAGCCTCCCTGCTCCTCTTGGTAGTGGGAGCCTTTGAAAGGGGGAGGAAACAACTCTGCCACACACATACAGAGAAGTTGGTGGTTTTAATATCTCTTTAATTTTTGTGCCTATGTAGAATGACACTGGGAAACAGCATTGGTGGGATTTCCCATGTCACTCAGCCCTCCTGCTCTGCAAGAGCTTTTTCTCCTTCAGCAGTTATTAGGACATTTCGTGGGAGGGCTTGGTTGACCTAATGTGGTTTTCAGGGAGAGCTGCCACCAGGATGCTCGTTGCCTTCATGCAAGTACCATCAGCTCGATTCTAAGGATACCAATTTCTTTTGTGGCTGTGGGCGTAGCTTTGAGTAGCCTTTTTTGGGGATGTGGGGGAGCATTGAGCCTGTGTGCTACCATATCTGCAAGTTCACACCTGCCTGCAAAACAGCAGAAGACCAGATCCTTAAACGGATCTTGCCGGTTGGAGAGATACAAAGACCTCCCAGGTTCCAAGCCATTTTCCACTGCCTAAGTGGTTCAAAGAGGTGGTAAAACACATGAAAGTCCCTTTCTTCTAATTAATCATTACACTGTGGGGAATTAGGAGACCGAATTAGTTCCCTAATCTCCATGAGCAGAGGGAACAATCCATATACCTTCTATTTTTACACGAGTCTTCATTCTTTTCCTGTCCTACATGCTTCAGGTGGAGCATTCTGGAGCAGCATTTCAGTTTTATTGTTTTTCCTTCTTTGTGATATTTGTGCAAGCTAAACCAAGTTTAGGAAGGTAAACAGTGCCTCTGTGTAATTGTTTTGCTTTCTGGTTCTCGTGTGCTAACATACCCCTGAAATGTTTGTGTTGCACGTTCCTCAAAGGAAAGCTTACTGCTTGGCTCCCAGTCCAAACAAGTGAGATCCTAAAAAACCTGGGGATTTCCAGAAGAGCTTAGTTCCATAAATGTCATTTCAAGACTGAAGCAAACGTTCAAGTGTGACCCTTATGTCATCTCTTTATGAGGGATCCTGTATAATTGGTTCTGGAAATCTGCTGAGGAGCTGGCTGTGACCCTTTCTATGTGAGTGCCACCCGAGAAATGGCAATGAGGAGGAGAACGTGCTCATGGATGTAAAGCATACAAGGACTAACTCCATGTTAGTCGGGTGCTGAAACAAAAGTACGGTACTATGGGAGCTACGGGGATGCTCCAAGTGAATCTCTGTGGGATGTACCAAGCCAAGTCTGTTCAGATTCCTCTGAAAATCCAAACCTCAGCTGGAATAAAGGGCACAGCTCATGCACAGGTCCAGATCTCTGCGAGATTCCTGGGTAACCTGGGACCAGGGTGGAATCCATGCGGTGTCGGTGTTTTCATGTGCAGCAAGAGATGGGCTGGAGGAAGGGGAGGAAGAGAGAGCGAGAAAATGCTGCAATGCAAGTAATGCTGGCAGTTTAGTTAGAAGCAATATTGGCAACCTGTATATTGCTGTACCTGCTCCAGTTCATCCATGACTCCTTAACAGCCTTTTGGCTTTTCTCTGTTAATAGAATCACAGAATTGTTAAAGATCATCCAGTTCCAGCCCCCCTGCCATGGGCAGGGACACCTCCCACTAGACCAGGTTGCTCAAAGCCCCATCCAGCCTGGCCTTGAACACCTCCAGGGATGGGGCAGCCACAGCTTCTCTGGGCAACCTGTTCCAGTGTCTCACCACCCCCACAGGAAAGAATTTCTCCCTGAGATCTCATCTAAATCTCCCCTCTTTCAGTTTAAAACCCTTACCCCTCCTCCTGTTGCTCCACTCCCTGATCAAGAGTCCCTCCCCATCTCTCCTGTAGCCCCCTTTAGGTAGTAACAGAGTTATAAAATCCCTCTGCAGCGGCGGCGGCGAGGCCTGAGGGGAGCCCGCGGTGGGGCCGGGATGGCGCTGCACAGGGGGGATCCCAGCCCAGGGACCCCTCACTCACAGCCCCAGCCGGAACCAGGAAGTCCGCGGCAACCAATCAGGCGCGGAGGGGGCGTGGCCAGGGGCCGCGCGCGGATTTAAAGGCGCTCAGAGCAGACACTGGGTCGCTCGGCGGGGCGGCGGCGGCAGCGGCGAGAAGGCCTGAGGTGAGCCCGAGGGGAGGGTTGGATGGCGCTCCACGAGAGGCAGAGGATCCCCTGCCCTCTTGTCAACGGGCAGAAGGAGGGGAACTAGGAGAGGATGGGGGTCAATGGAAGCGGGTACCTGCTCGGGGCAGCAGGAGAGTCCCCTCCACACCTCCCCCCCTTCCCAGGTGCCCGTACAGAACAGACAGGGGCCTCTGGAGACAGACGATGAGGGAGTGGAGGATGCTGATAAAGCCCCCTCTAGGGAGTTGCCGAAGCAGCCAGCTCCATGTATAAAGACTGCTTCTGTGAGGAGCAAGAGGAGGGCGATAGTTCTAGGTGGTTCCATTCTGAGGGGAACTGAGGGTCCCATGTGCAGGCCGGACCCTTCCCACAGGGAGCTCTGCTGCCTCCCTGGGGCCCATGTTAGGGCTATAACCAGGAAGCTTCCTGGCCTGATATGGCCCTCAGATTATTGCCCTCTTTTGATCTTACAGGTAGAGAGGGATGAGTTAGAAGAAGTCTGAGGGCAATGAGGAAAGATTTCAGGGCCTTGGGATGACTTGCCAAGGGTTCAAGAGCACAAATTGTGTTCTCCTGTGTCCCTCCAGTTTTGGGGCCTGATGAATGGGTTAACAAGAAGACCAGACAGATCAATGCCTGGCTCCAAAACTGGTGCTACCAGCAGGGCTTTGGGTTCCCTGATTTCAGTTTGATTTACAGGATCCCGGGCCTGCTGACAAAGGATGGGAAAACCCTATGCCGAAAGGGGAAAAGGGTACTAGGCCAAGAGTTAGCAAGGCTCATGGCCAGGGCTTTAAACTAGAATTGAAGGGGGAAGGGGATAAAACCAGGCCCACTAGTAATGAGCCTAGGGGTAAAGGGCCAAGGATGGCAACTACAGGAGGGTCTGAGCAGGGTCAGGTGGGAATTAGGGCTTGTGTCGGCACCCTCTCCCCTCCCCGCCCCCCCCCAAAAGTGGCAGAACAATTAGCCCAGCTGAAGTGCATCTATGCAAATGCACGCAGCATGGGCAACAAACAGGAGGAGCTGGAGGCCATTGTACAGCAGGAACACTATGATATAGTTGCCATCACAGAAACGTGGTGGGAAGACTCGCACAACTGGAGTGCACCGATTGAGGGCTACCAACTTTTCATAAGGGATAGGCAAGAAAGGAGAGGCGGTGGGGTGGCCCTCTATGTTAGGGTCAGATTTGAATGCCTAGAACTTTGCAATGTGAACGACAGTGTTGAGTGTTTATGGGTAAGAATCAAGGGGAAGGCCAATAAGGCAGACTTCATGGTGGGAGTTTGTTACAGACCCCCCAACCAGGATGTAGAGGTTGATGAAATATTCTATAAGCAGCTGGCAGAGGTCTCGCAATCGCTTGCCCTTGTTCTCGTGGGGGACTTCAAATTCCCAGATGTCTGCTGGAAATATAACACAGCAGAGAGGGAACGGTCCCGGAGGTTCCTGGAGTGTGTGGAAGACAACTTCCTAACACAGCTGATGTGAGAGGCAACCAGGGAAAGCGCCCTACTTGACCTGCTGCTTGTTAACAGAGAAGGTCTGGTGGGGGATGTAAAGGTTGGAGCTTGTCTTGGGCAGGGTGATCATGAAATCACAGAATTTTCAACTCTTGGAGAAGCAAGACGGGGAGCTGGCAGAACTGCCACCTTGGACTTCCGAAGGGCAGACTTTGGCCTGTTTAGGATCATGGTTGAGAGTGTCCCTTGGGAGACAGTCCTGAAGGGCAAAGGTGCCCAGGAAGGCTGGTCATACTTCAAGGAGGAACTCTTAAAAGCACAGGAGAAGGCCATCCCCAGGTCCCGAAAAACGAGCCACTGGGGAAGAAGACCAGCCTGGCTAAATAGAGGGCTTTGACTGGACCTCAGGGAAAAAAAAAGAAAGTCTACGATCTCTGGAAAAGGGGGTTGGTAACTTAATGAGCAATACCAAGACATAGTGAAGCTATGCAGGGGGAAAATTAGAAGGGCCAAAGCTCAAGCAGAACTTATCTTGGCCACCATGGTTAAAGATAACAAGAAGAGGTTCGTTCAGTATATCAACAGAAAAAGGAAGTCTAGGGATATGTAGGCCCACCGATGAATGAGGTGGGTGCCTTAGTAGTGGAAGACACAGAGAAGGTGGAGTTACTGAATACCTTCTTTGCTTCGGTCTTCACTGCTAAAACTGTCCCTCATGAATCCCAGACCCTGGAGACAAGGGGGAAGGTCTGGAGAGAGGAAGTTTTTCCCTCTGTAGAGGAGGACTGGGTTAGAGACCACTTGGCCAAACTAGACATCCATAAATCCATGGGCCCTGATGGGGGATGCACCTGCGAGTGCTGAGAGAACTGGCAGATGTTATTGCTGGGTCACTCTCCATCGTCTTTGAAAGGTCATGGAGAACAGGAGAGGTGCCTGAGGACTGGAGAAAGGCAAACATCACTCCAGTCTACAAAAAGGGCAAGAAGGAGGACCCAGGGAGCTACAGGCTGATTCGTCTCACCTCTGTCCCTGGGAAGGTAATGGAGCGATTCGTTCTGGATGTCATCTCCAAACATCTTAAAGAACAGGAAGTTATTCGAAGTGGTCAACATGGATTTACCAAGGGTAAATCATGCTTGACCAATCTGATAGCCTTCTATGATGTTATAACTGCATGGCTGGATGAGGGGAGAGCAGCAGATGTCATCTACCTTGACTCCAGCAAGGCATTTGACACTGTCTTCCATAATATCCTCCTTAGGAAATTAAGGAAATGTGGGCTGGAAAAGGGGGCAGTGAGGTGGATTGAGAACTGGCTGTGTGACATAACTCAGAGGGTTGTAATTAATGGAGCAGGGTCGAATTAGAGGCCTGTAACCAGTGGTGTCCCCCAGGGGTCAATACTTGGTCCAGTTTTGTTCAACATATTCATCAATGACCTGGACGAGGGGACAGAGTGTATCCTCAGCAGGTTTGCTGATGATACCAAACTGGGAGGGCTGGCTGACACTCCAGAGGGCTGTGCTGCCATCCAGCACGACCTGGACAGGCTGGAGAGCTGGGCAGAGAGGAACCTAATGAGGTTCAACAAGGGCAAGTGTAGGGTCCTGCACCTGGGGAGGAAGAACCCCAGGCACCAATATAGGTTAGGGATGGATCTTCTGGAAAGCACTTCTGAGGGGAAGGATCTGGGGGTCCTGGTGGCTAGTAAACTATCCATGAACCAGCAATGTGCCCTTGTCACCAAGAGGGCCAATGGAATCCTGGGCTGCATAGGGAAGAGTGTGGCCAGTAGGTCGAGGGAGGTCATTCTCCCCCTCTACTCTGCACTGGTGAGGCCACAACTGGAATACTGCGTCCAGCTCTGGGCTCCCCAGTTCAAGAGAGACAGGGAACTACTGGAGACAGTCCAGTGTAGGGCAAGAAAGATGATTCAGGGATTGGAGCATGTCCCTTATGAGGAAAGGCTGGGAGAGCTGGGACTTTTTAGCCTGGAGAAGAGAGGGCTGAGGGGAGACCTTATTAATGTTTATAAGTATCTAAAGGGTGGGTTGAAGGATGATGGAGCCGGATTCTTTTCAGTGGTTCTCAGTGACAGGATGAGGGGCAACGGGCACAAGCTGGAACACAGGAAATTCCATTCAAATATGAGGAAGAACTTCTTTCCAGTGAGGGTGACAGAGCCCTGGAACAGGCTGCCCAGGGAGGTCGTGGAGTCCCCTTCCCTGGAGATTTTCAAGACCTGCCTGGATGCAGTCCTGAGTGATGTGCTCTGGGCAATCCTGCTTTAGCAGGGAAGTTGGACTAGATGATCTCTAGAGGTCCCTTCCAACTCTGAAAATTCCATGATTATCTGATGATAGCAAATACCTGATTGTTCTCTGTATGCTCAAATATTTTCAAATTTTTGGCTATGTTCTAGGTTTCTAAATGGAGACATTTTGCACATATGCATATTAAGTAGTGTAAGAACAATGCAAAGTTTTAGCATATCCTCTTTAGTTTTTGCAAGCTTAAATGGTGGCACAAAATACATGCCAGAAGAGAAACAAGGCTTAGATGGTTAGAAGATTTGTAGAAGGTCATCACAGGCAGAAACAGAAGTGAAAGGCAGAACTTGGAATATGGTAAGGAGTCTTGTTCCCAAGTCCTTAACAACATTTGTCTAGGAAGGGATGAGTTTATCTTGCCTATGTTCTAATGTACGCATTGGAAGATACAGTAAGTTTCTATCGCATTTGCTTTATTATTTTTTTTTTTTAAATCTGGTTGTTAACCATTGTTTTACTACGTCTCTCAGTTTGGTCAACTTTTTATTCACACCCTAAGGAGTAATGGATATCTTGTGTACAGGGATGAGCGAATGATTGTAGCAGTGGCTTCTTAGTTGCGAGGCACTAAAACATTATGATGCTCATTTGGGGTGTTGTACAAATATATGTCTGTTCACCACATTGCCCAACATTAGTGCATTTATATGACTATGAATTCCATTACTTTATGCAACTGAAAGGACAGAGGACTTTGCCAGACAAGGGAGAAACCCCAGAGCACTCTTATTGAGAACCTGATGTCAGTCCAGAAAGGAATGGTATATCTTGTTCTAAACATTCAATAAATCAAAGCTGAACAAAGAGAAAAATAACAAACTCAAGATGGTTTAAGTTCTGCTCCAGGGCATAGGCAGATGGCCACAGAAAGGTAGAGGAATAATTGCCTGCTAAGCAGACCTTATCTCTGAAGCAGGCATAGCTTCGAAAAATAATGACATGAAACTCAGACTGTTCTTCTTCTACTTGCTGAAGAATAAGAAGTCTTACATGCTGCAGCAGGTTGTTCTAGAGATAGTTTTACTGGAAATTAGCTTTCAAAATATTACCATAAATTATTTTTTAAGACAGTCAAGTGGGCCCTGGAAGTTTCTATGGTAGTATTCATGTTAAAACATTACTAAAACTAAAGAGGGCATGGGTTTGCCAGTCTCACAGTATTCTAGTGCCAGATATCAAGCTGTGTTCGCATTTGGAGAAAAGGCTTTCCTCGAAGCCTTCTGCTCCAGAGGCTGGTGGGATCCTGGCCAAGACTGAGGGTGACTCCAACCGATAGTGGATGTGGAGGAGTCAGCTCTTCTGCCTACCTGGAAGATTTTGGGTACAGCAATACTGAGTCTAAAGGCAGCTGGATCCGAGAAGGATGGGCGAGTGAGCGAGACGGAGTCAGGAAGGCTGAAGCCAGAGGTAAGGAGCTCTGGAAAGGCAGATTTAGGGATCTTTGAGCAGACATCTGGCTGAAAGGAAAAGGTGATGCCTCTCAACGTGGTTGCAAGTGTGTGTGGCACTCGCCGTGCCAGCTGAAGGTCTGAGCTCCCCAGTGTGACATTTTCCAAGCTCTGCTGAGCACGAGGTGGGACTGGAGTATGTGCAGGCAGGTATAATATTTTGCAAGTCCTGCAAATGACTCATGAGACAAGGACGGGGTAGCACAGGTGAAAGGAGGAGAAAAAGGGAAACAAGTTACCGGGGTAGTTTAGAATTGAGAGGGATTCATATAAGCAAAAATGGGATTCATGTACTTTTTCCCTATTTCTCAGCTAGAACATGGTCACAACCCCGGGGAGCCAGAGTTGTCAAAGCCCCTTTGAAAATGCCTCTGGGTGCATCACCAGGTAGTTAGTGACACCCAGTGACACTTTGGCACCTCTGCTGTGCTGCAGATGACATACAGTTACTTTTGAAAAATCCCTTCATTGTGAATGAAGATAAAGAGTGTTTTAAATTTGTATATTTGTTTTCCTGGTCGGTAAAGAGAAGCCTTGAAAGAGACTCAAGAGTGAAGTAGAATAATCAAGCAACTCATTGATCTAAAGTTAATCTGCTGCAACTGCCTCAGCAAATGCTAAAAATGGTCTCCTTTCCTCCTTTCTATAACTCAGGAAACAGCTTCTGCCAATATCCCTCTAACACCAGCCGCCCTCGGCGCTTTTGTCAAACACACTCTGTGTTTGAACAGATCAAATGAAACTCATTTGTTGTTATTGTTTAAGATTAAGCTGTACTTATAGAATTATTGTGGCATTATTAGGCCAGTTTCCTAGAACACAAATAGAACTAAAAACAAAAATGAAGAAGAGGAAATCTGTGTATTTTTTTTGTTTTAAAGCTCAGTGCTGAGGTTTGAGTCTCTGCTATTCTCAGTAGTGAATTATACAGTATTCGATTCTGCAAAGAAGCAGCAAGAAGCTGTATTGAAAACCTTACAAACATTATACAAAGGTTCTGTGTAACATACAAAGCATTCAAAATGCTCCCCAAATACTTGGAAGGTGTGTTTCTGGTGCAAAATAAGAGCAAATCGTGTCTTTTAGCTTTAGGCTCCGATACAAATGTCTACAAACATGAGCCGGACGCTTAACCTATCTGGTACCACATGCGCAAAACAAAGCTACTGAGTGCCTCAAACTACCCAGGGAAGCCAGAAAAGGGATCTGTAGTCGATATATTTTCGTGCTGACCTGCTGGAATTCAATAAAGCTGAATTTTGCTTTTGTGCTTTCACTGATGGAAAGCATTCAAAATAGGTTTTCTACAAAACCATCAGAAGTCATAATTTTCTTAAATGAGGAGTCATCAGTCCTCTAAGTTATCCTGAAGATGAGCTATGGCTCACAGCAATTATTTTCATAGAATCTTAGAGCAGTTCAGGTTGCAAGGGAACGTGGGAGGTCTCCGGGTTGAACCTCCTGCTCAAAGGAGGGCCAACCTTGAATTCAGACCAGTTTGCTCAGGGCTTGAAAACCTGCACACCCGCTCTTGGCCCCTGTCCCACTGCTGTGTCATTCCTACAGGGATTTTTTCCCCCCTCTTATGTCCAGTAAGAACCTTGCCATCTCCAATTTATGGCCATGTCTCTTGTTCTCCCACCGTGCAGCTCTGCATTGAGCTTGGCTCCACCTCTCAGTCATTTTGCCCTAGGTGCTGGGGCAATCATAGAATGGTTTGGGTTAGAAGGCACCTTAAAGATCATCGAGTTCCAACCCCCTGCCATGGGCAGGGACACCTCCCACTAGACCAGGCTGCTCAAAGCCCCGTCCAGCCTGGCCTCAAACACCTCCAGGGATGGGGCATCCACAGCTTCTCTGGGCAACTTGTTCCAGTGCCTCACCGCCCTCACAGGAAAGAACTTCTTCCTAAAATCTAAACTAAATCTCCCCTCTTTCGGTTTAAAACTGTTCCCCCTCGTCCTATGGCTCCACTACCTGATCAATAGTCCCTCCCCATCTCTCCTGTAGTCCCTTTAGGTACTGGAAGGGGCTCTAAGGTCTCCCTGGAGCCTTCTCTTCTCCAGGCTGAACAACCCCAACTATCTCAGCATGTTGTTGTAGGAGAGCTCAGCTCCAGCCCTCTGAGCATCTTTATGGCCCTCTGCTGGACCCGTTCCAACAGGTCCATGTCCTTCCTGTGCTGAGGACCCCAGAGCTGTGCTGGGGTGCTGTTAGGTCTCCCTAAGCCACCTCTTCCCTGGCTGAACAAACGCCAGTCCCACAGCCTTTCCTCACAGCACAGGTGGTCCTGCCCTGACCAGCTTGGTGGCCTGCCCTGAACTCCCTTCCTCCAGTTAACCAATGTTTTTCTTGTACTGGGTGTCCCAAACTGGATCCAGTGGTCTAACAAGTGCCAAGTAAAGGGAACTAATCACTTCCCTCAATCTACTGTCTATGATCTTCTTGATACAGCCCAGGGAGGTTGGTTGCCATCTTTGCAGCCCTGCTGGCCCATGTCCAGCCTGCTGCAGTCCTGGCCCCTTTCAGTAGAGCTGAGTCACCAGCCTGTATCGCTGTAGGGGGAATCATCCACACACTTGATTTTAAAACAAAACTTAGTCTAAATTGAAAAATAAATCTAAGCACCAGTGGCCTCTGTTCATCCTCCATGTAATTCCATTAATTTTGCTGAATTTAGTAAGAAGTTTCTTTAGAAATGTTTTACAAGGAGAGTTTTCCTCGAGTTTAGGGAAATTCACTGGTCTGAAAGCCTTTTCTGTCTTCATTTTCATCAGTGAGTAAACTTACCCCTCTGGCTCTTTTAGATTGTGTGCACCTGTGGATCACAACTTACTTTAGTTAAAAACAGAAAAGGAAACAAATATTACATTCCTCCCTACCACCACCATTTCAGGATGAAGTTAAGTTCCAAAGAATATTTGTTCTGAAAAAAAATGAGCCAAGCTTGGAAAAATCAATACATCGACAGAGGAAACTTTGTTTCTCGGATTCTGCTGGAGGATGCAGGCATTAGGTTGCATCCCACTTGGATTGAGGTTTTTTACTAGTTCTGTGTTGCCTGGAGCTCAGCCACTAGTGAAATACTTGGTAGAGATAATGCTTAAACCACACAGAGTTGGTTTTTTTAATTTCTTCAGTAAAGTGTATCCCTGATGTTTAGCCAGCACGTGGAAGCTTTCTGTATTAGCAAAATCTTTGGCTTCTGGCCCCACAGTAGCTATGGATTGTGCTGAATTTTGCTCCCACTGCATATCAGCCTTGCAGGCAGGTACTGTAGGATGTTTTGCTCTTACTGCAAGGCTGGAGCATGCTAAAATCGTAAATGCCACAGCATCCTGATGAAATCCCCAAACAAATGCAATTCACCACCAATCTTAAAATGCTATTCTACTCTAGAGAATGACTATTCAAAAAAGGCCCTTATTTAATCAATAGAGTACTCCCCATGTAGAATTCAGGCATGTATAAAAACTTTTAGTGACAACGTGATGGGTTTTATTGCTTTTTACTTCTATTAGCATTGCAGAACCAATTCAGCTTTGAGCAAGCTGGAATCTCCACTTTCCTATCTTATATCCACCAAAAATAGTAGCTGACACAGCGCAGAGGCTCTCAGACACCTGAGTGCTCTCAATGATGGTGCTGTTAACCCAGGTTCTGGTGAGTAACCCACCCAGACCACTGAAAGCACTGGGACTGCACAGGTTTTACTGAAACCATTATTTCAGTTTACAGGATTTTCAGGTGCTTTTTTTTTTTTTAAGTTTACAGCTACTATGTACACTGTACAAGGACAGGAGAAACCCAGCTTAACTCTGACCCTAGGCCATGTTTGCAGGTTAGGAAATTACTTCATTTTTCATTGTCCAGCTGAGTACTGTTGCTGCATTAATATAAAGTCCCATTATAATATTTTTACACAGCTGATTTCTGTGCAGTAGAGTTGTATTAAAAATTGGGAGGTGTCACTCAGTTTGGTTAAGGAGGTGATCATTTGGATACTGACCTCCAACACCTGCAAAATTGGGTGAAAAACCAGAGGAGAACCCATGTGCCTGCAGCGTTTTTTGTGGCTGGTAAAGATACAGCCTGAATCTGTATTACTGGAGAAGCAGCATTGCCTGGAAGAGAGAGGAACTCAATTAAAGGGGGTTGCGGGGGGAGGAAGCCAAACAAATTATCTTAAAAAGTTCAGATGAAATTCTGAGCAATCTCACTTATTTCATCCCATATCAATTCTGATTGTCTACAAGAATAGACTTATAGGTAGCAGTTTGGATTTTGATTACAGCACTATGATTGACCTGTCAATGGTGATAGGTCTGTGATAAATCCTTTTTAGGCTACAATAGAAGTGGCATCACACTCTGCAGCTACTGGACGTGAGATGATACAGATCCCTTCCATACCAGCATTCCAGACTGGATTTTTATTTTGGACACATCAATATTCAAGATAATTGGACTGAAGGGATTTGATTTAGTTTTACTTTTAGTGGATGCGCTGCAGGAAGCTTCCAGCTCCAGCTGGTCACTGTGGACATGGCAGGTTTGGGTCCTGCTGGAGACATGGAGGATGATGCCTTGAGAAGCAGGGCAGGCTGCCTTTCAGAATAGGAAACGGAGAGGAAGGAGGGAAAGTTCTTGATGCTCCCACACACAGCCCAGGATTGCAATGGTCAGAAAGCAGAAGAACTACTGGCAGATTAAAACCCAGAGCGAGGGAACTGAATTTGCAGCTCAGACAGTCTGTACAAGGAGATAATGATGTTAATTCCTGTGAGTAGTGAGCTGGATTCTGATCAACCTTGTGTAAGCAGGTGTACTCCAGAGATAGCAAAGGAGAAGAAAAACAGGTTAATTACTACTTTTAGCAATGCAGTAAGGGCAGACTGGACAAGTTAGCTCTATTTCCCTGATAAGTGTTAGATTGTGGGTGGTCGGGGAGCATAAGCATCTGAGATGGCAACTACAAATTGAAAAATCTGCATGAGCTGGACCGAGGCAGCTTTCATCCACAGCAGAACATACTCAGTTCCTCACCGTGAGAATCGGGCTGCTGAAATGACCCACCATCCCTTCAGTGTCCTTCAGGTGCTCCAGACCAAGCTTTGCCCTGGTAAGGGGCACCTGGCTGCTAAATGCCAGGGGAGACCTCCCTTCAGAGCCAGAGCTGCCTCTTGGACCAGGTCCAAGCAGGTAGGTCCCTCTCAATGGCATGAGAAATCCTAGGCCTCCTGTGCTCAGGAACAGGGCAGGAGCAGGGATATATAAAAAAAAAAAGAGGACAGGGAGAGTACTTGTACTAATACCCTCTGCTGTGCTCTGGTGAGACCTCACCTGGAGTACTGTGTCCAGCTCTGGAGTCCTCAGCACAGGAAGGATGTGGACCTGTTGGAATGGATCCAGCAGAGGGCCACAAAGATGCTCAGAGGGCTGGAGCACCTCTGCTCTGAGGACAGGTTGAGATAGTTGGGGCTGTTCAGCCTGGAGAAGAGAAGGCTCCGGGGAGACCTTAGAGCCCCTTCCAGTCCCTAAAGGGGGCTCCAGGAGAGATGGGGAGGGAACTCTTTATCAGGTAGTGGAGCCATAGGATGAGGGGTAATAGCTTTAAACTGAAAGAGGGGAGATTTAGATTAGATCTTAGGAAGAAATTCTTTCCTGTGAGGGTGGTGAGGCACTGGAACAGGTTTCCCAGAGAAGCTGTGGATACCCTGTCCCTGGAGGTGTTCAAAGCCAGGCTGGCTGGGGCTTTGAGCAACCTGGTCTGCTGAGAGGTGTCCCTGCCCATGGCAGGGGCGTTGGAACTCCATGATCTTTAAGGTCCCTTCCAACCCAAACCATTCTATGATTCTACTTTTCTTCAGCAGAGAAAGGGAGGGGAAGAAATAAAGCAAAACTGAAGCAGATGTGCCCAATTCCTGAAGACTGCTTCTAGCAGCCCAGAAGAATGGCTATAGGACATCCATGAGCAGGAGGCTGTAATGGCTTCGGGACACCTGAGAGGGAGGGCAGATAAGCACTGAAGAGAGCCTGGGGTGAAAGTGAGGATGCTCTTGGTATTAAAATATCTTACTGGGTCCCTTATCATCAAAATATGGGTCAAGTTTCCCAGAGAAAACAGGTCCCTGACCACCACATTGTATGAGAGAGCTGTCTTGATTGTCAGGTAGTGAAGTTAGTGATTTGGTGGTAAAAATCCTGTTACCACACTCTGTTCTCTTGCATCATCTGATCACCTTTGTATAATTCAGAAACTTTATCAAATTACTCGTATCTTTCCCTCTCTTTGCAAGTTGCAGTGTGTCTGTAGGATGGTGGTTTCTTTCTGTAGACAAGAGTCTCCCCTGAGATAAAGTTACCATGGGAAAAAAGCGTACTCCCTGCTTTTCTTCTCACCTGGATTTCTTCTAGCAAATGGGATGGAAAGAAGGCCGCTTACCTTCACAAAGCACTTTTTTCCTTAAGTAGGAGTGCAGATACAAGTCTCTAAGATCCATGATGCATCACCTTCATGGGTTGAATCTGGGGTGACTTTTGTCATGTGCAAAGCAGGACAGTTTCGGTCAGTTTGTTAATGAATTCTAGAGGGCTGGAGGGTAAGGTCATACTGGCTGATGTTTATTTCTACTTGCTAAGCTGTATGAAAAGAACCGTCCAAATACCCCAAATCCTCACCTGACAGTTTCTCTGATTGCTGATGCTGTCACTGACAGGAGGGACATTAGACAGTGCTTGGAAGAAGAAAGGTGGTTTGTAAAACTGATTGTTTCAAAGGACTTCTCCCGCTTCGAAACCAGAAATTATGAAAAGGCTGAATGCTTTTGCCTCCCTGATGGGACACAAACGTAGAGAGTGGCTCTGCAGCTCAGCATGTGCCACTTCAGCCCACTGCCTTTGGTGACGGATCAGCTGCTTGCTCTGTCAGACGGCTAAAGGTGCGGCTGGAACTACAGGTGCAGGCAGCTTGGAAACAGGCTGATTTTTTTTTCCAAAGGAAAGGAAAATGTGTGGTTTTTAGTTCTGAAACTGCCTGCCAGTGTTATCAAGGAAGGGTATGGATATAAGGAGCAGTGGCATCATTCTGGTGGGGAATCAGCCTGTTGTTGTAATTCCCACAGTGTGTTGTGCTGTCTCTGACACTCAGCTCCCTCTCTGTCAATAAAAATAAATATCCATCTGAAGTTTGTGGCCAATAGAGAACTTCTTTCATGTGAATTTTTTATGAGTTTACCATAGCTGTGCTCATTCTGTTTTGCTCTTTACTAAAAATGTACTAAATTTTCTAAAAGACCTCACTGACTCTCCATGAGTTCTTTTTCAGACTGGCTTCTCCAGTTCAAGGTCCCTGTCGGGGGATTCCCAGCAAGGTGCTCTGGCAGCTGCACAGCCAAGTGTTAGCTTGTCAGATGCATAAGAAATTAGAATTACTTAAGTTGTTTTCTGATGTCAGATTTTCCATCAGGAACTATCATTTTGAAAACTAGACTTCCTATGGGAATATATCAATTTACATAAAATACCAGGGTCTTTTTCAGTCTGGGAGAAAATGAAATGTTTTGACTTTACCACAAAGAAGCATTTGGATCATTTACTTCATCTGCAACTATGCTATAGTATACTTTACTGTAAATTTGACATGAAACACTTAAATTTTAATTCCTTTACACAAAAGCATTTGCTCCCCAGCTGTTTTCCTAGATAAGATTTTACTTCCAGGAAACTTCAGATTTATTCTTGTTTATTCAAAACCTGTGGAATGGAAAGAAAGAGAACTCATGGAGTTTCCTGCAAAGCAGAAATTCAGATTGCTGCTTGGATTCAGCACCTCTTCAGTACCACGGGCATTTGAAAGACCAACTGGTGCATAGCTGGAGTGCCACACAAAACAAACAAACAAAAAACCCCCAAGGGCTGAAATCTGTTCCCAGTAAATATTTGAGTAATTTCAAAGTATTCGTCAACTGCAGTCTGTCCACGAACAACTTGCAAACAGCCAACAAGTGCCAGATTTCCCAAACAAACTGTTCATTGCACATAGTTTGCCTCTTCACTGTGACTGAGATGTGTGTCATTAAGAAGCCAACTGTTCTTCTTAAGCAAGCTTTTTACCCTTGCCAGAGTAAAAACTATATGAGGAACAGGGCAATAGATAGAATTTAAGGGAAATGATATTTTGCAGACTTTGCCTAGACATTTCTTCATAAAAATTTTTACTGCTTTTTATCCAAGGATCCCCAAGCCCAGTGAGAATTATTAGTTCCATTTTGGTCGCAGAAAAAACAAGGCAAAAGAAGAAACTACGCAATTTATCTTGGATCCCATTGCAGATAAGAAGAGCTGGGAATGGAATTAACTCTCTTGAGTTCCAGTTCACAAAACAGTATCTGTGGGATGATGAGTTGGCTTTAATTTATAATGCGTATTAGTGTGGTGCTCATCACAGAAAGTGCTGTGTAACTCAAAAAAAATTCAACTTACTGGTTTCCATAGCAGACTTAAAATAGAGGTCTGTATACTCTTCCTTGTCTGGATACAGAAAATGAGGCATAAATGGCAAACTGTTGTACGGCATTTGAGGCTGGTGGTGGAAAAGTAGCATGGGACTGGCAGTGCTGTCTCAGCCTTTTCTGGCCTCCTGTCTCTTAATTCAGTGCTCTTATCGTCATCTCTAAATTCCCCTTTAGACCAACAGCTGAAAATGCTTTGATTTCAAGATGTGCATGAAGATAAAACATTCCACACTCAGAGACTAAAGGTAAAACTGGAAAAAAAACCCAAAGCCTGACACTGAAGGCGTTTGATGATGATGCCTCCTTGATTATTGCTTAAGGACTGCTCTTTGCAAGCACCTTATCCCAGGAGGGCTTTCTTGGGGAAAAGCCATGGGACGAAGGCTTCTTGAAGAGGTGTCATCTGTCATGACAAGTTGCCTGTCCTGATGAGGCTGGTGCTGAGACCGCATTACGATGACTGATGAGGCCGTCCGGAGCAGTTAACTCAGCCATTTGTAATGATTTCTCTTACAAGCCTTTCAGTAATCACTTTGGGAAATTCTTTTTGAACGGTGCAGGTTCTGGGGGGAAAGAGAGGCAAAGTTACTTCTCTTTTGTAGGAAAGGATTTCGATAGACATAAATTTGGGGAAAAATGAAAAACAAAAATCAGTATAAAATATCTTACTGTCCTTCTAGATATTCCTCCAATGCTTCATTTTATTTTTCTGTAGATTAAAGCCCCATTCACATGCTGGCTCTGTTCCAGATGCGCAGAATTTCACAAGATACAGTGAAGTCATTTGGCAGAGACGGGGCTGGCCTAGCTCTGGGGAGATCTCTGGGGAGAAGGAAACAGTAAAGGCTGTTTTATTTTCTAAGCTTTGCTACCGTTTTGCGATGTGAATTTGAGGAGGTCATTTAATCCCATGGTTTTTTAGCACCCTTACACATAAGATGGGTGAGGGGTAATGGTTATAAAACTGGAAGATGGGAGATTTAGATGAGATCTCAGGGAGAAATTCTTTCCTGTGAGGGTGGTGAGACACTGGAACAGGTTGCCCAGGGAAGCTGTGGCTGCCCCATCCCTGGAGGTGTTCAAGGCCAGGCTGGATGGGGCTTTGAGCAACCTGGTCTAGTGGGAGGTGTCCCTGCCCATGGCAGGGGGGTTGGAACTGAGGTTTAAGGTCCCTTCCAACCTGAACAATTTTATGATTCTATATAATTCTGCAACAAATCCATCATATCCATTTTTTTTCCATCTGGTTCGTGTCTTCTACTAGTTGTTTTACAATTAGTAAATGATACAAAATACGGTGTTCCAGCTCAAGGACTGACTTTTGTATCTCGTAACTGGACCACTCTGGTGCCATCCGGCAGGGGATGGTGGTGGCTGGTGGCGTCAGCTGCTTTACAGCATCACGCACTTTTCTTATGTTAATGCTGAGGATTAGTTAACGTTTCAGATCTTTGGAAAGCAGCTTATACAGAGCAAAAGTGTGCTGCAGTAGTAAAAAAAAAACAACAACAAAACACACACCCCCCAAACCAACTAAAATTGGAGTATACTCAGTATCAGCAGTATACTGCTTCTCATCTTTCTTTTGCACCTGAAAAACAGAATGATGAATAATTTCCCTCTTACAGTCTCAACTCGGAGGTGTCTATCTGGGGAAAGACAGGGGTTTCTTGTGCCGTGCCCAGGTGCTTTATGCCTTCATTTTGGCAGCACTTGCAGAACTTCCTTGAGAAGTGCTTTCACGTCTAAATACCCCACAGTTGTAGTCAGAGATGCTGTCCTTTACCTTAAGCAAAATTAAATGTTGCAGTGAAAATAGACAATATAAGCACATTGGCATCTTTCCCAGTAAAGGGAATATGAAATAGTTTTTATTGTTACTGCCAAGACAGCTGTGTTTTAGATTGAAATAGTCATCGCACCCTTTTGCTATTTCTAGAAATAATGCAGCTTGCCTATCAATAACAAATGTCTAATATTTTCTCTGGTACCAAAACAGCCTGCACGTATGTTGTTGTTCTGCAACACTATATCTTAACAGAAATGCCTAATGCAGTAAATAAATAGTTTTAGCCATAGGAACGGCAGGGAATTCATAACTGTCATTGCTTCACGGTTTGTGTCTGTTGTACATACGGACGGTTTCGTATAATTCCGTAGTGTTCACTTTATGTTTTGCTGCAGCAGGCATATTTGAAAAGTTTCTTCTTCTAAAATGCCATCTTTGGATTTCAAGGTTTTAGAATTATTCCCTGTCTTGAAGCCGGACAAAGGCTCCGGAGCTGCAGTGACCTTTCTGAAGGTGTTCCCTCTGTCTGTGTGGTACAGTTGAGGCACATTCTCTATGGAAGACATCACTTCAGGATTTCTGCTTCTTTTGTACCAGGAATCTCCAGTTTTTACCAGAAGTTCCTGTATTTTATTTCCTTTGCTTGTGCCTGTTTTAAATGTGAAGCGATAGGAACGTCTGATTTTTAAAAAAAGCACCTAGATTTGTATTTCTATATGAGGGACCATTATTGAGCCTTCTGCCAACATTATCTTTCATTTGTGCAATAAGCATAGAATTTCCCTCCTTTCACAGCAGCAATAATTGTAATAATGATAGTAATGAGGGAAAAAAAGGCTGACTTCTGCCACTGCTGTTGCTTTCTTCCAAATAACCAGTATTTACTGGCCACCATTTGCAGCTGTGGTTATTGAATGGTTCCAGGCAGCGGAACAAGGCCGGCTTGCTCCTGAGGTGGGCTTATGCCAGGTGGTGCATGAGTGGCCTATGGGCATCGCCCCATGCTCTTTGAGGAGGAAGGATGGAGCACTGTGAAGGAAAGGGGTGTATGTAGCAGTAGTATGGGATACAAGGAATGTGAGTTCCCAGGGAAACCCAGATAACTCAGATGGAGTGAAGTAAAGACTCTTCCCAATTTAAGTCAGGCTGAACTGGGACCTTTTGAAATGTCTTGTGTCTGTATTAGAAATTGTACTGAAGACAGTTTGTTCTTCCTTCAGGTATGAAATAGGTGTGTGAAAATGAGCCTTTTTTCCTCTCCACACCCATCCAAGCTCAGTGCTGTGATGCAAAAGGGTTTTAAATGCTCAGTACATGTGTGACTATAGATGGATTCCAGTTGGGAGGGGGACAATTAGTTGCTATATACAAAAGCAAAAAATGTTCCCTAAGCTTTGCTATGAGCGTATCCAGAGCCAGATGGATGTGGTATGAAAATGTGGGAGGAGAATTGAGTTGCCACCATTTTCATCCTGATCAAATAAGTATTTAAAAGGTCCTGAAGACAACAAAGACAGATCTGCACCTGAACCTTCACACACATTGCCATGACACTTAAATGGTCAAGGAATTTTTGCATGTAACTTTGTCCACCAAAACTTAGGAAATGTGGAGACAAAACTAAGTGAGCATTGAATTGCCACCCCTTGAAAACAAGAGACAGATAAAAAGGCAGATGTTGAGAAAAATGTGAGCTTGTATTAAAGTCAGCAGGAACTGTGGGCCACTGAGTATCTAAATGTCTGCAGCTGCGATAAAGCAATAACTGCTTAGAGGTGTGAGTTTGTATATGCATTCTGGTTTAGTACACAGTCAATGTAGTACAAAAGAGGGTTTTAAGCGTATAAAGAGCAGGAGGTTGTTTCTGGGTTCGTTTCTTTTCTTTTCTTTTCTTTTTTCCTGTAATCCCACTACTTAAAACGATCTAGGAAGTGTGGAAATCTGATGAGAGACTTCAACTGGGTGCATGTGTTAAATGTGGAAGTAGCTCTACAGAAATCCAACGTAAAGGCACTATATGGTTTGAAGTCGGCACATGTAATAAATTATGAAAACTCTGTCAAAACAACTGCTATTTTTTTTTTTTTTTTTCTCTTTGAAAGCCTGGCCACTGTATTTCCAGAGGTTATGTCAGCTAGGTACAGACTGAAGGGAAGTACATGTAGAGGAGTAATCCAAGACATGCAAATAGATGAACAGAATATGTGGGATTGGGATCCCAGTTGTGACAGATGAGAATCTTACTGGTATAGCAACCATACTGGTAAACTATGCTCTGGAGTCCTTTGGGTGAGGAACGCTGTGATGGAGAGTCCTTCTAGGGGCCAGTCCAGCAAGCACTGGAAGGGCTCCCCGTGACTGGGAATGGAGGAACTCTCTCATGTTGACACCCATGGACCCAACGTTAATACTGCCCCTCGGTTTTGTTAGAGGTTTTTCTAAGCTACAGCAGACAAATACCCCAGACAACAGTGGAAAGATCACTTTATTTTTACACGTACAGGAAAAAATCCAGAATATCTGCAACCTGAAGTACTTTAGTGGAAAGTTTACCAATTGCACAGACTTTATCTTGTGCTTCCCTGCTGTTGGCAGTGTCTGGGGGTCTGTCTGTGCTGCAGGAAACAGCTGGACGTAATGGTTTTCACTGGTCAGTAATTCAGACGCATTGGTTATCAGTCCAAAGAGAGGTATTGCCCTGTGTTGAAATGCCACAGCCCCACAGAGCCACCCCCCGACACTCCTTTTCCAGTTGTGATCCTAAAATACCTAAAAGCTGACACGATGCACAAGCATCCAAAATTCTGGATACATGTTTGTACATGGAGCTTTGCTGCTAGAAGGGCTTTTCCCCTTTGTTTAGCGAAGCTGCAGCCAGACAGGCAGAAGCAGCGCATCCCTTGATGCCGCCTCAGCTTTTGTGGGGGACAAACCCGAGCTGAGAGCAGAATCACATGGGGTTGGAAGGGACCTCTGGAGATCATCTAGTCCACCCCCCCTGCCAAAGCAGGTCCACCTAGAGCAGGTTGCACAGGAACTTGTCCAGGTAGGTTTTGAATGTCTCCAGGGAAGGAGACTCCACCACCTCTCCGGGCAGCCTCTTCCAGTGCTCTGCCACCCTCAAAGGAAAGAAGTTCCTCCTCATGTTTAGGTGGAACTTCTTATATTCAAGTTTGTGCCCATTTCCTCTTGTCCTAACCACAGAGCAGTTCAGTTACTGACATTCAGTCTTCTTTTTTCTACATGTTGCCCACGGAGATGCTTAATTGTGCTGTAAAAGATTATTACAGCAAAGATCACTCCACTGTTGGATTTTTTCAAAGGTGTCTTGTACGCACACAGACGAGTAACAGCTTCAAGCCATTCCTAGTCTGGTCTGTGACTGGGACCCCGAGCTCTTTATCAGTGATTTCTTTCCATCTTGTGGTGTCTTGCTGGGCAGGTCTTCAGCAGCTGCAGAGCATCTGAGATGTATGCTCTAGGTGGCAGTATATTTTTAAACTATATTAGTTGAGCTGGGTAGAATATCAGCTTGGTCATTTTAATTGTTAATGCTCTTTGCTTTCAAAGTAGAAATTATAAGCTTAGATTTTACAATATGCCTGCAAATACTAAGAAGAATTCACAGAAAGCTGCAGAGAAAACAATATTGTTTCCCCTTGCGTTTTTAACAGTAAAATGTGGAATTTTTTTTTCCTGTAATAAGTAGCAACACATGATACTTTGTTAATATTTCCCTGTCACGATGCTTTTGTGGATTGTAATTTGGGTGTTTTGTGCTCCTCTTCTTCCAGAGCCAAGGTCTGCTGATCAGACCACATCTCCCACACTTAGCACAGACCCTCCTTGCATCGATAAATGTCCATGGGATGTGGTAGGTAGAAAAGAATGGGGCCCTGGAGCACCTATTTGCTTGATTGAATGAGTCAGTTTTGAGGCATTTGGGTTTTTTCAATCAAAAGTTAATATTCCCTGTGAAAAGGAAATGGAAAAAAAAATACATTGCTATCAGAAAGGGGTTAAAAGAACATTTTAAATAAGCCTTACAAAGACCAAAAAAAAAAAAAAGTAGCGAAGGCCAGAAGGATAACACAGTTGTTGAATTAAATACAGTTTTATTAGTGACACATGCTTCACGTACAGGAAGCGTATGTTATTCCCAAATTTACTCATCGAGCATCTGCCAGTCGGGGTTGTTGATCATTTCTGTGCCTCACGTGGTGCGTCTGACTGAACCCACTCCCCACAGGTCTGCTCCAGCCAGTTAAATGCAAATTTCTTCTCTCCAGCAACCCAGAGCAGGTTTGATGACACACATACTATCATTTACTTGCACTCATCAGGCTTTCAATATGACATAAAATCATTGTAACATAATGCATTATTAAATATATTTTCCATCCAAAAAAGATAAACTTGACAGACTGTCAGTGAATGTTTTTGTTCCTTAGAAAAGGTTGGTAAAAAGAAACCCTGGAGAACATCCACCCATTAATGGAAGTAAAGCTCAGCAACTATTCAGAGCAAGAAACCGCATGGAATGAGCTTGCCCTTTCCCTCCTTCTCTGCCTTGACTGTAAACAGGATTTGAATTTGGCTTCTGAATGTCATTTAGACAATGATTTGTATGAGCATAGTTGAGTCTATGGATTATTCACAAAGTGTTTACTTGGGCTGTTTGTTGGTTTTGCTGCTGCTTGGTCACCTCGATATAATGCGTTCTGTGTGCTTTCATGGATGACTGAGTATGTTTGCAGATGGGAAGAGGGGAAAATGAAAGTTTCTAAGAGGCTGTATGAGTAGTGTTAGTATGATTGTGAGGATCAGTTGTGAATTTAAGAGCTTACAGGGAATTCTCAGGCAATGGTCTTTTTTCCCTGGTTGCATCCTCTTACCCCCCAAAAAAACTGAAACCAAGGACTTCTGTGGAGGCAGGAGCTCAGGAATCCTTTACGAGGACCTCTGGGGCGTATGCTCTCAGCCAGACAGAGGCCAGCCTGAACATCTTGCTGGTCAAAGCCAGCAAGGGCTTCGTAAATGCCAGGGTCCTGGGAGCTCTTCTGCAAGATAGAGATGTTGGGCTTCAGGGCCCTGCGGTGTTGGATCTGCCTCTGGTTCATAGAAGCGGAGCACCTCTGCTCTGAGGACAGGCTGAGAGAGTTGGGGATGTTCAGCCTGGACAAGAGAAGGCACAAGGGAGACCTTAGAGCCCCTTCCAGTACCTAAAGGGGCTACAGGAGAGATGGGGAGGGACCCTTGATCAGGGAGGGGAGTGATAGGATGAGGGGTAATGGTTTTAAACTGAAAGAGGGAAGATTTCAATTAGATCTCAGGAAGAAATTCTTTCCTGTGAGGGTGGTGAGGCACTGGAACAGGTTGCCCAGAGAAGCTGTGGCTGCCCCATCCCTGGAGGTGTTCAAGGCCAGGCTGGATGGGGCTTTGAGCAACCTGGTCTAGTGGGAGGTGTCCCTGCCCATGGCAGGGGGGTTGGAACTCCATGATCTTTAAGGTCCCTTCCAACCCAAACCATTCTGTGATTCTATGGTTCTAAGTCTGCAGAGGTTTCCGTACCTGGGGCAGTCAGCTGTCTGTAAGATTTTGTTTGTTTGTTTGTTTGTTTTAATGAAATAAAGTTGGCTTTGTCCCAGGTAGATTTGGCCATTTTTTAATTTCTTTTTTAATATGGGAAAAGACAGCTGTGTGATATTCCTTTTTGTGGAAAATTGCTACCTTTTACTTAGAACTGGAATAATGTTTTCTGAAATGTCAGGCTTCCCCAGAGATTGGAGAATCCAGATCTTTATGGAGGCAGTTTCTAAACACATCATTGTCATATTTGCTAATAAGTCCTGTATTGATTGCTGTTATAAACCAGAGCCACAAATACTGCTAACACTGATTTCTGATTTCCACACAAACATATATGAATGTTTTTTGAGATATTTTTCTAGACGTAGATGTAGCTGAAAGTACATGTTGCTCTCAGTTATTAACTTACACATCTCTTGCAACTCTGAAATCCAGAGGACAGGTACGTGCAGGTTTGTCACCTCAGATTTACCATGGAGAAACTGGGAATAACACACCTCAGCAAAGCGAGAAAGGTTATCCATTGAGTAATGAAGCAATATCCAAAGGTAGCAATAAGCAATATTCAGTTACATGAAGGTGCACTTTTTGGTTAAAAAAGGCATGGGTGTTTTGATAAAAATTCAGTTACGTTTCTGCACTGCATGGAACTTTAGAAAACTCCATATTTCCTTCTTTCAGAAAGGGAAAAAAAGGGATGAAATCCTGTTTGTTTAAAAATGACCCAGGTAGAAAGATTTTCTTGTTGTTCCATTTTTATATGAACATGCAGGGTTATTCTATTAAAGAGGTATTTTTCATTAAAATAATACATAAATATTTTATTTAATGACTTTGTGGCCTTGAGGCCTGACTTCAGTACACATGAACCATTTTCATTCTGCTCACCAAGATTTTTGGTAAAAAAAATAGAATTTCACATCCCCTAAGGAGATTCCTTTGCACGAGTTTAAAACCAGAAATGTCAAATGTTCTCTTCAGGTGCACGTTTCTAGCTGTGATGGAGTACCTTTGGTCATGATTTGGCCCTGGATATTCCTTTAGGCAGGAATATCAAAGAAACCTCTGTTGTACCTTGCCATACTTCTTAGCTACTAAAAATGGAGCTGTCAGCTTCCAGTTGCTAATCCATTAATTTTTTTTTTAAAGGTTAGGGTTACTGATGACAAGTGACAGAGCACCCTTGGTACAAACAACTGGAGTGGGAAGTCAACACAGTTAAAAAGAAGGAGACAAAATTTTCTTAGTGCTTTTTGGCTTCAATGTGGGTTGTTTTGGAGAGGGGGGAAAAAAGACTTTATTTTGTAAATGGCTACAGTGTAGTCTACATTTGCATTATGCTCTCTGCACAAGAAGCATTTGTTTAGCTGATACGATCTTCTGTAATTACCTTTCTGGACGTAAAATGCCCTGGAGGTGGAAGAGGAAAGGTCTCTCTTTTTCCTAACCTATAGCTCACTCTGAAATCAAATCATTCCTCACTGTGAAGAGTAGCCTCTTGGCTATACAAAAACCTTTTACCCAGCATCTTTCTCTGAAGATAACTTAATTGGGAAAGATTCATAACTTCTGATACAATCTTCTTGTCTTCAAGTTCAGACCAATAGCCCAAGCAAATCATTTGAGATGAAGTTCCAAAATTAATCCTAAAGCATATGAGAAAAAGCAGTTCTTAAGTTAAAATGAATTGAACTGAATCCATTCCGTTCTTTAAAAATAGAGAAAACCTTTCAATTTTTTATGTTATCTCTTATGCACCTCTTACTGCTGATAGAGGGGAGGCTCGGGTGCCTGGACTGCCCTGTCTTCTCTGCTCAGATGTTCAGCTTTATTTTTTTATCTCAATTTACTGCATCTGTTGGTGTCAGGGGGAACACTTCAGCTGAGGCTGAAAGCAGGCATCATTTCTGAAGAATTGCAACGTGTCCTCTGTATTTTTCTGAAGCTGAGGGGTGCCGGGGAATTTGGGGTACCGCAGCTGGTTGTGGTGTTACTGATTCCCAGGTAAGGGACCAATCCCTGGTCAGGGTGGTAGCAGTGATTTGAGTTCTGTGGCTGCAGCATTGGGGAGAGAAGTGCACCTCAGTGACCTTCTCTCTGGTGATTTTTGCCCTGGGAACAGAGATGGGGGAGCAGGTCAGTTTTTCAGGTTTGCGTGAAGTTTTCACGGTGTTGCGACCCCAAGGCTCGGCTCTCAATCAGTACTAAGGGCATGACATCTCCATTTGTTTGGGTTTGTTAGCGCTAAAGAGGCCCCCGAGTTCTTGTCAGTGGGAGACCTGTGACCTGTGCTTAGGATATTAAATCATTCTCCATTTTGGAGAGTCACTGGATACAGATGTATATAACAGGGATATTGATACCGGTCAGACATCTCACATCAGGCAAAACACGCGCTGCTTTTCAACACAGCTTATTTCAGCAGCTCATTTTTTATTCATATTCTTTTATTTTTTATTTTATGTTAGCATCAAAGTGAAGCATGTTTGTGGGAGAAAAGTTTTCTTTTAGCAACTGTTACAACTATTGTAATGAAACATTATTTGCCATAACCAGCTATATCAGGGGCTACTGAAAGACGTGTCAGCTATGTCTTGATGTTAGGAAGGAAAAGCCAATATAAAGGTGATTCTGTAGTCACTTACCACTTCATCATTCACAACTGAAGGCAGGACACCAGGTTTGATACCGACCCTCATAAATCACTGACCTGATCTTCTGTGTCGCTACATTCCAGACAACAATAGGGGAATATGTAGTTATTGTACCGTAACTTCACATAGAGACCAGGTTTAATTGAGCCATTAGGGATATTAAATTTTTTTCCACTCAAGAATGGCTTACAGTGTAGCGTGAAGTCCATTCTTATCTGGAAGATTGTTGCTCTGAGCAATGAGCGAGAGTTACAGCTCTTACACAAGAAGTGTTATTTTTCTCTTGGTTTTGCTGCCGTTACTCGGTTACCGGAGTGGGCTAAAAGTGAGATTGCACAGAGAAGGAGATAGGGCACAACTCACGCTTGGTATTTAAGCTTCTGACGAGTCCTTCTGAAATGTTCAAGTTTTTCTTCAGTGGAAGTGGAAAGCAGGGCTAAGCAGAGCTTTAACAGAATCACAGCAGCATTTTCCCCAAGGCTTTAGCCATTTACCATATTTACTATCATCCTCTTAAATGTGTCTTTTATTATCCATTACTATTTATCCCTTCAAGAGGACAGTTCTTTAGCACTCTGAATTAATTATTGCTCTAAGTTAGTTAATTCCTATTGTTACAGAAAGTTTTACCAAACTTTTATTACGGGGTATTATCAAATTGTTTTGCTGTTACTACAGTGTAGCTTAACATTGCTCCGAAAGTAAAAGAATTCAAGTAAGCAACTATAGTATTCTTGAGAAAAATATTATTTAATAGCATAAAATATGTACTTTTTATTTTCTTTCTGAACAATAAATTCTTTATGGCTTTCTGAAAAATCAGAACACATCAGCAATCCAGAGCTTTATTTTGTTCCATCAAACAAACCTTCCAAACACGAATTCTGCCTGCCTGTATTTCTACAAAGTTAAATCCTACCTTTTCACTGAAGACCTCAGAAAACAAGATGAGAATACTCAAGATCCTGTCATCTTCAGAAAATCCAACTTAAATATTCACGGAGAAAAATCTGTGCTTTCAAAGCTTATAGAGTTCTGCTTTGCTCATTGACCTTGTGTGTTATTTCAGATACTGTTTCTCTCTGCACCTCTAATATTGTCTTGCAGAGTTAGGGCAGGTTTGTAGGGATCCTCACCTTTTCTGGGTCACTGTAGTGTTCTAATCCCCAAAAATCATCTTTGAGAGGTCCTGAGTTGTTGAACAGGAGCTGGGTACACATCGGCCTGTTCCATGTATGTCATCTTGACATGCTAAGAAAACTGAAAAACAACACATTGAGGGACTGAAAGGTCAAAGAGAACTTAGAGTCGGTGTGAGATTAAAGTTGACAGTTTTTCTAGGTGGGGACAATTTTGCTATGTACAGCAATTTATATCCTGTCTCCTTCTGCACACACTTACTAGGAAGTAAGAACCTGCTTTGGCAGGAGGGTTGGACTAGATGATCTCCAGAGGTCCCTTCCAACCCCATATCATTCTGTGATTCTGTGAATATAGGTGCTTATTGCATATGGTCT
The DNA here is from genome assembly GCF_964106895.1 of Numenius arquata. Lineage (NCBI taxonomy): Eukaryota > Metazoa > Chordata > Aves > Charadriiformes > Scolopacidae > Numenius > Numenius arquata. The sequence goes on from NC_133577.1 coordinate 49,094,087, forward strand.
ATAAAGCTGTTGAAGATCTTTGTGCTTGATGTGTACTACACAAACAGCTACATCATACATAATGTTTATTTTTCTTTATTTTTTTTTTTTTTTAATGAAAGGTCTGAGCACTTCCGACTTCACAGCGAGCAGCCCTCCTCTTCCTCCTGGTTACTCTGCTTGGAACTTGACCTGGGTCATGAGAGATACGTCCCCTTTCTTCTCCCATAGAGGACGGCACAGTGAGTAACATTTATATGTTATCCTCAAGAGGCTGTGACTGACTGCCTAAGGATATCGGTATAACTCTGGAGCAAAGCAACACAAGTCAAGTGATTCATGATAAAATATCCATGCTGTCAGCCCCTGAGGGCCATGATAAGCCCTACTGTCCCCTACCAGCCACCCCCGGGCCCTTTCCCCACCCTGCCCATAGTCCCAGGAGCCCCATTTCAGCCCAGCCTGGGGTCAGGCTGATGTCCCGACGTAGCCTTGGTCCATCATCATCTCCACGGAGGTGCCTGGTGACCTTGGCTGGCCTGACCTGCCCTGCTCCCTCAAAAACAAGGTCCCAGACTGTAATATTAGGTGCTGTGCTGGAATCCAGTGATACTATAAAGAGAAGAGCTCTGTACCAAACTTATTTTTTCCCTGTTCTCTGGTATGACCTATTTACTGACAAACCATAGCCATTCCACTGTGAAATACTATGGTCATAGTTAGGACCAAACTGCATAAGGCAATACCTAATATGCAATCCAGAAAGTGACTGAAGTAGAATATATCTACTATATATCTACTACCAGTCTCTATGAGGGGAGATAAGGTGCTGAGAGGCTAATAAGATTTACTCACCCCAAGCCTGTAATTATCTGCTTGAGGGAAAAGTTTGACCTACCTATATGAAGGAGTCCCATATTTCTTGAAATTTATGTTGCAGCCTTTTATGTGTGCAATATATATTCTTTCCACTGGCATACAATATCTGCTCCTAGCTGTTGTATCTGCTTGAACGATGAGGACACACCAATTTCATTTTGGAAGGGACAGTAGTACTACAATCTTTTTTCCCTCACTTGGCTTTCTCAAAAGTTGTAAGGATGATTTTTAATTTATCCTTTATTACTTCTTCCTAAACTCTGCAAGTTTCTCAGTAATACCATTCTAAGGGAAGGCTTTGTTCTTAAAACCTAAAAGCATTGATTCCATCTGACAGCATCACATGGAGATAAATGTACTGCATCTAAGCAGAAATGATTTATTATGATTTTAGTTGGTTGCACAAGACCAAATTCTACCATATTCCAACCATCTGTTTTGCGAGGAAAGGCAAGAACTTGATGAGGTGTTATACAAAATGCAATCTTCACTCAGGACAAGTCTAAACTGTTTTCTCCTCCGGTAAGTGTAATTCAGGACACGTACCTTGAAACTACTGGAGAATCTTCAAGAGGGGCAGGAGTAATTTGGTTTTTTTCTAGCTTTGCACTTTAGCGTTTCCAAAAGTTGGCAGGACCTCCTTTAAATGAAAGGGGCAGCAGTAGCCCTCGAAGTGGCGCATTTCAGACTGGAACGCCCCATAGCATCACTCTGTGGAGATAATTCCTCCCACTTCAGATATGCCACGTGTGGGTATGTGGAGCGGAGCCTCTGAGCATGGCCCAAGCCTAAGAAGGCCACTCTTAAAACTTCTTTCTATTCCTCTGCGTACCTGCAGCTTATATCCACCTAAATGTTTATTTGCAAACTTCCCAGGGATCTAGATTTCTGTCCAGAATGGCTGCGAGTATGACGGGGATGGAGAGTGCCTTTTAGCAGCTGAGTATTGGCTCTGGGTTTGAGCAGCTCTGTGAAGATCATACAGGGACTCAGCAGAGCAAGGCAGAAGACAGAGTTAGACCATCCAACTTCTAGGCGAGTAACCTTGTCCCAGTACCCACCCCTGTCTTCTGATTAAGCAGTTAATCCAAAATCACATGATAAATCATTAGCAGAAATAAACCCCAGCAGTCCTTTACTACCAGAGTGTTTTCCTCTTCTGTCAGAAGCTTTCCTCCTTGCTCCCAGTGTGATTAAGCTTACAGAATGCTCTATAAAACTTCTATCAAAACTTTGTTTGCCTAATCATCTGATAGGACCCATCTAATTAACTGGCTGACATTGCTGGAGTGGGGCAATATTAGTTGTCTTCATTACTTTTTTTTCCCCGTGTTCCCTTATTGAAGAAATCTCTTTGATTGAAAGGCTGAATAAATTGAAATGTAGGGTGTCTCTTCCTCTGCCAAACCCTCTCCTGTGCTCAGTATTAAAAATTCTGGTGGGCTGCCGTCTAGCAGTTCTGACAGGAACAGGGCTTGATGATATCTTTGAAACTATATGCAGCAATCCCAAAAGATCATGGGCACAACAGGATACTTGAGAGTGATGCATTCACAAGGCTTTCTCCTGTCTTGTCTAGAGGTTTCTAGGTTTGTCTCTACCCAAGCATTGATTAATCATCTACCATCTCAGAGATGCAAAATCTACCCGCCTTTCGGGAAACAAAGACTTTAAAAAACCCACATGAAGTCAAAATTATCTGGGAATTCAGCCTGCAGGAAAGGAGTCGTCTTTAAATCTCCATATTTCTGTGTTTTCTTTTGTTCTCTTTCAAGTGCACTCAGACTATTTCATGTGGCTAGAACAAACTTTTAATGCCTTCTGCATATGTGGACCTACGGTAGCATATTAATCTCCCATTTGCAGCACTGATGGAACTCTGTCCCGAGGCTTATGTGATTAACTGCACCCAGCCACATATTTCATTTCTTGTCCTGGTTGGTTGAATATTAATTTTCTCTTCTGTATAGGTATTGTATAAGAAATCAATTGTCCACCACGTAAAATCCATTAAGCTTCTGTAAGAGGGGTTCCAGAAGGCAGGTGCCCCTGAAGGCCTGGAAGCCTTCACGCAGTTAATACCCCCCCTTCTCTGCCCCAACCTCTACCTCCCCTGGGGGCCAGGCAACAACACTGAGCCTGGAGCATGACCCTGGCGGGGTACAGTGACAACTGCTAGTGACTGGGGGAAAAAAAAATCAAATGCAATTCAGCATCTAAATTCTGTTTTGAAAGAAGAACATGTTTCATTAGAGTAACAGGCACAACAGGCATGCTGTGAGGACAGGCTGAGAGAGTTGGGGTGTTAAGCCTGGAGAAGAGAAGGCTCAAGGGAGACCTTAAAGCCCCTTCCAGTACCTAAAGGGGGCTACAGGAGAGATGGGGAGGGACTCTTGATCAGGGCGTGGAGCGGTAGGACAAGGGGTAACGGTTTTAAACTTGAAAGAGGGGAGATTTAGATGAGATCTCAGGGAGAAATTCTTTCCTGTGAGGGTGGTGAGACACTGGAACAGGTTGCCCAGAGAAGCTGTGGATGCCCCATCCCTGGGGGTGTTCAGGGCCAGGTTGGATGGGGCTTTGAGCAACCTGGTCTAGTGGGAGGTGTCCCTGCCCATGGCAGGGGGGTTGGAACTCCATGATCTTTAAGATCCCTTCCAACCTGAACCATTCTATGATTCTATAAGGGTTGTCACGTTGGACTGTTGGGGAAACAGGAGGTGGCTTTTGCTCTTCTGATGCCACTGTCTGTGTCTCTTTGCCACACTCCCCAGCGGCAGCTGAATTCCTGGCTGTTCTGAACCAGCTCTGTGCAAAATACCTCTCCCAGGCTGTGTCAGACTTCTGCAATATAGTTTACAGATTTTTTTTTTTTTCCCCCCCCTGAATTTTAGGAAATAGTGGTGTTTTGGATTCCAAAATTAACTGGGACTAAAACTAAGGGGGAAATAGCAGATTTGGCTGCTGAATGACTAATGTGCTTAAAAATGTCTACAGAAGATGAGTTCAGCAGAGGAGGGAGGAGTACATACCTTCAAGAGTGCATAATTATTCACAGCTTTGATTTAATAGGTACTAAAAGCATAATGCAAAGGATGGCCTCTATTAACAACTTACTAATAATTTCACTCAGCTCGATGTCTTCGGAAAACTAATTTGACAGGGTTGTTGTTTTTTGGTTGCTTTTTTTTTCACACTTTCTAATGGAATGTCGTCTGTAATGAGTTCGTGATTTCCTGAATTGGGTTTGCTAAAAAAAATAAAAAAAATAATGTGTTGGATTATTTTTACTGTGGAATAATTTGGGGTCATTCTCGCTGCGTATTTGATGCTCAGTGACACGTCGGTTGCTCAGCGAGGTGTCAGATTATTAATTTTTTCTCTGGTAGGTGGTGTGCAACTTGCTGAATTCAAGTACTCATGTGCATGCATTCAAAATACCATTTCATTCATGTTAGTTGGATACCAGATAGATACTGCTGACATGAAACTCACTAAGTCTGAATGTCAAACAAAAGGGAAGAGAAACAAAAGGGAGAGAAAGAGGGCACCAGCCAGATGAATTTCTGTTACAGTTAGGTTCCCATGATTGTTTTATAAACCTACAACAAATCAGACTGATACTGACATCTTTAGAACAATAAAGCTATCGTGATACTTGGCTCAGCATGGCATGGATATGAACTAATTGTTAAAACAAGTTCCTCTTTGGAAGGTGAGATAAAGTCAGGAGAGGAATGAGGAGAATAATACTTTGTCCCAGAAGAAAAATTAATCAATGCTTTCTTAGTAAAGATATTGCAAAAGTGATGTACTACGTTAATTCAAACACATCCTTTTTGCAATCTTAGAAGTACTCTAACATTGTTTTGGAAATAGTGTTACAAGTATAATAGGCCAAGTCTTCAATTAGCAGCAGTTATTCACACCAAATTTATATAAAATAGCAGATGCTGTGACCCCATATACATATGCAAGATATGTTGTTTAACAATGACAGGAAAAGCAGCATGTGCCTAGCTAAACTGAACGATGTGCTAAGCAAGAAAGAAGAAAAAATCTTATTAGGGAGAAATTTTTACTTTCTTTCAAATTACTCTTTTCGTTATATCCTCTTTTATCTGTAGACAATACGCCAATGACAGCTCAACATTTTTTCAATAATAAAATAACATACAGTAAGACAACAAATGTCTTTTCTCCCTGTCTCCCAAGTACTCATTTTCTCTAGAGATCTCTCAAACTTCATGCGAGAGGCCCCTTGTATGAATTGTCAAAACATGACAGTTCATCCAACCGCTGTTTTGCGCCAACCAGAGCATGTTTTCTAACCATGGCTGTTAGTCGGCACTTCAGTCTTTTTGGCCAGAACTGGCATTAAAAATGCACTTTTGTTTATTGTTTTTGCTGCCTGCAAGGAGGAGACTTGGTGGACAAGTATTTCTTGTGTGGAGGATGAGCTCTGTCACTCCTTGGAGCAGGAGAATGGAAATGAGAGCTACTGCTGGTTGTTCTCCTGACACCCCCTCCTTGCACCTCTCTCGCTGTAGCTGTCTTGAAAGACTGCGCTTATAATTGATTGATAAAGGAGTCCTGGCCCTCTATTTTGTAGCTTGATTTCCACCAAAGAAAGCAGCTGTCAGAGATTTTGGTGATTCAGTCGCTGGTGCACGCTAAGGAGCTGGGTGGATATAAAGTATTTGCTGTCATTTTGAAAATTCTCTTAACAACTAAATGAGTGGTTGCATTATTGCCGCTTTCTCCAAGCTGTAGCCCATCCGGCTGTGGCTCAGTCCCCAGGGGATTAATTTAAACGCTTCTGGCCTGAGGAGAGCCCTGGGCTCCCTGGGGAGGCAGCACTTGGCACCTAGTGCTCTTTCCAGGGGCATTCCCTCTTCCTATGCAGCAGGTGAATTTATGCCTCAGCCCCGGCGTTACTCCTGCACAAAACACTCTGGGGATAAACCAGCCACAGTGAAATCTTACTTGCCCACCGCCAGCTCTGACGAGCCCTCGGGGGCACGCACCTGTGAGGGCCATCTTGGTGGCTCCAGGATGCCTCAGGCACTGGGGTGGGCTGGGCCTGGCCTCCTGCTGCCCTGACAGGGCTGGGGCTGCGGTCCTGCCGGGGACAGACTGCCACCCCAGTCCCTCCTGGTGAGGCAGAGGGGCTGGGAAGCCTGTGCGGAGCGAGCAGGTAGGAAGACGCCCTGGGCAGCAGCAAAGGACAGGGTGTTGCCATGAAGGGCGTGGGGAGCTCTGCGGCAAACGGGGCAAGATCCCGGGGGTCTGCCTTCACCGAGCTCTACTGGTACACCTCCTGTCTTCCCCCATACCCCGGCTGGCTGAAATGACACATCCCCATCCTCCAGGTGAAGGCCCAGTCGCCTTGCCCCGCACTGGGGTTTGGCTGGGACTCTCTGCCTGGCCTGGCCTGTGGGGTCACAAAATGGCCACCAGGGTGGCAGCTGGGTGAGATGGGCTGGATGTCGAGGCGGGGAGAGGCTCACCCCGACCATAATCAGCACTCAAGATCAGGGGAGCACACATGAAGGCGTGCTGGTGCAGAGGAGGGATGCGGAACGATAAGCTAACTTGCACTAAATAGCTTTAAATTAAAAGGAGGTCCCTGATGAACACAGACTGCTCCTCAGGGCAGGGTTGGTACAGTGCCCGGCTTCTCTCGTCACCACTTCATTTGCAGGTGACTGAGGGGGGGAACGGACCCTGATGCTGTGGGGCTCCTTGAGTGCTTCCGCAGTTTGTCACCTCCCCTGTCATGCCATGCTGCTGCTCTCACGTTTGTCAGCTGCTGCCGCAGCAGCCCAAGGACCAGGCAGCTACTGTAGGTGCAGCCATTGCTGGTGGGGGGTAAGGCCTGGGGATACACGTGTCGTACCATTCCTTAAAACGTGCCGGTTTGCCCTTTCTCAGTGGAGACATGGAAGGAAGTCGGTAAAAATACCGCTTCAGGCTTGCTTTCGTGGCAGAAACCAGACAGTTAAACCCTGCAATTGTTTTTCCTCTTTAATTTGCATGACCACTGACATCTTTTTCACTTTCCCGTTGTGGTTTTTTCTGTGCACTTTCGTCCTGTGGTGGACTTAACTCATTTTTAACTTGCTGCTGTACCTCCAGTTGCACAGTGGAAATGTGGCACTAGGGATCCATTTGCAAGGAATTTCACCCCTTCTTTGTGCCAGAAAAGGGCCTGCTTTCAAGGGCCTGGCTTTTATTTGGTTTGCCTTCTTCCACAAGGTCCTCCTTGAGTGTTCAGCAGGCTGCTGAGCTGACAGCCAGAGGGTGCAGTCTCCTATTTATGCTCCATTTTCAGGGAGAAATACTTAGCACTGCAGGCTTCCTTGTATCACCCCAGATATGTACCCCTCTACTGGTGGATAAAAATTCAGAAGGGCCTGAAAAGGCAATCAAAACCCTTAGATTGAATACCCTGTGCCCTTTTCTACCCAGAGGGAATGGGGAAGGCTTTAGGAACTGGCTCTGTCTCTAGGATTAATAACTGGAAAATCAATTTGTCATTTCCCTGTCATAAATTAAAAGCTTATAGGCCTTATAACATGGGTATAATAGAGGTTAGTGGGTATTGATGGAGGGTCTCAAAGCTCACTCAGCAGAGCACATCTCTACTATACAATTTAAATTATGTCTCCTCCACAAGGAATATCTGTCAATATTTGTATTAAAAAAAGACATCCTGCACAAGAATATTTTATCTGTTTCTGTACTGCTGTTGCGATTGTTGCAGCTCTAAGAGGTGTGTTCTTGAGGGAGGTTGTGGTCCCATTTTGATCACTGTAAGTGACCTCTGCATTGTACATTTGTGTCTGTAGATATACTACAAATTAGTTATATTTAAGCTAATGAGATGCCAGTTAGGATGTACATCTCTGAGCTGGTCCTTCTGAGAACAGAGAACCTCCACTCGCTCCCTTGCCTGTTGCAGTGAGGTTGGAAAGCAACCACACCTTTTCAAAGGGGTGACCAGCTGAGAGTAATGGAGGGGGAGTGATTTGTAATAGTCAGCACTAGGAGGGAAAAGGACCCTTTTAAGTCAGGCTCATGTAGAACTAGAAAGGAGAAGTCTAAGAAGGAATTACCTGCTGGTAAGATTTCTGTGTTTAAAGGAGAGGTTGTTTAAAGCAAATAAACCTAATCTTATGTTGGGCAGCTGAAGAAAGGATAATCAGAACAGTTTCTTAAAAAGAATAGGCTTTTTATATCTCTCTTAAATTAGATTTTGTTCTAAATAAGGCATGTTTCTGTCATGTGTGGTTACATAAACGATCCATAATCTGACCTGCAGCAATGTAAGAGGATATTTCCTGCATATTACTGTGTTTTGGCATATTATTTATAGTACTATTTTAAGTCATTTGTTTATTAGAAAACTCTAATCAGTTTAATTGAAACAGATGTAGTTGCCAGATATTTTAGTTGTTTGTGCACAAATTATTGCTGTTAGGTATGTTGATTAAAAATAAATAAATTGAAGCAGTCAGAAGACTCTAACATCATTAGACATACACAGATTCCACCGTCTTTTCAATCGGATAGTAGCTTAATTTACTTTTCAGTCTATGATTGGTATCTTGTATCTTCTTACATACCAGAAATTGAACTGATTGATGTCTACAGCCTTTGTTAAACAGGTGTTTACCTTGATTTGATTATAAACGTCACTTTTGTTTCCTCTTTAAAGGTATAATGATGATGAAATAGACTTCTAATAAATTAACTGTTCTCTCTCTAGCGTCCAGTGGTTGCAGATGCAAAAGATTGTTGGACAAGGGATTGAGGTTTTTTGCAGTATATTTAAAAAGAGAGTTTGCAATTTGCTGGAGCTTACATTCCTATAGAGCCTTTATGATCTATAATGTCAATATATCTGTGGCATAAATGCATATACTAGATATAAATCTTTGTGACATCTCTCTTAAAAAAAACCACCAAAAATCACAAAAAAATCAACTTTACTGACTAGCCACACTATTCAAGTCCTAAAGCCCTGTATTTAGTCAATTTATATGGGTAGTAGGTTTAAAAAATAATCACTAAAAGTTGTGTTAGATTTAATTACCTTTCCTGCAGTGCTTGCTGTTTTTCAGAAAAGGGCAGAATACCTTTTATTCAGCTTCCAAAGGCACATGGCTACTTCTTTCTGTGCTTAGCTGGGCAAGAAAAAAATAAACTTGGTGTGTTTAAGCATGTTAAGACAATAATTGGCAGCAATTCAAATATTGTGAAGGTTCTGTATTTGCAAATGCGGTTTATATGGTCTTGCAGCAGCTACCACACCAAGAGCAGCTTATCAGTGAAAAAAAGGTATGTATTATATATAATGTTTTTTTTTAATAAAGTATATTACATCGTCGATAGTGAAGGACATGGTGGAGGAAGGAAAGCCTGAGGGCAGCAAGTTAATGTTTGGCTTGGAAGGCTGGATGCTGTTTGCATAGACTTTGCAGTGTTGCATCAGATCACATTTCTTTGCCATCGTTTCTTTGTACTGAATAGGATAATAGCACTGAAATTCGTGTCTGATACAAGATTTATTTAGATAAGAGCCTATGAAGAGTGCAGATATTCTGGTGATGTGGGGGAACTATCAAGGTCTGTAAAATATACATGGAAGTTTTCATTAAATCACAGGCGCTCTCAGATGTGTGAGCCAAGTAGTCTCCTCCTCTTTGAAGGAATGACTGGTTGTAAAGGACATTCAGCTTGACCACAACAGGCTTGTTAGATCATCGCCACTTTTCTGTGGGCTATTCATTGCAAGAGAAGGAAATAGTATGGCTACTTGCCTTTTTTTCCTTTACTTTCCCCCCTTCAGGCAGAGGCTTCAGTTGTCTGCAGGGGTCATAACACTAAATGTGAGGACTGTTATTTAATCACATACCCCAATTAAGTTGTCCTGGTTGTAGGTCAGAGGCCTGCTGTGTCAAGGGCTCCACAACCAATTGATAGCTCTTCTTTTGAGGAGGCTCTGGAAAGTGAGGCTGAACAGGGGAGCGGAGCTGGCTATCAAGTGCTTGTAGGCACCATAATCAGAGTGTCGGGGGCCGAGGACGGGAGGAGGAAAATGAAAGCGCCTTGTGGAGATCCGTGAAGGGCTTCTCCGCTTGGGGGCAAGAGGGTGAGGAGCACAAAGGCTTCTGTTCCCAGCATCTGGATGGGAGAAGAGTAGGAGCAAGCAGGGACTGCTGGAAAGCTCATGAAAATAAGACAAACTGATGGGGGAGAGAAGCCCACAAAGAATGAAATAGTTGATTTGAAATGATTGCTCTTGCCAGGTGTTGTCCTTGGCCTGGGCTTTCCCTTATGTCATCCTGTGGGTTCTGTCAAAAAAGTCCTTGCATGAGGTGTCTTTCTCCCCCCCACCTTTTTTTTTGACAGTGCCTTAAAGCACATGCTACTCAAGGTGTTCCCTGTAACTAAACTATACACTAATGAGGATATGTCTTCTGTAACGTGTAATTGAGTGTTTGGCTGCTCTTTTGTCCATTTGGCCTTTGATACAAAGTTTAACAGACTCTTAACACTTTAAAAGGTTAAAAAAATATTGGGTTTGGTTTTCTTTTTTTAAAGAACATCTACAGGACTTGAGATAAGTGGTCTGAGGTTTGGGTATCATATTGCAGCAGCAGCAAACTGTATAGCATGAGTATATCCACTGTTCCCTGCTGCCTAAATTGAACTGTGCTTCATGTATCATGAAATTTATGTTGATAACATAGGGGCCTGAAGAGGGTAGTGACTCGTGCATCTAAATTTAAGGAAGTCCTTATGATCCTTGTTACTGCTGTTTGTGGTGTATATGGATTCCTTACATTATATGGTTTCCATGGTGTTGTGAAGCATTCAAAATACTGAGTGAACAGTAAAACACCTGCTTAGGAAAATCAAATATAAACTGGAAAAATAGCCTCTGCTCCTTTCGGCTTGCTGTTAAAAAGGCAAATTAGCTGGGAGAAGTACAGTGAGAGGGCAACAGTATTAACCTTCAGATTAGAAAATGTTATATCACCAGGAGAATAGACTGAACTACATAAATCTGTGCACGCTAAGAAGAAATTAGATGTTTAATAGAGAATGTAATTGAAGTTTGAAAAAAAAATTTAGTTAATTTGACTAATGTCAATTCAGATTATTTGTTCCACTTGCATAGCTATGGCAGGACAGTAGACAGTGTAAAAAAACTCCAAAGAAGAGCTGGATTTTTTCATTGGGCATTTTCAAATGGATCTATCCTTTTCAGAAACATTGAGTTAGTGCAGAAATAGTTTCTTTCCCTTACCAAATATTGTGTTGAGTGCTGACTGCAGTGACAAAAGCAAGTGTGTACAGGACATTCCAGAAAATTTAGCAATCTTGACGATTAAAAGTAAAATCTGCACAGGTTATCACTGTATGCGGTATTAAGCAACTTCAAGTATGGTGTGGTAGTAAATTGGACCCTGGGAAGTGAATCAGAGTTGCACCAGCAGGGTAATTGGTTTCTGAAAGAGAAACATCTCAAAAAAGAAAAGTCTGTGCTCGAGGCAGATGCTGGCTGCACTGCCTGGAGGCTGGAGTTTTGCAGTTTTTCAAGCTTCTGCTGCCTCAGTGAAGCGTTTCAAACCCAGGGGGTCAGAAGGTTGCTTGGCAGGGTACAGTGCCTACAGCTACCAGCAAGTCCCATATGCCCAGGATATATGACTTGCTTTGCAGCGCCCTGTGCTCACTGAAGTGGAACATGACTATGAAGCACGTCAGTAGTCTTTGCACTGTAATGGTCCTGGTTGAATTTGAACCAGCATCCCAGGAGAGATTGGCTTTCTGTCCCTTTTTATCTATTTTATCTATTTCTTTTTCAGTCTAGATAATGCCTTCCCCTGCGTTAGCTTGTGCTGCCCTTTTATCTGTCCTTGAAGGGGAATTACTGACTCTTGGGCCTTCCTCTTGATTTGCTGCTACCTCCATAATGAACCTCTCTGTCCGATCCATTTCAGATACATTTTTGCCTGTTTATGGACTTTCTCCATATCTTTCTACCTCATTATGGAAAAAAGCAACCCCTAACTTACTAAAGTATAAAATGAGTGTGTATACACAACTTCCAGCATAGAGGAAGCTGGATTTAATTAATCTGGTATGTTCTATGTGTGTTTTCTTTTTCTAGTATTTGACTGCAATTTTGAATCTCCTTGTGAGCTGGAATATTCCCTTTCCTCAAAAGACCAGGCAACCTCCAACAACGCCTGGCTGAGAGTGAGTGCAGAGGAGATTTCACAGCTACACATTCGAGATGGGCCGGAGAGAGATCATTCTGAGAATACACCTAAAGGTAAGATGAATACAACTATGTAATGCCTTCTGTATAGTGGTTAGTTATAAAAACAAAAAAAACCCCTCTGCCCCCCCAAAAACCCCAAACCTACCAAAAAAACCTCAAACTCCACCAAAGCAAACATGTTCTCTTAAAATACTTAAGACAGCTACAAACTTTTTGCCACAACAGACAATGAATGCAAACAGTGTCACAAACAAAGGGAGTCATTCTACACATGAAGGATCTGGTTTTGTCTAAAGGCAATCTGAATCATATATCTAGGAAGCAAAATATCCAGTATGGTATTGTGTAAAATCTGAATCAGGCTGACCCATGCCGTGGACAGTGTTTGGATGAGAACAATAGTATGGTGCCTGTGTCTAAGGTCATTCAGTGGTTGGAAGAAATTAGTAAAATAGAGCCTGGTTTTACCTCTGCTCTAGGTGCTGTTTACTGCTTGCTTATTTGCAGACCGTTTTAGGCAATATCCTTGTGTCTAGGGCTTAGGTTTTGTGTTTGGTGAGAGAACAGAAGATGGGTTTTGCCCTTAATATAAAAAAAAACTTTTTTTCTCTAGCGAGAACTAGAAAGCATGAAAAGAGGGGGGTCCAACAGACTTTTTTTCCTTCTTTGGAAAAAATTTGGTTTGTTGGAATTATTTTTCCTGCTCATGATCGTATCTGTGAACAGCATAATATCTCATTAAGATTATAGGTGCTAAAAAGATTTTTAGGTGTATTTGTGCTCTTCTAATCCTGTGAAAGCAGAGAAACTCTTAACATTCTTCCTGCTGCTTGAAACCTCTCCCCATAAGGATCAGGTGGTGTTGATAAGAACAGAGCTACAAAATGGAAAGGGGAAGTTGGGGCTACAGGCTTTATCCAGGCAAGGAGAATATAGAACAAAGAGGCATAGGGAAGAACAACAGAGATTATCAGGGATATGGAACAGTTTCTGTACTAGGAAAAATTAAATAGAAAAGGATTCCTTATTCTGCCTGCAATGGTAGGACTTGGAGGTCTATGAAAATGCACATTGAAGAGCAGTGAGAAACAGCCATGAAGTTAGTGGGTGCCAGGTATAGAACAAGCAAGAGGAGATATTTTTCATATAGTACCTGAACAAACTGGTAATAAGATGCATGAATTAATCTTATGGAGGCCAGAATTTTAAAGAAAGATGAGGTGAAATCTTGCAGAATACGTTAATCACTGGTTATTTAATTCAATGGTCTGTTTACAGTCCCTGACTCAAGAAGCCTCTATTACAAAAAGCTGCAAGTAAAAGGATCCTTTTCTTACTAGCCAGCATCAGAGATAGCATTTAACTTTGCAGACCTGCACTCTGACTGCTTATAACAGTTCTTTATGCTCAGGGAAATACTGAGGAAAAGTTTCAGTGCCGCTTTGTTCATATTCTTTAATTCTGTTTTCTCATCCATATCAATAGTACAGTACTTTTCCCCAGACAGCCATTATAAATTAACTTTTAAGGCCCGTTGTTTGAGCACTGATTCATGGGTAGACCGAGTCATTTTGGTGGGATCTGTGTCATGTAAAGCAGATGGACCACATTTGTGATGCATGCAAATATCTTCTAATTTTCACATCAAAGAATGTAGATGTGCATACTAAATTTCTTGCTACAAAGATATAGTTAAGTGAAAATTTAAGGTAAATCAGAATGTCTGCTGCTTGAGAAGGTGTTTTCCTTTTTTCTTAAATTCTCATGCAAACTGGCTACTGATGAAATTTAGGAATTAAAACCTGCTTTTTTTAAATTGAGAAGAGTAGTGGTCACTTTCCTGGAGTGGGGAAAAAAAATGGGGAAAACCTATGAGGAAGTAAATGTGTTGTTCCAGGTGAAGGGCCTGGCTGGGTTGCTATGGTGCTGTATATTGTTGATGTATGTTTCTCATGAATGCTTTTTGGTAAAGTTATATCTTTGTCTGTATTCAGTCAGTTCTATATATCTGTCAAAGCAGAAGGAGGGGAGACTGTTGGCTGGCCATGTACCACAAAAACAAGGGTAGTATTGATTGATGATTTCCAGTTGCCTACTGCGATAAAATTTCATTTCTAAGCCCAAAGTTTTGGGTGGTGTTTTTCTTATTTCTTCATCTGGAATACAGGCAATTTAGCAGGACACAAGCTTCAGCCTGTGTTTCTCTCATTATGAGGTCCAAGTACCCAGTGTCACATTGACTGAATGGATTTAGATTTATCGGGTGGCAGAGTCAGTTGTTTGGGGTGTTTTCTTTGCTTGTTTGTTGTTGTTTGTTTGGGGTTTTTTGTGTTTTTAAATTATCATAGTCAGTGGTAATTTAATCTTGAGCCCCTCAGTAGAGCTGTAGGTCTGCAGCTCATAGATGACTGTAACTCTTATGCGTATAAAGACTCATTTGAAAATCAACACTTGGAGCTAGCATCTCTCTATTTTAAATCACTTTAATTACAGCTGCTTGGCACAGATAGTTGTGTGGTCTGTTTCAATCTGAAATAATTAAGCACAGTAATTCCAACCCCCACTGTTTCCTGCAAATTGTACTTCCAATTATCTCAATCTCATTTCATCTCCTTTGCAGACAGTAATGCACAGAGATAAACAGATAGCGTAACTAGATTTTGGGATGGTTTAGCTCATCTTGTCACTTGGCTATCAAGACATGTCAAGACATTGATAGAGACAAATGCCTTGGGTATGATTCATTGTGCTTCATGTAAGTTTCTGTAAAAGATTCAGTAGGAAATCATTGGTAGGTCTCCCAAAGAGAGACATTAGAACAACTTATGTATTTTTACCCCTGTCCCTGCAGCATGATATATCTCAGTCTGAAGGAATCAGAACGAATCAGTGTGGATCAGGCTACCCAGAGGAAGAACTAGTTTCAGGTGTCTCAGCATTTGGTTACAGTCACATCTGAGTTCTCCACTCACTTGATGTGTTCAGCATGTGATGTCACACAAATCATTGGTTGAGAATAGGAATAGATGGTGAGGTGGCAAAGTTCGATATGAAATTATTCAGGGTAAAAGACTGGAGGTCGGGTTTGCAAGGAATCGAAAAAGGATGTTTAACCGGATAATAGTGGTAGGTGAAATTTCATGTAGATTATTTGAATTGAGGTGGTGGAAGAACCAATCTGAACTTGGCATATATAGGGAGAGATTCTGGGTTAGTTCTGATCACTTAGGCTGATTTTGGGATAAGAATAGAGCTGTGAAAACATCAACACCAGTAGTAGTCACAAAGTAAATGTGATGTTGGGACATACTGGGAAGGGAGTAGAAAATAGGAACAATGTGCTGTAGTATAAATGTGTGGGGCAGCTGTATCTAGAACACAGCATTCTGTTGTGGTTCCCATGCATCAAAAGTCATTTTGTACAGGTGGGAAAGTTATTAAAAGAATGGAAACGATGATCTAAAGTATGTCTTTTTAGGAATACTTAAATTAACTAAGGCTACCCTGCCTGCAAGAGACATCGAAAGGAATACGTGGCAGGGTTTTATAAAAATCACAGGATTTTATAAAGTCTTTATAAAAGATGTATAAAGGTTTATAAACTCCCAAGACTGAAAAGATGAGTACAGAAGGAGTATTTGTTATTTCTTCCAATACAGAATTGAATGACATCAAATGAAATTAGTAGATGTCAGGTTCAAAACAAAAGGAGATCCTTCCATATGTAGGAAAAGTAAAACTGTGGTACCTTTTTTTCCACAGGGTGTTGTTGGTGCTAAAACCTTCTACAGGTGTGCAAATTATCAGGATATGCGCAGGGAAGAAAATAGTTACAGCTACCAAATTCTCAATTTTTCTGGCTTGGAAAGTCCTTGTGCAATAGATCCCTGAACACCAGGGGTGGGGAATTACAACTGTTTACTCTCCCTGTATCCTATGGATCTACACCCATCTGGTTTCAGAGCCAGATATCTGAAGTTAATGTATCTTTGGTCTGTGCTGGTAGGGCTGGTGTGGTGGCATGTCTCTCCCTCAGCTCCCAGCCCAGTTTCTTCTTCCCTTTGTACAAGGAGAGAATTGAACTAAGAATTTCAGACCAATTTGGAGAGTCAGAGAAAAGGTGCTATTTAAACATTCAATATTATTTGCTCTTCTGTTAAAGCCTTGTGAATGATATTGAAACATGCAAAAATATTTGGTATTTGGTAGGAAGAACTGCAGGACTGTCTGTCTGTAGAAATATACAGAAAGGAGGTTGTCAGGATACTTTGCGGGGTTTTTTTTGGAAATGTTGTGCTAAAATGCTTTACTCTCATCCATTCCCCTCCATCTTGTAAATGGACCAGGGGGTTACAGAATCACGAGTGGATCTGCCAACAAGGCCCTGTATGGTACATGAAGATTTGCTGGAGCTACTAATATTTTCAAGTCAAATTTATGTAACTTTCTGTAGGATCAGAGATTTAAGGTTAAAATGCCACTGATGTGCTAAAGATTGACAGAGGAATCTCTGCTATTGGGATCTGAATCAGGCCTGTATGTGCTGTAATGAGTAGGCAATTCATTGTGGATTACTAGACTTCTTTTCTTTTAATTCATGAATAAGCAAAAAGATGCTATAAAAAATTCAAGCATTCTGCATCACTGGCTGCATTTATTTATTTTGACAAGTGTGATTAATTCTTAATTATTTATGATCTTTCATAATATATTATACCAGCAAATGTTCTGCAGTCTATCGTAATGAGATATGAGCAATTGGAGATCTTGCAACTCTGGCATTATTTCCTAAGGAGGCAGGTTAGACAACCCAGTTTGTGGTGAGAACGAGAGTGTTTGTAGATCAAGGAAGTTGCACTTTGCAGCTGTGTTGGACATAGGTGTTTGTAATGCTCTAGTGAAGGAGTCATTTGCCTCTCTGACAAACTTGAGGTGGGTCAAACCAGCCATCGATTCTGTGCCTCTTGACTATTGGTTCAAACCCAGAGTTTTCTGGACGATGGGGGCCTCTGGGATACAGCTCCGAGAAACAGATTGTTTAACGTCCATCCAAAAGTGTGCCTTTCCAGAATTCATCTCTCCTGTTACCTCGTTGCAGTGCTTGTGTTTTCCTGCCTCTGGGGAGGCACTGGCTCAGCTTCCCATCAGCAACATTTCACTGAATTTCACTGAATTTTTAGAGTTGGAAGGGACCATAAAGATCATCTAGTCCAACTCCCCTGCTGAAGCAGGATTGCCCAGAGCATGTTAGAGCATGTTACTCAGGACTGCATCCAGGTGGGTCTTGAAAATCTCCAAAGAAGGGGACTCCACAACCTCCCTGGGCAGCCTGTTCCAGTGCTCTGTCACCCTCACTGTGAAGAAACATTGCGTTGCTGTTGCCCGTGGATTTAGGGATGACAGTTCTTGACCTCCACATCTGGGAGCACAGTCGTGGCTTCCTTCCAAGTCAAATTTTACAAGGGAGAGGAAGAGAGAAACCACTAGTACAAAGTTAATCATGTGTATTTAAGGAGGAAGGACCAGCAGCAGCTGGACCCTAAAATAAGTACACACAAACTGGATCCAGATCTGTGCTTGATCAAATGTCAGCATAATCTGTTTCCAACTGTAAATGCAGTTTTAAACTTGAAGGTTTAGAGGCTTGACCATTCCTGGCTATGGTGATGCGAGTGGGTTGCCTGCTCCTCTTTTAAATCTTGTGATTCTAGGTAAAGTAAGTAAATTTCTGCTTCTGTTACCTGAAGATTTCAGGACTGTGAAAATATGCAGATACTTGACAAAAATTTTGGATGAAGAGATAGGTTGGGGAGGTGTGACCACCGTTTCAAATAAGAATCAAAAAAGTAATAAGCCACTGTGCAAATGTGAATACCAATTGAGACAACTCCTTAATGGAAAACGTAGATTAAACTTTCATGAAGGATGGCAGGGGAAGTGGGAGATGAATGAGGACAGTGTCCTAACAAGCCACTGATTAGTTGAATAACTCTTACATAAGTTCTAAAGCAAGAAGTATCTGCACATTGTGTTAATGCGGTTTTGATTTTTGTAATTATTACTAAAGAACTGGATCAAGGCTAAGGCACTGAGCATATGAGCAAATAGGAGATAATGAACTGCAGGATTATAAAATGGCTGTTGACTTTAATTTATGATTTCCTCAGACAAAGAAGAATGAGGCAGATAATACAAGATAATAAATAATATTTTGTTTCAGATTATCACTTTATTAACAAAACAGTAGACTATAAATCAATGTGGGCTTGCAAGAAGTAAGTTGTTGAGAAGTTATTTTTCATGTAGGACTCCTAATTGTTACAAGCTCTTTTCTGCTTAAAATTTCACTAAAAACTGGGGGGAGGGGAGGAGAGGGGTAAATCTCTCTGAAAAAGAGAGCTGTTTACCAGGGGAAAGAATAAAGGGTAAAGAGAGTAGCTGGGCTCATGCTAGACACACAGAGGCGTTCCCTTTACATTAATCCTCAAGACTGGTTTGAGGATATGCTTTGATCTCACAGAATTGATCTATCTTGTGTGTCTTTTAAACAAGATATCAGAGTATTTCTTCTTTTCTTTAGTAAATCAATATATGGGGTTTGAGCTTTTGATAGGGTGGGTTTGGAAAAAAAAAAAATAAAAACAACCCAAAATCAGAATTGTCTTCTCAGGAGAATTTCTATTTTAGAAGAAAAATGGTTTTGAGCCTATCACAAATTTTGACAAAAAACTTGCAGACCCTCTTTTTATTGCACCCCTCTTTTTAATGCTGCAGAAGAATGTGGATCATCCTACTCTGCAAAGATTCAGTCCAGACGGTTGAATAGTCCTTGAAAAAATACTGCTGTGGTATGATGCCACGCTAGTTCTATAATTTATAAACATTCAGGTAAACTACAGGTATCATGTGAAGATTTGTAAACTTTTACACTTTTGTTTAGTCAAAGTGGGATTCAGTTTTCTATTAGTTGTTTTCCTCTTTAAGATTTAGCCATTGAGTCAGTGGAAATAATTGTTGTGTGTGAGTTGAAGGATCAGCTACATACTATAAGCGAAATAGTAGAAGAATTAAGTGAGATCTGGAAGCAACACAAGGACTGAAAATTATTCATTGATCTTATTGCAAATGAGAGATTTATGAATTTGTAGGGATGACTATCAAGTTCTTTGTAAACAGAGAGGGTTTTAAAATCAAAAATGTTACTTACAGTGAATAGTTCTGGCTGTTCTGGTCAAGACTTAAATTTTGATACTCAACTTGGCAACATATACATATCAAGTGTTACAACACAGCCCCAGAGGTATTTATGCAACATTAATACATGAAATGCAAACCAAACCTGCTTCCAGAGTCCATTGGGCTGTGAAGAGAAAAAAATGCAGCGTTTTTATGGTGGTCAGATTCCAGCTCATACGCTGTCAGTACAAGAAATGAACCAGATGTTCTTGGCATTTTGCAGCTTGCTCTTCTCATTAGTGCTACACTTGTGCTTTGTTATTGCAAAATTATTTCCCTTTAATGAGCCTTCTCTAAAGAGGCAAATTATTGTCTCGCTGTAGGACAGTGTGTTTGTTTATAGAGTAGGTATGTATTTATACGGACTGTGGATAAGCACGTGGGTTTGTTAATTTTAGAAATCTTGTTTGTTCATTCCTTAATTCAGTGAAGACTTGTGTGTAACTCAACACAAAGCATTCTGTTCTGAAAAAGAAGAATTAATTTCAGTGTGCATCAGATGTTCGTATGCTCTAATGGCTTGCTGCATACCTGTGACTAATGCACTTCAACAAGTCTATCCAGAAAAGGCATAGACAATGAAGAATAAATGGGTTGTAAAATGATCTCTTTCTCACTCTTAGAGATGCTTTCTCCTTGGCAAGATGAGGCATATTAAAAGGACAGCTGGAGGGAAGCGTATCCTGCTCTTGGCTGTGTTTGACCTTTTTGTAGGCAAAGACTACTGGATTAATGCACACTTGTGATTTTTTTCCCTCTGTGATGTAGGGGCAGTGTTCTTTATCCCCGAATGCGTGTGTACATCAGTGCATATGTTGTGTTTGGAGTTTTTAAAATTGAAACTTTCAAGTATAGAAAACTCATATTTATGCAAAGAACATTCAATGGATTAATAAATTGTTATTTGATGGTTTTAATTTCTTTCTAGCCTATCTGCTACCTCTATTTTCTGTATATTTATTTTTTACCATGCCAGTGACAACTCACACATATGGTTCTGTACATAAAAATAGAATATATGACAAAGGAGTATCAGCAAGACACTGAAAGCCTTGTAGCCACTTGGCTGCATATTGCCACTCCTACCAACCATAGGCTAATTATATCCATTGCCAATTATGACAATAACCTGTGCTTCTTTAGTACATTACCTATGAGGCTCTGAGAGTGCTCTATTAAATCAGGAACCTCATACTCTCTTAAAGAGTTGGGAGAAGTGTTTCTCCATGTCATCAAAGAGAAACTAAAGCACGGTGTGGTTAAATCAATCGCCCAAGGTAAGTTTTGTTTTTAGCTGTGCCAAAGGTGGTGTATCTCTTGCACCTTAAATAGTACTAACAGTTAGATGAAGATTAATTTTTCAATATTTCTGTCCTTGGTTTTCTGATGAAGTTTGAGTTGTTTAGAAGCAAATCTGTAAAGGATATGTTGGCACTAATGCTTGTGTGGTATCTCATTTTTGGAAAGACACAACTGAATGTACTTTTTCAGAGGTGTTGCAAAAAGTATCCCCCTAGACATGTTTAACAAGAATTGATAAAGTTAGAACTGACTGAAGCAGTTTGCCTTAAAGTGAAGGGGGACCTATGAGCTTAGTTTTATAATCCTTAAATTTTCTCATAAAGCAGATTAAATGCAGCATGCTTATTTTATCCTACGCCAAGTAAGCACGGAAGGTTGCAGTGTTAAGATAGTATGAATTCTGTTTTGTATATTTTAAAAAGAAAATTTCTTAATACCATGCAATGCCTTTTTAGGCGGCCCCAAACAGCTTGCTTAGATCCTAATGAATAATCATCCATTCAGTTATGAGCTAGAAGCTATCCCTGAAGTTTCATCTGTTTTCTTTGTTTGCTTGTTTTGAGAGCACAGTGATTAAACAGATGGGATAATGAATGAAGATGAGAATGGCCACAGTGGGAGAGGGAAGCAAACTTGTGGCCAGACTTCCCAGAATTTCTCCTAGTCTCCAGATAACGCTGTGTCAGGGACTGTGTTCTGAGGGGAGCAACAGAATGTAGTCCTCTGTGTTATGTTTTAAGTCTGCTGGGATACATACTACAATATCTTGTTGATTTGGGATCGCCAATCCTAGACCCTGTTCCTATGTTGAGCAACGTTGCCTTTCTCTGCAGTGAATTACGTTGTGCATCCCTCTTTGTAAAGAAATTGCTTTCTCTAAGTCCCCTTAAATCCCTTTAAGTCTTTCTTGTCTGTCAAATGCAAGCAATCTAGAAATGCTTGACCTTTATCTTTTACCTTCCCTAAATAAACAGCACTTAAAAGAAGATAAATATGAGTGACTGTCTTTTGTTAAAATGAAAAAAGGCTATTTTTAAAAAAATCATTTTGACTTGGTATTAATGGGTTCATATCTCTTGCAAACCCAGATGAAAATCAGCTTTGTTAGCTGAATGCTCTGGTGTCATAACAGAGAAGAGAGAAGCAAGCACCACTTAATTCTAAATGGCATTTCCTTAAGAATTCAAGGGAAGTAATAGTGGGCTTTTGGCCATTGTTCTGCATTTTTAGTTCATCCTGTTCCATGGCTGTGACCAGATCTTCCTGCTCTCCTGTGAGAGGCTCTTTCTAAATTATGTGGTGTAAACATGAGTAAACAAGATGATGAGTAGACTGCTCCAGATTTGAAGAGGTGTTCAAACAGCAGAACCAGAAGATTTGTTGCTCGCTGTTGCCTGCTTTAAAAGAATAAACCTGATGCAGGACAGGGCTACAAGAACCCACTTTGTGTTGTGTACTCCTTGTGATGGGGCTCATCTTGCCATGTCTGTGTTCTTCCAGTGGGGAAGTGCAAAGGTCAGGCATTGCAGGGAAGCATTTTGCTGTGTACCACAGATAGTAATCTCTGGCAGTCATTTGGAGCCTTGCAAGGCACATAAACAGCATGATAAAGGTTAGATCACTACTCCTTTTCACCTGTCACAGTAATTTTGCTTATCAGAGAAAAGCCCCAGCTGCAGAACTCTGGTATTGATTTTGAGCCGCTGAAGGTTCAAGGATGTTCTGGTTTCAAGGTGTTTATTCAGAACATTGCAGACATAAAAAGGCTGTGTTAAAACAATGTTATAATGCAGGTTCAATTCCACTCTCAGTGTTTTTTCCCCGAAGGTGTGGAAGTATTTGGCAAGGAGGCAGAGGATGTTTTATGTTTGACTGCCCTAAAAAATTACAGCTTTTCAGGCTGCCAACTGTGGCTCTGCCTGAGATGATCCTGCATGTCAACAAGGTCACTTCATTACAGCTGAAAGTTTACTGTGACATGCAGAACTTGGAATTTTACATACTGAACTTTCTTGGATTGGGGGAAAAGAAAAGATCATTCTGGTAGCCTCACTGCCTAGTTACACACTAGTGCAAAACCACTTTCATTCGGTAGGTGTTGGTTTATCTATCCAGCTGGATCAGGGAAATATATTTAGTGTTACTGTGTCATTGTCAAGCTACGATTCCTGAGGAATTACCAGTTTAGATAATTTAATTAATCTTTGTTTTATCATCAATTACGGTTTAACAACAAGTGTCCTAGGATAAGATACTATAAAATATTATCTATCTTAATTCAGAAACTGTGGCTTCGGCCTAAAGTCATGACCTTTCAAAGACTAAGCAAGCCAAAGGAGTATCTGTTAAGCAAGAGTAGATTCTAAACCCGACTACTTAGTAAAGATGCCAAGCCACTTGCAAACTAGTGCCAACAGCTGAGTGAACAGCAACAATTAACATTTTTAATAGTAAGTTTCTTTAAGGACATTTATTGAAGTATGAATACTAGTGTAAATAGGTAGCTGGTTGTCTTATCCGTCTATGGAGAAAGGTGAATAGAGGTGTAGGTGGACTTTTAGCTTTGCTGAAGAAATTAATGACCTAGTTAGAGAACAGAATATCTGGAACCCAGCTATCTGTAAACCTCCTGAAAAAATAGTGATAATTGTAATGACTTTGAAGCAAGGGATGACTAAAATGTAGTGCAGGCCTTTTCAAGGTTGGGGGTTGACCTACTGCAGGCAGTTCTGTCTGTGGTCAGCCTGCAGAAGGAATGGTTAATGTTAGGTGTTTTCTGTCCAAGGGACTCAAGTGATTTTTCTTGTCTGTAAAGCCGAATTGAATATGGACTTCTGAAATATTTGGGGTGCTTGGATTCAGCAGTGTTATTCCTGATTGCCTTAAAATCAAAGAAAACTCAAAAGTTAAAATGTTGACTATTTAGAAATTGAATTTGGGCTTCCATTAACACTAAACCTTCTGCTCTGGTGTACAGTGGATATTTGCCAGAACTCGGTGACAGGACTAAGGGGTATTTCACTGCAGATAAGTCTTTGGGGGCTGGCATTCGGGTTCTCCTTGTAGCAGTGAGAAACCGCGTGGCAACATCATACTAGACCTAATATGCTTTCAATAGTATTAGTACTGTGCATTTGCTTATGTGTTTAGCTGAGATGTTTGCGGAGTGTATCTCGTGGATGAGTGCTTTGTGAAGCTGAGCCTTCCAGTTCTTTCCACTAATTATGGTGGTGCCTGTCTGAGCAGGTAAGAGGAGCAAAAAAAATGTGCTGGAGTAGGGGCAGTGTTTGAGTGATCCTTGTCTTGTATTTTCGTTAGAGAGTGAGTGACAAAGTGTAGTTGAAATAACTGAGCTCCAGCCAGATGAGGTCCCTCACCTGGGTGTAAAGCACCGCTTAACTTGGGGGAAGAGGTTTTTGCGTGGAGGAGTTTGGCTGGAATATCCCTGAAGTAAGAGACAGGAATTTACTCTGTGGAAAAGATGCATATTACAGACAATGCCTTTAACCTCTCTCTACTATGTTTTTTTTTTCTGTCTGTATGAAATGGTACATTTCAGAGTGCTTTGTGGGTGGGCAGGTGAGATGTAGTGCATTAGAGCACCAAATTGATTACTATGTGCCTTATTTAATGCTTCATCCATTAACACTTGGGGAGTGTGGGGAGCCAAAGACTAACCCTGAGTGTGAAGTTGTTAATGGGCATTGCAGCAAGAATGACCTAAAGGACTTGCAAAAATTAACTAACTTCTTGGTTACTTGCCTGGTTACTTGGTATGCTACTTTTATCAGCAAGCCAAACTTTTTTTTAATGAAACTGAGTTATTGAACAACTATGCATAATACAGACTGCAGAAACTTCAGTGAACTGCAGATTACTCTCAGTTCTGCGATGTAATCAAAGCTTTGTCCTTTTTTTTTTTTTTTAATTCTATTTTCTGTAAAGCACCTTCCTATTCCCTCCTCCTCCTCTGTTAACAGTTATTGCCCTCTTCTTCTCCTATTGAAAGCATCTTGTGCTTGCAGAATGAAGGGGTACAGACTGCAGGAAGTGGCATTTGGGGCATTTTGCTAGCCCAGGTGTATTTGCAATGGGCTTGTTTGGGAAAGTGCTGAAGTAGTTCCCAGTTTCTCATCATCCAGCTAGAAGAGCATGTTAAGCTGAAGTCTGGGATGTTCCTTAGAGCCTGACACTGTCGCAAGGTGATAACAGATGCGCGTTGTGTCACTGGCAGCCTTGCTGCAGGTATAAGAGCAAGCGTAGCAACAGCTTTTTTTTTTTTTTTTTTTTTCCCCTTTTTTTCTGCTTCTGCAGAGGGCATTTCTGAGTGTGATCCAGTTAATCATCTTTCATCCCTTACAGTGTTGGTATTAGTCCAGCAACTTAGACCAACAGAAGCTTGACAACCTGTTCTGCAAGTTTGTGAAACAAGTTCAGGAGGGAATGGGCATTATATTTTGTGAAGTCTTTTGGAATTTGGAAAATTATATTAAAGGGGTGGTGAGACTCACCATTTTATTTCTATTCAGAATCAAAACGTAAACCGATGGCATGTAGCTCAGGGAGAGGAAAACTAAGGGAGCACCAAAAAGGGTATGTCATGTAGAAACAGTAACATACCTGGTTACTGGAAAATCCGTGCTATAGGGTTCTGTCCTGCTGAGGACCGCTGTCTGCTGTGTGACAATAAAATCTGCAGGGAACTTGTGTATTTCTTAGGACTACTCAAATACTTAGACCATGTCCTTAAGGACTTTGTTAGATTGAAATACAAGCCTTGCCTCTTTGCAGTATTGGGTTCACACACCGCGTTAGCTGTTTGATAGGATGTCATCTCTGCCACTGAGATCTGCATTTGGGTCACCACAGAACGTATTTATAGGACAATGACTTCCCACTGTCAAAATGGTGTTTCTGCTTCTTGATAATGGAGATAATGACCATAAAGATTTCTCCCCTGCACCACCTTTGGTCTATAAAGTACTAGCACTGAGAACAGACACAATTTATTACCTTTCCCAAACTACCAGATGTCTCTTTAATTGATGGGAATCTTTTTACAATCACTTCTTAAAAAAAAAAATTGCTTTTGAGGGATTTTCCCCCAGTTGACAGCAACTTAATGAGGGGTTGTGACTTTGTAATCAATTTTAATTATTGTGTGGTTAATAGCACTAAAAATAACAACTTCAACTTTGATATTGGATGATTGATTTGTGAAGCCACTTGATCTTTTGTTGCCTAAAGGTTTTTTCTGTAAATGCTTTTTAAAGAAAAAAAAACAATCAGGCAAATATTTCAGTAGCTAAAGCACATAAAATGTGTCATAGTAACCACTACTTTCATAGCTGGCTGTTTTAATAGTTAAACCAGGAAACTGGAAATCAGTATTTCTAGGAGTTTTTTCCCATTCCATCCTTGACTCAGTGGGAATATTTTCACATACAGCAGCCATTTTGTCCCCCAGTTTGCCACTGAGCAATACTCTCTAAAATAGTCAGCAGACTCTGTCAAATGTTTTAATGCTAACAAGGATCTGTTCTGGTAAGGCTATTTTACAAAGAGTAGAAAATTGCATCATCCTGTTATTTTAAGAATACGTGTGCTCAGCTTACAGATGACGAGATGTTTTTTTTTCTGCACTGATAACAGTCAATCTGAAAGACCGGTTTCTTTTGGTTTTTTTCCCAGTTGTCAACAGTACTAGAGGGTCTCTGACTAGACCTTTGTGCAGCCTGCTCTTCTGTTCTTGAATAATAACTGAAAATTTTACTTTTAATACCTGAAGTAGAGGAGCATCCTTCTTCATTCCTAAAAATTGTCAGCCTTGTGGCATCAGAGATTTAAATGACATGTTAGAAGCAGCCTGTTTGCTTGCATGTATATTAAATGAGGTGAGAAAGAACAAACTCTTTTCGGATCATTGTTTTTTAGAGCAGGACCACATTCTGTATATTTTTAAAGTACTTTGAGTTCCTTCAGAGGGAAGGTGCTATAAGTTAATATTACTGTTCTGTGTGTAAGTGATAGTGGGTCGTTCTGTTCCTTGGCAGTAATGGGACAGTGAAAATGGATTATCATTAATGTCAGCAAATATAGTTATAACAATGTTAAACCCATAACTTTGTGAAACTAAATGAGATTTCTCCTAACACAGCTACTTATTTGTATTCACTATGCATTGCCCAGACTACCTCACTATTCTTAAAGCAACTACCAATCACCACAAGGAGTCAAGCAGACGCTGCATTCTCCATAATTACAAGCAATTTTCCAATTGAATTATCCCATGATTTAATTCCTTAGCTTGCATCTGGAGAGCGTCAGCAATGTGCAGCTGTTTTGGCTTTGAGAATTAATTGTTGCTAAATGCATTAAGAGTGGTCTTGCTGTAGTGATTTCAGAAAAGAGTTAAATCCCAGCTCACTTCTGGATTAAACTTTTACTTCTTATATCTTGTTCTCTCAACTCAACATCATGATACAGGCCAGGGGTTTAGTAGCATTTGTCTTGGGTAGTTGTGAATCTTAATTCAAAGTAAATATGTTTAGTCACTGAATTGAAATCCTATTACAATGAAACATAAAGTTTAATAGAACTGTGCCAGAGTCAGAGAAGGTTGGAGGGCTGGATATTAATGCTAAATGTTAGTTTATGCTGCTGGTCTGACTGCAGAGCTATGGTTTGCAAAAGGAAGAGACAGTAACTTTGCAAAGTACAAAGTTCTCAGTGAAACAGGTATGACTTCTCATATTACAAGGTTCTTTAGGCCAAGTACTTCTGATACAGGAAGAGCATCTTAGTCCTTGAGGGAAGGGTGGACAAATATATAGACTGGGAGCAGCATGTGTTTTATTTTTGAAATTATCAAAAGAAATAGAAGGAATATTGAGAGCTTTTTGAGGCTGAGGTTATCGTCAGGGCTTTCCAGGGTCTGTTAGATTCCAGTGAGAACAGATTTTTATCTAAAGTCCCAAATTTATTTTATTTTTTAATTATTTTTCATTAAGATGAAGAGTGTCTTATGAAAATACACCATGGTATTTTAGGATTCTTAACTCCTGTGGGTTAATGAGAACATTCTTGAACTGTCTTTATTTAAATAATGATACAAAGAAGATATGGAATTTGTAAAGCATACATTAAGTTTCTAGCTTTGACCTGTGTGACCTTTAGATTGATTATTTAATGTCTAGGCCCCTGTTGTAAACAAATACTTTTTGTGATACGTTGTTGATATAAAGCACTCACTTTGTTATCTGGTTTTGTTGCATTTATTCAGATAGCAAAAAAATTTCTAGATTTTTAGCAAGAAAATGTTACTGTTAAATGAATATGGTTAAAAGATACCCATCCCTGATAAGTTGAGGTTATTTATCCAAAGCTCTGGAACATGATTAGGTGGCTAAATATAAAAAATTGGCTACTTTAAGAACTCTCAGATCCTGCAAACCCCGTTCATGTGAAACGTGTGACATGTATGGGGAACTTCTCTGAAAGCTTGACTGTTTTCATCCAGGTATTTGGACAAGTTTGTGCCATCCTTTATACTAAGTCAAATTAGTTTCTGGGTAAGACCCTAAACTGCCTTAAGGTAACGTAACATACCCCTGTGGAAATTCAGTGGTTTTTCTACTTATTGAGAGACAGATCCTGCATTAGTATAACTGTTTATGAAGAAAATGAATGAAAGGAAATTATTTACTTAATACCTGCAGGATATTTGATTTTACACTACGATATAAAGTTTCTAATTATATTAATAATTGTGAATTTATATGAACGTGGAATAGCAAATAAGTTCTGTTTATGTGTTGTTTATATTTTCAACTCATTTTAAAGATACTGGTTTGTAGAAAGTGTTACTCTTTCAGGGTGCATACAGAGATTATCACGATTCTGGATCTGACTGCTTTCTCAAATGAAATTTATCTTTGCCTAGTGATAAATATTCTATATGTTTACTTTGGGTTGTTTTTTTTTTTTTTTTTTAGACTGTAGCAAGGTAATTGCTGTTATGCTGAATCGAATCTACAAAGAAATGGAGAGTCCAATATTTTATCTTTTGTAGCCTTACAATAGAAGAAGGGGGGTGGCAAGCACCCTGCTATAAACACTGTGCTTTTCAAACACCTTACAATGATAAGGACAAGTAGGTTCTGATTATATCTGAATAATATAAACGTGATTGAGTTTGCGAAATGATTATGTCTGGCTCAAGATTTCTTCTTCCAGTGAGAATCATATTGTGCAGGTTTAATGTAACCAGGACACTAAGGCAACAAGCAATTGAATTAGCTGCTCCTTGCAGAAGTTTCCTTTGTTCTTGCCCAGAAAGCAGCTTTCTGTAGGGCTTGTCTGCAAAAGAATTTCACGGTTATTTTTATTCCTTAAAGGAAGGCTTAATTTGGGACCACGAGCAAGTAGCAAATGCCCTGAATGAACAACTTCCTTCTCTTAAAAACTGAACAAAATTTATCAGTTCTGTTCTGTGGCTGGAGATGTCTTATCCTGTTCCCGTACAAAAGAAGCATTGTAGTTGTGTTTGGAAAGCCCGTGTGGGCAATTGTGAGCTCTTCACAAGCTGAAGAGAGAAATTCCCAAAGGAGCAGCAGTGAGAAAGGCGTAGGATTGTTGGACCAACCAATACGAGAACTTATGAGTCATTGCCGCTAGACAGCGTAGAGAACACAGAAGTGGTGGGATAAACGCGGCCACGTAGGATTGAGAAGCATTGCCAATATAATAGTAAGGCAGAATGTGATGCCTTCAGGACTGGAGTCCTGGAGGCAAAAACTGTAGCAGAAAATGAAAAATCTTGTACATGGAGCATACTAAGAATTTCTGTTCCAAGCAAGGGTTTTATTGGCTGGAAGTGGAGGTGGGAAGACTGACTTGAGGGTTTCTGAGAATTGCCACAGCAGTCATCTGTGAGGCTGGTGAACGTTTTCTAGAAGAGAGAAAAATATGCTATTGCCATTGTATACACCAATACCTGCCTAATGCAGAGTACTGCATACCGGTCTGGGCTGCTGTGTTTGAGAAAGGAAATCTAAACTGGGAATAGGTATAGAAAGGGCTGCTAGAATGATGCTTAGGGAACAGAGATCTTGCTACACCAGATGAGATTACAAAAAGGCCCTGTTTAGTCTACTGACATAAGGAGTAGATATTGATGTTTATAAATATATTTGAAGAAAGAAATGCAAGTGTTGAATTACAGGAGAGAGATGAAGGAAAAGGAAGTGTTGACCAAGGAACATGTTAACAAATCCAGGCCACAATTTCATTTCTCATGGAAATTCTCATTCTCATGGAAATGAGAAGAAGATTACAAAGTTTCAGAGCTGTGAATTTGCCTTCCAGTGAAGGGAGCCAGTAATCTACCCAGTTTTAACATAGCACTTGATATTGTACATTAAGAGGTGAAAGAACTGCCTTTGCTGGTATTATTGTTATGTGTACATCTTGCTCTAAAGTTCTTACTGTGGTAGCATCTGAATTGTCCATAAGGCAATTATTAGAGCAGGATTGCTCTTCCCAGCTGTGTTCTGCACCTATACAGAAACACGTCATGCTGTAAACATCTGTAGCTCAAATCACGCAGATCCTGTATTAAGTTGCCAATCTTCAACTGCACCCTGTCCCACACAGTTGGTAGTGCTGTCAGTTTTGGCAGGGATACTATTTCATACAAGTGTATTGGCTCTGACTTGCCATTGCTTTTGGGATGCTGGGTTTTCTCTTTTCAAAAACCCTGAGTTTATGATTTTATTTTCATGTGGATTTGGATGTCTTGAAATACAAGCAATTTGCTGAATTTCCCTTTACATCACAGAATGAAAGGGGTACCCCCACCCTGCAGAACAGGGTGGCAGTAAGCCACCGGTGCTGTTTGCTTAGCTACACTGTGAAGAAGTAAAAGCGGGCACTTGACAGCTGCCTTGGTTCCCCTAAGTCCTCCACCAGTCAAACACTGCATGCTGCACCATTTATGTTTGGGAACTGAGCAGTTAAGGATGTTGTATTCTAATTACCTGGCCAATTATGTGCGGTGCAAAAGTCCCCACTGGTACTGCTGTGATAGCCTGAACTGCAGACAGTCTTGTGATTAAACCGTCCCTTGATGATGAAGTCGATAATTAACAAGAAGGCATTTTGCTGAGTAGTGAACAAAGTCAAAGAAAGAACAGAATTGAGTTTTCAGTGCTGTAATATGGTTTTAATGGTGCTTTTCTCATGGATGAGAATTGTCTCTGACCTCCCCTGAAATTAAAAATGCGTACCCATGTGCGAAAATGTGGACCTGATTTCTTTACATGGAACATAATTTTGATGATTGAAGGGCTTCAGAACCTACCCTATGAGGAAAGACTGAAGAAGTTAGGTCATTTCTTCCCAGAGAAGAGAAGGCTCGAGGTGTGTGTGTGTCATCACAGTATTCCAGTGCTTATAGGGCAGCTACAAAGAGGACAGAGGCTCTCCCTTCACAAGGAGCCACATGCAGAAGACAAGGGATAACAAGTACAAGTTGCACTAGGAGAGGTTTCACCTCGACATAAGAAATAAATTTTTTTTACAGGAAGAGCAATCATTCACTGGAGGAACTTCCCCATTGCTGGAGGTTTCAAGGTGTGATTGGACAGGATGGTAGATAATCTCATGTAGGCTCCCTTTCCCACAAAAGGTTGGACCAGATGGTCTTTTGAGGTCCCTTCCAACCTGAGCTGTTCTATGATTTTGAATTTTAACTGGGTAAAGCACCTCAGCAACATGTTTTTTTCTGTGACAGCTTCATCCCAATAAAATCCCAGGCAGCCCATGCCAGCCCGCTTGAAGAGTATTCATAGCTGAGTGTCTTTAGCCTTTGAGTAAATAGGTGGAGTTCTGTGCTTTCAGCCCTGAAAATTTGACTTCCGCCGTCCAGTGGTGACTAAAGATGATGTTCTACAGTCCCAAAGTGGGAATTAGACATTTACTTCTCACAGCGTTAAGTCTTGTATGGATAGAAAGCCACACGGGTCATCCATGTCACCCTGGCATGAGCTAGGAGTCAGGTAGACAGAAAAAGCTATTCTCCATTACAGCATTTTACTTGAACTGATTTTTTTAAATGTCTGCTTGAGCTGTTCTCTTTGAAGTTTATTGGCTTTTACTGAGGGCTATCCACCTGGAAAATTTAATCCTTGTGAAGATGTCAGCTGAGAAAAATTGAAATACTCTAGAGACTACATTTTTGTCCCTTAGAAAATGCAAAATATTAACAGAAGTAATTATCCTGAATGAGCAAATGTTACAATTACAAGTTATCCTCAATATGGTGAACATAATAAAATTATGGTAACTATTTTAAATGAACTAAACTGGATTTTTTATTCTTGCTAAAAGTTGTAGCAAGACAACTTAAAAATATGCATGAACTTGTATAAACATCATTTGGGCTGCTAAAAATTAGTTTTGTATGTGGAACAAACCATTTTCCTTAAAAAAATTAAGGAAAAGATTAAATAAGTTGACCATGAGGCAGCAATGTGCCGTGGTGGCCAAGAAGGCCAATGATCTCCTGGGGCACATTAAAAAGAGCGTGGCCAGCAGGTCAAGGGAGGTCATCCTCTGGATCCAGCCACATCTGGAGTCCTGTGTCCAGGTCTGTGCCCCCCAGTTCAAGAAGGACAGGGAACTGCTGGAGAGGGTATAGCGTAAGGCTATGAAGATGATCAAGGGACTGGAGCATCTCTCTTACGAGGAAAGGCTGAGAGGCCTGGGGCTGTTTAGCCTGGAGAAGAGGAGACTGAGAGGGGACCTCATCGATGCTTACAAATATCTAAAGGGCGGGTGTCAAGAGGATGGGGTCAGGTCTTCTCAGTGGTGTGCAGTGACAGGACAAGGGGCAACGGGCACAAGCTGGAACATGGGAAATTCCATCTCAACATGAGGAGGAACTTCTTTCCTTTGAACGTGGCAGAGCCCTGGAAGAGGCTGCCCCAGACAGGGTGTAGAGTCTCCTTCTCTGGAGATTTTCCAAATCTGCCTGGATGGGTTCCTGTCCAGCCTGCTCTGGGTGACCCTGCTTTGGCAGGGGGGTTGGACTAGATGATCTCTGAAGCTTCCTTCCAACCCCTACAATTCTGTGATTCTGTGATTAATTTCTGTCTGAACTAAAACTTCTGGCAAAGATCTTTCAAAGAGAAGCAGCATCTAAATCAAGGGCTCTATGTTCCAACTAATGTAGTTCATAAAAACAGCAATCATCATTTGGTAGATTAGTGCCTGAAAAAGGGTTGACAAACACAGAAAGTATAATGTAGTAATTGCATGAGGTCTGTGGGTACTGGATTATTATGACGTTGACATTATCAGCTAAATTAAATCTGATTAGTTTTATATGTTTTTTAGATTTTGTGCTTAGATTCTGAAAATGTTCCTCGTGGTTGAACACGGTACCATCTTCTGTACAAGAGGAACGTGTCTTCCTCTGGTTTTTGAGCGATATTTGTCCTTAGGACAAGTACTTTTGAGTTCTTGTGTGTAGCAGCTTCTACTTTGATGGGTTTTAATGGCCTTAAAGGCATAGAAACTTGCATCTGATCTCTCTACGGTAAGTGTTACTATGTCATTCCTTGACTTAATAAAATTAGTGGAAATAGCAAAAGCTGTAGAGAACTTCTACTGTTACAGCAGATATACTGGCAAGTTCAACTTACCTTTACCCAAAAGCAAATAGAAGGAACTTCCCTTAATATCTTTTATCTTTGTGCATGTCAACCATCCATATCATGCATGACATCAAAACTAGGCTGGACTTTTAAAAAGAAGAATACTTACCATAAAATTTCCACTGTCAAATTTAGCTGCAGGTCCTCAAATGTGATAACATGTTCTTGTTCAATTCCATTTTCCTTCCCTGTCTTTAACTTGGGACAGAAACATGCAAATATGAATTGTATTAGCTCAATTCAGTAAGAACTCAGGCTTTTCTCTAGAGGTGTCTGAAAATGTGGGGGAGAAATTAGCATTTCTTAAGTTGTAGGAGATTTTTCTCATTATCCTACAGATTTTCATTAAAGCACAAAAAATATTTAGGTGCTCGGACTTGTTTTTCTCTTTTGATTGTTGTAAGCATATATGTTTAGGTATCTGTGGATTGTACTGTTAGAGAAGCTTCATAAAATGACTTGTCTGCCCCTGTAAATTGTTAGGAATGAAACCAGAATCTCCTACAGGTGCTAATTTTGAAGAGGCTGAGAGTTAATCCTGACCTCCAGTGAACTAACCTGTGGGAAGGCCCTAATTTGGGAACAACAACGATAATATTTCTAATTCTATTTGAGACTGAAGATGAGAGCTGTCATGCCATGAAACTAGCATTTCATCACATCTGGGATATTGTTGCAGACACTAGCTCTATCATACTCTTTGGGGGACTGGTGCAAGAGCCACTCTAATGTGTATGTACAGAATAAGCACCTAAACACCACTTCCAGCCATGTCCAGGGATGGCTTCCATTGTCATAACTGACACACAGATCTCCCTAGAGCTGTGGATATTTTTATCTCTCTAAAAAGCTATTTCTTTCTGGCTTTTTTTTTTCTTATCTTTTTTTTATTTTTTTTTAAATGCTCTTGGCTTCAATACTTTATTGCAGTGAGTACCAGAAGCTAATAGTGTGTTCTATAAAAGGCTTTTCTTTTATCGGTTTTCAAACTGATACATTTCAATGGCTAGACTTTTCTTCCTCCTAATGTTAGTAGAGATCTATTTAACATACAGGAAATTGTGTTCTTGATTAAAAAAAAAAAAAGTCTAAATTTACTGAATTATTTTTAAAAAAGCTTTCAGAATCTGACTCTCCTTTGTCTCCATGGTATTGAGATACCTGAGCACTGTTAGATACTTAACAGCCTGTAAAAAAAAAATCTGTCCTTAGCAGATGTGTGCTATTTATTTGTGCTTTTTCTTTAAGCCTTGCCAGACTATGATTAGCATGTTTTATACAAATGTTTCTTTATCTGGACAAAGCATTTCAGTGATCTGGTGTCTTCTTCCACAGTTTGCAGTGATTTGTGCTTCCCTTTTGAGTGAGGCTTAGTAAATCTGCTAAAACGCATTATTGTAATATTTTAACGTGTACGAGTGCTTCAGATCTGTGGTACTTCAGAAGCTTGCTCTTGAAGTAGTGTGGCTTAATTCACTTCTCAGGTAAAATAACGTATTACTTTTAAATCACTCTTTATTAACTACCTTTCAAAGAATTCAGATAAAGGCCATTAATTGCCATTTTCACCAACGTGGTTTTAGCTGGTCACACTGATTATGCAACTGGTACGTTATTTTATAATTGACAGTATATTTCTAACTACTACACAAAACTTGGTTGTAATTGATAAAAATTAGAGGCAAACGTAAGGGGTTTTCAAGCTACAAAACCGCCTTGGAGAGCTGGAGCTCCTAGAAAGTTAAATAAGTGTCATCCATTATTCTAAATAAAATGCCCTTGGAAGGCACTGATGAGAGGGACAAGGAGCTATATTACCAGGGAAGCTGTTAAAATAGCTTTAGGTAGACTCCCATGTGCGCAGTAATTCTGGCTTCACAACTTAAGGATTGCTCCATGCTTTTACGAAATGGAGGGATGGGAGTAAACAAAAGTAAGTAATGATTTTAGTCTGTGTATCTTATTTTGCATTTAGTAATTGAAAGGACATGCAAAAATGTTGAGGGATGCTCCGAAAACAGAAACCTAGAGCTCTGCAACATCAAGATGCGACAAAGTCCTGTGCCCAGCACTAGGTCTACACTAACTTTTCAGAATATCAGAACTCAAAAACTTGGCATTCATTTGCTATAATTTTATCTGGTAGTTAGGAGTAGACTCATTACTGTGGGACTGCAGAGAGGAATGAATCAACATAGGAGCCTTGTAAGAGACAAGTAACTAAGTTGCTGGGGAAACTGGGAATTGTTCCTAGTAATCTTGTTTACTAGTAAATGCTGTAGTCTGTAAAAGCAGAAACATTTTCCTCTGCCAATACAAATTCATTAGTTTGCAATTTACAGTGTAAGTTGATACAAAGCCAAATTCTACAAGAGCAAAGTTTATTTGCAAAGAGATTGTGCCATTGGTATTGGTAGCTGACTGACGAGAGCACATTCTCTCTTTTCATAGAATCATAGAATCATAGAATCATAGAATGGCTAGAGTTGGAAAGGACCTTAAAGATCATCTAGTTCCAACCCCCCTGCCATGGGCAGGGACACCTCTCACTAGAGCAGGTTGCTTAAAGCCCCATCCAGCCTGGCCTTGAACACTTCCAGGGATGGGGCATCCACAACTTCCCTGGGCAACCTGTTCCAGTGCCTCACCACCCTCACTGTAAAGAATTTCTTCCTTATATCTAATCTAAATCTCTTCTCTTCCAATTTAAAACCATTGCCCCTTGTCCTGTCACCACTCTTCCTGACAAAGAGTCCCTCTTCAGCTCTTCTGTAGGCTCCCTTCAGGTATTGATAGGCTGTTATAAGGTCTCCCCGGAGCCTTCTCTTCTCCAGGCTGAACAACCCCAGCTCTCTCAGTCTGTCTTCATAGGAGAGGTGCTCCATCCCTCTGATCATCCTCGTGGCCCTCCGCTGGACCCGTTCCAACAGGTCCATGTCCTTTCTGTGTTGAGGACTCCAAAGCTGGACACAGTACTCCAGGAGGGGTCTCACGAGCGCAGAGTAGAGGGGCAGAATCACCTCGCGAGACCTGCTGGCCACACTTCTCCTGATGCAGCCCAGGACACGGTTGGCTCTCTGGGCTGCCAGTGCACACTGCCTGCTCATGTTGAGCTTCTCATCCATAAGCACTCCCAAGTCCTTCTCCTCGGGG
Source organism: Numenius arquata (assembly GCF_964106895.1). NCBI lineage: Eukaryota > Metazoa > Chordata > Aves > Charadriiformes > Scolopacidae > Numenius > Numenius arquata. Next base: position 49,130,645 of record NC_133577.1, read on the forward strand.
CTGCTCTCCAGCCATTCTCCACCCAACTTGTATTTGTGCCTGGGGTTGCCACGTCCCAGGTGCAGGACCCTGCACTTGGCTTGGTTGAACTTCATGCAATTTGCACGAGCCCACCTCTCCAGCCTGTCTAGGTCCCTCTGGATGGCATCCCTTCCCTCCAGCGTGTCAACTGCGCCACCGAGCTTGGTGTCATCAGCAAACTTGCTGAGGGTGCACTCTATCCCACTGTCCATGTCACCGACAAAGATGTTAAACAGTACTGGTCCCAGTACCGACCCCTGCGGAACACCACTCGTTACTGGCCGCCACCTGGACATTGAGCCATTGATTGTAACCCTTTGGATGCGGCCATCCAGCCAGTTCCTTATCCACCGAGTGGTCCATCCATCGAATCCATGAGTTTCCAATTTTTTTTTTTTCTTGAAATTCTATTTAAAAACATAAATAAATGCATGTGAATTTGTACCTAAATAATAAGTTTCATAAAAGGTACAAAGCAGAGAAGGTGGCAACAGATTTACGTACCCTAATGCAAGACAAACAGTATTTCTCAAGAGTTGTTCAAGGAAAGGAGGAAGACTGGAGAAGCAGAGGAGAGAGGCTGGAATCGCATACTGTGAACTGTTGGTTCTAATACAACTAATAGGGTAATGGCTTTAAACTGAAAGAGGGGAGATTTAGATGAGATCTCAGGAAGAAATTCTTTCCTGTGAGGGTGGTGAGGCACTGGCCCAGGTTGCCCAGAGAAGCTGTGGCTGCCCCATCCCTGGAGGTGTTCAAGGCCAGGCTGGATGGGGCTTTGAGCAACCTGGTCTAGTGGGAGGTGTCCCTGCCCAGGGCAGGAGGGGGTTGGAAGTCGGCTTTAAGGTCCCTTCCAACCTGAACCATTCTATGATCTGCCGCTACAGTGTGGAACAGCGTTGTCAGGAACAAGCAGATGTGGTGACAGTGAGATTTATTCCAGAGGAAAAGGCCTTCAGCATAAGAGCTGTGGATTTGCAAACATTAGGGCATCGCAAATGAAAAAGGGGGCAAGGCCTTTCCCCTCAGTGGCATAAAATGAGGGTAGTGGCTGCAAATGAACTGTTATGACAACTTCCTGGGAAATCTTCTCTGGGATACTTCAGGACATATACAAAGGTGCGTGCATTTTAGGTACAGAACTTCGGACAAAAGTCATTTATACATCTAAAATGTCTTAGGAAAAGCTTTTAATGAAACAACATGACAGGGTTTGGTGTTAGGGTGAAGAGATCCTTAGCTTCTAAAACCTGCAGTAAAATTAGCTTTTCTGATATCACTGTCTTTTCAGGGAATCGCTGTAAAAAACCAATTTGCATGAATGATTGAAAATGCTTAGAGTCTATACTTAGACGAGAAGTGTTTAAAATCTCTGCTTGTAACTATTCATAGCTTTCATGTCCTTGGTATTGCTTTAAAACAAAAGCCCCACATAATCTCTGTGTATGATGTAGCATCTTATACACTATGGAAAGAGAAGTTTTCTAAATGACTTCATAGGAAATCAATATAAAATGGCAGAAATTTAATAAATCCTTTGTTGGAGATGCAAGAAGAGTAGAGTCAGTCACATGGATTTATTTTTGATGGAGGTGAAATGTGTTTAGGTAGCACAGTATATATCCTTTAGGCTAGATTTTTTTTTTTTTAAATTTCACAAAATTTTCTTGTGTTTTCCTTGCAGAAATATACCTTAGGGTTTCATGGAAAGAAACCCTTTCCACTGCATTGGGTTTCATAGCAATCACTGGTAGAAATACCATTCTTTGCTACCTTTCAGAGGGCTTGGATTGACTTGTAATCTTTCTTCACTAAAGAGACGTGTGTGATCAAACTATCCCAAGAGCAGAAAGGGAAAAAAACATTTCTTCCCTTCTGTTTTTTGACAAGCAATCCCATCCCTGGAAAAAGCTCGCACGTTTTACTTGGCTTGAATCATTTCATTGAAGGTGTGTGGATCAGTCCTACTTTGGACCATCCTGGGTGCCCCCAAACAGTCTCCTGCTTTGTCTCTGCAGCCAGTTCTCTTTTGTCTGTGATGCATTCATCATCGTTGGGGGTTTTATGCTTATAATGGCAATTACCGGTTCTTGAGTTGAACTGTATTTGCAGCTTAATAAAAATCCATAATGGTCTGTGATAGTTTAGATAGCTTGATCGTTTTCTGAGAGATAGGGCATTAAAATACTTAAAAATTGTATCCGTTTTACAAAAGAGAAGTGGCCTTTTCTTAAAGGATTTGTTAGAACTCGATGATCTTTAAGGTTCCTTCCAACTCTAACCATTCTATGATTCTGTATACTTTACTGTACAAAGAAAGTGCTATTAAAGAGAATGATTGGGTGTGTTTTTATTAATAATTCAGAAGGAAACAGTCCCAGTTCTAATCGTAGTCCTACCTAGCAAATCACAGCATTGACATTTGTAATTCCATATTTCAGCTCGCTGGCCTCAAAATAAGAATGTATGTACTGGCATGGTTGGGATATTACAGGACTAAACTAGGAAAAACTGTAAAAATCTATTAACGGACATTGTTTTAAGTAAAAGAGAGCTCATGTAATGTGTTTGTTGTTTTTTGTTTTTTTTTTTTCCTGAATATAATTGCATTGTTCCTTAATTTTCTCCATTTTTTCTTATGATTTCTTTCCAGCCTGGTTGCGGCACACCTGCACTGTCTCTGCATTTTTATAAATCTGGGCAGCACTGCTTCAAAACGTTCTTATCCTGGACGTGAGGATTAACTCCCAAGCTGTTGCCAGTCAGTCTCCAGGCACCCTTCACAGGCTTGGTGGTACTGCAGAGCAGTTTTGAGTATTGATTGAGATCCTGGGCTTTTCCCCCATACCACACTGCTGCATATGTGATTATATAGAATCATAGAATGGTTTGGGTTGGAAGGGACCTTGAAGATCATCCAGTTCCAACCCCCCTGCCATGGGCAGGGACACCTCCCACCAGACCAGGTTGCTCAAAGCCCCATCCAGCCTGGCTTTGAACACCTCCAGGGAAGGGGCAGCCTCAGCTTCTCTGGGCAACCTGTTCCAGTGTCTCACCACCCTCACAGGAAAGAATTTCTCCCTGAGATCTAATCTAAATTTCCCCTCTTTCAGTTTAAAACTGTTCCCCCTCGTCCTATTGCTCCCCTCCCTGATCAAGAGTCCCTCCCCATCTCTCCTGTAGCCCCCTTTGGGTATTGGAAGGCTGCTATAAGGTCTCCCTGGATATAAAGAAATCAAGCCAACACTGTGGTTTAAAAACCTTTGGGATGATTGCTAGGGTTTTTTTAATGTGTAGGACATTCTTCAAAGTTCCATTTAGGGGAGATTGCTTTTTGTGGGTTTTGGGGTTTTTTTCCTTCCCCAGAATGTAGGTTTAACAGCCACTTGTGTTTTGGTAGACTACCATTTTTTTTTTTTCTTCGTACATTAGGAGGTTCATTTCGCCTGGGAGCTGTAGTGGGAGTCTTACTGACTGGTAGGAGGAGTATTTGCACTGTGTTCAAGTCAGCCTTCAGAGAGATTGCATTTGCAGGCTGTGGTTTTAAGCTTGGGAAAAGCTGTTGAGTGACATGATTGTCTTGACATTTGATTTAATGTATGAGGTTCTTAAAAACTGTTGTAAGTAGTTAAAGATCATAGATACAATCCAACTAAATTAATACCACCATGTATAGCAGCAGCAGGGTAGTTTATATAGTAACAAAGCACTGAAATGGGTGAGTAAGTTCAGATGAAAGGCTTGACCTTGCATATCTTAATCAAAGTTCACGTTTTCTTCTCTAAATGTTTTGCTGAATACGGTTACTGTTAGTAATGGTATAACGCAGCAGCCTCCAGCCTTCTGGGAAAAGCTGGTAAGTCACATTGTTAAGAGATTATTTCTCATGGCCAAGAAGCTGCTGTTGAATTGCATGTGAGACAAGCACTGTTTTTTTTGTTTGATCTGCCACGGATGATACTCCAAGGGAGCAAGACCAGTGATCACATTATGCGTTGTAAATCCAAGTTCCCATATTAATCACGTTTACATTGGACTTCACCTTTTTACTTTCACCTTCACTTTTACTTCATCTTTTTGCATCTTTAGTCTTTTTCCTTTGGATGGCCTCTGCTATGGATATACTGAGAGACTTCGTGTTTTTCTAATATTTTTTTGCCATAGCTTTTCATGCTGGGAAAGAAAAAACATTTAATCTAAATATTAGTACTGATAGTATGCTTGTCTGGGAGTTCCTTGCAAACATCTAGAACATCGTTCATCTTCTCAGCAGGTCAGTGCTCTCAGATACCACATTTATATACCAATTTACTGATGGTGACTGAATGGTATCAGTTGAAAATGAACACGTTCTAGTAAAAAGCATTTCCCTTGCAAGGTGGCTTTCCCCTGCCCTTTCCTTGTCCAGGATGGTAGACTGTGAAGACTGTTCTTGGAGGCATGTTTGGTCATCTGTGGAAAACAAATTAGTTAATAGATTTTAAGGCCAAAGGAGACCATTAGATCATCTGATCTCCTGTATACATAGTGTATAGAAATTGATCCAGTAATCTCTGTATCGATTCTAGTAAGTTATCAAAAATACACCTTGGTGACAGATGGCTGGCATTTGCTTTGCTTGCTGTGTTGAGTGGCAGTGTGCAAAGCACACTAAACATTGTCAATCTTGCATTATTTCAGTTGTTTGAAGAGAGGGGTGAAAACTTCAAGTTTCTGATAATGGCAGTAAACGGCACTTGTAATTTCTGTGGGGATCTCAACAGACTGAAAGAGGAACAGGATTTTGGGGGTGGAAGGATCATGTTCATATTATCCTTTGTACAGCAGTTATCCTGAAAAGTAACTCATTACTTGGCTAAACGTGTTTATTTTTGCCTTATAAAAGAACAGTTTTAAAAGATGCCGAGTTCAGGACCTCTCTGTGTAAAAGGGTTTAGCTGGTTGTGATCAGAGTTCTTCCAGGCTCTGCTTCCTCTCGCTTGCCTGGTCCAAAACCTGGTTGCTGATACTGAGCTGGAGTTGAGTACCAGCTCCCCAAAACTTCTGTGTGACTATGCTAGAAGCCCAGTCCGGTCACCGTGTCACAGCAACACTGGTCGGGCCTCTCGCCGCCACTGGTGGCAGTGGCTGAATGCAACTGCAAGCCCAGTTGACCATCCAATGTTATGACCGTATCCTTTTTGATGTCACTGCCAGAACAAATACCTTTATACAGTCACTATTGCCATGTTTTCTTCCTGCCTGTCATTTAAGACTGAACTTTAATAAAGTATAGGTTGCTTGTACTGGCTTTCTTTTTAATCAATGATTTGACCTTTTATTTATGATTACCCTACCTTTATGCCAGTTGCAGACTATATTGCTTATTGTATATTATATAGCAGGACCTGTTCCCATCTCCTTGTGAAAATATTTTTACTTAGTAATCATCTCCTGTCTATCACGTAAGACTCATCAGTCAGTTCTGAAGCCATTTAACCTGTCCCGTGTTGATTCAGTGGTGTTCACAATGTCAGGGTCACCTTTTCAAACCTTTTAAAAATACTGACATAATGCTGAATTTCTCTTGGAAATTCCTTGTTACTCTAGGAGTTATTAAACATAAACCCTAACATTGCACCTGGGGAGGAAGAACCCCAGGCACCAATATAGGTTAGGAATGGATCTTCTGGAAAGCACTACTGAGGAGAAGGATCTGGGGGTCCTGGTGGCTAGTAAACTATCCATGATCCAGCAATGTGCCCTTGTTGCCAAGAGGGCCAATGGGATCCTGGGCTGCATAGGGAAGAGTGTGGTCTTTCTCCCCCTCTACTCTGCACTGGTGAAGCCACAACAGGAATACTGCATCCAGTTCTGGGCTCCCCAGTTCAAGAGAGACAGGGAACTACTGGAAAGAATCCAGTGTAGGGCAACAAAGATGATTAAGGGATTAGAGCACCTCCCTTATGAAGAGGGGCTCAAAGAGCTAGGGCTCTTTAGCCTGGAGAAGAGAAGGCTGAGGGGAGACCTTATTATTGCTTATAAGTATCTAAAGGGTGGGTTGAAGGGTGATGGAGCCGGATTCTTTTCAGTGGTTCCCAGCGATAGGACGATGGGTAATGGGCACAAGATGGAACATAGGAAGTTCCATTCAAATATGAGGAAGAACTTCTTTACGGTGAGGGTGCAAGAGCCCTGGAACAGGCTGCCCAGGGAGGTTGTGGAGTCCCCTTTCCTGGAGATTTTCAAGACCCACCTGGATGCAGTCCTGAGTGATGTGCTCTGGGCAACCCTGCTTTAGCAGGGAAGTTGGACTAGATGATCTCTAGAGGTCCCTTCCAACTCTGACAGTTCTGTGATTGTAGGGAACTCGTTTAGTCATGGCTTTCACAATATACCCAGGGTAGATTGACTGTGCTTAAAAATATATTTAAAAAAAAAAAAGGCAAAAAAAAGCGCAAGAGTTGAATGAACAGTGATTTGCACAAAATGGTACAGTCACAAGTGCTGTTTGAATTTACTAATAAAATACCTATGAATATAAGAAGCCACTGCTGAAATGTTAAACAGTTGCAAACAATTAGCAAGCATTCTTTTCCTACTCTTCATACCTCCTTTGGCATCTTAAAAAAAAATTAAGAGCTTTAATTACTGTTGCTAAAGACCACTTCTAAATTAGTAGTGAATACGTTGGTTTAATGGTAGCAAAGTGCTCAGACAATGGACTGTGTCTGCACGGAGCTTTTGGCTCATCACCCTCCAAGTCAGGCACCTGAACGCTGTCTTGGCAAGAGGCTTCCGTGATCAAGTAGTTTAGCTGCAACAAAGTGAACTGGGATCTGGATCCCTGTCCATTATTTTGAACCAGAAATAGCTCAACTACCCGCTTGAGTTGAATGTATTTTAATAATGTATTTGGCTTTTAAAATGCATGATGGCAGTTGGTTGATCCGAACAGGCAAGGTATTTATATAGTGCTCAGCAGAAGCTTAGTCTTTCAGACTGACGCATCTTTTCTGATAGCAGAAATTCACAGGTTTAAGTGATTGCGTAGTGCTTGCATAGATGTCAAGAAGGTGGTTCTTCTCTTTAATTTCAATTTGAGGGCATTAGATATTTATATACAGTTGTAGAGTAAATGGTGAGTGTGGAGTTTGGTTCTCTTTAAATATTGTGATTATGTTTGTATGAAGTTCATGTATGTCACTAAAAGTAAATTACATTCATTTATACATCATTGAAGCATAAGAGCAGAATTTTAATATTTTTCAGATTTTTTTATGCTATTTTTAGCTTTAATAAAACATCTCCTTCATGAAATATTAGTGTTAAATTCTTGTAGTATTTGTCTAAGGGTTTCACACATCATATTTAAGAAGTATGTCACTAAGCCAGTGGGTGTTCTTGTATTTATTATGATAGAGTTTTTCCTTTTTCCTTTCCTTCTCACTTTCTCCTGCTGCTTCCAGATCCATAGGGAAGGGTTGGATACTTCACTGTTTCATCTGACGGAATGAAATGAATACTTTCTGGAAGCTTTCAGCATTTTAATTAAACATGCAGATAGCTGAGGAGCAGTATATATTAAATTTTTTATTAAAAACATGGATAAGGTACAACGTTAATCAGTGAAAAAGATCTTGCCCTTGCTTTTCTTAATGGATTATATTAGTCATTAGATCATTAGAATGAGTTCAAAGCGTTCCCTCTTCGTCTCATACTGTCACTTTGTTAATACCACTCTCTTATGAGTCACCTTCCCTTTTAGGCAGTAATAAATTTTACCTCTCCTCCCCTCTTCTTTTCTTCCCAACACCCACTTATTTGATTTGTTGTGTAACTTTCAAGGAAAGGCCGTGTTACCTGGCTGAGGAGACTGAGAAAGATGCAACCAAAATGAAACAGAGGCAGTGAATTAGCTTTGCCAGTTCATATTCTGCTTTGATTTATATTCTTTCAAATGCTTTTGAAGCACAAAAGATGTGCTGGTCTCTGGAAATGAACACTTAATCACCCTCTCCTCTCCCCCACCTCTCCTCCCCTCCCCCCCAAGGTTGACATTAGCTACTTAAGCGGAATCTGATTTATGCAATTGGCCAAGGCTTCTGTTTGACACCTCCATCACTTCCAAAGTGGGGAACTCGAAACAAAACAAAGTGCTTGGAGAAGCTGTTTGCTCCCTTGCCGGTACTGGCGTATGCTTGGGTGAAGAACGGCAAACTGGTAGGACCAGCTTTCTGTCTTCACAGCAATAAAAATATCAGTAGGACAGGAGATTGGTAATGGGTCTGGGACCTTTTCAAACCTGGGTCATGGGTTCAAATTCAGCCAGTCACCAGGTGCTGGAAGTCATCACTGTCTGCAAGGCGTTTGATAGTCAGCGGAAATGTGTTGAAGAACTCTGTTTCCCATCAAAGAACTGTCCACAGGAGCTGGCACTAATTGGCCACCCTGGTTGATAGCTTCAGCAGTGAAGCCAAAGATTTTGAGCTGACCTTGTCAGTCAGTCCTTGGACTGGATTCATAGCATGGAAGGAAGGTAGTAGGCGAGGACACTTTCTTAATTTTTGACATATATACTTGTTCTAAGAAAAGCAATGATTTTCATATTTTGGCCAGGACATTGGCCGTGAGTACTGCATTTATTCCAATCTATTTCCAAAAAATACAGGACAGCAGTTTTCAAAAACTTGGTATTTTTGTTTGATGCAAGTGAAAAAACACTTACCCTCCGTGCCCAAGCAACTGGGAAAATACCAAAACCTTGTAGCTGCATAGCTGGCTGGTGGGACTACAGCAGTAGTAGATCACCAAAGACCTCATCGGGATAGGATGCTGGGAAGAAGGATTTTTAAATTTAATCATTTAACCTGCTGTCCAGGTTCAGATGAATATTTCGCACCCTGACTCTAGTAAAGGAGAGATCTCCAGTAATAAGATGCCCATCGTGTAGTGAGCAGTCTATTACCTGGAGAATGCAGAATGTAGACTGGAATGCTTTTACAAACACTATCTTAAACCTGCTGCTTTCTCATCTAAAGATTTCTATTTGAAATGGCTTATTCATACAGTGCCTGAATCTTTTCCTACTGTCTGACTCTTCATAGGAGTGAGCTGCATCTTTTATAGTCTTACTTTCGTGGAAGTGTTGCCTTCAGGCAATCAGTCCTAGAAAGGAGCGTTGTCTCTTAAGAGTTAACGCTCCTCCAGTCAGAGGGTGCGTTTGCATTACAGTGCAAATATGAAAGTTCAAACAATGAATTAAGAATATTGAATTCTCTAAGACACATACTTCCTAAGCGGTTGAATAGCAATCTATATTGCACACAAAACACTCATCAAATAATTTCCAGTACAGAAGATGCTTGTAAAAACTTTCCATCTGTTTGCAGATAATTCATGGCTAAATTAATGGAATATCCCTAAGTTATTCAGTTATAGCAGTGTGCACCTTGGAAATGCTTTGATAAGATGTGCTACAAAGACCAGCTGCATTTAAAACAAACCAAGACCCACCAGATCTGGTGATACACCAGAGGTACATCTCATGATTCATATTATTTGTAGTACAGTGGTTTCCAGGATCTATATTCCTGGGGGAGGGAATTACCAAATTCATTTAATAAACACTGCTATTCTAGAAGAAGATTACATGAAAACTAGCTGAAAGACAGAGCTCAGAGGGTCATGGTTAGTGGCACAGAATCTGGTTGGAGGTTCGTAAAAAGTGGTGTTCCCCAGCGGTCAGTACTGTGTCCAGTCGTCTTCAATATATTCATCAATGACCTGGATGAAGGGATGGAATGTACCCCCGGCAAGTTTGACAAAACTGGGAGGGGTGGCTGATGCACCAGAAGGCTGTGCTGCCATACAGCAAGACCTGGACAGGCTGGAGAGTTGGGCAGAGAGGAACCTGATGAAATTCAACAAGGGCAAGTGTAGGGTGCTGCACCTGGGAGGAATAACCCCCTGCACCAGTACAGGTTGGGGGCTGACCTGCTGGAGAGCAGCTCTGTGGAAAAAGACCTGGAAGTCCTGATGGACAACAGGATGACCATGAGCCAGCCATGTGCCCTTGTGGCCAAGAAGGCCAATGGCATCCTGGGGTGCATCAAGAAGAGTGTGGCCAGCAGGCCAAGGGAGGTTATCCTGCCCCTCTACTCTGCCCTGGTGAGGTCTCATCTGGAGTACTGTGTTGAGTTCTAGGCTCCCCAGTTCAAGAAGGGCAGGGAACTGCTGGAGAGGGTACAGCAAAGGGCTACAAAGATGATTAGGGGACTAGAACATCTCTCTTATGGCTGAGGGACTTGGGTCTTTTTAGTCTGGAGAAGAGAAGACTGATCAATGCCTATGAATACTTAAAGGGTGGGTGTCAAGAAGATGGGGCCAGTCTTTTTTCAGTGGTGCCCAGTGACAGGAAAAGGGGGGACAGGCACAAACTTGAAAGTAGGAAGTTCCATCTAAACGTGAGGAGGAACTTCTTTCCTTTGAGGGTGACAGAGCCCTGGGAGAGGCTGCCCAGAGAGGTGGTGGAGTCTCCGTCTCTGGAGACATTCAAAACCCACCAGGACATGTTCCTGTGCAATCTGCTTTGGCAGGGGTGTTGGACTAGATGATCTCCAGAGGTCCCTTCCAACCCCATATTATTCTGTAACTCTGTGAAAAGGGTTATTTTAAAGCTCTCTGAGGCTGATGAGAAGACTGAAAAACCCAAATGTTTCAATGGAAAATTATCCCATAATTTCAGTGCTCTTTGGATCAGGCTTTTTTTATTATAGGATTGCATTTATTTATTAGGAAGTATTTCTCATTGCCTTTCAATGTTTTCTTGTAATTTAAAGTTCTGAAAAGAAAGTCTAGTCCTGATTTTTGCAAATTAAGTTTGCTTTTTGAACACTCATACTTTTGCAACTGTTGCTGTGATAACATCCCCAACACCACCACCTTCTTGAGCAGATTCTGCAGCAGAGACCTGCCTGTTCCGGCATGCCAGTAGTTCGGTTTTACTTCAAACCGGGACAACCTGCACATGATGATTATCTGTCCACCAACTTGCAAGGATGAAATGTAGCTGGGGATAAGTTCCCTGGGGAAGAAGGAAGACTGAGGAAATATTGTGGGATCCAAAGTATATAGAAAAACTTATAAAAGAAACTGGTCTTCTGAAGGTCTTGGAGCAGGTGAGTGATCGGATGGTGGTAGTGGCCTGATGAAGCATCACACAGACCCAGAATCATCTTTCACTCGGTTGCTCTATACTGCTGTCAAGTTCCTCATCACCTCCTTTAGGACTCCAGCCTCAGTTGCCTTTAAAAACAAGGAAAACAGAAAAGTATCAAAAAGGCCACGAAGTGTGCTTCAGAACTGAGACTTGAATTGGGCGGTAGTTGGACTTCCTCAAAGGCAGTCTTTGCTGCTTGGCCTGCTGTGCTGGATGCCAGATTGCATTTGAGTTGGCTTCTACACACTTTATTATGCATTTATTAGGCCCTTCTAGCATAGCTTTGTCACAGAGATAAATTGGTGTGGTTGTCAGATGTTTCATGATGATTTCTCTTCTTTTTTTCATTAATCTGATGATAATGTGTATGTCTGGTATCGAATTCATCTTTGATTTTTTGGCTGAATCTCAAAGAAGGGAGAGGGAAGGAAATTAGTAGAAGATGATGGTGGAAAGCAGGATTGAGAAGCTGGTAGAGATGATGAATTATCAGCAAGACTACTTAGAGCAAAGAAGGTAACAGCTAAAGAGAAATCAGTGTCGGGGGGGGAATACCAAAACTGGAGATAAGAAAAATGCAAAATGAGTATCAGTGATTTAAGACTGAGAGTGTGAGGTCAGCAGGAAAGCTGCTGTGTGTGAGTAGGTAGAGCAGAGAGAGAGGTACATACAAGAAGTGATATCAATTGCAGGAATTTGCAATGTGCAACCAATCCAGTGGCATCAACAAAGTTCTTTCAGTCTCCCCCTTTGCCTCTCCTGGAGCACTTCGGAGAGTACAAATGCCTTTGCTGCTGCCATTGCTGAATGCTAAATAAATGAGTTAATCCTCTAGTAAATTTCAGACTTGAAGTAAATAGGTCAATCCACTTGTTCTCTAACTACAGTTCAGAAGGATAATGAGGTTTGGCTGGAGGCGACATGGTGCCCTGGAAGCATATTGCTGTTTAGGCCATTAATGATCTCTGTATGCTAAATGTTAATTCATGTTAAGTCATTCTTTTCTTTAGGCTTTTAAAAATTAGGCTTAAGAAAATACTAAAAACTGATATTTTGAGAGACTAGCCCACCAACAGACAAACCTTCAGTGTCTTGTACTTCTGCTTGACGTTGGGGGTACATTCCTCTCTCTAGATCGTACTTGGTTGGATAAGACCTTCCTCATTTCTTATCCCATTTTGTAGTGTTACTTGACACCATTAAAGACTTGCTGGCCTTTTCTCAAAATGTGGTGCTTTTCCTGGTGAGCAAATTAAATCCCTGTATGACGTTTTCTTACAAGAGGTAGGCACTGAGAATTAATATATTATGAATCACGTTTTAAGACTCAGATGAAAAGTGCTACAGAAATGCAAAATATTTATTACAGTTTTTATGTACAATTCTGTAATGTATGCATATTTGCTATAAATTCATATTGACATTTATTAACCAAAGATTTTCAGACTTTTTTCACTGTTAGTGTTGTAGGATTGATTTCAGTACAGTCTAGTTTTTGAAAGGCTTTCTTTTTTGTACTGTAATATGCAAATCATAGCAGTAGCAGAATCTCTGACTTCTTTCTCTTTTAATTGAATTTAGTAATTACAAAGCCATGACACCTATGTGAACTACCATATGTTATTCATCTTTCTTATTGTTCTCAATTAGAGTGTTGTCTGGTATAGGTTTTTTGGTCTGCTTTTTCTGCAGTGATTAATATAATAGAGTTATAATCTCACTTATAATCAAACTTTCAGGAAAGCTTATTGAATTTGAGGTGACTTGTATGCAAGCAATTTCCCAACAGCCAAACTAGATGCTTGTAATTTATGGGATGTCAAACCTTTATCATTTCACGGCCAGATTACTAGTACATCTAATAGTTAGGTTTCTGGATTGTTGGGTTTTGTTTTTTGATTTTCTTTTCCATTTTAGAGGCAGTATCTGTGCTTCATTAACTACACTGTAATTTTATAGGAGGCTATTTTTTTTCAGATACTTTGTAATTGGCTTGTTATCAAGGTAGCACAAAGCAGTCGCCTGTCAACATGAGTGTTCCAGGCACGGTGAGGTACGGAGAGCTGACTTGAAAAAATGATTTGCTTTAATGAAAAAACACAGATTTCTTTTTTTAACTATATATCCTCTCAGTGTATTAGAAATATTAAATTTATAGATGTATATATTTAGAAGCTACCTTTGCATGGAACAGGAAAAGCAGTACTAAGTTATAGTTTGACACTGTACACAAGTGTGTCAAACAAATCCTTTTAAACAAATCCAGGAGGTAGATTAAAATGTTAGCAAATAGTGGGACATCGTAATTCTGTCCTTTAAGTATTTTTACCCCATCAACAAGTAGCATCCTGGTGCTCGAAATTCTCCCTTTTGACCAGTTTCACACTGTCATAGTTTAAACCTGGTGTCAGCGAAGCATCACACAGCCACTCGCTCATACCAGCCTCCCACCCATACTGGGGTGGAGGAGAGAATTGCAAGGTAAAAGTGAGGAAGAACTCATAGGTTGAGTTTAATAGGTAGAGCAAAAGCTGCACACACAAGCAAAGTGAACCAAGGAATTCATTCCCTGCTTCCCATTGGCAGGTGGGTGTTCAGCCATCTCCAGGAAGGCTGGCCTCCATCATGTGTGGTGGTTACTTGGGAAGACAGACACCATAACTCTAAACATCCCCCTCTCTTCCTCCTTCTTCCCCCAGCTTTTCCTGCTGAGCATCATGTCCTATGGTATGGAAGAGTCCTTTGGGCAGTTGGGACTAGCTCTGCCAGCTGTGTCCCCTCCCAGCTTCTCATGCACCTCTGGCCACTTGCTGGTGGGGTGGTGTGAGGAACAGAAAAGGCCTTGGCACTGTGAAAGCACTGCTGAGCAATAACTAAAACAGCCCTGTGTTAATCGAGACTGTTTTCATCAGAAATCCAAAACGTTGCCCCATACCAGCCACTATGAAGAAATTTAACTCTATCCCAGTCAAATCCAGTACACACACATTCTCAGGATGTAATCTTCTTCCTTTTTCTCCCCTTGCAGTACGTGCTATGTGCGTGTGAGGACTAGTGTAGTTAGTAGGCTTGGTACTCTGTGTATGAATGAACGTGGTCAAAGACAGAGAGGGAAAGTGTGGAATAGTTCCTTTGCTTATAGAAGATAAAGACTGATTTTATTCAGGACAGAAGTAGGGTGATTTGCTAGCTATAGAAGAATAAATGTTCGGTTAAATGTGTCTTTGTTTTCTCACTATATAAAGGTTTTAGTTTCAAGTGGACCCTGATACTGAGGAACTATAACAGGACATTAGTGCTTTTTCCCCTAAAACTGACAATTCTTTTATGATTGAGATTCTCTTAAGTCTCACCTGATATGCTGAGTGCTAAGGCAGGGAAGGGGATATCTTCCTAATCTATCTGAAATAATAACTGCAAAGTTGAAGGAAGTGTCAGCATCTGTGAAAAGGTGCATCATTGACAAAATGAAAAGGCAGATATGATTTGATTTTTTTGGAAGCAGATGGCTGGGGAGGAAAGGTACTACATTAAAAGTATCTGAATTATAAAGGCCAAAACTTGCCAGCTGTGAAGGTTTCAGGATGATCTACAGGAAATATATAGCAGCTGCAACTCGGTTTCCAACTGTGTAAGTATCCACATGACAGAAACTCTCCATCATAAATTGATGGCCCTACTGGAAGTCTAGAGGCCAAGGAACAAATTTTCACTGTTATTTCTATACAGCCAAGATTATTCTGTATGCTATTATGTAGGTGGTGCTGGCTTTACCCAGTACTTAAGCCTCCTAGAAAATATGAAATATTTTTATTCTTTTGAGTGCTGTTATATTTCAGAATGGTTTATGTTCCAAGTGTTTATGAACGATGATCTTTGATCAGCCTTCATCTCCCCAGCACAAGGTATTACAACCTGCAAATAGCAGGCTGATGGCAAACCCTTGAACACCCTTTAGTATTTCTAGCAATAGCATCCAACTGAGTTTGCTGTATTTATTGCCCTCTTAATTTGAGGACTGCGGACTAAACTGTATAGGACCATGAAGATGAGCTTTTTTGACTTTGTATGTCATTCCTCACCACCTTATTTGGTGTGTTTTGGGTCTTGTGTGCTTCGTTTACTACAAAGTCGATGCTTTTACTGTAATACAAGGTGTCATCTCATTTCCATGTAGCTGTGGCAGGATTTTCTCAAAAGAACATTTTCTTCAGCTTTGTGGGACATGTGGTGATATAAAATGACCACCAAGTTGTAGTTGTCTGCTGTTTCCAAATAAAGGAAGACATTCCTCCACTTAAAGGCATTCTGCAGTTTGTATTTGAAACCTTCAGAAGTGGCAAAGCTTATACATTATTTTAAGGAAGAAAAGAAGACGTACAACATACTTTATAATTTGTTTCAGAGTCACAGAGTTGCTAGAAAGGGCTCCCAGGTAAGGGCTGCTTCCTAAGTATGAGGTCCATTGCTCATGATGACCTCAATACTCTTTTCTATGCAAATTAAAAAAAATTAATGAAGACTCACGGACACACTTATAAGTGTTCAATTTGTTATGGTCTATAGGATAGCAAGAGACGGTCACTGTGAGCCAGGGCTGCCAGTTTTGGCTGGCACCTGGGGGGGCTTAGCCTTGGGCAGAGGCTTTGAATATCAAGTATCTCAAACCACAAAGGTCCTAAGATTCCCAATCTCATCTGTCTGTGCTTGAATGCTGAATTGTAGCTCTGAAGAGACCGTACTGGTGTCGTGCATCTCACCAGTGTTCTTCTTGTCTTCATCTGCCTGTGTTCAGGGTTCCCATTCAGTTGATTTTCCTACAGGAATGCCAAGAGCTGCAAGTGACTACTTCACCTTTTCTCTTGATGCAAGTCATGGGGGTGGTAGTTTTTCAGTGTTGAAGGATGCCAAAAGAAGGCAGCCTTTTTTTGTTTCAGCAGTTTTATTTATTTCCTTCCACACAATTGTCCTAAGGGAAAAAAACAACCCATCAAATGTATCTAGAACAGGGGCATAGACATACTGAGACTTTAATTAAATTAAGTACCTTGACAGATCATCTTCAAAGATGGAAATGGTTTGAAAGCCTCCTCAGTCTGAAAGTCTCTGCAGTGTTTTCTTCAGGATCAGTTCTGCATTTGTAATGAACAGAAAATCCGTGTTATTCCCTTTTTAAAAAAAATCACTGCAATAAAAACCCATTAAAACCTTGCCAGTTAGGATGAAAAATACTGCCTGCAGGAACTGTAAAAGTGCATGCTGTCAAATATGACATATATGCACAAATACCTATGGGCTTGTTAGTGCCTCCATAGTGATGTGCTGTCAGCAGTGTGTTTCTACTGCATATGGCCTTATAATATTTACCTTTCTCTAAAAAGAAAAGAGGAAGGGAAGGCTCTTCAGTGAAGCTTGGTTATCTCCTGTAACCTTTGTGGAGTCTCTGCAACCACTTTGTAACAGCCCATAGCACATTGGCTCTGTGTAGGACCCAGGTTACTGAAAAGTAATAGCAATAAATCCTATGCGGCTGGATGTCACAAGAAATAGGAGAACTCTCTGTTTGCTCTTCATTGTTGTATTACGGCTTACATGTTTGCTGCCTCCGCTAGTTTATTCCTAGGAGAGTTTATTTTCCATCCTTAAAAGAAGGCTGTCAGACTGATTTAAGGCCAGAAGTGATGCTTTCCAAAAAAACATGGGTTTACTGAACCTTGGATCATTTGACAGGTGGTCATAAGGTTTTGTTTGAAGTCAAAGAAAGGAAAATCTTGTCTGGGTTTAAATAACTTATCCCTTGCTGCAAGTTTTGGCAGCCTTGTGCTAATGCCTCCAATTAGGAGAGGAAGGCAGCATAGTCATGCAAAGAAAACTGACCTGCAGGTGAAATGCAAAATGTAGGGAAATTATGTGAATGGCGTAAAAGTGAATTAAAAGGTAAGATCTTTCCTCTCATAATAATATGGTGATTTACAGTACAGGCTTTTAGAAGCAGCCTTATTAAAACTAAGTCCTAAGCATCTTTCCTTGTCGCTCTGTAGAACAGCAGTGACCTTTGTGAATTTAAAGATAACATGGATGGTTTTCCAAAAGTACCTTAAGTTCACTCTGCTTTCTTTTGACTTTCATCTATACCACACGGCATAAAACACTGCACCAGTTTACCAGAATGCTTCAGTTTGTGAAACGAGGTGTTTCTACTAGTGCTCCACTAGCAGGTGAGTCATCTGTCATCGGAGTGAAAAGCTGAGGGCAAGGGTAGTTGTGTTAAGGTAAGCTGTCCCCACTCATGGGCCACATCTCTTTGGGCTCCTAAGTCACTTCTGTACCTTTTGCCCATGCTAGCTGATGTACCTGTTCATTTCAAAAGTAATATTCTCTGGGGTTTGTCTCCATAGGGATAAGCACTGGGTCTTTTAAGGCTTAGCGCAGATAGAATCTGACAGCACTGAGGTCAAAATCCACTGTGTACCTGCAGTAGAGGAAGTACACGAGTTTCATTTATGCTCCCTCACCAAAATGTCTCAGTTTGGTACTGATAATGGTAATGACTTTGTGATGAGGACTCACTGAAACCATCAGCTGGATCACCCGGCCAGGCAGAGCCAGCTTCTGAACTCTTGAGTGCTGTTCTGGGCTGTGTAAAATCCGTGTTATAAACACAATCCATTTCCAATTCACCCTGTCATCCAGTCCTTGTTCTGTTATCTCCAGGCTAAGACTAGAGTACGGAGATAGTCTTTTAATAATACTACTAAGACTAATAAGTTCTTTCAGTCTGCAGCCAACAGAAAACAAATAGAATGGAATTTCTCTTTTATGCTCTATCTTAGGGAAGTTAAAAGAGGATGGAATAATTGTAACCAAGATAAATACACAAGTCATAATCTTCTTAGCATAACTATCCCTGTTTCTAGAAAATTAGAATGTCAGTGAGCTAGAGGTAATTTGTTCAGGATGCCAACAGAATGATAAGTCTGACTTTGATTATTTTTTTCTCTCCTTAGGTAGTTTCAGTAAGTCTGAAAAGTGAATGTAGTTGGTCAGAAGAGCTTTTTACCACTTTGCAGACACACCTACCCCCACCTCTCCCTCCACAATAATGTATATGACTTCCTTAGTTTGATTTTGATATGGAAATGCTTGGTAGGGCTGTGATAACATTTCAGAGATGTCTAAGTATTCTTTTCTGATTGTGCCATGAACAAGAAAACTTCTATGATGTATAGCAGTTAGTACTGTTTAGTTGAATTTAATGTAAAGTTTATCCATTATAGCTAGACTTTGTGTTGTCCAGATTTGTTATTTTTTAAGGTACACATTTATCTCTTCAGAAGCAGCATTGATTTTAAAAAGTTCACTGAAGGTAGGATTACAAGATGTGAGATGATTGGCATGCCCTGTTCAGTGGGCAGATCCCTTGGGGCTGTGGTTTTTGTTTATAGAGAGAAAGAGCTGTACAGTTTTTCATCCATAACGTTCATCAAGAGCTTGAACTTCAACAATTTGTACTCGTGTGAAACCCACATTGAAGCCCCCCTGGGGATTTGCCTGCAAGAAAAGTGGAGGGCTTGGTTGTCTGCGCTGTAAAAAGCAGTGTCCTTGTTATTCCAGTCAGTTCATTGTATTCAGAGCCCAAAAGTGTGATAAGTAGTTTACAAAATAAGAATAAATGGCTCTTCCTCAGCAGAAGCGTGATTTCAAAGTGAATCACAGTTCACTCACAGTAAGAATAGTAAACTGAAGAGATGAGGCCCAGGAATTATGGTTTGGTATCATAACAAAAATATTTCGAGATACTTGTGATTTAGTGGTCACTGTTGACATGACTGAAACTCCTCTTTGTTTCCTTGCATGTCGTTGTCACTGTTGGCCTGTTCATAGCTGCCAGCTGGCTTTTCCCTCATTCTCTTGGACTCCTTGGTGCAACGACTTTCTAAGGTATTCTCTGTAACAAAGTCTGGCTGAGACTCCTTTAAAGAAAAAAAAAAAATCTAAAATGATCCATTGGTCTTTCTTGGTAAACATTAAAGCATTTTTAGAAGGAGATGACAGCACAACCTTGTGAGAGATGATACTGGGAAGGTGGAATTACTCAGTACCTCTCTTTCGCTGCATTTTCAGGCCAAGCCTGCTCCCAGGCCTTGGCATGTGAGAGCCTGGTTTCAGGAATGGGGCACCAAGTTAGGGACTACTCAGAGAATCTGAATGCATTCACATCCCTGGGACTGGGTAAACCCAAAGGTGCTGTAAAAGTAAGCTGAGGTTAGTGTCTAAAATCTATAAGAAATCATTGCAATTGCAGGAGGTCCTTGATAACCTGAAAAGAGTAGCAGCATGTTCATTTCTATGAAGGGCAAAATGGAGAACTTGGAGAACTACAAGCTGGTCTGCCTCATATCAGTCCTTAGAAAGAACATGGAGCATGTGCTCTTGGACTCCATTCCCAAACAGGTAGAGGACAAGAAAATAGTTGGGAATAGTCAGCATGGATTGGCCAAGGATAAATCATAGGTCACCAGCTTGATGGTCTTCTGTGTTAAATAAACGGCAGTGTGAGCAATGGAGAACCATGGATGTACTTCACCTTGACTTTAGTAAAGCTTTAGATACTGTCATCCCCAGCACTCTCATGTGGGAGCTGAGGAGGTCTGGGTGGGTGAACAGCCTTTTGGGCAAGTTGAAAACCGGCTGGGCTGTTGGGCTCAGGGGCTAATAATACTTGGGGGCTTCATGTCCAATGGTGGCCAGCATGGAGCAGAGCTGCCCCCAGAAGCCAGTGTTGGGGCTGGTAGTGCTCAGTATCCTCATCTGTGATCTGTATGATGAGACACTGGTCAAATTTCTAGATAATCCTCAACTGACAGTACAGAGGACTTGGCCAATGCACTGAATGGCAGAGCTTTGCTCCAGAGGGACCTTGGTAAACTTGAGGACAGGGCTAACAGGAGCCTTGTGGAGCCACCAGAAGTGAGAAGCTCTGCCCTTGGGACAGGTCATGCTGGTGCAGCATCCCAGGCTGGGAAGCGCTGACCTAAGTAGTCCTGCTGAAGAGGACCTGAGGATTACAGAGGACCCAACTCATCAAAATAGGGTAGACAGCTGTTCAGCCCGAAATAAGGTAGGAGGAAGGCAGTCAGTACTGAGAGAAGTTATTAGCCCGGCCTGTTTGGTAGTGGTGAGGCCACACCTGGTTGCCCTTGTCTCCCCTTCCCAGGCCATGGGGGATGTGGATCTCTCTTTTGAGTCTTGGCTGAACAAAGCCACAGCTGCTCTCATCTAATGTTGGTGACTGTCTTGTTCAGAGCAGGATGCTGGACGGAGACCTGCAAAGGGGCCTTCCAGTTCACGGTTCAGTGATCCTGTTGTAAAACGGTGACAGCAGTGGGCAGGTCTTCTTCCTTGTGCTGGAAGGCCCTCCAGAGGCCAGACCTGAGACCAGACAGCTGGAGTCCCGTCTGTTGAGATCTGATCTCTCCAGGGCACACAACCTTCATCTGAACCATCCTCCTTCCTTCACCTATGCCACTAACTTTACAATAGGAAGGAGAATCTGTTTCATTTCACGAACAAGGCAGATTAGGTAGAATTTTAATTAAAGAGCTAACTGCAAGAAGCAGATGAAACCAGCTGTTTCAAATGAATGTTGCCATTGTAAATAATATTGTTGGCACTTGAGCAGTTCAAAGTACTAATTCAATGTGATGCCTGATTTTACTGCATTAAGGAGGCAAGCCCTTCACTTTTGTGCTATCTTTTCCAATTTGAAAGATGGATTTTTAGGGTGCTGAGGTTTAATCAGTTAATCTTCGTGCAACGTTTTGAATTTATAAAATGCTATCTAAATGTGAAGTTTAACTGTGTTGTTGGCGAACGCTTTTTATAAGTGATCTGAAAGCCCAGGGAAAATTCATTATGAGTAAGCTCCTGGACTCCTGTTCTCTTTCATTAATTGCCACATCGTTTTTCAGCATGTCTGTCAGTGGTCAGAGAAGCTCTAACCCATTGTCAGGCCTAGGAGAAAGGGTTGTTGTCCCCTCACTTGTCTGCTCCTTGGCAAGTGGTGTGTGGGTGAAGCTTGCTTTTTTCCTCTACGTGAACGTCAAGTGGGTTTTTCGAATCGGCAAAAGGAAAACCAGCAGCCAGTGAGAGCAGAGTGGTCCTCAAAAGGTTTCTGCCACCTGCATTTCTTTCCATCCCATAATTGGCATGCCAAGCCGCTCTCCTCCCTTCTCGTCCCTGCAATGGTGACTTAGGAAAGCACAGAAAATATGAGTAAGCTCTGGAGCTAAAAAGGTGAGTGGAAAAGGGATCTACTGGACAAAACCAGCATGCAGAATTGATACTGCAGAACTGAACTGAGTTACTGAAAGGCAGATTTGGGATGGAAGAGGTGTGGACACTGGAGATGAAGGAAGGATGGCTGAGCTAGAGTTGGTGAGAGTTGGCCAACTAATTGTCTCCTGGTGCTGTGTGCATGGATGTACATGTGTGTGTGGAGAGGAGAGGCTGACAAGGACAGATTAAAATCTATGAGACATTAAAATACACCATGTCCTCAAAATTTATCTTATTTATGTTATCTGTGAACCAATTTCATGATTCTCCGATGGTCTGAATTATGACTCTTGCGCGCTTAAAGCTGACATAGCCGCAGCCTCTATGTGATGAGTTTAATGCTGGCAGAGAATCAAAAAAGGAGGCAACTCCACCAAACAGATCTAATTATGCGCCTTCTCTTGCAGCTTTTCTAGGTCTTTAGGGGAAGAACTCCCAGTATTTGCTACTTGTTTAATGTGGTCTCTGACGTTACTGAACTGTGAGTTGTTGCAGTACCCATTCTCTTCCAGGCATGTTTCTGTTCAGGTACTTGTGCGTCAGAGTATTGTCAGACTTCTTAATTTTTAAGCTTTTAGTCTCCCAAGTGTAATCAAATAAGCACACTTGAGAGCAAAGCGGTAACTAGAGGCACAGCATTAGGCTTCCTTTCACACTTCCCCCTTAACTACTGCGCACGCTGTGAAGTACTGAACAGGCGTTCTGCCTCTCTGTTTTTATTGACAGAACCGGTTTCCTCTTCACTATCCCTTTAGGTTGGTCTGTCTGTCTTGCTCGTGATAACAGAAAATTCTCCTGTTCTCTAGTCTCAGAACACAGATCTCAAAAGTAACTTGCCATTCGCCTCTGTCAGCAGCAGAAGAGAAGATGTGTATTGGTTAATCAGCTGTGCAATGCTGAATTATTTAAACACTCTTTTGTCATTGTCTAGGAAAGATTTTAATTTCAGAATTGAATTTTAAGTTTTTAATTAACTAACTAGTTTTTTTCAATTCAGTGCTTTTCAGCTGGGAGCAAACACTGCTGAGTCATTTAGGAATTGGGCTGTAACAGCATCTGGCTCTGGCTCCCATTACAGAAGGCAATACCTGAAGCTTTTAATTGTTTTCTTCTTCTTCCTTCTGACTTTTTGCTTTTGAAAAAATGGATGTAAAATGCTCTGTGAGAAAAACATCTTTTACTGTTGTCTATCTAAAGTAAGTAGTGGGATGGGATTCTGCTTTCCTTGTGGATATAGCAACCTGGTCTAGTGGGAGGTGTCCCTGCCTATGGCAGGGGGGTTGGAACTCGATGATCTTTAAGGTCACTTCAGACCCAAACCATTGGTCTGTATTGTCAGCGAGTAGTGGCTGACTGATAAATAGCAATAAAGTTTTAGAATAGTGTTCCTTTGGACACGCCTAAGTTTTAGGGAAGCCTGTAAAAGAGCTGTGTGAAGGTCACTGCTGGGAGGGTGTTCCCTCTGTGTGTAAGCCTTCAGGGTTGCCTCTAAGAGAATGGGTAAATTAATAAGTAAAATTTCAGACTGGAGCTTGAGAAAAGGGAAGACTCCTGTCTTTCCTAACTTTAACTTATGTTTCTTTCTATAGCACTGCTGCAGTTCCCAAGGATGACAGGGAATACTGGTTGTTTGAGGGAAGTTTTATGTGAGTGAAGTATTTGAATTTAAGAGAAGTCATATGGGGCAAATCAAATTTGCCTGATGCCTTAGTGAGAGGACAAAATTTGACTTTATTTTGATTTGATGGATTATTTGCCTTCCTCTTTATATGTAGGAAATGAAAGATACTTGAAAAGGAGGTAATTTTAGAGACTCTTGACTTGCAGATCTTGGCTCTGATACCAGTCTTGGCCACATGCTGTTCGCAGTTGCTTAATGTCTGCCTTAACTTGTCCATTTGTGTAATGTATTACATGCCCACAAGAGTTAGTATGAATTCATTAGCGTTTCTGAATTGCTCTTGCATCATCTGGAGAAACGTGCTCACAGACCTGCTAGGTATTAGAAGCGAAATCCTGGTTCTATTTAAGCTAATAGCAAGAACTCTGATGGACTTCAAAAGAGGTAAGATATCATCCAATTACCATAATTAGATTGTTAAGAATTGTTCAGCTCCAAATTTTGTAATAATTCAAAGGCTGTTACCTTCATGAATTTTAAGTTAGATGCAAGTATAGCATGTTGCAAACCTTCTGGTGCTTATGCAGTCACATTGCGCTCAGCACTGGACACTATTCCCATTCTTAGTGTTCAGCACATTTCAGAGCCTTGATGAGGCAATTAGAAAATCCGTATAAATAAGCCTAGAAAAAGTACAACAGTATCTTTTCTTAATGTTGTCACTTAGGTAGTGCCTGGTTCTTCCGTGGCTTTTACCAACTACTGAGTTCCTGCTGTGAGAGTTTTGCTCGAATAGTTAATTTGGAAGTTGGGTGTGAAATGAAGAATCCAAAGACCAGCTCTGTGGGATGTTTGTGACAGTAGTGGAAACATTCTCTCCAGTCAGCATCTCCAAAGACCATAAAACTTGATTTAAATTTTTTTTTCTACTGTACAGTCCCCAACAGACGTTGACTGTTAATAGTTTTTACAGCTCTAATTTAATCTGGTAGAGTATTGAACTTGTACGTGAAAGGCAATAAAATCCTTTTAGTAGGAAGATGGAGTTTATGTTCAGAATAACAATCTATCAGTTTTGCAAAGGATTGTTAAATTGCTGCTTTATAACTGTGATCAGATGAGTTCAGCTTAGCTGTGTTTTGAGCCTTGCTTTTCAAGAAAAAATAAAAAAACTATGGTCTTTGGGTATTAGGGAAGAAATCTGCTTGAACTGGCATTGGAACACTTTAATTTGTGTCAGGTATCTGGATGTCTGCTCTGTGTGTACTACTGGCTTGGGCATGTTGCTAAATATTATTTTCAAATAATGTGAACTTCCCTCTTCATGAATTCTAATGTGTGCCAGTTTTGTAACTGATTTTTATGTCCCAGTGCTCTCTTTGATGTCATGTCTTTAGCATCTAACTCAATTGTGTGGTATCAGCTATACAAGAACATCTCATGCTCAAAATCCTAGACCTCAGGTGCAAGTTGAGGAATTGCTTCCACGTGTTTGTCTCAGAAGAGCTGGTTGCTCTTTTCTTCAGTAAATGGTTTCCTGGAGAACCTTATTTTCCACTGTAACTTCTCAGGCTGCTGTGGTTTTGGGCTGCAGACATCTTTCCTAGCCTGCTGCCTCAGAAAGGTCAAAGGATGCAATAGGGTGCGCTGACCTCACTGAGTATCATCAGGTTGTTTAGCAGAAGAACCTGACCTGGATTTTTACTGCGTTTACCCTGAGATTGACTAGGAAGGATTTAGAGTATGAGCAGTTAGGAGGGTACGTTCAGAGCTATTGGGTAGTTATCAGATGACCAGCTTTTAAAGGCACTAGCAATAGGATAGTAAGTTTGCCCAGTCCCTAGAGCCAAGCGATGGCTCTGTCTTTTTAACATCTCAGGGTTCTCTCTGGCTGGAGTTTCAGATGTTTTATGCATCTGTATCAGACAAGGATGTTGGACCAAAAATTGCAGGAATGATCTTCACTGCTGGTGTGGTTTTGAGTCTTACCCCTTTATTTGAAAGCTTCGTTGGATGGGTGCTTTACCCATAGTGTACCTGTACCTGCTTAGTAGATTAGCATCAATTTTCTTCTTTACAGATATCTCCGTTACCTCATTAGTTCTGTACAGCGCAACTTTAAGCTGTCTTCATCATCTCAAAAACATATTGCTACTAAGCTGATAAGCCATCCTTCCCTTTTTGTGACATGAATGTTAAAATGTTGTAAACAAGCTTCCAAAAGATCAACGGCAATTTTTTCATGCAAGATACATTAATTTGTCTTGTAATATTCATTTTATGTCAACTGCAGTAATTCCCTGTGCTTAAGCATAAATATCTTTTCATGTGTGTTTGTCTGAAGTGACAGCAAGTTGCCAGAGACGTTATCAGACACAACGTGTGAGGATCAGGAAAACCATAGCGTTACGACTGCAGGTATTAAAAATGCAGGGAAAAATATGATTAGAAACTGAGTACTGTTGGTGGGTTTCCCCCAGAGTTTAGGGGGAATGTAAAGAATAAAGTATTGGCAATTTAGGTTAGCGGTTTCTGAAACACCAATATCATCTTGTAGGGTTTTCAGTCACAAAATGCAACCACCAGTCTATCTGGTATAGAAGACTGAAGGCCATTCCCACTGCAGCCACATGGTTCTGCATGAAGATGATGATGATGATGAATGAGCTCAGGACCCAGGAAGTGCTAAGTGCCTGGGTCTGCAGCTGTATATCTAGTTACAATGTGATTATTTTAACTGCATCTCTTTAATATCAGCATTGCGCTGTGCCGCCAGAGTCCAATTTAAAACCCGTAGCAGAAGACTCCTGAAATGACTTATTGGTGAACATCTTTCTGAAAAGCGAATAGACGCTTCAGAGCCCTCAGCAGCAGAACATGACACTGTAGCACGTACCATGAAGGGGCCTTTCATCTCAGCTTATATCCCTTGATAACTAAATAGCAGCAGAAGTTTGTTTGAAGCTACAGTGTTTTTTCTAGCTATTCACTGGGGAAGATCCTGAGAGTCTTATTAGAGCTGCGAGCTAATAGGAGAAAATAAGTGCAAGGAGATTTATAGCTGGAACCTTAGAGTCTTATGGGTCTACACAGTGATCTCAGATAGAGCGTGCCACATGGATCCCCTCCCACTGGAGGGAAATACAAGTGAACAAGCCTCTAATTTTGCCCAGAAAATCCATTGGAAGCAGAAATAGAAACAGAATATTCTTCTGTCCCTCAATCTGGATGGGGAATCGATCTCCATCTGATCTTTTAACTATTTCTAAGTAGCTGTCTCTGATCTGATCCTGGAAATGGTACTCATATTGATCCCGTGGGAGGCCGTGGCATGGAGCAGTGGCAAGGAGTGATTGAGGGATTGTGCCTTTGAGGGGAAGGGAGTAGTATGAGGATTTGTATTCAAAATGTATCATTTCTCACTTCAGACACGTTACTTATTCCTTTGTGGGGTTTGATGCCATTGGTTTCAGAAGCATAAGACCTGTCAACTTCAATGAAAGAGGGATTTGTGCCTCTGTTGGTGGGTTGTTGCCTTTGTATGTGTGTGTACGTGTGCAGTTGACTGACAGATATGTTGTATATGCTTTGGAGACAGCAATTTAATGAAATTGGGTTTGTCTGAAGTGATGTTTTGAATCTACTGCTTATGTGGAAAAGAGTATGTACGATGCTAATGTACGTGATAGGTGTCAGGCCCAGTTACTATAGGAACTTACCAGGCTGCTCTGTAATAAGGAGATCTAACTCATAGAATCTGAACAGGAATCTCCGAATACTCCTTGTGTAACAAAGCCTCTGCGCTTTCTGTGTGGTTTCATAGCAAGTACCCCTCATTTCAACTTTGGAAACAGTTCCAGAAGCACCAGAGTCAAATGAGGCTCTGATAGTTCTTTCCTTGGCTTCTTTCCACGCTTAGGCATTAGACAAGCACTAAGACCAAAAAGAGAATACCGCAGCAGAGAGGGAAGTCACCCATGAGATGGCTGGGCTTTTAAAAGCAAGAACAAAGTTACGGGTTTTTTACTATAAATAAATTTAAGTAAATTTATTTATTTAAATAAATTTAAAAAATAAAATAAAATAAAAAATTTAAAAGGTAATCTGTCATAGCTTTAGTATTTGCCCAGGTCGGTGATCTCCCCAAAAGTACGCACTAGGAGGACATTTCTGACAAGACTGTACTTGGTGGTGAGGGAACACAGCGTAATAGCCCTGTCCTTTGGAGTGATGTTCTAGGCACCGCTTCACAGCAGCAAAGTGTGGGTCTGGTCCTGGTCCTCCTACCTTCCCCGGAGGGTGCGGTGGGGTAGACTCCACCATGGCAAAATTGTATTCCTTTCAGCAATATAATTTAGTGGGTAGAACTGGGCATGTGGTGAATAATAAGCCACAATTGCAAAGTATGAGCCCTGTGAATAGAGAGTAGAAAGAGTCACTAACCTCCTTTGGTTTGGCTTTTCTATATCACAAATTTGCTGCCAGCCTTGTTTCCTACTACACTGATATTTCCAATCTGGCCTCAAGTCAGGGCGTAAGAGGGACTATCCTTGGAAGGTATCTTTATTTAGAAACCACTGCAAGAAAAGAAGGAATGAGAGCTATCTTTATTTGTTCTTTTAAAACCGAGTCCCTGTTGCAAGGCAGTAAGATGAGCAAATGGCTCTTGCACCTGGCAAGTTCCCATCAGCGATTATTGCAACACTTAGTGTCTTTCTGCCACCAGCAGCAGTCTCTTTGCTGCCTTTCATGTCACACATTTCAGTGTTCTTATGGGGATGCTGCAATTAAAGTCACAAGATTTAGTGCTCTAATTCTCTTTTGTTTGCAACAAAGGGGAGAGACAGGGAAGGATGATACATGTGGCTGGGTTTTTGTTTTTATTTTACTGACCAGCAGAAATACTGTGTATATATAACTGTGACAATAACAGAGTTTGTTTAAACTCATCAAACCATTCCGTTAGTAACTGGATTAAAGGCTATTATTTCACATAAAGGAATCTTGTTATTAAAAAACAAATAAATGCTGCGATTACATTTCAGTCTTTTCTGTTTACAAACCTTGACATCTGAGCAGGCTGTACCTCATGTATTTCTGTGTCTTTCTTTCAGTACAAATGTTTTCTAGTTTTAGATATGTCATTAGTGTGATACCAATGTCAAGAACACTGTTCTTGACAAATATATCAAAAATGCTGCTGCTGCTAAGTGTGTATATGGGAGAGAAACATGGTGGTTGACAGGAATCCAGGTTTCATTTTTAGCCCTTCCATTATTACAGTGTGTGTGACCGGAGATGAATTGCCAAATCAGACTTTTTCAAAGGGGACATCTGTGAGTACGAGTGCAATTCCCCTGTTCCAAACCCGCACCGTACAGTGAGATATTCAAATCTGAGCTCTTGACCCTCCATTCAGTGGAGAGAAATGGAAACCATGAAAGGACAATTCACTAGATCCATTTTTGGATGAGGTGAAACTACCACAGGAGCTCAGAATGACTGGTTTGCACCTCATGGTCTACAGCTTAGACACTGAGGTGAGAATGAGCAGGATCCATTCATGACCCCTCCACAGGATTTCGTAGACACCCTAGATCTCAAGGTGTGGAAAATCATTCCTCTGAATATTCCACCTTGCTATTTTCAAAAACAAGCTGCTGCTCCAGCTAAAATTCATGCACGCTTAAAAAGAGGTTTAAATTACAGCTCTGCAGAGCCTTAGTTTCTCTCTATGAAATTAAACTATTCATCAGATCTACATGTTTTAAGTATTAACGGACAGGCTTTATTAGTGGACGCTCCAGGAAATGAAATCTCGTTGTCTTGATTATCTGATCAGTCTTGGTAGAATCTGTGGGATATCACAATTTTTCTTGCTTCCAGGATTGATCCCTTTCATTTACCAGCTACACACCCCAGTGTGCTTTCTCTGTGGACAAACTGGTAAACTGGTCAGCTGCCAAAACAGAGTCATTTGACTTACCTGAAATGAGCAACAGCATGATGAAAATACATTCCCTCTGTCCCACTGGATAAGCCTCAGTTTGTATTGAAATAGAATTAGGCAAAGGAAGTCAATGTACTGGATAATAATGAAATGTTTAATGTGGATTAGCTGCATATGAAATTAATACATTAGAATGAATTGCTGAAGAAATAAAATTATGTCAGGCCTTTATCCTGACTCTAATGACTTAAAAATGCTGCACTCTTCTGTTCATAGAAGAGCAAAAGTAAAGCTATTGAATTTGGGTTCTTTATTTGGGTGAGAGAAAGAGATATAAAGTATTACGTCAAAATAAATAAATATATATCAGAGGTGTCAAATCAGGATCCCACTGAAGCAAGGCCATAATGTTTGGGTCTGGACCACACCTGAGAGGTTTCAGAGATGGGGAGGAAGCCCAGGAAGAGTAGATATATGAAGACAAGAATCTAAACTTAAAACTCCTTAATCACCTGCCTGGGCTTAACTTTGGAAGTCTCTTGATTGAGTGAGTTTTATTGTTGCTGTTTGTTATTTTTCCCTGCCCTTAATATTTATGGCTTTTTCCACTTTATGACTTCTGGGAGATAAATCTAAATGTAATCTTTGTTTTAGACCACCCAAAGGTGAGTTGAAACGTTACCTGCCCAGGAAGATTTTAATGGGTTTAATACAAAATGGGCAAACCTCCCAAACTAGTTGGCAAAGATGATCTTTGACTGGGAGGTATGGAAGGGCTGCGGATTGAGCTGCGGCATAAAAATTACAAGTATTCATCTACACTCTGTGGGGCTTTTTGGTGGTTTTTTTATTATTCTTAAAGCTTTTTTGTTGCCTCATCTGTTCTAGGTTCGTTTCTGTTTCTCAATGCATCAGAGAGGCCAAGCCCCATCATCTTAAGCCCTTGGCTGAGAAGCGGCAGTGACCAATGCATGGTTCAAGTGGCTGTTTATAAGTTTTACCAGCAGAGTGGAGAATATATCGCTCGTGTCCTTCCCATTGACGAAAGCAGCAGTGAAGTCTTATCAGCAGAGCATCTGGAGAAACATGGGTAAGTCTCATCCTCTCATTTGACTTGCAGCTTGAGTTGAGAAGAATCCCAAGGCCACAAAATACATGCTGCACATCTGCTACGGGGAGCAGGATACCACGCTGAGAGGTGTTTCTCTTGCCTGGGTCTACATTTTTGTAGAAGCTGGAGACTGGTGCTTATTTTAATATACAAAGCATCTGCAAACTACTGGATCCACGTAACAGTGAGTCTCTAAGTCGACATCATCTTCATTCTCAGCGTTTGTGAGTACAGACAGAGTGTGGATAGTCATCTGAAGTTTAAAGCTTTTCTGTCTAATTCTCTCTATCTGGTTTCTTTTTACTCCTCCTTTACCCAAGTATACTATTGGGCTTAGAGTATCTACTGAGGCTTTGCAATTTCACGTGCCTGCATACATTTTACGTTTTGTCTTGCATGGGTGCTCTTTTAAATGCCGTCTCTTACCAATAAAGCAGTTCAGAGCTATTGCCGGAGGAGGAAAGCTTTTGATCTTTCAAGGGTGCAACTGTTTGAAATATTTTATCCTCTTTGTGTAATTAATCGTTGATGATGTCTTAATTTGTCAGTCTTCCTGTGCATTCTTTTAAATTTTGGTTAGCAGCAAAACAGCAGGAGCTGAACACAGTAAATATTTCAAAATGCTGTAGTAGTGGAGTAACTTAGAATTGAATTTGGATATTTGTGAGGCTGATGTTCTACCTGCTCTATATACTGTGTTTTTTAATTTTTATTTTTTACTTCTGCTGTCAAAAGTGTGTTAAGAAGCATAGTTTTTACTAAGCATCTCAAACGTTCTTTGTTTTGATGTGATAGATTAGAGAGTCTAAAGGCAAATCCTGCTGGCTTGTGCGTGTAACAAGACGTGATTATCTGATTACTGTCTACAGCAAATTCTGTATTTTCCAGTAGCAAAAGGAGAATGTGCAATAAAAAACCTTACAGGAGATAACCTAACTCATAGAAACAGTTTGAATAGTTGTAATTCTCGTATAACACATGGTCTGTAAAAGTGAGGAGGAGAGCTTGTATGTGGATCTAGATCGTACTTAGTTCCAGCAACATCATCCAAATTGTAAATTACTGTTGATGTCTGGGGAAAGGTAATTAGGGGAGCGGCAGCAGCTGTCTTCTTCCTTAGCTCTTTGCAAATGCTGTGCTCTATGTCACAGCTAATAAACATGCTTTGTGCAAAGTGCCTCCTGCATTGGCAATGCCACTGTTCCCTGGCACTCATGGGGAGCACTGCTGGGTGTAAAAGGCTTTGCTGTGCTGCGTGGAGGAGCTCGGGCTTGGATCTGTGTGCAGGCAGAACTCACCAGGAGCACAGGCGAGTACCAAATGTAAGGAGCCTTGAAGGGAAAGGAAAGATCACTTTAACTATGGTAACAAATGCCTACCGTTGCCATCTGCTGCAGACAATATGGACTATTCAGCTGTGCCTTACAGATGGTAGATGGAGATTGTCACCACCGTAAAAAGACTCTGTGCTTTTAAAGAAGGTGGTTTTGGCCTCCAGTGGAGGGCCACAAAGATGCTCAGAGGGCTGGAGCACCTCTGCTATGAAGACAGGCTGAGAGAGCTGGGATTGTTGAGCCTGGAGAAGCGAAGGCTCCAGGGAGACCTTAGAGCCCCTTCCAGTACCTAAATGGGGCTACAGGAGAGATGGGGAGGGACTCTTGATCAGGGAGGGGAGCGACAGGATGAGGGGTAATGGTTTTAAATTGGAAGAGGGGAGATTTAGATTAGATATTAGGAAGAAATTCTTTCCTGTGAGGGTGGTGAGGCACTGGAACAGGTTGCCCAGAGAAGCTGTGGCTGCCCCATCCCTGGCAGTGTTCAAGGCCAGGCTGGATGGGGCTTTGAGCAACCTGGTCTAGTGGGAGGTGTCCCTGCCCATGGCAGGGGGTTTGGAACTCGATGATCTTTAAGGTCCCTTCCAACCCAAACCATTCTATGATTCTATGGTTGTAGCTTGGCAATCCTATATGCTTGCAAGGAGTGTAGCTTGCTCCCTGACAGCGTTTCTGTGGCACGTAGGGTAGTGATGATGTGCCTGTGGCTTTCATGGCTGACTGACTCTTTGGTACTCTGTGGGCTATGAAACTTTGCAGTCGGAGTAACTGGTTAGTCCATTTCCCCCCCTCTGCTCTTGTCTCTTCACTGTGAGAGGTGGTAGCTCTTCCTCCAGCTCAGCAATGCAGAAAGGCTCTGATACTGTGCCCACAGAAATGTCACATAGAGATAGTAATGTACCTACCCACAGACCACAGCCACAGATGACAGGGCAGCAGTTTGTTATCGTTTGCCCTGAACCTTCATTCCAGAATTTATGAGTGCACCTCTGCCCTTTGTTTGGAGCAATAATGTTTGATTATCCCAGCTCATACAACAAAATATGCAAATCTCACTTCGGAAAAAAATCTTCTTTTCTTTCAATAGGAATCAAGAATAGCTAACTGTAAGTCAAGAATAACTCAATAAAGTTCTTAAATGAACTAGAGATCCTGCAGTGGAAATATGTGCTGTTTAATATTTTATTTTGTCTTGGAAATTGTAAAGAATTAGTATTGGTTATAGCACGGTCAAATAACTTATTACAAAACAAATGATTTCTAAAATTTTATAAGGATTTTATTTCTGGGTGCAAGGTAATTGAATTCCTCAGTGATGAGCCTGTGCTAGAAATAAAAATGCTTTAAAGTTTCACAGGTGACACTTTTTTTTGATTCTATGCACTTTCTATATTGTTTTGCAAACCAGAGGTATAAAGTGTGTGTACTTCCCAGTCCATGCCATTGTGTAAAATCCAGCTCATAGCAGGAAGAGTATGTTTTATTGAAACAAATGCAATAAATTGCATTTATTGGGTGGTAAAGCAATAAATTAATTCCAGGGTGTATTTTCTCATATCTTGAACTGTGCACAGTGACAGTATCTTTTTACCTTTTTTTTTTCTTTTTAAATGGGATAACTTGAATAACATATATTAATATATCTTACAAGGTCTTCACAGTTCACCTACGTTTACAAGAGAAAAAAGTAGGTGCTGTCAAGTATTACTGTTTCCTTCAGGGTGAGACCAGGCAAGCAAAGGTTTTGGTTGACAGCACTTGGAGCTGATTTTAAATATAACACATGTAAAGCTGTGAAATTTTATTAGTCAAGTAGAGACAGCGTAGCACCCAATATTCATTTGTTACTAGGGTTCAGCCGTGTTATCTTTGTGTGCCAAATATCAGGTGTGATTTCAATGGATACTCATCATGCAGAAAGACAGAACTAGTGATGTTCTGTTTGCTTCTCTGGACTTATTATCTAGAAAAAAAATAGCCCAAGCCTGTGGACTAGAGTTGTACCGTTTCCGTAATGAGGCATTAGTCATTACAGAAAATGTGTGGAAGATGCGTATTTGTTTTATTTTCTTACTTGACATATTTCACTGCAGCTGATCTCTTGCACATAGGAAGAAAGCTGGCTAATTTAAGGTACTTTCTATAGCACTAGGGTAGGGCAGATGGAACAACTGCCAGGAAGAATATGGCAGAAGTGATAACTGAGAGTGATTCCTGAGCGATCAAACACCGGAGACTAGCAAAGGGACACTTGTTTCGTATTATACAGAAACTTTGCCAAATACAATAATAACTTTGCTACATAATATTTGCAACAATGCTTACCACTCAGAAGATAATTGTGTCCTTGTTTATCAGTTCAACAGAATTTTTATACCTTTTTACTTTTTTTAAAGAGCAGAAAGATCTTTCTCTGTATTTAATCTATGGGGTTCGGAACACCTTTGGTTAGACCTCTAATTCAGTTCCTAAGCAATCAGTAGGACTCTTCTATGGGGAACAATACATTACTGTATTCTTTTAGAATTAGATTTATTGCATGATAGAGTTTATAGATGATCTGGCTTTATGGATGTGTTTTTGGATATGATTAGTCTCTTCTGGTGTCTCTTGCAATTCTGTTGTGTTTTGCAAGCACCTGCAAATGATACAGGGAGTGAATCAGTGCAGTGCTCTCAAACCTTTGTAATGGCAAAAGAGCTGATTATAAATTCCTGCCATGGAGCACAGCGCTTTCTGATTTATCCCAAATGCTACGAGATGTGGGTACTCTTTTGGAATGTCTTTTGCTGGTTTTCTGCTCCCATGGCGCTGTTTACAATCCTTTCTCCTTGCTATTTAATGGGCTTCCTTTTTTGTGTTACTGGAGGTGAGGAGGCAGCAAGTACATTTACGTAGTGTATTGGCTATTTAGCAAAGCAGAGTGGCCACTGATTTCATTTCACCTCTTATTTGTTTTCCCATCTGTTAAATTTATAAATATAAAGCCAGTAAGATTGTAAATGTGCTTAGTAGAGTAAGGAAAACATGAAGGAAAACTTGTTGACAAGGCCAGAGTTTGTAATACAAGGTTGATTTTTATTTCTTTTGATCTGTGTATTTCAGGGAAGTTAGAGCTGGGCAAGGACAAAAATATCATTGCTCATTTTAATTACCATTATTCTTTTACACCTCTACCTGCACTATTAATGGTAAGTTGCAGTATTATATACTATATATCAAACCAAACTTTTTAATAAGCCCTTAGCAAATGACAGCATAACTTCAATTTGGTCTTTCATTGCCGACCTCCCTCATCATTAATTCCATAATCGTGTCCTTGCCCCAAAAATAATAATGTAACAAGTGAATCTTAATACTGTTCACATGGCTGAAGGTAATTGAGGCCTTCCTGAAGAACGGAGGTGGGGAAGATCCTCAAATCAGCTACTTCAGCGGGAATATCAGGACGCCAGCCTTGTTCAGATGGAGATTCAAAAGATAAGATCTAAGCTGCTGGATTGAGTTCCCTTCTGCCATCTATCCCACATTTCCTCCCCGAGCTGAGCACACCACCCATCCTGTCATTTTTCTGCTTTTTCTCTACAGAAAAGAGAAGGGTCATTTCTCTTAAATATTTGTCTATGTCTTTTTAGGTTGTAATTGCTTTATGTTCATGGGACTTTTTATCTTCATACAAATCCTTGGAACTCTTTAGAGGCAAAGGAGGTTGAGGCTGCCACTGACTGTAGAATCAGTGCATAGAATTCTCGGTACTGAACTATACATCTTTTGACTTAAGCATACCTATAAAAATCACATAAAATGACTTTGCAAGCCACATGTGATTTTTGAGCCATTAGTGGGACCTCCAGACTAGTCTAGAGCCTTAACCAAACTTGAGATTCATCTGAAGACTTCTCTGTAAATATGTTTAGTAGAACGTGTCTCTTAAATAAAACCCGAGATCTCAACATGCATACATGAGCAAGGAAGCCATAAAATACCACTCTTTAGAGCCAGTACTTTAGTAGGTACATATATATTTCTGCACAGAGCACTTCCAAGAGAGAAAGAGCACCTGTTTTTGAAGGTTACTACAAATCATGATAGGCTATTCCCTTTCTGGCATCTACAACTTCACTTGAGATTGATTGCATTGATAGATGTCAGGAAAAATAAATGAAGGAATCACTGGCATCTGTCACATTTGACCTTGGGGCTTGAAGTCTGAAGGTTGTTTCTTGTAGTAGTGTTGTTCCTTTTCTTGTTCTATTTTTTTGTTGCTGTTTTTTCTTTCTTTCCAATAGCTTTACTTGTCTGTCTCACAGACCATGGGCTTAGTAGAAGGAATTTACTTTCTTGGAACCCTTTAACCTCAAAAGTACCTTTCTCAGGTTAGTGCTAATATGAATTTGCTTGGCTTTTTTTTGTGGATGGTTTTACTGGTTTTTTTTCTTCTTCTCCTTGAAAAGCACTTTACTAAATTCAGGCCTTTGTTTTGAAATGCCTGGACTATAACCAAGAAGAACAATGACCAAAGTGTGTGTATTTGGGGTACCTCATACGGGCACTTAAACTCATTTTTAGGCATCAAAATATGTCTCAAAAATTTACAGCACATTTTACTCAGAGAATTCTAAATCAGGAGTTTAAGTCATTCAGTCTAAACTATACATTTGAGAAATTCACGTAATTCAGGAAAATAATCTGGATTTATGGATTCATTAGAAACTAAGCTCTCCTGCCTTAGTGACCAAGCACCACTAATCCCTACTTTTAGAGAGGAAACTTCAATTGTTCTAGACAGAAAATTAGCACTTAAACTTTTCCTGTGCTGTTATCCACTAGCCAACTTTTAGACGGTTTCAGTCTGTCAAAATAAATGCAAAGAAATTAAAAGGGAAAAACACCAAAAATATGTTGGTGTCTCTTTTCCCCCTTCCTTTTTCAAAAGGTACTGTCCTTGATACCTGTGAAGAATCAGTCCTTTTCAGAGCAGATGCTTGGATTTCGAAAGAAGTCTTTCATCTCCACCTAACAAAACCTTGGGTCTTTCGTTATCCCAAGTCTAGATCTGAAGAAAGCTTTAACTTTGTTGGCTGTGGCACCTTGAGGAGTTCTTTGCCAGTTTGTTTTCAGTGGATGAGGAGATTTAAATCAAACCCCTTCAGAACGCATACGGTGAAATGGAGCCCATCAAAGCTTTACGAAACAGTATTAACCTGTTACACAAATGTCTGCAGATATGGAAAGATTGTTTTCCCATTCCACTTGAGCACTAAATTATGTAGATTAAGTTGCCACTTCAGCACTGGAGGTAGGAACATGTCTGTATGTTTTCTGCTTTAAACTTCTTAGTGGTTTTGCTGCTGATGAAGTACTATATTATTTCTTGAGATAAATGTGGATCCTTTTTGTAGGTTTTATGCAGCATTAGAGCTTTAGAGTGTGCCTTATTTTAGCATGTAACCTCAAGTACAACAAAGTAGTAGCTTCAAACTGCTCCAGAAGGATTTACTATGTTATCAATTGAGATTGGACTGTAGCAGTTTATTACCTCTTACAGAAATGTATATGAAAGCAAACTATTTATTACAAAAAATGATGTATTAATATTACTAGAAACTAAATTTTGAGTGCCGTTCACTATTGCGTCATATCATACTGTGAAGCAACAATATTGTGGGAGCCAAAGCCACTGTAAGTTCAGTAATGAGTAATTGCAATTACTTTTATTTGTGTAGCAGTTGATTACAGTCCCAATCAAACTGGTTGGAAATCGGTTTTGGGCAGCAGTGGGGGAAAAAATGCTCTTTCTTGTCTTCTAATATGTGTTATTAGACAGTTATTAGGTGGCAGTGCTGCCTTTTATTTACATTTGCCAGATTCAAATACAAACGAGAAGGCCACAGTTGTGTAATCTACTTTTGATTACAATAATAAAAAAGGACAGGGGAAAAAAGCATCATTTTTAAGTTGAAATAAAAGTAGCAAATGAGGAAAATTTTTGTCAAACATCAAAATTTGGCTTACTACAGAAGCAAATTACTTAGTGTGTAGAGAATGGAACAGTAGAAGAAAAATAAGCTTATTTTTCAGGGTAAGAGATCAGTTTTAGGGATATCTCATTGAGAGTAGCCTTTTCTGTTGTTGCTTTTAACATCCTGCTGAGCACACTGTAGCGGAGGAGGGCTAAGGTGATGAGCTGGATGGCCAGTGTGCATTGGCACAAGGATCCTTGTGGCTTCCCAAATAATCACAGCGCCTGTTGGTGACTTCCTCAGAATGTGGGTGCTGCTTCTCTGTGTGAAACCCCAGAGACTGGCATATCTGACCCTGTAGAAATGATGCCAAACTGACCCCAGTAACAGAGTTGGGGCACCCTTTAAAGTGGCTGGTTTGGGTATTTGTTCTTTTGAAACCAAAGATTCCTTAATATAAATTATTTCTTATGTGGCTGAAACAATTTCTTCAGATCACTCTGAGCAACCTAACCCAACTTTTATACTCTCCAAATCCTGGGCGCAAAAATCTGTCATCTTAAACTTTTATACTTTGTGTCCTTCAGAATTATTTGCAGACTCCTGTTTTCTGGTTGTTACTCTAGTCTAGCTTTCCAAAGTCTGGATTGTTCCCCCTGCCCTCATTCCTTTAACTTGTCTCCCTTGTTTTATAGTCTCGTTTTCCTCTCTACCTGAGGCTTCTACTTCAACTTTTACAAGTCATCCCAAATGAATCTTTACAGTCCTGTGTTGCACTTCTGATCAGTGTAGACACACCAGGATGAATTTCAGTTTCCTAAAACCTAAGCGAGCAAACAACCCTCCCCACATACACACACCAACCACCCTCCTCTTCCCACGCACACACGCACACTTTATCTTTATTTTCTTCGTTTAGGTGTCCCTTCTGCTGTACAGAATTGCAAGCAGTCTCTCTAGGATCCTATGCTATGTAGCATCCGGGTATGCTTTCCCACAGCCAAAATGCTTCCAACATTTGTTTCCGGAGACTAGGCAACACGCCTCATTAATATTGCTAGCCTTGTTTCTCATTATTTTTCTGCTCCCCTCAAGCTAAGCTCTCTGTCTTTCTGCTGTTGGCAAAGTCTTATAAACTAGCTTGCAGTATAATTGTTTTCCATATCTGCTACTTATTTTTGACCTTAAAAACCTTCAGAGTTCTGTGCAACCTGCTCTGCTCTGTCCCACCCTGGAACGGGGTTTCATCCTTGTGTGCAATTTCTTTGGGGCTTTCCTTGCTAATACTTGAGAATGTTCTTCTTATCCAAGGCAAATCTTCCCTGCCATATTAAATACTATAGAAGATTTACAAGGTACTATTCCTCCCTTCAAATTCAGAGAGAAATTATTAAGCAGGTGCTGATAACCTTGCAAGACTTAAAAATTATGTCCTTGACCCATCCAGCTGCTCAGAGTGGGAGTGTAGCAGTAATGCAGTGGATTCTGCATTCTAAGCCAGGTTCTCGGGTATTACTCTTAGATTATCTCAGTTTTGGTTCATGATTCCACCACGGAGTTCGAGTCCAGTAGAGCAGGTGCGCACCCTCACTTTAAAGAACACTGTCACTATTGCTGCCTCCCCCAAAATGATGCCTGTTATTCTCAAGTGCTGGTAAATCAGGTGTTTTCCACTCAAGAAAGAAAACTCTGATAAACTTGACCACTAACTTGCAATTTACTCCTGCATATTAAAACAAAATCTAAGATTTATTCAACAGGAACTTGCAAGTTAATTCTCAGGTTTGGTTTGGTTTTTTTTTCCCAACTGGAAAATTGAAGGGAATGAAGGCTAAGAAACTGTTCAGATGCTGCTGCTTGCTGCGGTGGCAGAGGTGGCGGTTCTTTTCAGTGATCGAAGAAAGTACCGAATGGGCTTGCTTTCTGCAGGAATACAGAGAGGACTGTGGGGTTTAACACCAGTGTGAAGCACTTTGCAGGGATTTTAATTTAAAACTAATCTGCTATATTTGTTAAACAGTATTGCTAATGCCTGAAAGCATTTTTCTGTCAAATAGCTACCTTTGTTTGCTTTGCAATTTTATTGTTTTCTATGGCACACGGCTGGTACATTAGAAGTTATATTCCTGTAACAAAATACTGTCTCAAGGGTTCTTTTGTACTGGCAGTGGCAAACCATTAATGTCAGCAGCTCGTCTGGCAAAAACATGGGGTTGGGCTGACACCACCACCAAAGGCACAGGTTTCAGGCAGGGTTGTCAGATCTGCTTTATACACTGCTTTATACAGCTTATTTCTTGACTCATGCACTGTGGCACAAGGCTTTTCCACATACTGTGCTGAATAATGCTTGTTCTTAAAATGAATCGATGTAGCGAAGCTATGGCCATTCCCAGCTTGCACGGTAGCGTTTTGATATGTTGGGTACAGAAATGAACAGTCCTCCACGTCGCATTTGGAAGGGAAGCCTTTTCCCTATCATTTTTGCGAGAGTAACAGATGTGTTCATCTGTCTATCTTTATGGACATTGAGTTCTCTAAGTCACCGAGTACGGTTGTCTTTATAAACGTCAGTCCATAACCTTATGATATTTGTTGCCTCCTATATCAAGCTGACTAAATATGATTTTCTATTGGAAATAGCAGCAGTGAAGTTTGTTTACAGAATGTAATTGGAGCTTTTCCTGATCATCCCTGGCTTGGCATGTCATTCATGCTGATGGATTGAGGCCACAAAGACTGGAATAAAAGTTCCTTTTGACAAGACAAAGCTATTCTAATCTGGGACTTGAACCAGCAGCATAGTCTGCCATCCTTGATGAACTTCGCATGAGGATAAGACTGCAGAAGACCGGCGTGAGTCTAAATCTTTCATGAGGGAATGAAGTTTTTATGACTTCTCTTCATCTAGCAAGGAATACAAGCAGTAGAGTAAATGAGACAAACTCAGCTGTCTCCTGTATTCAGATCAGTGGCCAGTTATTACAACGCCTTTATAAGAGAACAAAATTACACTAAAGGAAAGATTTTATCAAAATATTTATATTGAAAAACTTTCTAATAAAGAAGCCAAATAATCTGACTTTCTTTAGCAGAAATAAAATACAAAGTGTAGAAAAACTTAGAAGTTTATTATCAGTATGTTAAGTGCAATGGATGACCTGATTCTTTTTAGGATGCTAAACGTCCTTGGAGTGTCTAGCTCAATGTGTTACCACACCAGAAAATAAAAATGTGGGATAATGAATCTGGATATTGCATTAGTTTGAATGGAGACAGCGTTCTCAACTCTTTCTAACCACCTGGCTTTCAGGAGGCCGCGGTGCGGGAAGTGTGGGTTAATGCTTTTGACAATTCAGATCCATATCAAAACCACGATGATGCCAATTTGTTATTATTTCATGCCAGATGAGCTATTCAGAGGCTCATTTCTTAGAGGTCTCTAGATAACATCTGACACAAGTTGATTTCCTTTATTTTTAAAGCCAGTTGTCTGGGAACTTGGGTTCCTTTCATTCCTTTAGGCAATTTCTCCAGGTCAAGGCTGGGGCATGTATCTGGACTGTTTGAAAGGGAATTGACTCTGCTTTTACTATTTCTGTTTTAGATGGGGGATTTTGATTGCCAGTTGCAGTTTATGGTGTCTAGTAAAACAGCCCCTCTCAAACAATGAGCGATACCATCAACTTCAATGTTTATCAACGATCAGACCACTATCAATTTTTAAATTGTTTTTTCAAGAACATCTGGCTTTCTTTTCACTTAATGCTTTCTGCCAGTACTCTATTACGAAAGGTGAAAAAAACCCCAACCTGTATAATTTTACTGACTTCTTTCCTTAATAATTTGAAAACAAAGAGAGTGGTGGTGTTTTGGACAACAGAATTTCTGTCTTTCCATCAGATCTTTTATCTCTTCTCACTTGTTCCTTGCTCTCTCTGTCTCAACATCCTCTTCCCTTCTAGTTTTATCTTCCAGGCTTTTTTTCTAAACAGGCTTTCGATCTCCTCAACAGCTCTTGTTCTCTCACTCCTGGCGTCTTGTTCCTGTTCTGCTTTGTCCTACCTTTGACTCAGGTATGTTTCTTCTTAATGTGTTCTGGATCCAAAGGCTAGGAAAGGCACAGAGCAGCTTATTTTGTGTGCCCAGGTCACATACTGCTTGCCACAGCCCAGGGCGAGCACTGGGCACCTTCCCTCGCACAATCTCTGCCAAGAGGCCACAAACATCAGCTTGTTAGAAACTGGCCTCATTGAGGTGAATTTTCACAGAAAGGGCCACATAAATGAAGGAAGGGATGCTCTAGGTCTCCAGCAGCGCTTTCATCAAGTGGTCTTGAACAACTCTTAAAAATATAAAACCTGCTGAAGTGTCCATGTGTGTGTGCTACACAGATGGACACAATCAAGCATTAAAGAGATATTCCTGCAGATCATTAGTGGCATTGGTATTCAATAGAAGTGCAGCTGAGTAGCACTGCATTTATGCCATTATTTTTACTAGAAGGGTGCAGGTTTTAACGGGGAGAAATAATGTTGATGTCTGGCTTTTCAGAGTCAAAGGGATTGATTCCAGCAGAGATGTTAATGTGTATCGCCTTCACCGCAGGTGTGTGGCTTTGTGCTGTTTGGGGAGCCAGCATTAACCTGCTGTATTTCAGCATATGCCCAAAATCTACATTCTGTGTTTCTTGCAATGTGGAAGCAGTTGGAGGGGCAAAGTTAAGAGAAAAAAAACGGAATTGTTCATAGGTTGGGAAAATTCTGGTTCTGCATCTGCTCTTGAGTCCTCACCATGAGCAGCAGATGACAGATACACGTCTACCCTGCAGAGGACAGGTATGGCACATCCTCTTCCCATGCTTTCTTCCCCTCCCAGCCCTCCTTCCTGCATTAATACTCCCCACTCCTAAGACACAGATGTCTGAATTGTGTCTAACTGAACTGTGAACATTCCTTTCTCAAATTAACCACTACGCAATCCCAATTTCATGTGCCTTTGATGCCTGGTTTTAATTGCCAAAAGTAGAAAGCTTCAATGAGCAGAGAAATTAAAATTGCAAAATCCTGATGGCTTTTTTTTAGTTGAGTTATTTGCCTCCGCAGTCAACTTGAATAGTATGGGCTTTGGTTGTGTTTTTTCTTTATTTTAAGCAAGTGAATGTCTTATTAGTTTTCCATTTCTGACAGAGCTACGGGCTTAACTGCAATGGATGGGCTACATTTTAGCTCCAGAATACAGAACGTGTTGTGCGTTGCCTATGTTCTGAGAGAGACGTTGTAAGTCAGTGAAATGAGCTCTCCCTTTCTTTTGAAGCTGGACTTAGGGAGGAAACTGCCGTTTGGAAAGATTGAAACCCCTAATATATATAATGGAGTCTCAGGGGTGTCACAGAGGGGCCAAAAGCACAGGAATTAAAGCACGTTGTATCCAGCTGAAAAGCCAGAAGTCATTTAGGACAATCACACGATTTCTTTTATCGAGAAATTGTATCTTCTGTGAAATCAGAACGTTTCATGGGAAAAGTTCAATCTTGGTTGATGCAATACTGGTTTCTTGGACTGACCCCGAAAATATCTTCTTAGCTGTCTGTTCAGGGTTACAGTGGGTGTTGTTTTGCTGCCTTAGTTCATGCACAGACATCCCTCTGATGAGACAGCATGTCTTCTCCAGCCAGGATGTGGCCCGCCAAGGAAACTCTATGACTTGAGGAGCCACCAGGAGGAGTGCTGGTGGGAAAACTCTTTATACGAGGAGTAACACCACCGTTTGAGTGTCTGTGTGTGACTGCCATAGAGCAATGTGGCATCATAAGGGAGTGAAATTGAATAATGAACTGATTCTGAGAGAAGTACTGCAGGGCAGCTAAATAAAGCAAAGTAAAACATGCTGATAAATTAATATTTTGCTTTAAAAAATGCAACCATGATACTGCTTTGCAAATTGTTTGGGTTTTTTGAACTTAATGAAGTGTAATAGCAAAGCCAAAGAGTCCCGTGTTTTCATAGACTTAGAAGTAAAGTGAAGAAGAATCACCCTTGTGTAGGACAAGTTTATTAATTATTGAGTGAAAAAGTTGTTGTCTGTCAAATTGCTAGATTTCATATCTGGAATTTGTTGCCTTTTACCGACTTGTTTTGTGTCTAGGACTGATATGACTGCTTTTTTCTCAGTATTGACTTTTTCTTAACGACTTCTGCTTGTAGCCTTTGGTAGTAATTTATGCCATGATCGTACTCAGTTATTATCTACCGACTGATAATAGAGT
Source organism: Numenius arquata (assembly GCF_964106895.1). NCBI lineage: Eukaryota > Metazoa > Chordata > Aves > Charadriiformes > Scolopacidae > Numenius > Numenius arquata. The sequence goes on from NC_133577.1 coordinate 49,174,451, forward strand.
TTGTTTTACAAACAGCTTTCATTGTAATGCAACTGTTCAGTGCTGGCACAGCAAGCTGTGGTAATAACTTCTGCAGGTTAACGGCATTCTTTACTCAGCTGTGGCTCAGTTATCCATCAGAAAGTATCTTGTTTTCTGTTCCTTGGCTGTGACAGCCCTAGTGAGAGTGGTTTGGGTCTGTGGGTTTTTTCAGTGTTTGGGTGTAAAATGGATTTTGGTGCCTTTTTACCTCAGAAAAGTCTTTTAAACCTCTCGGAAAGCTCATGATGTTCTTGAGGGACAAAGACATAGCCTTTGACAAGACAAGGGGTAACGGTTTTAATCTGAAAGAGGGGAGATTTAGATGGGATCTTAGGAAGAAATTCTTTCCTGTGAGGATGGTGAGGCACTGGAACAGGTTGCCCAGAGAAGCTGTGGCTGCCCCATCCCTGGAGGTGTTCAAGGCCAGGCTGGATGGGGCTTTGAGCAACCTGGTCTAGTGGGAGGTGTCCCTGCCCATGGCAGGGGGGTTGGAACTCCATGATCTTTAAGGTCCCTTCCAACCCAAACCATTCTTTGGGGAACAACCCCAACTCTCTTAGCCTGTCTTCAAAGCAGAGGTGCTCCAGCCCTCTGAGCATCTTCATGGCCTCCACAGGTCCACGTCCTTCCTGTGCTGAGGACTCCAGAGCTTGAGGCAGTACTCTTCTTGCATCCTTCATCCTGGAATGACTCCTGAAGGGTGGCTTTGCTGATCCTTATTCATTTTTGGAGAAGCCATCAGTGTCATGCAAGTCTCATCCATCTGCTAGGGAATGCAATTCTAAAATTATTTTTTAATAGTGTAGAAGAGGCATAATCTCAATATGTTTTCAACCTCAGAAGGAGAAGGGAGGGAGGGAGTGTTCCTCCAGCTCATTAATCAGAATGAGAATGAGAAATGGAAACAGCTTCCTAGTCATTTACTATTTGCTCCAAAGTAAATCTATCTAAATATTAGTGCACTGATGATAGTAAAAAAAAAAAAAAGGGAGGGGGGGGGGCGGTGGGCGAGGCAGGAAAAAAGCCTTGTCATTAGCTTGTCACGCTCTGTAGCAAGGTACATGGGAGACCAAAGATATATGTACTATGACATTTCGGTAATGAAAACTTGAGCAATAAAAGTAGTTTCTGCTACGTTCTGGAAAAGGAACTCTCAGAGGAAACACATTAACAGTATTTCACATTACAAATTATTATTGCATATTCAGCTATTGTTTCAAATGAGAATTGTGTGTATTACAGGGCGAGGGAAGAAAGATACAGTTAGTATTTCTTCTGTAAGCAGAATTAAGATTTTATGCATCTGGCTATATCAGTTCTACCCTATAAATTTGAGTTAATACTTTCACTGAATGATGAGTTGGTCGTCCCTAGGACACTTGATGGACTTACACACGTAGTTCGAGTTACACTAATAGTGGCTGAATATGTGAATCTCGCTGTGCTTAAATGGAAGGAGGAATTCCAGTGTGAAAATGAGACTTGCTGGATAGATCTAGTAAAGGGTGGTCTCCCACATTGAATTTACAGACCTTGTGATGTAGAATTTGGGTATTACCAAATAATGGGATTTGTGCTCTGAGCGCAAATTACATTTTTTCCCACCATGCCTAAACATTTTGAAGTAATTAAATGCTTTGTTTCATCGACTCCTCTCTCTCCACCCAGGAGGGGTGTGTGTTTGGAAAGCTGGTTATTTTCATTACCTTCTTACACTGTAATTAATTTTATGACCTTGCACAGGAGGTCACAGTTGTCTTCACAACAGTTTGGAAGAAAGTTTAAAATATCATTGAGAGTTTTTGTATTAACATGTTGTGAGCAGAAAGCTATTTCTGTGTTTTTAGAATGCTGATTTTATTCTTTCCTCCTCTAAGTGGAGGAGGAAAGCTTGCTCACTTGCTCACTTGCTTGCTCACTTCCTTGAGCAAGAAGTGTCCCTTCTTCATCTTTATTTCCCTCCCTCCCTGGACCCTTTATGCTCCCAAGAAACAGCCTCCAGCTTTTCTCTCCGAGCTGTGTTTAGTTGACTCTGACTGTACCTCAATTTCCATTTTCTGATTTCTTACTGAAATTATTGATATGTACTTGCACTTTCGAATTTGGCTTCAAATATGTGTGAAAGTAGGAGAGAGAGAAATTATTTTTCTTAGTGTATTAGTTTCTGGGTGTGTAAGCTGATACAACTACCTTAAAGGAGGTTGTAAAGAGGCGGGGGTTGGTCTCTTTTCCCCAGTCACAGGTGACAGGACAAGAGGAAACGGCCTCAAGTTGCACCAGGGGAGGTTCAGACTGGATATTAGGAAAAATTTTTACACTGAAAGGGTTATTAAGCGTTGGAATGGGCTGCCCAGGGAAGTGGTTGAGGCACCATCCCTGGAGGTATTCAAAAGACGGGTTGACGTACTGCTTAGTGACATAGTTTAGTGGTGGGTTTTTTTGTTGTTGTTATGGTAGGGTTTTTTTGTTTGTTTGGTTGGTTTTGTATCACTAGATGATCTGAAAGGTCCCTTCCAACCTAGACAATTTTATGATTCTAAGTCTTAGAGACAACAGTAATTCCAGTTGGGATGTGCCACCAAAGTTCCGAGTTCTTTCTTTGCCCGATTAAGCTGGAGAAAACTGAATCTAGGGCAAAGTGGATCCTATTTCCAATTTCTGCATAAGCTTATATAAAAGGCGGGAGGCAGAAATGGTGTTTCATTTTAAGCTTCTCCAGGTTGGCAGACTGTCAGGCTGGCCTAAGATTAGATGGGGTCAAAGTAAGATCTTAACGTTTTGACTGACGAATCACTGTGAGCTTACAGAAGACCTAGGCTGATGATAGCAGAAATCAAGAGATGCAGTTAACGTTGTTTTCATTCTGCTGTTATAATTACTCCTTTCTGAAAACACTCCAGCGTCTTACCCTGCTCACCTGGCAGAAAGGGATGCTGGATGCCTTGGAGAAGGCTCCAAAGAAGCATTGCCTTTTAAGTCTTATGTACTGCTGGCATTTGCACCTTAATGATGTTGCATCAAGACAGCAGGTTGTCTAGTCCATATCAGCAACACCATTGCTTCATTTGTATTTACATTAAACTTATGTTAACAGTATCATTAACATCTCAGTGATATTATAATGTAGCCTTATCAGTGTATTCTCAAAATGCTTCTTGTTGAAAGAAATTTGCTAAGTATCACAGAATCACAGAATGATCTGGGGTTGGAAGGGACCTCTGGAGATCATCTAGTCCAACCCCCCTGACAGAGCACGTCCACCCAGAACAGGTTGCACAGGAACCTGTCCAGGTGGGGTTTAAATGTCTCCAGGGACAGAGACTCCACCACCTCTCTGGGCACCCTGTTCCAGGGCTCTGCCACTCTGAAAGGAAAGAAGTTCCTCCTCATGTTTAGATGGAACTTCCTACTTTCAAGTTTGTGCCCATTTCCTCTTGTCCTGTCACTGGGCACCACTGAAGAAAGACTGGCCCCATCCTCCTGACACCCACCCTTTAAGTATTGATAAGCATTGATCAGATCCCTCTCAGTCTTCTCCCGACTAAAAAGACCAGAGTCCCTCAGCCTTTCCTGAGGAGAGAGATAAGACTGATAAGAGATAAGACTCTCCTGATAAGAGAGATGCTTCAGGCCCCTAATCATCTTTGTAGCCCTTTTCTGTACCCTCTCCAGCAGTTCCCTGTTTTTCTTGAACTACTGGGGAGCCCAGAACTGGGCACAGAACTCCAGATGGGGCCTCACCAGGTCAGAGTAAAGGGGCAGTATAACCTCCCTTGACCTGCTGGCCACACTTTATTTCTAGCCAGATATGGTTCGACCAGTGAAACTCTCTCTAATTAAATGAAAGGAGTTAATTTTCCTTTTTCTTCCACTGAGATTGCAAGCCATGGCAGCACCCCCAGATATCCTGCCTCTCTACTCAAAATGACAGTGAATGTTTTTTCCCCTTCGCAATTGCCTGGCAGAGGATCTGAGCCACGCAATTTACTCGCAGTCCCACGTGCTGCCAAGATACAAGCCCCAAAAGTTCTGCAGAACCTGGGGTGAGAGTGAAGCACTATTGCAGAATGAGTAACTCAAGGTTTGATTTGCCACGAGGTTGCCCATCAGAGGTAGGTTAATCCTGGAACTCAAGTGTGAATGAGGACGTCTTAATTAGGACTGCACTGAAGACATACTGTGATGAAGCTATGTAATTTAATTTTGTAGAGGAAACATGGCTGCCCCCCCCGTCTATGATGCAAGTACAGTGTATTATACAGGTGCTTAGCAGTGTTCAGCTGATTAGAAATGAAGCAGCTTGACTCAGAAAATAACCTAGGAAAGGTTTTTGGATTTCCCCCTTTATTTCCTTCCATTTTTATAATGTTTTGAAATTGTTCTTTTCCTGGGATATTCATTATTCTCCAAACCAGAGAGATCAAAATGGGCTTTTTGTGAATGCTTTGCTGTTTATTTTAAAATTGCTCTTCCATGACTATTTGTAGTAGTAACCGTGATTATAACGATATTCCCAGGAAACACACATGGAGCAGGTACAATCTGAATCCAACCAAACTGATTTTAAAAGATCAAGCAGGTGCTGAAAACCTACTTCTTGTTTTCTGCTGTAGATGATAACCTATCAGGTGTGGGTGCTGTGAGGCTGAATTCAGCAACGTGTGTAAAATGCACACTGGAAGAGTGTCTTTGAGTGTGCATAGCATTTAGTTAAGTAGAGCATGAGGTTTTTAATGTTCAGAAAAACGTGTTTCTTACGCTGTCTGTTTTCAACAAGGCCTTTTTCAGTGCCCATTTCAAGCTCTCTTGATTCTGAATCTGTCCATAGAGTTTACTAGTCTTTCAGTCAAGATCATGAGCCAGGAGTGCAGCCATGTTTTAAATGTATTTGGCTTTGAAATGCTTTGAAATATGTAGAATCAGGGGCTGCGTCTATGGGGTATTTTTGAATCTTTCTGTTTGAACGTATGCAACATGGGAGGTAAGTTTGGTGAAAGAAATATGTGGAAAAATCTCACCTACCTAAATGTCACACTTTCTACCTCCCCCCTTTTCTTAAAAAAAAAAAAAAAAAAGCAAAATGGGAAATTGTACCCAGATTTCCCTTGCAATTTTTAATCTTCTAAGTGAAATTTCAGAAAGTAAATTTCAATACATCAGTTTCTAGCAGCAACAATCAGACAAGTAAATTGTGGATATAGATGGTGATTTTAGGTAATCCGAATGCTGGCTGCTAGCAAACGTTATCCTGGGGGTGGAGGGAGATAGTGTAAGAAGTTCACTAAAACAGAAAGACAAACTGTTGGAGGAACAAAGAAGTTTACTAATATATGACATGGTTAGCCTTATATAATTTAATGCTTTGCACTTCAGCAACACCTTTCAGGTAAAAATCTGCAGGACTTTATCAAATAATCATTTTTATGACATCTTTTCTGCTGTCTTACAGATAGCCTTATAGATAGGTTAGAAGAGCAGCAATGTTAAGGGACTGTTCACAACTCTAGGAATCCTGTGTCACAGTTGTGTGTGATGGTGTTAGACTTTGTCATTTTTGAGCCGCTGTCCTGCTGAACGCTTGCTCCAAACCTTGAAGAATTTTTGGCATCACATTTTTTATACTACTCTTTTTTATTGTTGTTGCTCTCTGTGAGTGCTGTTTTTTCATCGCACAGCCATGATTGGGATCCCAGCCTTCAGCCCTCCAAATGCTAAAAGCAAATTTTGTAATTTTGTAATGAGAGATTTTTATGGCTTTAGTCTGATAAAATAGAGCAACAGATGGGATCACTTCACTGTTCAGGATAAACTGTTGCCCAGAGCAGGTATGATATCTTAAAATATCTTCCAGTGTTCATTGGGAAACAGGAGCAGAGACATTTGATTGCATGAAGTGAAACCTGCTCTAATTCTGGATATTGGGCAAAGCACGACATTTATAGAGATTCTAACACATTTGATTCCTGTAGAGAGAGCATAGTTCTCTGTACCACCACCACCACTGAGGCTGGAGGTGTTCTGTGCCTTCAGACAGGCTGGAAGACACAGAATCACAGAATGATCTGGGGTTGGAAGGGACCTCTGGAGATCATGTAGTCCAACCCCCCTGACAGAGCACATCCAACCCTTGAGGAAAGGCTAAGAGAGCTGGGACTCTTTAGTCTGGAGAAGAGAAGGCTGAGGGCAGACCTTATTAACGCCTATAAGTATCTCAAGGGTGGGTTGAAGGAGGAGGGAGCCAGACTCTTTTCAGTGGTTCCCAGTGACAGGACAAGGGGCAACGGGCACAAGTTGGAACATAGGAGGTTCCACTCGAATATGAGGAAGAATTTCTTCACGGTGAGGGTGACAGAGCCCTGGAACAGGCTGCCCAGAGAGGTTGTGGAGTCCCCTTCTTTGGAGATTTTCAAGACCCGCCTGGATGCAGTCCTGAGTAGCATTCTCTAAGCAATCCTGCTTCAGCAGGGGAGTTGGACTAGATGATCTATATGGTCCCTTCCAACTCTAAAAAATTCAGTGAAATTCAGTGAAAACCCAGAGCAGGTTGCACAGGAACCTGTCCAGGTGGGGTTTAAATGTCTCCAGAGATGGAGACTCCACCACCTCTCCGGGCAGCCTGTTCCAGGGCTCTTCTTTCTCAAAGGAACGAAGTTCCTCCTCATGTTTAGATGGAACTTCCTACTTCCAAGTTTGTGCCCATTTCCTCTTGTCCTGTCACTGGGCACCACTGAGAAAAGACTGTCTTCTCTTTCCTCAGTCTCCTCTAGACTAAAAAGACTCAAGTCCCCCCCATCATCTTTGTAGCCCTTTGCTGTACCCTCTCCAGCAGTTCCCTGTCCTTCTTGAACTGGGGAGCCCAGAACTGAACACAGAACTCCAGATGGGGCCTCACCAGGGCAGAGTAGAGGGGCAGGATAACCTCCCTCGACCTGCTGGCCACACTCTTCTTGATGCACCCCAGGATGCCATTGGCCTTCTTGGCCACAAGGACACATTGTTGGCCCATAGTCACCCTGTTTTCCCACCAGGACTTCCAGGTCTTTTTCCACAGAGCTGCTCTCCAGCAGGTCAGCCCCCAACCTGTACTGGTGCATGGAGTTATTCCTCCCCAGGAGAAGCACCCTACGTTTGCCCTTGTTGAACCTCATAAGGTTTCTTTCTGACCAACTCTCCAACCTGTCCAGGTCTCGCCATGACAATTTCATATTTCATTTTTATTACCCATTTATCTTGCTGTAGTAAGTGTAATCCCTTCAACAAACTACCAGTAGTGGCGGTGGACTCTTACCAATTCTGAATACAGGTTGCCAGCGCTAGTCAGTGTAGTGTCACGGGTAGAATATTTTCCTATTAGTTGAGAACCCTCACTTGACCTGCTGGGATGTGCTCTTCCCAGCTTTGCTCATAACCTTTGCCGTTGCTTTGCAGGAAAAGATGATAGTCTTCAGATGTAAATACCTGAGAGTTTTATAGTACAGGGAGGGTTAGGTTGGATTTGGGACCACTGGCTGGCCTTGTGTCCCTCTTGTTACCTCATAGACTTCTCTTTCTCCTAGCACAGGGAACCTTTTTTCCCCCCTCAGAATAACAAATAAAACTCAGTAACTAAAATTAAGAGACTAATCCTAAACATTTTATGTGTAGTGTCTGTTGGTCTAAAGACAATAAGGTTAACTCAAACCTCTACTCACTATATTGACGTTCATTCCTTTCAGAAGTTGTTGATGCAAGTACCAGATCAGTCCAGGTTTTCTTGGGTAGGACAGATGGCAGGAAAGCCCTGTTCTAGAAAGACAGGCAATACCAGTGGCGCAGAGATACAGTTGTAAAGAATTAAATTCTGAAGTTGTCTGAGCTTTTTTTATTCTTTAGCTCTTTTTCACTCACTCACCATTATCAGCTTTCTAGTTCAGTGTAATTCTTAAGCATAAGTTAAGTTGAGTCTTCATGGCGCAGAGTGCTGGTGTTGAAAACTTTCACGTCTTTAAGTTACATGCAGTTTCTTCAAACCTCAAGTGGTCTTTGGAAATTCATTCATTCGTTGCTCCTGACTGAATCAGAGGAGATGTGTCCACTTGTAACCTGCTAAATTAGGTATCTTTCCTTTCTACCATTTCCTTTCTGTTTCTAGCGTATAGTACACAGATTTCCCGTATGGCATTCCATCAGAAATGCATACAGCAATTTTGGAGGGCGTTTAGCCTTCTGTATTACATTCTGCAATCTGCCAACATCTTGAGGCAGATCCAAGCACACAGGTGGTGGGATTGTGTTGATGTGTAATATGGCTTGCCCTGTTTTTTCCATGTGGACTTAGAGAGTTGGCCAAACATGGGAATTGGCGCAGAAGTGAAAGCTGAGATTTGGCTTTGAGAGTTATCAGGAACACAGGGTAGATTGGCTCTTTCTCAGTTTAATTTTGTATTTCCAGGAGTGGAATAGGCTTTTCAAAAAACTTTGCATTAAATTGATGCTGGACTATCTGCTTTTCTACATCTTAAATTTTGTCCTATTTTTTTAACCTAGTATTTTCTATAGCTAGAAACTGCTTTAGGCCTTGAAAGAATTAGTTTAATAAAAGAATGTCTTAGGAAAGTTTCTTTTTGTCATTAATTCATTTTTTACTTTTAATTGTTTTATTTTGTAACAAAGCCAATACCTTTTTAAGTGTTTAGTGTGTGTTTCCTGGTCAGGCCCTTCTCTTCTGTCCTGCAGAACAGCCTGGGATATATCCTGGCACACACAGTAGACCCACAGCCTGGACCACTCGCTTCCCCATGAGTATCATCCTTGAGATACTGTTCTGTCTGGCTTATAGCTGGGATTTGTCTATTCTAGTGGTGTTTGGGGTGAGATGAGTATTGATCCCACTTTCTGCTAACAGAAATTCCACCATGAAATGAAAGACTTCTTTGAGGTATAATTGAGATTGGTATATTTTTACCAAAAATTTTGTTCTGTTACATTTTCCTTTTCATATGAAAACATCTTTAGCCAGAAAATTCCCAACAGTGTCTTCTTAACAAATTCTTTTTAATAATTTTAACATTAGATGCTATTACAAAGATCTAGTCCTTTTCTGACCGGGTATTTTTAATGCCGCTTATTACAACTGACAGCTTGTTTGTTAACCTTACTTGTCTCTCAGCTTGTAATATTTGGAAGTATGAATAATCGTCGTCACTGTGGAAGGAGACTGAGTTGTGACAACTGTTATAGCTGTGTGTTAGTTTTATGAGGAATGAGTAAATGCCTGTGCAAGTGAGTTAACAGCTTAATCTGCTCCCTTGCTCCCAACATGACTCACTAGAGCATCTCTCTATGCGCTGCTGCCACCTCTCTCCCCGGTTGCTGCTTCATTGACATTAGTCTGAGCTCTTCGTACGTGTGTTACCCTCTCTGTACCGTACAACTTTTGCCACAGTGCTGATGCTGTCGGTTTTCAGATTCTCCTGTGAGATTCCCCTGCTAGAGGATCTGACTCACAGACCCCCTCCTGAGATCCATTTAACATACTGAATTAAATTCAAGTAGCTCTTCATGCTTGTTAGCATCTTCTGTCTGACTGACTGGGATCTTACTCCTTAGTCTTGAGATCGTTTGTAATATTAGATGTGTACGTGGTACATCACAGATTTATGCCACTCCAGGGTCCCAATTGCTTTTTATCTTTGGGGTGGTTTTTTTTTTTGCTGACTGTCTCCATGAAGAGCTACAGAACATGTGGTATCGCTTTACAGCGTGTCCTTAGTGTGCAAACATTTCTCCGCTTGCTTTCTTAGCAATTCGTCCTTTCGTAATACTATATCATGCTCTCAGTTTTGCGTACAAGCAGCGCTTTCCAGCATCATTGGCTGAGCTGGGAAGAGAATGAAGGTCTGTGTCCACCTTGGCTGTTGACCTGCTGGATGATCCTGAGCAAGGCTTTTCATCTTGATTTCCTCAGCCTTGAGGAACGTTAAGACCTTGTTAAAGATATGTGACATTGGACCACCCAAAGTATAACTGTTTGCCTATGATGTCTTTTGGAATGTTTGAGCGCTCATATGGAGTTTTTGAAATGAGGCCCTAGTTAGGAGTTACTTTCTTTGTTTCCCAGAAATCATAGTCCTGAGGCACTGTAAACCACACCTTGGTATATGCTAAGTCTGCCTGAATTTTTAGTTGACTAGTGGGGATTTTCACACCACTTCCACAAGCTCCAACCTCACCGTCTGTTGACTGTTTTGAGGGCTTAGGTTCTGTACGTAGATTCCCCAAGTGAAGTTACATCCTAAGATTGTGTCACTTCTTGCCTTTAAGTGAAATTACAAACCCAAAATGGCAGGCATTTGTGAAAACATTGACTTAATTGTGAAACACTGACCCTTTGAGGGTGCCAGAGTGCTGGAAGAGGCTGCCCAGGGAGGGTGTGGAGTCTCCTTCTCTGGAGATACTCAAAACCCACCTGGATGTGTTCCTGTCCAGCCTGCTCTGAGTGACCCTGCTCTGGCAGGGGGTTGGACTAAAGGATCTCCAAAGGTCCCTTCCAACCACTACGGTTCTGTGTGATCCTGTCATTCCAAGTAATTAATCCAAAATCATATCGAAGCTCAGCTGGAGATGAACAAGTAGTAAACACGAAAGCCAACAAGAAGGGAGTAGTACGAGGAAGTTCGGCAAAAGTGGTTTTCCGTTGGTAAAAGGAAAAGGCAAAGGTAATGGGTATTTTTTTAACTTGAGTCCTCACAGGCAAAGCCTGATCCCAGACCTCTGTGCACATTAGAACCGCTTGGAAAGGAGAAGTGCAGCCAACATGAGGGGAGCAACTTGGTCAGGGATGATGGATGTTTACAGAAGGTGGATGTTCTCAAATTCATGGAGCTGGATGTGCCCAAGGGTCCTGAAAAAGTAGTTTCTTGCGTTTGTGGGGCTAGCGTATAACATCTATGACAAGTTATGGTAACTGGGGAGGAGGCTGGCAAATTCCTGGTGACTGAAAATAACAAGTGTTAGACCAGTTTTTTGGAAAGGCAAGAAAGCAGAGGACCTGGGGAACTATGGGCTTGGTGCGCATCATCTTAGCGTCTATCGGACTACGTGACTTCCAGCCAACATTTTTATGATTCTGTTTGAAAATGGAATGATGATTGCTGATGTTTGTCTCTTTGTTTTAGCTAAAGCTCTATTTTGTATCCCCAGCTGTGTTCTCCTAAATGTCATGGGCCTCCCATGACGGGTCTCAAATTGTTGTTATTCAGAAAAGTTAGGTCAGGTCTGAAGCTATACGTTGCAGCTTAGGTACTTAGTATTTGATCTTTATTATCCTTAGCAAATCAATATTCAAAAGTGAATTTCTGGGAGATCACTGAGTTTGTTTTCCTCCAGTACCTGTGAAGAGAATAAATGCGAGGAATTTAATATCTTGCAGAGGTCAGAAACAACTGATCTCTCTTTGGTTTATTGTGCTGAAACAATTATTTAATGTTTTACAGGATTGCTATCTCTTCTCTCTTTCCCAAGTACTGTGTAGTGGCTGTGTGCTACAGGCAGGCTGCAGAACTAGTCACGTCAATACTCTGGCACATCTAATGTTCAGGTGATAGGCAAGTAGAAAAACACATATTGTGCTTCCAGCGCACAATCTAAGCTTATTTACTACTACTTCAGGTATAAAAATATCAAGTTTAGTTTTGCCAATTACATGTTACAGTTTCATATTGTTAAATGTTTCAATGTATACTTAAACTCTAGCACCTCTGAAATGAGGAGAGGCTTCTCAGTTTAATGAGAAGGACATTTTTAATGCTGTTTATACAGTTTGATTAAATAGAAGATACAGAAATTTAAGTCTGATGATTATATTTTCAGGATAACATAATTAACAATAATTTGCTCTTTTCCTAATCCAGTGAATACATTTGAGAGATAATATTTGGGAAATGCCAATGTTCTCAATGAAAGGAAGCCAGTGTAATCATGCCAAAAGGGAATTTTGCATTCCAGGACTGTTTCTGTTAACACTAAACTACTGTCCTGGCAATCTCATGCTATCATTACTCAGTCCCTGTCTCTCACCTGCATCTCTTCCTGTGGTATGGAACATCAAGGGACATGACAAGGTGTTATTGTACTACATCTGTGCCACGTCTTGGCTGGGAATCACCCAAGCTGCCCGCCTCCAGAAACAAACCTGCTGCAGGAGTAGAAAGGTACTGTTTCCTTGCCTTCTGTGCAACTTCAGTGAGAGAGTTATTTTTTGAAAATAAAAAAAAACCCACAACAGAACAAAACCAAACCGAACCCCCAGAAGCTCTGTGCTGTTATTGATCGGCTTCAGCATGATACCGCTGCTGCTGGCTCTGTATTTATGTTCCCTCCCACCCCACGTATTGCATTTCTATCAACAAGAGTGATCAGTGAGGATGGAGACATGGGAGAAAATACCCATAGGGTCAGCGTGTCATTGTGGAGGAGAAGGAATCATTGTTGTGTTTTATCAAATCCTCAACAGCTTGTTCAGCTGGGGATAGATGTTTTTCCCTTACTGCTCTCTAGAATCCTGATATTCTTCATCCAGCATGATCCCATGGTGTGTAATTGAATTGAGATTCATATGGTGTGCATTGCCATCACAACAGCATATTTGAGGAGAATTGCCTGAAAAACTTGCCGTGGGGGGAGATGTTCACAGGATAAATGTTTTCTCCAGCCTCAATTACCTTCAAAACTAAGTTGAAGGTTGCCATATCGAGTCTACCAAACTCTGTTGGGGAACTACCAGTGCTCTTGTTGCCCCTGCAGGCAGGTCTCTGGCCTCACCAGCCTTGACTTGGGGAAGGTCTGGCTTGATTTAGTTGAGCTTTTTGTCTCCTTTTTCCTAAGAAGCCTTGGGGAAATGCTTTAAGCTACAGATGCTCTGGGGCTTTAACTCAGTGCCCTTGGCACTGAGTTCTGCTAAAACGATCTTTTCAGGCATGCTGGAAGAGTTTGGGTTTTCTTTCTTCTTGCATCATTACAGAAGTGATCAAAATTGGGATATTAAATGAAAGCAAAGTTAATTCTCACACTGTGAATTTTGTAGTAGTATATTATTTTTCAGTCGCTTCACTAGCACGTTTCAATTTGCGGCTATGGAAGAAGGAATGGCAGTAGCTACCCAAGCATCTGTAACTAATGCCTGCTTATGTTGGAGGTTAATTGTCAGATTGCCTTAAAATATTTCTAATTTATAATGATTGTTAATGGAGAGTGAGGCTCTAGTTTGGGTTCTTATACATGATTATCTTGCTCAGATTCTTTATTTTGTGTACCTCGTGCTCTTAATTAGGCCATGAGCTTTATAAAGCATACACCGTCATACTAAATTTCTCTCTTGTTTCTTTTTATTAGTCATATTTCTACTCTGTAGTATTCATAAATCATGTGTTTGGCTTGAAAATAATACTGTTGGCAAGTCCTGTGAATTTACCTCAAGCTTTTTAAACTTTACCTCACATTTTTAAACCTCTTTTCCCCCAAGCAATGACGACTAGAAGCTTTTAGAGATAAATAGTTATTTGACATTGAGAAAGACATCAAATATCACAAGACTTGTGATGAATTCACAAGAGACGGAAGGCGGAGCATTTTGAAGATGTAGATGACTATGTACCTATTACAGCCACTTTTCTAAATTATTACTAAGTAACTGTGTACAGAAAGTGTCAGTAGTTGCTCATTTTCACATTCAAGCATCTGTCTTGCTTTATAGCCCGTGGGGGTCTGTTCTGGGTACAGATGAGGCTTCCACATTTGAAAGCCTGGCTGAGATCTATCATGCAATCAAGAGCGATATTTTCTCCTTATCATAACAGAAGCCATTTGTACTTAATGCCAACACTGGTGCTTGTGCTTTTCCGATGGAAGACCAAAGAATTAAATGATGAGCAAAACAATGCTCTTTTCCTCTAACCGCTCAGTTGACTGCTCCTTGTGGACTGCAGCCCAACGCGGTGTTCAAGCACTGTACCGGATGCTGTTGCCACAGCCCAGCCCAGCATTTCATCTCAAATGGGAATACTTGCATATCAACTTAATGAAAGTGTGGAACCTTCCAGATCTCAGTCCTGGAAATCTGGGATAACATGGGAGGAGGAGGAGTGGCCGAATACAGTGCTGTGGCTTGTAGGTGCTATGGCAATACAAACAGTAATGATTAAGCAATAATTCAAATGTTTCAGGGATTAGGCTGAGGTTTACAGTCGTTTCATGTGCTGAGTAAGGACTTCTGAATTTAAGGACAATTTGCATTTTATTTTCCATCTGTACATTCATGTTATTCAAAGTTCAGGGAAAAGCTGGAAAGCAATTAGCCTCTGTGAGATGCAGCCATTTGTGATGCTGTGCTTTTTGGTTTTTTTAACAAAGACATTATAAATGCCATTGTTCTTTGATCAGAACTGAGTTAAACTTGTTTTTTCTTAACAGTAAAGGAAAGCAAAGTTAGGCTTATTCTCTTACTCTTTGCACTTTGCAGCACTTAAAATGTTTATGGTTTCTAACTGTGCAGTGTTTTACACTTCTGTATTTAATTTTCACTTTAATCGTACCCCCCAACTTTCCAGGAAAAAGAAAATTCAGTATAAATATCTGTAATCAGAGAGATGTGGTATTAAACATGATACATGAAATACCGATATACTTGTAATTCTTTATTAGGGAGTGGAGTGTTAGGACGAGGGGTAACGGTTTTAATCTGAAAAAGGGGAGATTTAGATTAGATATTAGGGAGAGGTTCTTTCCTGTGAGGGTTGTGAGGCACTGGAACAGGTTGCCCAGAGAAGCTGTGGCTGCCCCATCCCTGGAGGTGTTCAAGGCCAGGCTGGCTGGGGCTTTGAGCAACCTGCTCTAGTGGGAGGTGTCCCTACCCATGGCAGGGGGGTTGGAACTCCATGATCTTTAAGGTCCCTCCCAACCCGAACCCTTCCTATCACTCGACTCCCTGGTAAAGAGTCCCTCCCCATCTCTCCTGTAGGCCCCATTTAGGGTTTCAAAATCTTGGATTCAGCCACTTGAACACATCTGTATCAGGATATTGAATCCCTCTGAATTCCCCTTTAATATGGGCCAAATCTGCACATTCAATGTGAACATATCAACCTCTTTGACTGTATTTCCATTTGCATTCAGATCAGGCTCTGGCCATTTGAATCCGTCTACGGTTAAAGCTGATTTGAAAGAAATATCAAGTACAAATGTCCAATTAAACTGAAGGTGTCGTGCAGCATATAAATTGCAATCCATCACCCTTTTCAGCTTTCCTAAAACTCACTGACTGTATTTAATTCAAAGCAGCTAATTAGGAATGTATGACAGTAGGGCAGAGGAGAAATGAGCACAGCTTTGGTGGGCTCAAAATAATGGGTCTCACCATATGTGTGGTCAGCTTAACAGTAGAATCAGCAGCAAATCACTTCTTTCTCCTGCTTTCCTGCTCTAACCGCATCCTTCCAGCGTGGGGCTGTCTCCCTGGGCTCTGATGGACACATCTCTCCTACCTGCAGTAAGTTCTACTGCCTTTAGAGATTGCATGCCAGGAACTAAAGCGAAATTTGGACCTAATTTGAAATGTCATTTCAATAGCTTCTTTGCGCTGCTTGCTTATGGTCATGATTCCCAAGCAGCTTCCCAGAGAAGCATTGAAAAAATGGACTTTCATGCTTTTTTTTTTTAATAAATGCTTTGTGTGAAAAGAGGATGAAGAGGAGATGAAGTGAATCAAGTCATGCTGATGCGAGCTGAGTAACTGGCCTGGAGAGGGGAGGGCTATGAACTGCTACGATCCATGCTCACCTAGAAGGGGGATGGGGGACACTGATACCACCACATTTTCATATTACTTGTCTGTGTGCATATCCCACGTCTTTACCTTCCTGTTTCATTTAATGTAACCGCATCCTATTAATCCAAAAATGTACAGATTTCCAAAAAAGATCCATTGTTGGGGTTAGAGGCTGGGCTGTGTAGACACCATAGAGTTCACTGTCACCTCCTAAGAGAGGGAGCTTAATCGGCACAAAAAGCTAAACATTTTTCTCCTGGCCCATTGCAAGCATTTTACTGGCCTGCAGTGAGGGAGTATTTAACATGTAGCGAACTTCTCTACAACACGAGGGCTCACCATGAGGAGAACTGTAAGTAGAACCTACTCCCCGCTCTGTATGGGAAAGGGTCTGGCTCTGGTGGCCTGATTTATTGTAATATTTATAAACAGTAGTTTAAGCCAAGTGAAAAATGGAAAGAGGAGTTTTAACCATCTTTAAATTTTTCACCACTATGTTTAAGACAACAAGCTGGGGCTGAGAAATATGTAAACTGCCTTCTAATTAAAGTAGTTCAATATACAGGCTTCCTGGTGCTGTAACTTTAAAGTACAATATGCATTTAATTATTCCCAGGGCAAAAATGACTTTCAGAGTGGTGTAATTCTCCCCATACACAGAATAATATGGTTTACTGAACTGGACCGGGCTTTAACAAGGCCTGCAACAGCAGTAATTTTAGTGGCTCCTTGGAGATTACAGAGTAAACATTTTAAAATCTCATTTATAGGAAATACATTATTATGGTTTTGGTCAAGCCTAATTTATTGTTAACAGGATTATTAAAGTGATATAAACTGAGGGTTGTTCCTGGTGGGTATTTTGCACCTTCTTCTCCCACTAAGGCTGACCAAAATTCAACATGGTTGTTTCACTACCTTATGCAGAAGTGTAATATTCTCACAAGAATAACACTTTTGTTCTTTAACTCTTCCATATACAAAATACTTTATCACAAAACAACTCAGCTCTTGTTTGTTGTAATTTCTTTTGCCTCAAAATTTGAACTAACAAGGTGTGGAAGATGTAAAGCTGTCTAATAGCAGTCCTTATTTCATTTACTGCTATGACTGTCCTTTTAAAAGCAATTGTTTCTAAGGATCTAAGTTGCTTTAGAAACTTAAGAACAGGCTTTAGGTTCATTTTTTAGTTTACTAAAAAATGTCAAAATGCAGACATAATATTTGTTCTTCCAATTCTCTTTGTACTAGTGAAACATGCCTTTTTCTAGACAAAGAATCTGAATCTGGTTAAAAGTTGGACTCCCGCTTGGTATTTCTGGGTTTCGTCCTTCTATAAAATGACCTACAAAGCTTATTGACTGAAGATGTGCAGAGCTTGGAGCAGATACCTTATTTTAAAGTATCTTAGTACTATCTTAAAATGACCAGTAGATTTATTGAGGGACATCAAAATGTTCCACATCCTCTCTTTCTTATTTACTCTTTTCAATTTAATTAAGGAAGGGGGAAGAAGCAGAGGGAGAGATTTTTGGAGCTGCAATTCCCCAGAGCTGTGGGAAGTGGCTGCTGGATGGAAGTGTTTGAATCCTGTCTCTTCATGAGTCCCTTTTGCCTGGTTGTTCCTGACCTCCGTTAGTATCGTATTGGTTCTTGCCAGCTGGTCGTGGAAGAGGTAACTTACCTAGTTACCTCTATAAGGTACTAGTAATGTACTAGTAAGGTACTAGTTATGCCTAGTAACGTACCTTGTGGTACCTTCACAGCTGAAGAGAGCCAGGCAGGGCCAGGTCAGATGTGACTGAGTAAGAAACTCATGTGCAAACTCACCCTGTATTTTCAGAAATTCAGGGTTTGCGACTGACCTTTTTTAAGATAAAGGGAAGTTTCATTATGGTGTTTCTGATCCCTTCTGTGACCAGGAGTTGAACAACTCTGAGCTGGGATTTGGAACAGCTTCTCAAGAAATTTCCATCTCCATTTGACAAACAGGAGAACTTAAAAAGGTTTATATGCTTCTCAGAAGTCCTTGTTTTAAGCCTGAAGCTGTGATGTGTTTTAACCTACTGATGTTGTGGTAAGTGTTTTGGAGGTCAAGCCAATCTGCAGGAAGTTCTGAGCTCTGTGAAATTTGTTTTCAAAGGTGTTTTGTTTTGGAGTTTGTGTAGCTTTTAGGGCACTGTCTGTTACTTAAAAGGAAAAATAGTAGGAACGGAGGTTAATCAAGCTTTTTGCTACTTCTATTTTCATTCTCACAAGTTACTATTTTATTGCTTTTCCATGGCAATAGAGTTATCTCAGTTGAAGACATTAGGGGTCATAGGTGTGGAAACTTACTGTTAAGTAAGGGATGTCAGAAGTGCTCGGAAACGAGAATTTCTTTCTTGAGGATTTGTCGTTTAGATTTGTATCAGAGTTCAAATAAACAGCCCCCAGAGCTCACACCTGAGAGCTAGCCCCCCCCGCCTCCATTTCTTCATTCTTACTAACAGGGAACACTCAGGAGTTAAACGTCGATGTCTTGAATTCTAGTCAACTGTGATATGTACAAATCCGTCTTTTTTTTCCCTGATGGAAGGGAAGGAAAACAGCAACAAAACCCACTTGTGCTCATCCTGGCATTAAATAGATGATAAAATCCTGATACTAAACCAATGATTATTTTCAAATCAGCTCAGTAAAGTACTTTCCTGTGTTTATGTTCATATTTTAAATTTGAAATGGATTAATTTTCCAACTCACTGTCTCTTAAATCAGCTAATCATTAACTATGGAAAATTGTCCATAGCTCTTTGACTGTGCCATTGATGTTGTTTCTTATATTTTGGGCGGAAAGTTCATCACTCTTTCCTTTTCCTTGCATCAGGAGGAACTCATGTGCACACAAATACATGCAAGCAAAAGTAAGAAGTGATTGTGATGTTTTTGTTTCCTTGAAACGTTCAGAATTATGTGAAGCGTCGATATATTGAGGGAGAAAAAAGGCCTATCACACCTTTTGTTCCCCAGTACCCTGGATGCAAATATATACATAATATACACAATTTAATAAAGTCTCCATGGGTTTGCATTGATGTACCTGAGTTCTGCATATCTCAGTGTATTTTGAGATTAATTCCTTTGTTTTAGAGTATGGTTATTAGAACGACGATGCGATTGGTACTGTTACTGGTCTAATGAAAAAGGATAAATGTTAACCTTGAGAATGCAGCAAACGAACTGGTCAGACAAAAACAGCATCTCCAGTTTTTCATTTCATTTCTGCAGTGACATTTAATTTGAAGCATGTCGTAGACATTTCATTCTCTGATTATCCGTACCAGGTATTTACTCCTCTCTGAATTTGCCTCCTCTTTAATTAATTGCAGACATAGCTGAAGTTCTCTCTTTTGAATGCTCCTTAGCCTGTTCTAAAGCAATGTGAAAGCATCCAGGATGCTGATTTTTGGCTGTTGCTGCTGGCGGGTCTCAAGGTACGACTGTGGGCAGGTCATTGCATCCGATGCTTTCCTAAATGGAGGGGATGCTGTAGCCAAACGCCTGACCTTTGAACCAAGTCCTGTCTCTTCAAATGCCTCAAAGGATGGGCATAATCCACAGTGTACCATTGATGCTTTGGGCGCTTCTGGTTCAACTGCTTCTTCAAAAGAAAGCAGTAGGGAGTATCTGCTGCACACAGAAGCAGCCTGTGAGCAGGGTTTCTGAACGTGACTGTCCTTTAAGAAGTAAAATAGGGCTTTGCCAGGGAACGAAACAAGACTGTGAACCCGACGGCCCTTTGTCCAGCGCCCGGGGCTCAATGTGTCGCTCAGCTCTGCTGCCTTCTCCACCAGGCAGGGTCCTGCCCTTGCTGCTGCGAGCTTTGGCAGAGGTTTTCATAGCTGTAGCTCATGAAAATGAGGGTAGATATGTCTATTTTACCTTCTAATGGCTCACAGTCCTTATCTGACACTGGCCTGCCTTTGTGAGTTACGTCCTGGTCAAACCATGTCCTACTGATGGGTCGGTTCTGTTTGGCAGGAGTCAACCTTTGGTTCGCATACCGCTAAATACTTCCATGAACAGAAGAACATCAAATCCTCTTAAACTTTGTCCACTGAAAGAAGGGATCACTGAGAAGGTTTCACCTTAGTGCGCGGTTTTTGGAGGGAGACACAAACATATCCTACAGAGATAAAAGTTCTAGTTTTTATTAGAGCTGCTCAGAAACTTCTATGTTCCAAGTTTTTGTTAAATACTGGATTTTGACAGAAAAAGAAAGAGATTGTGGAAGCTTTCAAGAAACTTACATACTATTTTTTGACTGGCTGTACTTTTCATTTAGACTAATACAGTGCATCTTTATTAATGTTTGGGCTATGTTTTGTAGCCTAAAGCATTTGGGGACATTAAGTGATAAAATTTTGCAAAGCATGCCTAGTGGAGAAAGGATTGTATTTCAAATCTTGTTTGTGCAGATGTAGAAAAAGAACGAGGTGTGGCTGTATCAGACCTGTTCCCAGTGGCAAGATCTGCTGCCCAGGATGGCTTTTGTACCGGCAGTGATTTGTGTTTGAGTGGAGCAAGAGGTGTAAGTTACAGAACTGAAAGAAAATAAGTGTGGCAAAGTAGGCTGGGAGCATATAGAAACGGGTTTTAAAGAATGAGGTGAAATGTCATCATTCTCTAGGTTACACGTGCTCCCTGCCCTTCTCCCCAATCTGTAGCAGCCTAATTGTGCTTCAAACTCCAGAATTACATTCCAATTAACAAAATTTTCCCTTTGTGATTTCAGTTCAGTAGGTATTCAGATTCGCCCCCCTTACGCTTTTGGTAAAGGTTTCACCCTTTAGCAGGTGAAACTAGCGTATAAAGTTGGTCCTTGGATTTCTTGGGAAAAATATGCAATACAAATTCTCAAGCACTTTCTTTATCCCTGTGATCTAGTGCCCTATTTAGAATCGGGTGGACTTTCTGGACAGAATTCTGGCTGATGTGCTTTCAAGAGGGGGGAACTATAGTTACATCTTACTTGCAAGATAGGAAATTTTGGTTATTTCAGTAACATCTTCCTGGTGAATTTATCCCATCCATTGTTTTCTGATGTTCTCTAGTCAAGGAACAAACTTGTTACTTTTTTGCAAATGTGGATCTTAAAAGGGATTGATATTTTAAATTGGGTACAGTGATCCTTTAATAACACGAGGTGGATTTTGCTGGTGGGAGACTCGCTTCACTGCAGTGAGTTTAGCTTGGGCAGCCTGGTAGAACATTCAGGCAATAGCCGTGGGAATTGGGAAGTTCTGTGCCTTTAGAAGTAGAGAAAAGTCTACTTTCAGAGGTTTGGTGTAGAAGAGATATTTTTCCTCCTGTAAATTGTCTGGTTGCAGAATTTTTAAGCTTTTAAGAGATAAATTTAGAACTAGAACTGGAAAACACATGAATTTTTTTATTTTTACCTGACTCTAAAAATATATTTCCAAAACAGATGACAAGTTTTGAGCACTGATTCTATTCTTTGCCTTTGTATTGGTTTTTTTTTGGGTTGTGCCACATGAAAAGGAGTTTTTCAGAGGAATGAGTATTTTGATTTTCTTTTGGGTTTGCATGGATTTAATTAAATAACAACACAAGAGCCCCTAATCTTAGCCTATTAAAATGTACTCAGGTCTTTCTGTGTTCAAATCCTTAAATCTAAATCAGCTTTTTACTTCTGGGTCTGTTTGGCACAGCAGAAGCAGAACAGGGCTTTTTTCTGGTTTTCAGGCATCCAAAAAATAGAAATGGCTTTAATTCCATTTTAGACTGGAGATGGCAACATGCATGAGGCATCCTCTGTTTTGACCAAAGCCACCATAAGATCTCACCACCTCTCCTCCCTTCAGTGTGGTCTCACTCTCTAAACCTTGTCATTAAAAATGAGATTTAAATCTATATTTTCTTCTGAACATTAGTCTCTGTCATTATTGTTTATGTTCTTTCCTGCTTACTACACTCTTACGTATTTATGCACATTCAAAGAATATTTCTGAAGGATAAAATCAAGCATTCAAAATTTATGAAATGCCAGAATGTTTTCCTGTCCAATTTTAATTCTACCTCTTGTAATTACGTTCATTATGATACAGTCCTTAATTATATGAATCATAGTATTTTTAGTACAAGATACATACTTGATTCAGCACAGAGGAGAGATGATGCTCACATAATGAGTAGCTATGCAATATTTTTTTGCTCTCGTTGTTCAGTTAATACATCTGTGGTTTATTTACTGAAATGATTCAAGCCTTGCTCAGAAGACAAAGTTATTCATTTCCTTGGGGTTTTTATTCTTATCACACTCACGACTAGAATTTTGAATACTTTAGATACTGATTTGTTTCCACACCATCCCAGTCAGGAGGGGAGATTATCTTTATTGTGGGGTCATAAATCTGGTCATAAAACCTGTGTATGTTGCCATTTCCTTTTGGGGAGCTAAGAAAAAGGGTGCTTCAAAAGTATTCCCTGATTTTTAAGAGCCCAATTTGAGACATGTATGATCAGGTTTTTATTATGTACTCGAGTACGTAATATTATATATACAAGTACTGAATATTCAAAAGGTATCATGTATTTCACAAGGACAGCAAAAAAAGGACAGAAAGACGATCTTTCAGCACAGTTTCAAGCTTCCTGCCTTTCGAAAAAACCCACCCCAAAAAAACCCCAAACACCAAACCATAGAAAATAATTAACCTGTGATTTTAAAATTTTTTTTTTGCTATACTTGGCCTGATGTAACTACTTATCATGGAAAAACTCAGACTGGATGGGAATCTACCCCCAAGATTTTCCAAAATTCAAATTCACGTTTGTGAGATATGTTGGAAGAATATTAACAAGTCATCATAGTATTTCTACTCAGAGTTATTGTAAACTTTTTGTTAATAGTTTCTGTTGAATACAGGCATTACAAAAGTGCAGCATATCATTGTTTTCCTCAGCTCTTTTCCAATGGCTTTGTCATTCCACAGTTTCATTTTGCTGTGGTTTTTTTTGGGGGGGGGAGAAGAGGGATTTCTCCTTCAGAAAAGATTCTGCTGGAATCTAAACAATTTCCCAGCTGAACAGTGTGTTCATAAGAAAAGCTCTCACTTAGAGACCAACATTTCATGAAAAGGAATTAATTCTTAAAAAGATCTTGGCTGGCTGTATTGTAGAATTTATTTGAGCAACACCTCTATAGATGGGGCTCGAGGAAAGACCAGTGACACCTCTTATGCCTCTATCTTTTTTCTTTTGTTTTTTAATTGACTGATTGAGATTGCATACATGAGCTGTTCTACTAGAATTTTGGCATTGTAACTCATGTTTTGATTTCTTGAAAATGGTTACTTACCTTTTCCTTCACATAAAATTGACTGCTGGCGTGGTGAGTAGTTAATTCTTTGTCTTTTAACATGAAAAATGCACTGGCCTGATTGTGACTATTCTGCCTTAAACAAAGTATAGAAGTCAATAAGCATCTTGAAAGAAAGGATATTCAGAACTGCATGAGATTTTTCTTTGAGGTGATAGCAGTTTTCCTTAGAGCTGTGTGGAAGGAGTTTCTGGTTGTGGTGCAGGCTAAACACTACAGTTTCCGCAGAGGAAAAACACCTCTGAAACTGCGTGGAATCCCTCCTGGAGTAAAAGAGAGTTTTGCTTAAAAATCAGAATAAGGTTTGTCCTGTACAATCAATCTTATCTTAGCTTTTTCATTAAAATGAGGTTAAAAAATATCCCTTTTTAAATGGCAGGGAGAGCCAATCATGTTAATAATTTTAATTCTATTTACGTAGTGTGATTTTTTCAACTGAGATGTGCTGCATTTTTAGCTACAGCCATTCCGTCATTGCTCTGTACGTTCTTAAACAGGTCTAAACCCTGATTGAATCAGTCAAGTTCATTGGTCCTTTTTTTATGACAGCATGATTGAACACAGGATCTGCCATGCTTAATGCATGGTAAGGCCAAACTAGAAGCCTGATTTCAATTTCTAAGATTTCAACAGTGGAAACAGAAGATGTGTTAAACTTAACTTTAGTTTTAGATTAGATTAAATCTCGCCCTATACACTTAGGGCTGCAAAACTGAGTAATTCTGGAGACATCTGTCCTTCTCCAGTAAGGACACTTTTTTTTTCATTCTGTGCTGCTACCATCCACTTGTATCCTTTCAAAATAGGACTTGTCAACATTTTAGCACTAAGATCCCAAGCCATGGTTTGTCTTAGGGACTGCCAGGGAAATTTGCACATCCTTTTTACCCCAGGTGCGTACTTGCTGACTCTATATTACTATGAGTTCATTTGTACTATTGTAAGTTCTGCCTTACCCGTATTCCCTCATATAGAATTTTTCTAGACTGACTAAAAAGAAACCATTTTTAAAAGTTTAAAACAGATCTACATTACAAATCCCGCCTTAGTTTTCAAGAATGAGTGATAATTCTGACCACCCAAATGTTGGTCTAAGTGTTATGCTGTGCCCCGATCTTTTCAGAACTCTTGATGTGGGTGAACAACTCTCAGCAGCTTTGCAGAATTCTGGCTTGCTCTCAAGATCAAACGATTTCTGTCAGTAGGAAAAGACCAGTGTCAGAGACATACATATATATGTATATATCACTGTCTCAACGTATATAACTGGGTAGAAATTTGTTGTGTATGTGCAAAGAAGCAGTAATTTATGTAGGTGTAACCTGTGGCAGAGGACAGACTGCTTTGACATATAACTATAGCAATCACCATCATATATTCCTTGGTCTGTTCTCCTTTGTGTTATACTCCTGTTATCAGTTGGTAATGTTTGCTTAGTTGGCAACTTAATGATGGTACCAAAGAATCCCAGGATGTTAAGGTAGAGCACTCCATGTTGGAGAATCTATCTAAATTGATTTTGGTAATATATTCAAGGAGGAGGTCAAGGGGTGGTATATATAGCACTGGTATAGACACCCTCTGGACTTCTTGTGTTTAGATCTGTTTCTGAATTTCTCTGTGCTGCACGTGGACACTATTCTTTCTTAGTACTCAAGTTCATCATGCAAAAGGAATTACTTTATTGATATCCTAAGAGGGATCTATCCATGCCTTCTACCAGGCGGTGTCTCCTAGACAACATGGCACTGCGGTCAAAGCAGCTGAGACACTTCACTTCTGTTTAGGCTGGATGCCGAATCATTTTCTCAGGGGTTGAAAAGTTCAGAAGGAGAATGAAATAAGATCATTTTCCCTCTATACTTTGCAAAATCCTACGAAGTAGGATAGACCTTTTTGCTCTTGCATCATTATGTACAGAGGAAGGTTAGGCTTTCATTGCAGACTTGCTCAAGGCACATTATGTGATCTCCAGGAGAGCGTATGCTTGATATTTTCCAGCACAATTTTCAGGAAAAAACAGCAAGAGCAACAAGAAAGCAATATAGACGAGCAAATTCTGAAATAATGAGTGTCGTTCTGAGTTTGAAAGCCCTGAAGCAGATTGAAGTCATCAATCTCTGCTTTGCAGCCCCAACCGTCATTTTACCTGCAACTGTGCAGTGATCTGTGGTACTTGTGGAAAAGGCATTAGAAGAGAATGGAGAATCCTGACAACTTGCGGGGTGTGCTTTTGGGCTGATCCTCTTCAGAGCTACAGAAATGGATCCAAAAAGAGAGGAGGGCAACCCATTGGTGTCATCTCTGTACCAGGCAAATTCAGAGACGCTACAGGGACAAGCGGTGTGAAGACACTACTGCTTCCATCTGAACACGCAGAAAAACTTCTTTACTTTGAGGGTGACAGAGCCCTGGAAAAGGCTGTTCAGAGAAGTGGTGGAGTCTCTTTCTCTGGAGATACTCCAAACCCATCTGGATGCATTCCTGTGCAGCCTGCTCTGGGTGACCCTGCTCTGGCACAGAAAAGCAAACCCAAATCTTTATTTCTTTATCTTTTGGTCTTGAGGAACCCCTTTATCATAGTTGCCACAGCTGCAGCTTCTTCAGCCTTCAGATGAATGGCAAGACAGCTTTTGCAAAGTTGTTTTTTTCTAAACCTTGTTTCTCAGGAGTTGACAATAAACCTTGTGTCTTCCTGACTTAATATTCCCTAAGGGCTGCTCGTAGAGTAAGGTTACAGCTATTGTGGAGTCATAACCCACCACCTAATGAGTCTTCCAGCACGAGGATCTTCTTGTAATGAAAGACAGGCAGGAGAGAAGATAGAAACAAAAAAACCCTGAATAAAAACCTTCTGTAATTTCTCTGTTCCTCACAGCGAGATGAGTCAGTGACCAAACTTTTCTATTGCTTTTCAACCTTTTGGCTGTTGTAAAAAGAGCATTGATGAAGGCAACGTCATAATTATCTTTTAATAAAAAATAAAAAATTTGGAAGATAATTTTATTGCTTGAGCCTACTGAAGCGCTGATCCACTTCTCTTCTTCCTTACACCATCAATACTGGGGAAAGAGAAGAGGAGGAAGAAAAGGGAAATGCTGAAGAGGAGAAAGACAGAAATAAAAGAAGGAACTGTTTCTGACAACCAGTAGCATTTTCCGAAGTTACGATCTGTGCAGTTTGATGGGGCAAAACTTATCTTGTACTTTAAAGAAGATCTCACAACCAATGCCAGTACGTGTTGGAACTACAGCTCTGATTTCTCTTGAGAGCAGTATTGGTCTGAATAACCAATATTGAACGCTCGCTGAACTCAGGATTGGCGACTTCTAGGTGAATATCCCAATCAACAGAGCCTTTCTCACCTTCTTGCTTTCTTTCTCCTTACACCTATTTAGTACAGTCTTTAAAAGGAAGCAGGTACCACAGAGGGGTGCGTTTTGGAACGACCTCACACTGATGATTGAGGTGGGATTTCATTTGACCTTCTAAACTGAAAAAGCGGTTTTCAAGTAAAGTCATCTTTGTTTTAGCCAGAGTTTTGGGCAAAAAGATTTTCTGGGAAACGCTTGCTATCAGCACCTTTGAGACCTCAAGCAGCCTCAGTGTAATCGCATGAACAGACTCATTGTGGACCACAAGATCAAGTCACTTAATTCTATGTCTGTGTTAAAAAGGACGTGGACAAAATAGTTCCCACATTTCCCTGGCTCAGTCAGAGCAGTGATTCATGTTCAGTCACTCAAAAAGTGGACTGATGAATTAGAGTCATCTGTAATTATTGTTACTTTCACTTTTCTTCTTACTTCCTGTTTTCCCTAAGACTGAGCTATTAAATTCCCAGACAATAAGTAGAAATGCATCTGTTAACATTATTGATCTAAGGATTTACTTGCAAACTAAGATCTTTTCTTCTACGGTGACCTCCCTTACGCATTTAATTTGTACAGCACATTTTTTCCAGCCTTTCCTTGGTAGAACATAAAATACCAATTAAGCATTTGGCTTTAAGCTTTCTGGCAGACTTGGGAAAAGACAGTAAACATTCAGTCCCATCCTCTTACTCCCAAAATCTAAAAATCCAATAACAACCCATTTTATTTTGCTGTATTATGTTCTTGCTGCACTGTGGGAGATTTTGCCGTTAAAACCACAGCACACCTTCTACACCGAATTTCTCAACATTTCCTTTTCCCTGTTTTAAAATTAAACTGAAGGTAACAGTACGTGTTTACTAGCGGGAAAACTATTTCTCTAGAGGGAAAACTGGTATTTTTTAAAGAGTTCTCTTAACACGTGCTGTTTATTCTGAAGGAAGAAAAGATGTAAAAATTTCATGAACTAATCAAAACTTGAAAAGAGCAGAGAAGCTTTGTCCGATCGATGGCTTCAAGAGCTGTGTTTGCCAGCACATCCACTTACTAACTGAGTTTGACACTAACAGCATCAGATTTCTGTTTTTAGGACGCTGCCCTGAGGCTTTAGGCAAGACAGAAATGTTACAAAAAGACATGTTCTAATGCTTTGTAAAGTGACAAAATTTGCTTTCATTCTGTCAGATTATAGTACTGTGAGCATTAACTAACTGCTTTGGTGCTTGAGTGGATCCATGTGGATCAGGAACTAGGATTATGGTCATGTCCTTTACTGAAACATCGTGTGTCTCCCAGAGCTATGGTTTGCAGCATGATACACCAATTACCACCAAAGAGATTGGTAATCAGTGCTGATTAACAACAGAAGGTTTTTTGAACATGGAATTGTACGGAGTGAGACATGCCCAGCAGGTGCCCTCTCTGATATTTAATTAGCAGAGAATCTGGTGAAGGGAGGTGTTTCCAGGACTGGCACCGGATTACCTACAGGAGGGGGTTTCTCACAGAAAAGGTTTAAAAGAAAGTGCATGCTGGTGTCAGACAGAGGTTAGGATACTAACTTAATTAGACCTAATTAACGCCTTGCGAGTGCTTTGCTTTTTCAGCCCCAGTGAGGTACTTCACTCCACAAGAACTTTTTGCTGTGGGCTGGAAGAGTCTGATTGTCAAGTCCCTTAAATCAAAGAGCTCCAAGATGCTGCTACTGTAAGTCATTGTTTGCAAACGATCTTTGAGGGATTCAGAAGGTGTCAGGGCTGTGATTAATGTTGGTTTTCTGGTGTGTGGGTGGACGCTTGAGTGCCGTATAGATGGATGAGGTACTGCAGTTAGCGGATTGATTCAGTTGATCATGGGTGTTTTGGTGAAATTCAGGCTCAGGTGGTACGCTGTTCCCTGGTGAACTAGGTTAGACTAACTGGAAGTTAAATAGAAAATTGAAATACTCTGTTCTTTATGTGAAGAAAATGGAAAGTTTTTCAACACTTGATCATTTTTTGCACAGATGGAAAAATATTTTCGTCCAAACACTCCCCAGTTTGTTTTGAAATGAGTCGGTGAACTTGGCATAACTCTTACTGAACCCAGGTGGGATTTTCAAAAGCATGAATATTTGTCTGACTCTTGTCCCAGTGGAGCAAGTGTATTCATCCCTGACTTCACCTGGAGTGAAGTTCAACCACATCTCGGTGCCTGTTTTCCAGAAGCCTATGCTTAGCGCCCAGATCAAACAATCTCCTTCACACCTGAATTACTTGACACTCTTGTTTGCATTGCAAGGGAATAGGCCAAGAAATAAAGAGATGCTGGATATGGACCTTGCTTTCTGCTTGTTCATAAAATGCTGCTGTTGAAGTAAGGCTGGTGGGCAATGAGCAAATACTTGTAGTGCTGCTTCTAGTCCATAATTGCTCTGAAGATAACAGCCAGGCTTGACGGTCCAACACAACAAAGGTGAAAATGATGGAGATAGGCTGAAAATATTGTACCAGAGCTTACACATAAAGTTTTCTCAAAGGGAAACTTTGCAAATTATTTTCTCCTTTCAAATAAAAGCTGGTGAAATAGGAGCATTGAGAATGGATTTTTCAAATTAAACAGGATGGCTGATGAAAATGTGAGGAGCAGCAATGCCAATATGTGCTTTCTGGCAGTACTGGGCTGTGAGAGAAGAGAGATCTGCGCTGAGCCTTTTCTCAGCGCCTCCAAATGGTTCAGATACTCATCTCCTATGAAGACAGGCTGAGAGAGTTGGGGTTGTTCAGCCTGGAGAAGCAAAAGCTCCGGGGAGACCTTATTGTCCTTTCCAATACCTAAAGGGGGCTACAGGAGAGATGGGGAGGGACTTTTTATCAGGGAGTGGAGCAATAGGATGAGGGGTAATGGTTTTAAACTGAGAGAGGGGAGATTTAGATGAGATCTCAGGAAGAAATTCTTTCCCGTGAGGGTGGTGAGGCACTGGAACAGGTTGCCCAGAGAAGCTGTGGATGCCCAATCCCTGGAGGTGTTCAAGGCCAGGCTAGATGGGGCTTTGAGCAGCCTGGTCTAGTGGGAGGTGTCCCTGCCCATGGCAGGGGGGTTGGAACTCGATGATCTTTAAGGTCCCTTCCAACCCAATCCATTCTATGATTCTATGACTTCGGGGCACGTGTGTGTTCTCACAGTGTCTCTGCTATGTTTTCCACAGAGAGGTGCCTCAGACTTGGTTAGAGCATCGGGATATTACCATGGAAATGAATTCTTCCCACCCTTTTCTTCCATCTCCTTATTTTGAGCACCATTTAAGAGGTCTTTTGAGGTAGTTGTAAAATCAGTATCTTTGGCTTTTTTGCATGTTTTTGACTGGAGCCAGACAACGCACTTCCTTCATCTTCCAAATAATATTTTGATAAATACACGTTTAATATCTTTCAAATCTTTTTCTGACAATTTTTGCAAGCTTTAACAATCTAAACCTCATTGCTATTATTCCCTGAGTTAGTCACCCAGAAGGATGGGATACAAATACTTAGACTTGAATTACTGAAATATTTGTGTGTCTATGCTGTGGTCTCAAGACTTGCACATTTCTATGTACAAGGCAAAAAATAAAGCACCTTAAAACAAAGCTTAAGTTATAAGCATTTCAAGATTTTGGCCAATTAAATCATGACTTAAACATGTAATGAGTTTTTCATTTTCGCTAGAGAAATGTAAGAGGTTCTGGGATCCAAAAGTAATTGCTTTGAACTCAAACTGCAATTTGTGGTTTGTTTCACTTGCCCCAGATTTGCTTGTAGGTTACTGGCTACTTCACTGAACCTATTCTGTTACAGGTGGAAGAGCACATGTTTTGAGATAGGTATAATTTGTTTTTTCTAATGCTTTTTAAAGTGATGAGAATGAGAATTACCGTTAAGAAATCTGAATAACAGTGGGGAAACTCTGAAGCATGTTGAACAGCAAGGAATATGTGAGGAGTTACTATGCCTATTGCCCGAGAGACGGGATGGACCAGGGACAACCAAGGGAGCGATGCTTTCGGCACCTGCACCTACCTCAAAGCTTGTGTGCTTGTGCCCGGCGCCCGTTTGACGTGAGCCTTTGTCACCCTAGATTAAAAGCACCAAACAAACATCGCAAAGGGGTATCTTGGCAAACTAGCAAATCATACCCAAGCTTTCCACGTTAGTGTTGTGTTAAAGGAGAAGTCAGTGATGTGAAGCTTGAATTTATGCTCAGGAAATTGCTTTTCATCCTACAGCATGGGTTCTTGAGCAGAGGTAGGCTCAAACAATATGTTGAAAATTATCTTTGCACAGAATTTTTATCAAAGTACAAATGTCCTTGCCTCAGGAAACTTTTTTTTTTTTCCCCCGAGAAGTGATGCTGGAAAGAATCAAAAAGAGCAAATTCTGTTTGCTGGCCAAAATTCACCCATGAATAAATTGCATCACAAAGCTACCAATAACATAACATTTTCAAAGACCATCTCATGCTTTTGCTATAAGAAAAATTATTTGTAAAACTCTTGCCATAACAATGCTATTAGGAACTATTATTATTTATAATGCAATAGAATATAGACATCTAATAATATTTGTTCTGATTTAGTGGAATCCAGACCTGAACCAGGTTTTACCAGTTTCATGGTTTGCCTATTTGGGAAGTTACATTTAATTTTTTTCTGTGAAATTATGTTGAGGCCTTTTGTAGGAACATACTTATATTTAGTCATCTGTTGTTTAGAACAGAAAAAAAAATGGTAATTACTAGTACACGTTTGAATCCTGAAGGATCCAAAGGAACTATCCAAATAATACTAAATGCCCACTTATGTATCATTGTACTTATTTTAATTTTGCTTCTTTGTTACAAAGCAGAGATTCAGGGCTTCTTTTTTTGCTCTTTAATACAAATTTTTGGAACCCAGGAATCCTCACGTCAGGAGCCTCTGAGTAGGCGTAATTATTTGTGACATGTAATTTTTCTTTTCTCTTAGAGTTTTCCTTGCTCTGGTGAAAAATGATTGACTGTTTACTAGTTCTTTTTTTTTTTGTATCCCAGCATTACTTTTGTGTGTTTTCACATCCTTTGGAAGACGAGAATTCCTTCTCCCATCCAGACTCTGTAAAGGGACTTTTGCATTGGCAGAAGAGTTTCAGCTCAACTTTCCTTTGTCACCCCCTGAAAAGAAGGATACATCTGCAGCTGAGACTTTTAATGTATTTGCTCGAAAGACTAAATTCTGTTGGTAATGGTGACTTCACGTCTAATTCCACACCAGACCATAAGGTTGAGTAATACTGTTGAAGGCCTCTTCCCACTAATTGGCCAGTGGAATCCCTAGTGGGTTACTGGTGGGCTTGTTAAAGGAAAACTTCTCAAATGTGTGTTTAGTTTAGCTGCTGGCAGTTTTTTGCTGAATGTTTCAAGTCATGGTGTCTAGGACAGGCTGGACACAGCTGCTGGGCACTGTCAGCTTGCACGTACTTCCTTAGCAGGCTTAGCTGAAAGAACATGAAAAAATGCTTTTTCTGGCCACCTGTTGCTCTCATACGTTATTCCCACAGCACCCCACCTCTGCTGAATAGAAAGGATTCAACTGCAGTTCTCTGCTCTATGCATGTGAAAAGAGATGAAGAAAATATGCGTCAAAAAAAACAACTTGGGAGAAAACTCTGTTACAGCACTCCAAAGGTCCCATCAAGATACTTTCTTTGGATCAGGACTAAGGGTAGGTAAATCTAGTCAGATGAGGAAGAAGAATTTAGATAGGAATTTGAACCTTTATGGGAAACTTATACAAATACTTGCCAAGTTTGTCATTACCCTACTCGTGGTGGTTGGTGCAATAGAGCGTAGCTGGTGGTGATCCTCGGTCTGGTCAGAAGCAGAGTCATGGCCATTTTCATTATTCTTCAGGCACGACTCTAAAAACTGCAGACATTTAGAATGCTTCTGGCATTTTTTAGCTGTTTTTAGTGCCTCTTTGGAGACTAAGTGTTCCATTTATTCAGAGATGTCTTCCTGCAATGCCAGTACGTTTCAGCCATAAACTACAGGAATAATTTTTAGTGGCAAGAAAAGAATTTAGTCTTCACAGTCTGCACAGGCTCCCAGCGTGATTTTCAAGGGAACCTTGCCTTGAAATGGAGAAGGAATAGGTAAGGGTGAGAATCTGAATCTTCTTCTTTTGTACTTCATCAGACGTCGCATAAATATGAACACAGCATCCTTTTCTATTGCAGTTGGGTCTGTGTGTCCCACTTGTTCCAGTCTCTAGAATTAGTCCCACATCCAAGTCCAGTTTGCCCTCAGAGGGTGAAAACCTGTATCAGGGCTGCTTATCTAGAGACTTGACAGTTTAAAAAGCAAAATAAAAAGAAAAAAGGAGAACGGGGGAAGGCTTCAACCCTGCTGAACTCTTTGAATCTAAAAAGCTTTAGAAGCAAACAGTTTTTGATTATCATTAGGTTTTGGTTGAGTTAAAACACATGTCTTAAGGTTAGGAACATAAGGCTGGGAACGATCACTAGGATTGCAGGAGCTGGGACATTAGTTAGTCTGTGCCTTTCTGGTCTCTTTGCTGTAATGGAGTATTTTTTTTCCCCTCTCTTCAAATGAACTGAAGGACACCAGTCTCACCCATTTCTACACAGATTGCTTATTTCAGAAGGCTGTGTCCTGTCTTTAATCTGCTGTCTTCACCTTTTCCCCATTCTCTTTTCTTTTCCTTTCTCTTGGGTCCCCGTCTCCATCCCCCCATTTCCCAGAAAATGATGATGTTGAAGTTCACTATTAAAACTCCTTTTGGTAGAGTCTTTTTTTCCTCAGGCATTTTTAGATAGGATTTCTGATTCACACCTTTAAGTTTCAGTTATATGCTCTTTCTGATATTAGCAGATATTTCTGTGAAGGCTGTAAGTACAGGATTATTCATAAAGGTTATCTCAGGGAAAGAAAAACAACTGAGGTCTCCTCTGGACTGTAATTTGTGCAGCTCGGTTTTCCACCCTAGAAAGATCACTCCACTTTTTTTTCAGGGTCTTTCTTCCTAAAATGTTTCACGGATTGACTGGTGCCCTTTAGAGAATGCTAAATAGCACACCGAGTGTTTCTTTGCTCTTGACTCCTGGCTGTACCCTGGTGTCCCAAGGGCTGAAGGAAAGGGAAAACAATACAAGGCTGAGGGAGAAGAACTTTACACAAAAAAGAGTTGGTCTACGCTGGCCTTCAAGTATTTAAATACAGTGCCTTTGTTTGGCTTGTGCTAGGCTGTTATTTTCATCCAGAAGTGTTCAAAGAGCACCTCTTTTCCTATCTCGTGTGAACCACAAACTACAGCCCCAGTGAGAATGTGGTGACAGCTTTGCCTCTGAGACATCACGTCTGAGGCAGCCAGTGCTATTCCATGTATTTTGGCCGTCGTGCTCTTATCCATGTGCCTTTCTGTACTTGATTCACTGTTTGCCAGTGCTGTGGTTTTCCAGCTTCCCCTTTGTCCTTCTCCCTGGTCTCTGCTTTTTGACTTACTTGCCAGCAGATGAACTTTCTGGCCTGGATAAGATCTGTCCATATTCTCCAGCAGCCTGTTCACAAAGACCTGTGTAGGCTTCAGAGGTTTGAATGTTGCCCTCTGCTAACACAAAGTTACAAGGAGAAATAACCTTTTCTCCTTTGTTCCTTCCCGCTCTGTTAGTAGAGCATAGTGGCCAGAAAAACAAAGTACAAGGCAAACCAAGCACAGAGCAGAATGTCTAATAAGGTCTGAAGGCTTTCCCTCCAGGGAAAGGCTGCTTGAGACTTACTAACTTTTGCACATTTAACAGGAAAATGGTTCTTTTATTCTGAAATTAATTTCAGAGGGGAGCGAGGTTTGAAACAGTTGACAGAATCTTCATTAATAGCTGTTGATGCTCTTCTAGCTCTTTGCATTTTCAAGGCCTACATCAACAGGAGCAAAGCATAGATTCCCTCAAGATGATAATAATATGCATTTTCTTGTTCGTGTCTCCTCTTTCAGTCCAAGTTAGGTTCATTCAACTGAAGCTCTGGGTCTGTAGCTGAAACAGAAAAATTGAAGATGTGGCTGCTATTGAGCCTCCAGTACCATTGATCTGGGAGCACCAGTAATTCAGCTTTGTTAAGGAAAAGAGCAGTGAAGTCAGAGAGCTTTAGCAAGTGGAGCATCTTCTACCTGTGCAGGATCACAGAATGATTGAGGTTGAAGGGCACCTCTGGAAATCATCTAGTCCAGCCCCACTGCTCAAAGCAGAGCCAAAGCAGGGTATTTGTACCTCATGTTAAGATGCTACCTGATCCTTCTTTTCTCCAGACTAAACAATCCCACCTTTCTCGGCTTCTCCTTGTATGTCAGATGTTCTGTTCCATATTGTCGTTATTTAAGCTGTTCATCTAACATCTACTTACCAAAGTATCTGGAAGCTCTTCCTCCTCATGTGACTGTGGGGTTGACAAATCTTTCTTCTACTGATATAATTCATGTCTGAGTTAACTGAAGTGGGATGTTCATGGAGACAGAAATCAGGGCTTCTAGCAGAAGAGGGCCTGCCCCATCCCTGGATGTGTTCAAGGCCAGGCTGGATGGGGCTTTGAGCAACCTGGTCTAGTGGGAGGTGTCCCTTCGCAGGGCAAGGGGGCTGGAACTCAATGATCTTTAAGGTCCCTTCCAACTCTGACCATTCTATGATTCTATCCATCCGTCCTAGAAGGAACATTGCTGCTCCGACGGGTTGCTGCATCCACTGCTTTCACATAATTCACAGGCTGCAATTTCTGTGAGCCTTTAGCAGAGTCTTGTGGTGGACTCCTGTGCGTTGCATCTCTCCTTCCCCACTTTCATACCAAGTGGACATCAGGAAGCTTTAATTAGTGGTATGTTGAGGACTTCATGCCTTTCCCTGGCACCTCGTGTTCAGGCTCAGAGGGTTACATTATGCTATAGTGCTCTGTTAAAGCGCTGCCAAGCTCGTTCCAGAAGTAACATTATGCTGGTGTATCGGTATGGCGAGGGGAATAAAACTGACTTTTTGTTTAGTCAGAGTTTAGTAAAATTGAATTTGGTTTGTTTGTCTACTTGATTGTGTGTGGTTGAACAGAAATTCCCTCAAGGGAGGAATCCATGTGTGTCTTTTTGAGCCAATTCCATTATTTTCTGTATAATCATTGCCGTCTGAGAACTTAGATGTCTGACTAACAAAAGTTATAAGGCAAGTTCTTGAATTTACATGGTTCGCATCAGCAGGTGTGAAATGTAATACATAGATTCACCGTTTCTCTTGTTGCAATGGAGCGATGATTTACATGGGACATTACCTGCTTGAAAATGAACATTTTGCATCCACTAAGTGCCTCAGGATACAAAGTAAAAGTAGGAGGGGAGAAGAGAAGGTGCCTAAATCTTCTTTTTTTATGAACTAGGAATTGCAAAACATATAAACAGCAGGATAGGAATGCTGGAGTTACTTGTACTTGGCATACTCTGAAAGGGGTTTGTTCACATTTGCAAAGCAAACCCAAAAATCTGGAAGGCTGAAACAGAAAATGACCAACTGCAACCAAAGCATTTGCTGCCTGTTTGCTCTGAATGTGCAATTGGCCTTGGTCTTTTAATTATAATCCATAAAGATGGCTCTGTTCCCTACCCACCCTTGGGCTTCCAGGAGCACTGAGTGCTTAGGGCTTGGGCTGCTAATGCTATAATTGAAACAGCTGCTCTGCTCTCTAAGTACTTTTTTCATTCACCTTCAAAAATGTTGATGGATCTGTGACATGTTCTGGGCATTTTCTGTAGATGTGAATCTCAAATGCAGCCACTTGCTAGATAGAACTAAAGAAGAGAATTTGCTATGGCTTTTAGTGTGCTGTCTCAGTTTTTAAAAGGAGAAGAAAAAGGGAGGGGGTGAGGAGAAGGCTGCTTTTAGGCCATAAAGCTCTTTGGACTAAATTCACTTTACCTACAAGACCAGACATCCTAATTCTCTGTTATTCTCAATGACTTAAACTACAAGAGAATGTAAAATATTACTAGGTCAAAGGGTCATTATTTTTACATTCTGCAGTGATTTTTAAATTAGTGCATACAGAGAAGAGCCTCTGGGAATTGGGCTGTAAATGAACAGAGAACTGGGAGGGGTTCACGCTAATTCATCAAGGCTCCAGGCCAGTGGTCGCTTTGCAGCCCGCTATTTCTCTCTTGCCTTGGGACTAAATTGCTGTCACAGTCCTTGTTAAAGCCTGAAAACCTCAGGCAGGCAACAGAAGCTCAAGTATACCCATAACCTGTGTCGACAGACCTTCCTTTACTCATTGTTTTTCCTTATAGAATCATTTCCTTATAGGGTCCTTTAAGATCATTGAGTCCAACCATCTACCTAACACTGCCAAAAGCACCACTAAACCATATCCCATACGATGGTCCTTGCTCCCTGGGAAGTGACAGCACAAACCCTACGGTGAAATTTCAGCAGTAACCCTGTCCAGCCCTAAATCGTAACATTATCAAGATCATATGCAAGAACAAGCAGCAGATTATCGTCCCCCTTCCAAGAATTAAATAGCTTCTCAAAGTGACTTGAGCCTTTTCCCCAGATGTGAACATCTAAGCAGTCCATAGAGATGCTGAGCTAGGGAGCCATCAGCCTTTTGACCTATGGATATTGCTCCATTTTCAGGTCTTGAAGAAAAAAAAAAAAGAAAAGGGGGGAGGCGGGGAGAAAAAATATATCTTTTTTTTGGCTGCTGCTTTTTTCCTCATCTGTTTATGGTAGCCCTCTTGTATTGATTAGCTAATGATCTTCCATGGTACCATCGAACTTCACAAGCCTGTCACGCATCGACAGAATTTTCATTCCCATTTTTCTGGGAGCATCCATGGCTGAGATAGCCACAGGCTCTAAATATTCTGGCAGTTGAGGAATTTCTCAAAATCCGTTATCCTTGTATTCAGCCCCTTTTCTGATTTACTGTCTGGAAATAAGAGTTCTCCATCGTGTCAGATGAATGCTCTGCTCAGCATCTCTGACAGACTCAGGCAGCTTCAGCCTCATTCTGACTAGAGTTCGGTATATCCCAAGGCGGTTCACCCATGCAAGAAGGGTTGTGCGGGAGCATCTGAACTCTTAATTACCCAGGAGCTGGTTCACCCAAGAACAAGCTAAAACCTCTTAAAACCTTTGAGCCAGGCAGAGGCAAAGGCCGCTGCGGTCCATAGGCTGCTTTTTATTCAATGGTATTGATTGTTCTTGGCAGATATGGAGCCTGAGAGCCTTGTGGTTATGTTTGTTACGGAAAATTAGAGGTCGTTGTGAGACTTTGAGAGTCAATAAATCTAAATTTTGATGAAAAAGGCAAAATCCTACTCTGAAGCAAGTACTCAGGCAGCCTGTGTGGGAAAGCAGTGAGGGAGAAAAAAAAGCGCTGGAAATTTTACTGTGTTTTTCCCCTTGGCCTGGAGCACTCGGATTACGGTTGTATTCTGTTCAGGAGAGGAGGAACAGCAAGGAAACGGTCCTAGAAAATGGTACATTGAAAAATCCTCTTGGTGTGACGTGAAACAGATAAATAATGTCAGGAATGCAGTCTTGGTGTTGTTACCCCGTTTATGCTGCCCGTAGGTGAGCTGACAGCATGCACCCCTGCATGGATACTGTGCACACCTGCAGCCTTTGATGTCTGAAGTGCTCAAAGGTTGTTGCAGGCTCACATAGCAAAACTCATCCTTGTTTAGACTTTGATTTATATATTCAGAATAGGGTTTAAGTCAGATGCTGGATTAATTTGGCCTTTTTCACTGTGCTGGGTATTGTTAACTTATAATATCCTCGGGCACCAAGTATACCTTTTTATGCCTAATGTCACAGAAACATCACAATGTTTCTAAAGTCACACTGGAATGTCATAGCAGGGACCTTTCACCCCACTTCTGCCTTGTGAGGGAATTGTGCAATGGTTTTCTTTCCAGTCTTTGTCTAATCCTGGTGAATTTACAAGCAAGACTTGCTCTTTGAGGCTGAACTTATGATTCTGAGCTTTCCAGGATGCTGCAGTGCAGGGTCTTCTTCCCAGAATGTCTAAAGGCAAGAGCTGTCCCAGTAAATGTTATTGAATTGCAATTACTGATACTGTTTAAAAAAAAAAAAAAAAAAAACCAACCACAAAAGACTAGTTGGATTTGAAAAACAGTTTAGTGTGCTACAGAGACAAAGAGCATTGGCAGGACCGCTGTGTTTTGGGAATTCATGAAAAGGCCTAGGTATTTTCTTTATCGGTAACCACTAAAGACTGTCATCAGTTTTACATGCTGTTTTAAAATCATTGTTCAAAAGCACCTTCAATTTCATTGGCAATATTATCCCAAGGAAATTACCTTCTTTCCTTAGGTACCTTTTTATTTGCCTGTGAGGATCTGGTAAATTATACTAGAACATCTTGTGGAGTCTGTTTTCTATGCATGTTCCTTGTCAAGTCTTCTCTTATTTATGCTCAAAGAAAGTGTGTATGCCAAATGTTGAGACTAACAGGCAAATGTATGCTGAGCTAAATGAAATATCTCGGCTCTCCAAGTTCTGGGGAGCTGAGATCCCAGACAGTGGCTTAAACTTGCATTTCCAGGCAGTGGCAGATATGGTTGGCTGCTCTTGGCTTCCCTTCTGGATGTTCAGCAGGGCCTGCTGTGATTCTCTTTCTCAGAAATATCCAATACTAAATGAGGGAGATTAGATCAGTGGGACAGAAACAGGCTCAACATATGTGGCAAAAGTTTGACTTGACTGTAGGCAGCATGTCTTCTGTTTGGACCTACACAGCAGATGCTATTCTCATATATATTCCAAATGTAATAAGGTAGCGAGGACCTTGTTATCAACTATGATGGCATTGCTGTGATTGCTGCTCTGTTGAAAGCTGTGCAAAGCTCGCTTCTGTGGTGTTTCTCTTTAAAGTTGGCATTTTGGTTGTTAAGTGTCATTATTTTAGTCACGCTCTATTTTTTTTTTTTTATTTTATAGAATCATAGAATGGTTTGGGTTGGAAGGGACCTTAAAGATCATCCAGTTCCAACCCCCCTGCCGTGGCCAGGGACACCTCCCACTAGACCAGGTTGCTCAAAGCCCCATCCAGCCTGGTCTTCAACACTTCCCCAGGGATGGGGCAGCCACAGCTTCCCTGGGCAACCTGTTCCAATTTTTTCTTATTTTATTTTAGCACCTTCCTCTACTCAAAGTTGAGTTGTACAATTTAAAGGCCCCCTTCCCTAACAGGGTAACTCTTCTTACACCGGCTACTTAAGCAATAACGGGCACAACCATTCTGCGTTCCAACACCCCTCTTTCCCCGTTCACATCCTTCATAATGAATCGTTTCTTTCAAAAGTCTGTTTGAAGGAAGCAAATAAAATTGGAAGAGGAAGTTGTTAATCAGGAAATGCATCTTTCATCTTCACCCCTGCAATTTCCTTTCATGCTACCCCTCACATTGCTTATGTATGAGACATCTTCTATATTGTACAGTTTTATGGGAGATATTTCATTCCTATTTATTTTGCACCATGTTTTATTTTACTTCATCTATTTTGCCCTGCATATGGCACACTCTATGCCCAATGTAATCATATGCAGCCAAACACTGTGAATAGCTGAAGTTATGGGAAAGGTGGCGTTTGCTGGAGATTATCTGCCACCCTCTTTGGTTTCTGGGAATCTCTGAAATCCAGTCAGCATATTTTTTTTCTAAACAGAAAACTTTTTATGGGGTTTGACCTAATGAATGGGGTTTAGGAGCCTCTTACAGGAGGTTAAAGACTGTCCTGTAGCGGGCAGGAATGCCTGGAGTAGATGGTCTGTAAATCCTTCTGAACCTTATGATCCAAACAGTTCTTCATCTATTCCTTAATCTTTCTTTGGATATATTGATACCTTATTTTGATGTCCCGGTTATTAAAACTGCTAGATAATTGCAACATATCCCTAAGGGATACAGAGTTAAGCACAGTTGTTCTCTTAAGTAAAACCTTCCCTCTCATCCGCTCTTTCAGCCTTTGAACCTAAAATCTTTCATGGTTTTTATTCCACCATTTAGATGGTGAGCAGGCACAATATTCATACTTCCCTTTAGCTGTGTCGTGAAAAGCCACTGCTGAGCCCTGAGGTAAAAATCCCAGTTTAATTGGTCTCCCAGACACGGCTATTGAGAACTCAGGTATTTCAGAATACATTGCCACTACTCTTCTCTTTGAAAAGACATCCTGTCTTTCTGAAGCCTTGACTGTACTTGACTGTAATTAAGATTAGATTATTTTTTACTTCCAATATTTAAATAAAAAATGAAAACTACTCTTTGGCGCACCTAAGTAGTGCTGTACATTGGGTTGAAAGGATGGAATTTCCTTCTGATCCTCAAAGACAATTAAGTTACTCCCTGAAGCATGAAATTTAATTACCCTCATCAGAAGCAGCATGATGCAGCGGATTAGGACATAGGAATAAGAATCAGAAATTTTTATCTCTGATCCTGTTTCTGCCATCTAGTTATTGACTAAATGAGTCATAACCTTCCTGTGCCTCC
Source organism: Numenius arquata (assembly GCF_964106895.1). Lineage (NCBI taxonomy): Eukaryota > Metazoa > Chordata > Aves > Charadriiformes > Scolopacidae > Numenius > Numenius arquata. The sequence continues at coordinate 49,215,594 of NC_133577.1, forward strand.
TTTTCACCCACTTGAAGAAAGAGGTGTTTGATTTCTTTGCTAAGGGGCTGTGAGGTCTGTGTAAGCATCTAAAGATGTAATGGTTTATATGAATGCTGAGTGTCGCCGGCGTTGCTGCTGCCAGCAGTTACTGCAACTGGGTTTCATACAGTGAAATCTCATTTTTTTGGCAGTGTTAGCTTCATTAAAGGAAGTGTAATCAAGCTTACACGCAAATAGGGAGAGGATTACAAGAGGAGGTGACACTAAAGAGCCGTTGTGCATCAGAGAAGTCTGCTGAGCTGTTGTTCTTTTCACATCAGTTTTGATGCTACATCTCGGAGACAATTACTAATTGTAGCATCCCAGGAGTGCCTCCAACCGTGTACTTCTCCACCTCACGTGGTTTAACTGGGGAACAGGAAGGAAAGGCCAGTGCCAGATGAACCTATTCCTCTGGGCAAGTTGTTCAGCTCTACTGTATTTGCAATTCCAGTAGTCCTTACTGGAGTGATTAGTCATGTTATGTTGGTGGGGAGCTTCCATGAAAAACTCAGAACTGTTTATTGGATGTGATGAAGTGGCTAATTGAAATAATTTGTTTTGTCATTTAAAAAAAACAATGCTTTCTCCTGTCTCAGTCCCACTTGGCCAACAGAGCTTTTGCGTAGAGGAGTTTCTTAGCATGCTTGTAGCATTAAGTTGACATTACAGAATGGTCAATAACAATAATCGTCCTATGAGTATCTGGGTTACTCTTTCCATAGACATTTTAAAAAAGGAAAACTGAACTAATAAAACCCTGCCTGGGTTACGTTCCAGTGCAAAGGTGCCAGATTACTCTGTGGGAAAGATGTTTGTCCGCCACCATACAGCGTAATTTCATTTTCGGTCTTTGAATCCCTCTGCAGTTCCTGTTCGCTTTCGTCCAGGGTCTCTGTCTGTATGAAATTCCATTAAAAGATTCTCATTTGTAATCAGAAAAATTAGATTTAATTGTGAGGCTGCAGTTCTTCAGTTACTAACCTGATGTGATTCTTTACAGCATTCAAATTTAAGTCTTCAAATTTTCAGAGCAGGGAATTTGCTTTCACCAGGTTAGTAAAGCAAAATCTTTCTAACAGTGATTTTTCTAAGAGACACTCAGGAAAGAGATACAAAAAAAAAAAAAAAAATTAGTATTTTTAACTCTATGGATGTTAACAGGAAAATATTTTTCAGTTTTTAGCTTCTGCCATTTTAATAAATTTTCCCATGTCAAGGTGGTTGTGTTGTGGTCTTGTAGCATGCTCTAAATATGGGAGGAGAATCTATTACTAATGAAACTAGTAGCTTTATTGCAAACTTTCATTGTTATCCAAGAATAAGTATGACGTAAAAATATCCTTTATGAGCTACTTCTGTCTCACTAAAACCTAGAGCAATTTCTGCCATATTGCGATATCTCCCCGGTTGTACAATTCTCAGTAGAGTAGCTGTACAAAAGGACCCAGCGTTGCAATCCTAAAGGATGGATAGAATTAGCTTCCTTCCCAGCACACGTGGGTTGATATCACTGCAAAATCTTGGTGGTGTCTTGTTCTGGGCGAGGTAATTACACGCTGTGTCTGACTTACCGGTCAAACTTAGCAGAATTACAGAGCAGTTTCTTTGGAACGGTGGTGATGTTATTAGTTTTATCTTAAAAGCATTAAAAGAGTAAAAGGAAAGAAAATAATTACAATTATTTAATCTTTTTTTATGGCAAAACTTTTGTGAAGTCATCTTCTGAAGGCATTTGGAGGGAAAGGCGGGGAAGCAGCTTGGAACAAGCCACAGGGTTGTTAAAGGTCTGATCCAATGACACTAAAAAAGGTCTTAACTGTATTTAACCTATCACTACTGGTTACATCCAGCTTATGCAAAAGGCCATAGAAAAGGGTAGAAAGACAACTGGCATTAAATCAATAGAGGAAAATGTATACCATTTCTCTTTCTCTTATTAAGTAGAATGATCCGTGAGCAGAAGAGTTTCCATTGCAAACTTTCTGCTTTGCACATCAAGAATTATCTTCTTTAATGGTAAATAATCTCTTGCATTAATATACAGTAGCTTTATTTGTTGGTGTTTTAGAAAGTAGATCCTTTTCAAGACTACATCATGATGCATCAAATTCAGGCCCTGATGTCTTTTAAGTAATTTTAAGACCAGTAAACTGAAATTAATTTAAAGTTGATAATTAAAAGTAATTACAAGGCAGCATATTGTATTGTTCGAACTAATGAGAAAAGAGTTTACACAGCCTCCTATGGGTCATTTTATTTTTCTCCTTCTGTCTCTTAGAATTGCATCTTCTTGAAAACATTTTTTAATTTTCTGTTTGCTGCAGCCTGAAAAAGTCTAGTCTGGTTCTTCCTTTGTGCAGTGCCCATTAATTGCTGAAGCAAAAGAAGGTCTGGAGCAGTGTGGAGGCAAGATTAAAACCTGTTATAAACTGTATAATTATGCAATGGCATGCAGGATGGAGAAAGTTATGTTCTTTCACCAATTCATCTAGTAAAGAGAAAAATTCTCTTTTGGACTCCTACTGATAAATTTAATTCTGCCCCTTATCAAGGTTTCATTCTCAAAAATCAGCTTCTAATTTTTTCACTACCTTTATCATGCTGCAGGTGGATTTTAATGTGAAATACTCTGATGCAGCTGCTATTATTGCCATTTAATTTTGTAATTCCCAAAAGTTCGCTGAACCTTTTACCAAGGAGATAAAACTAAGTCCGTGCTGAGATACATTGTGTTTTCCTCCCAGGCATGCCGTAAGCATTGGTAACAATAGGAGTATTTTAGATGAGAGAGAGCCTGGACCCGGAGAAATAAAATCACACTGTAATTCATCTTAGGTATGAGGAGTCTGTTAAATTCCACAATTTTTTTCCTGTGGCAAGTGGAGCTGGGAGAGGAAAACACAGTTTGAATTCAGAGCACAATTTTTCTTAAGGAGAGGGGATAGTTCAAAGTTCCTGTCTTCCCTTAACCTCCTATTTATAGCTGCTGGAAGTGCACGTGCTGAATTGTGACCCAGGAGGGGCCATGCAGCTCTTCGTTTCCCACACCATGGTTCAAACGTGTTTAGCCCTCATTTTCTATATATAAGACAATGGGATTTAAGGGTTGGTTGTTTGGGTTTTGCTAATTGTTTCTATGCTCTTCTCATACGTTGAAGAGTTTTGCTGTCAAATTGGCCTCTAAATGGGAGAAAGCAGTGGCTTTATCAACAAGGCGGGGAGAGTTTTTTGGGTGAAACTTAACTTATGCCGAGGGGCTGGTGCAAACAGACAGAGCACTGCACTGAAGACAGAGGTGGCAACACAGGTGTCAGGCTGGTGACGGCACAGAAATTAATTCTACATTCCAGATGTAGATGGATGTCTGGGGAATGGTCACAAGGATGGTTGCTGTACATGGGATGTCAAGACCAAAGTCCCAAAGCTTGCTGGAATCAAGCATTTTGAAACCCCTCTTTAGCAGGATGAAACGAGCACCAGTGAGTATGTGTATGTTAATTGGATTCAAAATCATTTATCCACAAAGACAGACAAATGCAGGATGCAAGGGTTCTGGCTTGAGATTCTACTTGAGAGTTCTAGCACTTTTTTTTAATTCACTGCCTCTAAGAGAGCATCCTGACTTGTACTTGCAATTAATCAGTACAGGCATTACCCAGAGGAGCATGCAAAATGGCATCTAAAGCATTAGTGTATTGATTAGAATTAATCAGTAACATGTTCCTCCTGAAGCTACATGAACAACCGAAGGATGTCTAAACTATATATATATGTAATCTTGGAAATTTAAGTTTCCATGAAAACTCAATTATGGCTTCTGAAACTAGGTAACTACATGTGAAATAGAAGCAGGGGAGGAAAGCCTGATACCCGGAAACTGAGTCATGGATGGGGTGTTTAAGAAAACTTAGGTTACAGAGAAGTGCTTTGCCTTTTTCAGGATCTAACACTGAACCCTGTGAGGCCCGAGGTGGTTTCTAGCACACCTTCATGTTAAGAAGTGTGAATGAGAATACAGAAGGTCATTTGAAAATTCAGCCCTCGAACTGTGTTCAGGTTCTGTCAGCAGCATTTTCTGGTTTGGAGAAGAGCAATACAGCCTCGTAAGAGAAACTCCGGGAGTTACCCTGGCTTTCTTTAAGCATTCTGTCTAGATAATATATTCAGGTCTGTACTTGTCTGAAGTCTGAAAATATTTGGACCTAGGATTTTGAGCTACACTGACACCAAAGACTGTAGTGTTACTAGTTTCTGTCTAAATCTGTATATATTGCAGATTCTGGTTATCTGAGCCAATTTCTTTCTTACTGTAACTTCAGCAAAGGTCCCGTTGGGTGAATCAAGACACTGAGCAGTGCCTAAACAATCCAATATCGTGTGTTGCTTTACAGCATAAAGGATTAAATTAAGATGTTGAAGTGTGGTCTTTTTTATTGCTTGAGGCAGTACCTAGAGAGATAATCATGGTTGTTATGGCCACCGTTGTGGTAAAAATAGGTTTGGATGTTGAAGGCTGTGCAGAGATGATAGTTATGTGTACAGTAACTGATGCCCTTGTCCTTGAGGTTGTGACCTTACAGGCCTGATTGCTCACCCTGCAGAGTGCTTGGAGGTTACACAGAAGGTAACAGAAGCCATCTGTTATCTGCTGTAATTTGCTTTTGGGACCTAAGTTTCACAGAACTGCAGAATGGTTGAGGTTGGAAGGAACCTCTGGGTCTGAATAGTCCAACTTCCCTGCTCGATGAAGGGTGAGCTATAGCAGGTTACTCAGAGCCACATCTAGTCAGGTTTTTAATATCTCCCAAAGGATTGAGACTCCGTAAGATTTCTGGGCAACTTGTTCCAGTGTTCAATCCCCTCTCAGAGTAAGCAAGTTTTCTCTTGTGTTCAAATGGAATTTCTTGTCTTTCAATCCAAATAAATGTGCCTTGTGCTTGCCTCTTGTCCTTTCGTTGGATGCAACTGTCTGATTCTGTCTTTGTTCCTGAAGAAAGACTTCTCTTCTCCAGGCTAAACAAACCCAAGTTTCTCAGCCTCTTCTTCTATGTTGGACGTTTTAGTCCCTTAATCATCTCTGTGGCTGTTTGCTGGACTCACTCCAGTAAGTCCATGTCTTTCTTGTGCTGGAAAGTCCAGTGCTGGACCCAGCATTCCACAAGTGTCTCCCCAGCGCTGAACAGAGGGGAAGAATCACCACTTTGATCCCCTTTTACCAGTGCAGCCCAGGAAGCTGTTGGCTTTCCTTGTCATTGAGAAAGCATTGCAAGCTTATGTTCAATAGTTTGTCCACCAGGACCCACAAGTCATCTTCTGCAAAGCTGTTTTTTGGCCTGTGCTGGTGCATGGGGTTGTTCCTTCCCAGAGGCAGCACTTTGTATTTCCCTTTGTTGAACTTCATGAGATTCCTGTTGGCCCAAATTTCCAGCCTTTCAAGACTCCTCTCAGTGGCAGCACAACCATCCTGTGAATCAACCACTCCTCCCATTTGGGCTGGAAACTTGCTGATGGTGCAGGCTGTCCTGTTATCCAGGTCATTAATGAAGAAAGAAAACGTTACTGGCCCCAGTATTGGCCCAGAGGTGTACCACTAGTGGCTGGCCTCCAGCTCAACTTTGTACCACTGCTGATAACCCTCTAAGGCTGGCAATCCAGCCAGTTTTCAGTCCACCTCGCTGTCCACTTGCATAGTCTCTACTTCCATCAGTACGTCAGTCAGGATGGGATGGGAGATGGCACTGAAAACCTTACTAAAGTCGAGATTAGCAACATCGACTGCTCCCCACATCCATCAGGTTGATCACCTCAGTGTGGAAAGGTATCAGGCTGGTTAAGCATGATTTCAGTATGAAGAGGCTCCATACGTGGTATTTCCCCATCTATCTCAAAAGATGACTGAAATAGCTTTTCTGCTACCTTGCTAAAGTGCTTTCTAAAATTAGATTTGTAACATACAGGCTGCTAATAGAAATCTAATAAAGCTACTACTAATTAACATCTAATGTGTATCAGTTATGCTGAAGTAGATCTTGTTGCTGCCAGGCAGCCTGTAGTACAGGATCTGCACATGGGTCTGGGTCTGTTAAATACAGGGGGTTGTATGGAAGGGTCTGGAGATCAGTCTCTGTTCTGCCAAGGAATGATGGCAGAATTGACTCCCATCCGATTTTCCCTGCAGGTCTCTACTGACCCAGTAGCTATTTTCAGTGTCCCTGATAAATCCACCAGTTAGTGTCATCTTTAGCTCATTTATTTTTGTGTCTCTGAAGAAAGAGGCTGATACTAGGGATTTCTTTTCACATGAATCTTTGAATCTCAGACAAGCTATTGTAGGAATTTGTACCACAAGATATGAATACATTTTGTAATGAATCTGGACTTGAGTGAGTCTGCCTTTTTCCAGTCTTGCATTGCGGTGATATAAAATACCTGCCTGGCAACAGCTCTGGAAGTTAATAAAGTTTCTGTGGTAAACTATGAGAGACCTGAGAATTTCAAACTAAAGTTATTGCACCAGTAACTCAGAAAAGCAATTCCTAAAACTCCTGGCACATTTATCCAGAGGGTTAGCAGCAGCACAGAAATGGAAATCATTGTTGAGAGCCACTGCGTACTTGGAATTAAAATCCATCAGTCTTCTGAAGCTGAGGAGAACGATTTTCATGACATACAGATGCTTCTGTATTTCATAACTAAAATTAAATCTAGGGTGGTTTTTTACTCTATTTGTAGGGAAATTTGTATGCTCTAATCCCTATAATATACCTAACTCGACATGACATCAAAAGAAATAACGCATGCAGAAGCTAGGCATTTAAAATACTCTCAGTGCTTTATTTAATTTAATTTCAGGAAAAGCAGATTTATTTATTTGGGGGAGGAGGACAGAAAAGGAGCAAGGATGCCAACATCCCCTTCTCAAGTGGAAATAACTGTGAACAAAAAAATGAAACTTAGCATCCTAGTTTCCCTCTTCTTGCTGGAAAAGGAAGGAGGAAGAAACCCAGTAGCTCATTAAAAAGCAGCAGTTGCTTTTCCAAGTTGGAAGCTGAACTGCAGCGTCTTTAGGCAGCCCTTGCTTAGGACTTTTTTCTTTAGGTACTTAACGTACCTGTTGGCAGCTTCCTTGCCTGCTGGAAATTTTGTTCAGTTCAGTGGAGCGTAATGCCATGGTTGTGTCCCTGCTGAGATAAATAGCGTGTCTGCCTCTGGAGCAAAGAAAAGTCTCTTCGCTGGTAGACGTTTAGGGTCTGCAATTGATCTCTGCTTGTAACAGGCACAAGTGATGGTTGGTTGGTACAAACGTCATACACGTATGTTGTTACATCTCCTTTCAGAAGTATGTCTTAACTTGATAACATCCAAATTTGGGCATACTTCTGGAGAAAGAGGTTCTTGTTATGGGTGCCAGATAAACTGTGTAGTTTGTTTTGTTCAGAACATCTGTTCCAGTGGGTTCCCTTCCCCAAGAAATGTGTTCTTGTGCACAGCCCATGTACAAGCACAAACTCACACATCAAAGGGTGATGGGGATACTTGATCTGCCAGGGAACTGGTGGATGAAGTTGCCAAGCCACTTTCCATTATATTTGAGAAGTCATGGCAGTCTGGTGAAGTTGCCACCAACTAGAAAAGGGGAAACAACCCCCATTTCAAAAAAGGGAAAAAAGGAAGATGCGGGAAACTACAGACCAGTCAGTCTCACCTCTGTGCCTGGCAAGGTTTCTTTCTGGAAACTCTGCTGAAGCACATGGAAAATGAGGAAGTGACTGGCAACATCATGGCAACATCATGGCAACATCCCCACATCCAAAGGTGGATAAGGGGAGAGCAAGTGATGTCATGTACCTGGACTTGTGCAAAGCATTTGACACTGTCCTACATGACATCCTGGTCTCTAAATTGGAGAGTCACAGATCTGATGGACGAACCACTTGGTGGATAAGGAACTGGCTGGATGGTTGCACTCAGAGTTGCAGTCAGCGGCTCAATGTCCAAGTGGAAATCAGTGATGAGTGGTGTTCCTTGGGGGTCAGTACTGGGACTAGTGCTGTTCAACATCTTTGTCAGTGACATGGATGGTGGGATTGAGTGCACCCTCAGCAAGTTTGCCAACAACACCAAGCTGCGTGGTGTGTTCAACATGCTGGAGAGCAGGGATGCCATCCAGAGGGACCTGAACAGGCTTGAGAGCTGGGCCCATGCCAAGCTCCTGAAGTTCAACCACACCAAGTGCAAGGTCCCACACGTGGGTCACAGCAATCCCAAGCTCAAATACAGGCTGGGCAGAGAATGGCTTGAGAGCAACCCTGAGGAGAAGGATGTGGGGGTGGGGGTGGATGAGAAGCTCAACATGAACTGGCAACATGCACTGGCAGCACAGAAAACCAACTGCATCCTGGGCTGCATCAAAAGAAGTGGCCCCAAGCATGGCAGGGGGGTTGGAACTTGATGATCTTTAAGGTCCCTTCCAACCTAAACCATTCTATGATGAGGAAACATTTTTGTTAGAGCAATCAAAAATGTGGTTCCCTGACCCATTTTGTCAACTAGAAATAGTTATAGTCTTCCTCAAAAATGTGTAATGTTGGTGTTTGAAAGGAACTTAAGGAAACAAAGTAAGTTTTTGTTCTCATCTTTTAGAAATTGCCGCCGGAGCTGTAAAGAGCATTTCCTAATAGGCTTTGTCAGACCCCAGTTGTCTTGTTTGGCTCCAGCTGACCAGTTACAGCACACTGCAAAGAGATCTTTTCTCCTTGGTGCTGCATTTTTTCTCTGTAACAGAAGAGAAATGTGAAAAAGTGGATTACTGGTGACTGAGTGGCTTGACAGAACCTCTCGTCTCTGCTCGTGTTTCTGGTTAGTGAGCAGGCACTGAATAAACTGGGGTGAAATGGTTCTGGAGCTCTGTATCACACCTCTTGGGAAGCAGCCCTTCACAAATGGTGTCAACCAGTGATTTTACTGGCAGCCTATGCCCAAGGATGAAAGGTGAAATGGGCCAGAGCGTGCCATCATACAAGTATTTTATTCCTTAAAGTTTTTCTTGCAGAATGGAATTCCGGAATATTGGGGAAAACACAGATACTTATATTTTTACTGTCTACCTTTAGTTATGTCTTGCTGGACAGAACATTGGGAAGTTAAATCAGAGGGTGATATGGAAGAGCTGAGGGTCGGGGAGCAGTTCTTGTGCTGCCTGGCAAGGTGTTTCAGATGGAGCAGCAGACCCAGCTGATCAGGGGGAGAAGGTGGAAATTAAAGACAGCCAGGGCTCGGTGTCTTCTTCCATCTCAGAGAGTAAATTAAGGTCATGCAGACTTCTTGTTTACTCTTGGCAAGAAGCAGACTAAATTGAACCGCTCTTGGAGTGTGGATGTTAGTCTGTAGGGCTGCTAACCCGGTTCTGTGGCTCCTTGATTGACTTGGTGGGAGTCTGTTTGTTTGTTTGTTTGTTTGGGAGGAAGTGTGAGGAAGAGAAATGGCACGTTTTCAGTTGTAGTGCTTCATGCACATGTAGACCTTCCAGCCACCTCCATTAGAATCAAAGCATGTGACCTCAACCAGCAACGCAGCACTGGGAATTACAGCTCTTGTGCAAGCCCTGGAGACGGGCTTATTGCTCGAGTGACTACAAGACTTTGCCAGTGACCTGAGGGCTGGGGTAGGTGGCTCAGTGTGACAAGCCACATGTGGAGCTGCTGCTTTGGGGGATTCGGTCCTTGTACAGTAGCCTTCCTCACTGCTCTTCTCCTTTCTTCTTCCCTCTCGCTGTCTGATGAGACCAGATGGGTGTTGCTTCAGAGGAGAGTTGGACATCTAGAGAAACCGTTTCGGATCTCACTGGAGTTTGTTGCTAATGGGAACAAGAGCGTAGCGGCTGTGGATTCCTTTGCGATGAAGAACTGCAGTACAGGTAACAGAGTATTTTATTGCTTCAAGCTCATAGTCTTTAGATGCCTTTTTGGAGAGGAGCATGGTTTCTGGCTGTTACAGAACCTTCACAGAATGAAAGCTTCTCATCAAATCAGTCCTTTAAATGAAGAATTTTTTTAATGTTGCTTTAAAAGTTTTTAACTTCTTGAAGGAAACAAGTGGTTTGTTGGTTGGGTTTTTTTTTTCCTTTGGAAAGAATTTCTAGGAAAATTTCATTTTGGGAGAACCAAAGCAGTATTCATCCTGGCTTGCCAGATGCCTATCCTGATGGCTCCACTTTCTGCAGTAGAAAGTAGAACAGACGAGTGGTTCCTAGACAGACAGCTCGCAAGCCATCTTTTTGATGTTCCTGCTAACAAATTTCAGGGTTGTTTTTTTTTTTTTTTAAACAACTATGAAAAACTTGATTCTAATAAAGTAAGCCTTTCTTTGGCAGTGTTCCAAGCAGTTATTGCTGAGTAACCCCTATGAGCTCAATGTAGTGGATGGATTTTTAATAATGGGCAACCTTAACGGGGGTTACTTTTTTAAATACAAGCTCTGTTATCAATCCAAGTGTGTAAATTTAGTGCTTCATACTAGAAGCAGCTGCATTTTAGTTCTACCAGCCTTATGGAGGTTGTGAATCATACTGAAATCTTTAGATGGAATGTCAGTGAAGAGTATTACTACTTACAGCACTTAACACATTACCTTTTGCCCATTTTATTTATTTGGAGTGCTGCTGAGTTGAGCTGCATGTCCTTCTTTTCAACCTGTCTAGGACAGGGAAATCTGCTAGAGAACATACATTATTTTGGTTATTTATGTTGCTCTCCACAAAGACCAGTTGTATTAAGGAGTTTATTGCACTGTCCATACATAGAATCATAGAATGGTTCAGGTTGGAAGACACCTTAAAGATCATCGAGTTCCAACCCCCCTGCCATGGGCAGGGACACCTCCCACTAGACCAGGTTGCACAAAGCCCCATCCAGCCTGGCCTTGAACACCTCCAGGGATGGGGCAGCCACAGCTTCTCTGGGCAACCTGTTCCAGTGCCTCACCACCCTCACAGGAAAGAACTTCTTCCTGAGATCTCATCTAAATCTCCCCTCCTTCAGTTTAAAACTGTTCCCCCTCATCCTGTGGCTCCACTCCCTGATCAAGAGTCCCTCCCCATGTCTCCTGTAGCCCCCCTCAGATACTGGAAGGGGCTCTAAGGTCTCCCTGGAGCCTCCTCTTCTCCAGGCTGAGCACCCCCAACTCTCTCAGCCTGTCCTCATAGGATAAAATGTGATCTCTAAGCTCCAACAAGGGACAGCCTAACGTTGTGCTTAAAGCACAAGGCATTTTCAGATAGAATGTACTGTGCTGCTGATGATGTACAGAACACATCTTGGTATCTCTCAAATGCTGGGAAGAAAGTATTTCAACTCCCCAAGAGATAAAAAGTGAATGGGAGAGAAGCCATCCAAATCTACAGTGCTTTGGGAATTCATTGCAACAAATTTTATGACAGGCTATGGGAGATATTAAGCTCCCACAAAGGTACATGAATTCTTCTCTTGGGAGCACTTGAAGGAGAGCTGTGGGTGACGGACAGTCAGCTGAGTAGAAGGACAATGTTGGCTGAGTGAGCTCATACTAATACTGGGCATTGTTCTGCAGATGACAGATGTCACTTGCTGAGGCCATTAAGATTTCTTTGAGCAAAAGAAGGAACAGATCTCCTATTTTGTCTACAGATTTGTAGCAATTGGCTTCTTCCCTGTTCTGCTTATGGGACATGGTGTATGAATAGTACCATCAGGGAATAAAACCACTTGTTCTTTTCTCAGTTGATTGAAACCACTAAGCCTTTTGCACACAGCTGAAGAGGTGTCCTTTTACAAGAAAGAAGGGGGTGGTGATCAGCTGAGGGTGGCACCTTAGTCTTGGAGAAAATAGGGAAAGCAATAAAAAAAGATTAATCTAAATCAAATTTTTCTGCAGCTGTTAGAAGCCGTTGGGCAGCTAAGCTAGTTGGATACCTTAATGTCACTGAAACGCCTAAAACATGGGTGAATTTGGGAAAGAAACATCTAAGAAACAGTAACAAGCCTTCAGCCTAATTTTTCTAAGCCTTTTGTTGCAGACCATATACACAATTTAAAAATAAATTAAGGCACACAGACAATTTTAGGAAATTAGGCTACCATTTCTATAGGCAGATACATGTTTAGATCTAAATTAGATGCCAACAGGGGCTTGAAGAAGGTAGAAATTTGAGGCTGGGATTTGCTTTTGAGCACTGGGAATTCCATTTTTTGAGTTCTTTAATCATGGAAAAGATGGGATTTTTATTTCATTTGAACTGAAAAAATAACAGCTTATGTGGTATTGAATGGGGAATTAAAATTAAATAATATAAATTCACATGCTGATGAAATTCAGAAATTTTTTTTAAATTCTGAATTTAAAAATTCTAGATTCATATCCCATCTAACTAAAAATTGTTGAGTGGAAACATAACTCTATCGTTGCAATGTCTTAATTGTGCTCCACGTTTCCCTTTCTTCATTCAGCGGTGCAGCAGATTAAAAAATCCAAGTGATTTGTCACTTGAATATCTTCACATTTCCCAGTTCCCATCATATAATCAGTCGTGATTGGGGTATCTTGATAGAAAGGAGGGAAGCCCTTACAGATTGAGCGGTTTCGTTTGGGTTTGGGGTTTTGTTGGGCTTGTTTGTGTGTGTGTGTGTTTGTTTGTTTTGTTTGGGAATGGGGGGGGGGGAGGGTGTTGGTTGTTTTTTGGTTGTTGTTGGGTTGTTGTTGTTGTTGTTTTAAATGCTCAGGATTGTCCAAAACTGTATTTGGTCCGTCTCTTATCGTCACTGTAGTTCATCACCAGCATTCTTCTCATGCACTTCATCCTCTGGCTTTAATTCTTTAAGGGCTTTTTAGCACTTGACATGTGCTAAGTGCCTTTTTTTATTAACAGAAACTTTTCCTGACCCATAGGATCAGATTCCAATAAGAAAGGTGCTACAGTCAGTAGAAAGGCTGCTTGGACTTCTCTAGGTTTTGGATCAGGACAGTTAACGGGGAGTCTTGCCCATTATCCTACAGCCAATTGACTTTCAATTACTGTCTTGAATGTGACACAGATTGTGTTTGTCAGTGTGTAAAACCCAAACTATTGATTGTCTAATTTTCTTTCTTACAACTTACAATTTAAATAAGTGCAGTACCCAAAGAAAAAAAAAAAAAAGAAAATTATAAATTGCAGAGAAGCAATATTTTAATTTAATAGTATCAGTTAAGAATTTGTTCCTTCTACAAGTAAAGTAATTGGTACGGTGGCATTTTATAGTTGATAGTAATTTCTAGTAATAAAAATGGAGTTCATTTCCTAAGTAATGTATTGACTTATTAATGATATTTAATGGTTTTCTTACTGATTTTTTATTGCAGTTGTAAATTAATTAATTTGCTAACTTATTTCCAAAAGTCTCGATTAAAGTTCTTAGTAGTAAGCACAAGTAAATGACAAGACATTGTTTTACTTAGCAATGTTCGATTTACCGATTCTAAGTAACTTTTAAAGTAAGGGGCGTGGAGATCAAATGCTTCTAAAACGTGTTAAAGGTTTAATGATGCTCCGAGGCTGTTAAAAGCAGTTATTTCAGACGCTCAGCCTGGCCAGGAGGAAGCACTTAGCTTTCAACTTTTCAAGCTCAGTAAGCAACATAAAAACATATTTATTTTGGAGCGGGGAGAGACTATGTATTGTTGATTAAGTTAATGCTTTTGGCCACTCAGCAATCGCTTTTTTCAGTAGATACTGAAAGTACATAGAAATACACTCATTACCGTCAGAGCTGGGAAGTAGTTAGTTCTGTAATGGTCTTGTGGTTATAATACATTTATGAAAGTTGAAGTTAAGGTTGTACTAAAAGCAAAACCCCCAATCCAAAACAGAGGAACTCTCAAGAAAGGAAAAATTTTGAAGAACTGAAGGGTGTTTTACTAGGAAAAAAAGATGGTGAGGGAAGAGTAAGAATATAGACTTGCAACATGTACGGAGAAATATGAGCAACTGCCGGATCGAATTTTTTGTGATTCCGTTTGATAAATAGTCCAGCAACAGATTTATGAATCAACTGCAGGAAATCAATAAGGGCTTTCTCCAAACAGGATTACTTACGTATCTGAATCATTACTAAAATGATGGTTTTGTGTATTCAGACAAAACCTGAATATGTATCATTTCAGTTTTCCCACGTACGCTCACTTTTGCAGTTTATCTTATAAATTAATTTGCTGACAGGATGTTGTGGTTAACTGAACTTAATGAAATACCAGTGAGCCCCTTTTCAAAATGAGTTCTTGATGCTTCCTACTGGAAAATTGCCTACAAAAGTTAACCTCTTCCAAACTGTGAACTGAAATAATGTCAATGTATCTGATGGAATCGAGGAACAGCCCAGGTTGGAAGGGACCTCAAAAGATCATCTGGTCCAACCTCTTGTGGGAAGGCGAGCCCAGGTGAGATTATCTTGCACCCTGAGCAGCTGCATCTTGAAAACCTTCAGTGATGGGGACCCTTGTCCCTGGAAGGTCGTTCCAGTGATTGTTCTCACTATAAAAAAATTACTAAATAAAGTCCCACATGACACAGTTACAGCTAATTTAGATGTTAATAATTAATTCATTAAAAATCTTGTATAATTATTAAGTAAGTTTCACTTGAGTAAAATTGCAAGGCGTTTACAGAATATTTATGAAGCAACTAAAGTGTGTCAATATTTTTTTTATTAATTATTTGCTTAGTTGTAAATATGGGACAGTGGAGAGAAGACATGTACTATCAGTGAAACCAACCGTGTCATCTTATATGGCCTGGAGAACCACCACTGCCCAGAAATTCAGGGGAATGGGTGAACAGAACAATGAGCACAGCTGATATTGTGCTGTTGTTATAAAACTGAAAAACAGACATGATCTTTAAAAAAATTTAAAACTAGTCTTAAATTTCAGAAGTAGTTGTCTGTATTTGTCTGTATTCATTTGACCAGCGTTTACCATAATATTTACTTGGCCTGTCCAGGTCATTTTTGTGTAAAGGAAGCTGGAGAATTTCCTTTGGCATTAATGCCATGGTTAAGCAGTTTACCAAACCAGAGGACAGATCCAGAGTTAATTGAAGTCAATGGGAATTATTCAGTATGTTTGGATTAAGTTCTGAGTATCCTTCATTAAAAGAAAAAAATAAAATAAAATTAGGCAGGTTGGCTGCGTTTTCTTTGGAGTGGCTTATACTATTTATACAGTTCCACTGAGCTGTGGATCTAATTTCACTAAATAGGCATTTGGAAAAGACTTACTATTTTAAAAATATTTGACTCCAAATGCTTTGGCAACCACCTTCCTCCCCATTCACCTCTGCTCTCCCAGGAGGTATGACTAATTATTCTGACTTCAGGTTGCATGCCAAAAACCATCTCTAACCTGCTAGTGTTTGAATCCTGTAGGGATTTTGTGTTGGAGAAAAACCTGCTTTACAGATGAGTGCAGTGGCTGTAGTGAAGTTAAATCATTTTAAGGTAATTCCAAAGTGAAAATTATTTCACTTGCAGTTGGTGCCCATTTAAGTAAAATATATTTAATGCACTTGTTATGGAGCTAATCTTTGTTTTCATTTTTCATTTTAATTTTTTTTAAATTAATTTATAGTATTTCTAGGAATAAAAAATGAAGCAAATTTAGTCTTAATATTGCTTCTCGAAAAGGCACGGTAACTCAATTAGTGGTAGAGCAGCTTCTTACAGTAATGAATTAGTGATTATGCATTTCTGTTACTGACTGTGAACACCTACTTCTTGTCCAGGCAAATTTAGACAGTGATGGTTATATTAAATAATTTAATCTATTTAGAACATTAGTGCACTCACCAAAGGGGAGGGTGAGTTTCAGGAGATATTCAGGAGATATTTCAAGATACTCAGGAGGAACCTGAATATCTTGAGCATTTCGTTTCATAGGTCTGTCGTGCCAGTATGTTGGTGAATGGGAACTGATGTTCTGTTGGTTTATATAGTAATCAACTGATGATATATTTGGGGTTTTAAGAAATGAGGAGGGAGGTATAAAGAAATGTTTTAGGTGGTATGTAATAATGCTCATGAAGCTGGTCTTTAAAATTGATGCCATCATACAGAAGGTGGAAAGGCTGGAATCTGCCACAGCAGGACCGAAGGTGGGTGATTCTTACACAAAGTTACTGTCGTACCAGAGTGAGCAGGTTCATCTGCCCTGATTCAAAAAAGGGTACGTGATTGGGGTTAAGAAACAGAACTGAGAAATCTCAGCCTTTAAAATCCAAATCTTTAATAATCGAAAGAGAAGGGCCTGCTCATGAGAGGTGCTGGAAACTGCTTGAGAGATGCTGGAAATCCCTCAGTTCTCCTGCAAGTGTTAGCAGTTGTGGGTCTTAAGTACTTTTTAACACCTTGAAGAATTGGCCAATACATTATCTTTTTAATGCTGTATATGATTTTTATCCTGACCTTCTCCCTTAATTAAGGCTTATTTCAACAGGGGAGCCATTGATTCAGTGAAAGAAAATGAACTCTGTAATCTGCTTTCCCCAAATTGAACTTATTTTTATTACTATTAATTGCTGCCACTTAGTTCTTGTGATGTTTTAACTGCCTGGATTTATTGAAACAATCATAGGATTCACTATTATCACTTGAGATATGGGGAGGACAATGGTGATTGATGGATGACCCAATGATTTTAAGCTGGTATTACTCCAGATTCAAAGATTTATGCAAGCGGATTCTATTGTGTAAGAAGATGACAGTCTATCTCTTCTTTTTTCTCTCCATAATAAACCCTTACATTTTGAAAAGATTGCTAACCTGTACCAAAGGGCATGCAGAACCTTGATTTTGCTAATACAGAGAATGGGGTAGCTTCACTCTGAGTTTTGTTTTATGTAAATCCATGAAGTTCTCTGTTAGCTGCAGGAAAGGTTTTTGATTTAAACAGGACTGATGCTTGAAGGTGTTAAGACCTGGCTACGCAACTTGATTCACATTTGCGAAGAATTGCAGTGGTCTTTGAGAAGAGGTGAGAGAGAGCGGGGAAGCTTAGAAAGTCATAACAGAAGAGGGTGATGATCAAGGAGTCAGACTGCGTGAGCAAAAGAATAAACGAGAGAGCGAGCTGAGGAAAGGAGAGGTGGCGATAAACCGGTAACGCTGAAAACAAATAACAGGGTATCAGGCAGGAATAATTGGTCTAGATAGTGGAAATGATGAAGGAGTTTGACCAGTTAGAAAGTGATTGGAATAAACATTTACAATCCAATTAATTAACTAAAGCAATCAAACTTAATCAGATAGTCACTCAATCAACCAGACTGAACTAACTAGATGGATAATGTGTTGAACTGGCAAAGAAACCAAGTGAGACTGCAGGAAATTCAGTGAATTGTGAAAATTGAATGAACTCTAAAAGGATTAATCAATTCACATTTAAAATTATCAAATGCAAATATAAATATGTGGGTTGTTCAGGTGGAAGCCAGCCCCTTTTTCTGGCATGTCTCACCAGAACCTGGGGGATGCTGATGAGCAAAATAATTTTTGGAAGATGAAGAACAAGAATAAGGAGAAGATGGGACAAGAAGGAAATCAGATTTTCTGTGTGTGCTTCCAGGTTGTAAAAGACAAAATAATGCCAGCAGCAAAACCTGTGGTTTTTTTTTTAAAAGCCTGTGTAAGTGTCATAGATACCAACACTGCATTCTGAGGTACCACTGCTCTGTGGTGGTGCAACACACACCAGATTGAGAAAAGGTATAACCCCTCCTCTGTCTTTACCACAATGAAGAGTTCTTTAGATTTTGGCTCATGACTTATCTTCTGAGGTATTCAGGTTCAGCTCGTTTTCAATGTCTGAGAGATCTCATTGCAAACCTGCCCCAGTCTTGCTATAAGACCTTTCCAGCTCTTCCCTTTTTTTGTCGAAACCATCCTCTCTGCCTTAGGGAGCCCTGCTTGCTTGGTCCTGCTGTTCTGTTTCTGCACAGGTGGCTGCAGTCAGCTTTTTTAGCAAACCAATTGCTGCACCAAAGCACAGACAGCGTTTAATAATCCCGTGCTGTATCTGGTATGGGAGAGATGTGGCACACTGGGGCCAGCAGTTGAAGGATACGGTGAAGTAGACACTCTGCAACAGAACAACTGAAACCAAAAAGCCTCGACCTTGTAATTCCAAATCAAATCCATAATACATAAATAGAAATACCAACTGACTAAACCCGATGCATTGATTTTTTTCCCTGAAAAATTTAAGAATCTGCAACGGGGGACTGAAGTTTTATGAAAAGGAGTGCATGCCCTTTCAACAAATGAGACTCCTGTATGCTGTATTTGGAAACTCACACCCGTAGCTGCACAGCAGAGTCTCGGGCAGGATCATTAAACCTGTATGTTGTGGTCCTTTTTCTTTGAAAACATGAAAATCCTGGGGGAAAAGAGGAACTTTCAAAAGCTGCCAAGTGACTTAGGAGCACAAATTAATGGGAACTGTGCTCCTTAGTCCCTGGGGAGTTTTCAAAAATGCCATCGTTACTGAATTGCGGTGAGGCACGTTTTCCACCCGGGAGGCTGAGGAAGGACAGGCTGTGCCGTGCTTCCACGGAGGCAGTTTTACAGAGCCCCTCCACAAATGAGGCATATGGGGCTTTCATGAATTGCGCCTTTGAAGGCCCTGCTAGTAAGGCATATTGATCCAGATGGCAAGATCTTAAATTACCAGTCAGGTTTTATTATATTAAAGAAATTTTAAGAATACTCCCCCCCCTCCCCCCCGTCTTCTTTAACGATTGCCAGCTGAAGTGCAGAAGTTTTGTACAACTGGGAGGTTGCAAGTACTTAAATGAGTCAGCTGGATTCTGGGTCCAATTCCAGATTGAAGTGTTCATTGTTCATTGATTGATGGGATATCAGCAAATCTGTAAGCAAAATAAGAGGTTTGGAAATGTTTTTCAGATCTACAAGGAAATATAATTTAGTCAACTCTTACAGAGAGATTTATCATGTTCCAAAAATAGTATCAATGGTGGATTTTTCATTTGATGTGAATAGAGATGAACAAAGAAACTATTTTGATACATCAAAACCTTGAGAGTTGAGGGGCAATCTGTCTGGCTCTGTGAGATGATGTGTTGCGGCATACTGGGATCTGAGCTGTTTTGGTTGATTTGTGTGAGCCGCAATCTTGAGTAAATGATTTTGCAGGGACTACAGCAGTGAATATGCCCTGCATTTATGCCTAAATTATGTACTGGATTTTAAAGACATCATTTAGAGCTGTAAGCAGCAACTGCATAAATCCAGCATTGTGTTATACGGTACCAAAAATAAATATGATAAGGATGAAATTTCAGTATTTCTGTAGTATTATCAGAATTGCTATTGATTTACAGAAAGAAACCGTTGACTCTTTCAGCACCTCATGGAATAGCGGCATATGGACATGTGGTTATGAACATATGAAACCATAACAAAAGAGAGCAATTGCTCTAAGATCAGAAATACTAGGTGTAAAGTCTTGGCAACAGTATTAACTCATCAGGCACTTATATTGTATGCATCGGTAACAAAACAGTAGTCAAGTGACTCCCCTGTCTACAAAAGTTGCCAAGTGGCTTAGACAGCAAAGTAAGGGAAGTATTTACTGTGTGCGAGCTGTTTCCCCAAAATATAGGAAGTGAAATGCATAATTATGAAGTTACTTGGGTGGGACTTCTGCTAGTGAAAGTTGTAAAGCATGTTGTGCATCATCCCATTAATTATTGGAGCTTTGACTACTTGCATCAGCTGAAGATGTGTCCCTATAGATTTATCAAAGCTTTTGATAAAGGTGGAGCCTAACAAGAGGTTTTGTAGGAATATCACTGATTTGGACTTCAGTTTCTGTGTCGTTGCTGGGGTTTCCACAGCCAATGGGAGAGTTTGGTTTGGAAAACAGAAGAGTTCGGTTTAAGTTATTGCTGTTCTTTCACTGTAGGTAAAGGAGGCTGGAGCTGATGCTTAGTGTTTGCAATGATACATATTACTATATAATTAGATTGAATTTTTTTTTAAAAATGGATTGCAAAATACATTTAATATAAAGTATATTTTCTAAAAATATAACATACAACCGATTAAGACAAACAAGAAATGCAGAATAACCTTTTCTGTAAAATATTGGAAAAAGGTATGTTTGAGCTGCTCATGTTTGCACAGAGTGTTTTGCAGTGGTCTTCCATGCTTCCAGTGTTTGTCTTCTGTTCTCTTCTAATTTCATCTCTGGAGCACCTCCAACTTCCTCTGCTTCCAAGTGAAATCAGGTCATTTCTCTCATTTGGACAAGCCTATTCCTCCTCTTTCCCTTTAGTCATAAAACATTCCTGCCTATCTAATCTCATCACGAAACCCTTAGGGCAATTATTGCTCCATTATATGTTTATATTGTAGCAAGTAGTCTTCATCTTAATTGTTGATTTGTAGAAAGTGGACTAATTTTTTACTTCATGTAGCTTCCCTTAAACTATAATAAATGTACTTCTACTTGCTTCTTCTGTTACTAGCAGTACCAGACAGCAGCAGTGCCTGTGACGCATTACAGTTGTCTTTCTAAAGTATAATAGCAGTCAGAGCGTTCTCTGATTCCTATTATTTTTTGATTTTTCAAGTAAACCGTGCGTTTCTTTCCTGGAGAATTAGGGTAATTGCTGAAATGAAACTGAAGTGTCATGATCGGGCAGGATGCCACCAAATGGAAGTCAGTTGTGCAAAATTCCTCTTTCTACACTGCAAGCCCACAGTGATTCTGTTCTGTAAATACTACAGAGGAGTTCATTACTGTTTCCATTTATTCATATTGCTATACTGTCTCAGAGCGGTACTCACAGATGAGTTTGGTCTGTGCTGTGCATGTGAGTACAAGCAAAGGAAAAAGAAATTAGATTGTGAATTCCTTAGCACAAATACAAAGGCAAACGGCAACAGATGAATAAAGATGACCAAGGCACTTTGGCTGGGCCACAGTGAGTGAGCATTAGATTAGCTGACACCTGGGATGGAGTTAGTTGGGAGGAAATGGAAACAATTTTAAATAGCCCTTTTATTGATCTTAGAAATCATAGAATTGCCCAGGTTGGAAGGGATCAGATCGTCTAGTCCAACCATCAACCTATTACTGACAAAAACCGTCACTAAACCATATCTGTAAGTACTACGTCTACCCATCCTTTAAATACCTCCAGGGATGGTGAGTCCACCACTTCCCTGGGCAGCCTGTTCCAATGCTTGACAACCCTTTCAGTGTAAAGACTTTTTCTACTATCCAATCTAGTGAACAGATTCTATGATTCTATGATTTGTGGCAGCAACAGTAACCAGCAGTTTTACCGGTCGATCTCTAACAAGTTTAAGTCGAGGGATTTGACTGATAAAACGGGGAAGAGGCCATCAGCTCTGAGTGCTGAGTTAATGCTAGGCATGGCCTAACCTGCACCCGTGTTGGTACAGCTGAGTGCTGCCTCTGGGCATTCCTCTTTAGAAAATTGCCCTCATTCTGAAAGTTACTCAGGCAGAGCTTCACTGTTTGCCTGAGGAATCTTGCTGTACTTGTGTGGGGTTTACTACAGAATCACAGAATCTTCTTGGTTGGAAGGGACCTTTGAGATCATAGAGTCCAACCCACAAAAAAAACCAACAAAAAAACCCAAACCCAAACAAACACCCACCACCACACCCCACACCCACCCACAAACAGACGCAAACCAACAATCTCGGGCACTAGAGCATACCCTGAAGTGCCATGTCTACATGTTCCTTAAATACCTCCAGGGATGGCGACTCCACCACCTCCCTGGGCAGGCTGTTCCAGTGCCTGACCACTCTCTCAGTAAAGTAATTCTTCCTAATATCTAATCTAAACCTCCCCTGCCACAACTTTAGACCATTTCCTCTGGTCCCGTCATTATTCGATTGGGTGCCAAGTGTTCATAAATTAAGTGCCTAGTATTCATAAAAAGTATGTAGGAAAGGCATTAGATGAAACAGGTTTTTTTCCAGTTTACAAAGCCCTTTCTCCTTATTTCTGTGTCATAATAGGACACCTCTTTTTAAACACATCTATATTCTGCTGATGCTGGCTGCTTTTTTTAGCATTTGAACAAAGGCCAGAAAATATTTGCAGTGGATATGAGACCAAAAAAATCTTCTCCTAAACTCCAGCTTGCAAAGATAATTCCCAAGCAGTTCAGCACAATTCTCAGTCTAGACCTCAACTGAACTGTCAGGGAATAAAATCTGTATAATAACCCAGTCATCTAATTCACGACATCACGGGATTCAATCTCCCTAGGCAAGATTTAGTTCAGACATTCAGATGCTTTGTTGTATGAAGTTAGACAAGGTGATATTCATCTTTTGTGACTTCAGCTATCTGAAAGTTAGGCATCATGTCAAAGCCAGTCTCTAGGGTCCCTCCGTAGTCAACAGAGAGAAAAAGAGGCACTTCAGAGAGCAATTCATTCCACCTTTAACATCATAGCATCATCAGAGTGTCAGAAAGGGGACAATGCTTTGCTTGAAGAATTGTAGCCTGGAATTTCTAACAGAACTATCCTTTTAAAGCCAGCGGGTGCTTTAATACCTGTAATCTATAAAGTCTGCCCACCAATTCCTCACTTGCGAATGAATAGTGTCAGGCAAGGATTCTTTAACAAATGGATTCTCTATTGAACATCCTCAGCGCTCACTGGTTAGCATGCTAGATAAATCATTTTCTAGTAATTATTTTGCAGGAGTTTATTCAGAGTCTGTTAGGATAAACCCTGAAAAAAATTAAATGGCTGTTGAGTGCAAGATTAATCGTGCTATCCAGGAATACTTTACAATACCAGCATTACCAAAACAAGCTTCATTCATGCAGCTTTGACAGGACTCTTCTAGTCAGACCTAGAAGCCTCTCTGCACTAAAAACAAAACCACCAGCTGTTCTGCAAAACCTCTGTAAGTTAGAAATCAGGATTTTTTTTTTGCCCTCCGTAGATATTTTATTAATGAGTCTAGAAGAGAAGGTATATTTCTTAAAAAACAAAACAAAAAACAACAAAACCCCCGTCCTTTCACACAGAAGAACATTCAGCTACATAAGTGGTTTGTCAAAAGTAAAGTAGTTGTTGGAAGGAGCAGAGCTATAGCCAAGAGCCTTCTAATGGAACCCTGTAGATCATATTGCTTCCCTGCATCCTCACAAAGTCACTTATATGTAATAGCTTTGATTTTTTTTTTGTTGACCACATTCCTTTATGGGAGACCTCAATGAAGGCTTTTTGAAAAATCTACTTAAATGGATATTGGATCCCATGCTGTTTTCCTAAGAGTGGTAACAGAAGATCCACACTATTTTTTCAGTTACTTCCTTACCAGTAGGAGCAAATCCCTCTCTTGCATTATGTTTATTTTTATTACCCTTGTGAATGACACTGTCACTTCTCTTTAAGCAAAAGCGGTAACTCAATCCCTTAATAAAGCCTTAAACAACACTGCCTCTAAATGAGGTTAAGATCTATATTATATGCAGCATTTGCCTTCAACCTTAAGTCAACCTATTTGTGCAAGAGAATATCTGGTTACATTCAGGAGTTAGTAATTTCAGATCTAGTTCCTGGAGATCATTGAATTCTGGCCTAAATTTCAACTGACAGGACTTCTTAAGCATGATACACCATTAAGAGTCACGTCAGGGAATTTCTGTTTCATTACATTAGTGTAATCAATGGTTCTTCTTTATCAGGAAGATTTAAAACAAAATGTTACTTTCTGAACAGAAAATTGTACCAAGTTTTGGGGTGCTTTTTTTTTGTTATGTGTGTTGTGTTTTAATAATTTTAAGTAGTATTCTGCAAAAAAGCTGCTATGATGTCCTGTGCATAAACACACCCTTTTATCTCCGTCTTTGATTTAAGTAAAGGTCCCTCTTGTACAGTTCTAAACTGAGACAGATTTCCTCTGAACTTGAGCATACTTGCAGTTGCTTTTTTCCATTCTCGTTCAGCTGAATATCTTGGATAAAGACCGAGCTGTGTTTACGAGTTTTCCCAAAGCCACAGAGTAACAGGAGTTACCAGTCTGATGTTCCACGGTATGCTCCCTTTAAAAAAGGAAAAGGGAAGTACTCCTTCTTCCATAAACTGCTTTGCATAGAATAGTAAGATTATTATCATGTATCACAATTATGTATTAGAATGATTTTTTTTTTTTTTTTTAAAGTCACTGAGTTTCTCCTCTACCTTGTGGCACCACTGTATTGTGGCTTTACTCCTCTAGTCTTCAAGCAGGTCACAAGAGTCTATAAGATGTTTTAATGCAGCCCAGAGAGCAGCTGCCATTTGAAAATTAGATGGGTTAACATAAAATCCTTGAGTAGGTAAGAACTGTTGTTCTGGTCTCACCTGTCTGACTTTGCCTGAAATAAATTAGGGAGCACTTGCACAGGCTGCTTCATCAGCGGATCAGGAGGGAAAGCCATCCTGAACAGATGGAAGTAATAACCTCTCCTGCCAGTGCAGCTGGAAGAGGATGTCTGCCTGCAACCAGAGGGACTTTACCTGTACCATAGCTACAAATAACTCCAGGACCTCGTTACAGTCCAGTTTAACTCGTTAGTGTTGACAGCTGTGAGCTGAAGTGTTGTTACTAAGGCTAGAGCCTTGCACTGCCCAGGATTTGGGGAGCGGGTGGCAGGGGGCATAATACCTTCACCTTGTGAATTTGTGACTGTAGTTGAAAGTAGTTGGGATCTGTTGACTCATGAAGAGTAATACCCATAGAAAAGCCTTGTTTGCAGGAGCTGAGCCAAATACTTAGAACAGATGTCAGGGCTCTTCTGTGGCATTTCATTTCTTGCTGTCGTTTCTTCAAGCAGCAGATCTGTGCTTTATTGAGTATCAGCAGAACTCAGAGATGGGCATTTCTTGAAAGCACCTTTTTGGAGAAATAAATCATGTTTCTAAAGCATCTCTCCCCCTTCAAATGCGCGTC
The DNA here is from genome assembly GCF_964106895.1 of Numenius arquata. Classification (NCBI taxonomy): domain Eukaryota; kingdom Metazoa; phylum Chordata; class Aves; order Charadriiformes; family Scolopacidae; genus Numenius; species Numenius arquata. Next base: position 49,240,637 of record NC_133577.1, read on the forward strand.
CACTAAAAAGAAGCTTGAGTCTAGACTTGGTGCTGGTACATTTCTATTGCTATTTTCCACTACAATGAAAAGCAATTTCCACTTGAATTTTGGAAATCTGAGCAGTTATAATAGTATCAAGTACTTTAGTGACAAAGTCTGGAAGTAATTTTGGTCAGAAAATGAAAGTCTCTGTTCATAATCTCATCCTAAAACTGAAATAGATACTCAGTGCTTCACCTACGGAAAATTTAATAACTTACACAGCATCAAAAAATGTTTGACACCACATATGCATTGCTGAATGAAGTTAGTGATTTATAACGTTGTATGCGAGATGTTATCATCTCATTTACTGCATTAATCAGTGAATGCCAAACCAGTTTGCAGATTGCATGTAGATCAGTTTAATCTATCACCTTAATTGTCAGTGAAATTTTTAATGTTGAGTTTACATTAACTGTTTTCCATACCGCTTCTCACTGAGAAAGAAATGGCAGCGTGATCCCTCCATAGTGCTCATGTGAAACTGTGCAGGTTTCATGGTTGTTCTTCACTGCTCTCCAAATTTGAGGTTCCCTCAAGTTTAATCTGTGTTTTGGTAGCATTTGCACATCTTGCCACATGCCAAATGGAGAGGATGTTGTCGCTCGTGTCAATGCTAACACTGTAAAAGGTTGTCTCTTTGGAGCACTGTTTGAGTGAGTAGACTTCAGGGGACAGGACCAAGCTGAACTGACCCAGGGCTTCATCAAACGGCTGCTACATTAGCATGTGGTAAGGACTCAGGTGATGCTGATGTTTGTGATTAGCATTTAGTGACATGCTCACGAAAGCCTGCCACTTGAGAGACTCCATGTGCTACACAAAGGTAAGCAGCGTCTCCATTTTTACTCTAGGCTTGTTAAAAATGCAACTTAGTGGGATAAAGTTATTCAAAATTCTGGTAGAACTTAGTAAGTAAGTGTTTTAACCAAAAAAAAAAAAATTAAGGGAGGAAACAAAATTGTAGTTTTTTACTTAAACTATGTTAAAAGGCATAAAGGAAGTATGAAATATTTGAAATGAAACAAATTTTGAACAATAAAAATGGGGATAACCATTATTTTATTTCAGGTCAAATAAAATCTTTTGAAGTAATGTTGGGCAAACATTTTTCTTCTGCAGGGGACGTTTTCATTTTAGATACCTCTTAAAAATGAGATTAATTATTTTTTCTGTGCAAACAAAAATATGCTAGTCTCATAGTGGTAGTTCTAAACAATAATGAGGCCATATTTGCCCCCCAAAGTGTTATTTCTTTCTGTCACGGGCAATGAGATGGAAGCTTGAAGAAGTGAAGAGACTTATCCAAGGTCACAGTGTAAGAGCCAATTTGGAAATCCTGACCCTGGGATTCCTTATTTGATAGGTGGCATTTCTGATGGTGGTTTGCTGGCAATTCAAGGCCCCTGCATGCACAAATGGAGTGCTGCCTTGAAGTATCTCAAAAAATGATGCTGGCCTGCTGTATTTTGGCTGGTTTGTGCTCGATCCTTGGTTATTAAATTCTTTTTTTCCTTTTGTTTGGGAATTGGGAAAAGGATGACAGGCTTTTTATTTCTGAGAATACCCTGGATGAGCTGGTAACTTAGTCATGGCCTACCTGGAAGAGGCCTAGTGACGCAGTGAGATAGAATTCACTTCTACTTTTTGCTTGCGGAGACAAAGTTGTAAAGGGATCTTCCCAGCGGGATTGCCCCTGGACTGAGGAGGGGGATGTAAAGTGGGGGTAGGATGGATGAGTTCTCGCAGTGCGGAGAAAACTTGATCTGCCACTGTCTGTGCTGAAACTGCTTCACACACGGGGGCAATAATTTGCATTTGCCACCCTGTCATTGCCAGGTCTCGGTTTCCTTGGCTTGTTCTGCTGAAAACCTTTCAGAGAGTGCAGTGTCTGTTGCCCATAAAGACCCGGCTGCCATAGACGCAGAGGCCTCTGAGCTTTCTGATTATCTTACTGCCTGTGGGACAGTGGATCATTGATTTTATCCATATTAGATGCTAGGGCAAAGCACTTTTTTCCTCTTTGTGATAGCTCTTTGACAGACTGTTTAAAATTATATTGCTCACTAAAAAGCAGCGGTAATTACCTGTGGGATGGGAACGAAGGGCATGGTCAAGGGAGAGCTGAGGGCCTTTACTGTAACTACTGCCATATAGGAGTCTTACTGTTGTTTATCAAGAAATCCTGGAAAAGGAGGCAAGTAAATTTTTCTTGGTTTAAGTACAAATTCCAGGGTGGTTCATTTTGTTGATAGTATTTCACTAAACTTTTTGAGTGGTTAGCCACTGACATTATAGCTGGTGAACTGCATCCACATCCCATTAAGTTAAAGCCTTGGGAGAGCTGGAAGTCAGGTATTTTAACTGTTCTCTTTGTGGGGGAAAAAAACCATATATAGCAGGTATCTGACACCTTTGCACTCAGTATAACTTAACTATACTCTGGAGAGGACCGTGGGCAGCTTAGGATGAATGGGAGTACAGGTACACAGCAACCAGGAAGAGTGTGTGTTCCCTAAGATGGCCGACCTTCCCAAAATGGCCGACGCTCAGAGAGAAGGCCTGATGAGGTGCATATGAAAAATGGTATTAATTGTTATTTGGTCTTTTAAATTGATACCTCAAGACTAAATCTGGACACATGTATGTGTAAAGTACCTTTTAGGCCTCCCCTTGTCCATTTTATGGCCAAAAGATAGTTTTTTATTACTCAGTGTTTGTGCTGTGAAGTGAGTCCTGTCCAGTACAGTTTGTCAACTATAACACTCTCCTAAACTGATGGTTTCTTTCCAACATCATCTTTGAAACTGTGCCACAACCCAGTAGATCTTTGGTGGCAAGTATACAGAATTTCATTATTTCCCAAAATTAGTTTATATTTCTCTTTTCTTAGTTACTTACACGCCTAATTGTTTTTTTGATTCCAAGTCAGTCAGAATGCTATGCATGTATGGCTGGGTTGGGTTCTGTCTGTCATTTCCATGTGCTCTGCTCCTCCTTCTGGACTTTCCCATAATTATTCGTGGTTAACGTACTACCCCTTTTTTCCACAAAACCAGGCTAATTCCCACTTACTTTGCAGTGGGGCTAGAAACCCCTGTTTCATATTCTCTTTTTATTACTTGTTTTTTACCCAAATATTTATGTTTGCTAGTTCTTGATGAAGAATGAGCAGTAAGCTGTATGTCCTCCTACTTCACTATTTTGTATAATGAATCATTGTGCAGTTATAAAGGATTTAGTTACAATGGATTTGTCTGCCAGGAAGAGGTACATTTGCATTGTATAAATAGATTTATCTAGAGTCAACAAGGTGTTACGCTTTGCTGAAACCTACCCAGCTGGGAGGAGCATTTTACATAATAACAGCAGTAACAAATTTGTAAGAATTTAATAATATTGCTGACCATAGTGAAGAGATTAATTAATGGCCAACTGAATCAGTTAGCAAAATGGGGGGAACAGGGCTTGGAAGAACCTTGAGAGGGAGCTTGTACTCAACAGAAAGCCTATTGACAAAGTGGATGTAAAAGAATATTTTGGGTGCCATATATTTTATGGTGCCAAATTCGAAGATGAGAACTGTAAAAGAAATGACTGTCAGTTCTGAGTAATTGTGTAAAATCTTCTGAGGGTTTGATAGTACAGTCTACTTATTGAAGGGTAAAGAACATAAAATCATAATGACATAAGACATGTTCTGTCTCCTTGATGTGTCTTTATATAGCAACTTTTTAATTGAGGTTCCTATTACAGTATTAAAAATAACAAAAAAGCCATTTTAATATTATTTAACATTTGTCTAGCTATTCTGCTGTGGCTAGCAACCCACAGGCTGATACCCACAGGTGTCTCATCCTCAGGGCACGGTAAGTCTGAGTAACGATATCGGTCAACTCTTACAATCCTCTCTTCACCTCAGTATATGTTTGGGAAAGAGATCTTGCATGGAGAGCATTAACCAAAGTGTCCTTTGGCATGGCACAAGGCAGTAGAGAGACTGCCTGAAACTTGGTGGTCATCTTGGAATTGTAATGTCATCCCTTCTTGTGTTTTTTCCCTGATATCTTCAGTGCATACCTTGGCTTACACAGAGCTAATCCCTGTGTTCTTTGCTGACATCTGATTTTTTTCTGTAAGCATTCCCAATTCATATGTCTTCCACATGTTCAAGGGTTAGCAGAGATCCTCTGGCAGAGACAGGGACTCCAGAAAGGAGTCCTTCTCCAGGCTTTTTTCAATGTTGAGTGCCGTTGACCTTCAGCAGCTTTGCTTCTGGGATAATTTCATTCAAGTGTAGCAAGGCACGAAGTGCAGCCTGATATGCAAGCAAAGAGCTGCTACTCTCCTTCCCTTTGGCCTGGCTTAAAAGCACTGAGATGTAGGCAGTTTTCAGTGCATTCAGCTGGAAGAGTCACCAGTGAGTCATAGCATCCACCAACATACTGATGTTCAGGGACGTGTGGAGGTAGGGTCGTACTGCAGTGTTGCCTTTTGCTTCCATTGAACTGAAAGCTGGATACCTCTATCCACATTAAAGCCCTTCTAGTTGCAAATCTGTTATGTGTCACAACTACTATGCTCGTCCTTGCAGCAAGTGCTCATGCCCAGTTTCATTTTGCTTATGCTTTGAGTTTTTGAGGTATTGTTGCTCGGTATTTGAACTTTCTTCCCCAGCAAACTTCTGCTTCTACTTGAGACTATTTCTCTTCCACTGTGGGGCCACTGCTTTGCACAGTGAAGCGTTTGGCCGGGATATGAGGGTGCATCTCTGCACCCTGCAGGAAGGGACCAAGTACGCACGCTCGTGATTGTGCTGATTTGTGATATTCTGCCCATCTCCCCCAGCAACTGATCCGCAGTAAGGCCATAAACCTTAATTTAATACTGCTGACAGCTAGAGAAGAGATACTGCTTTAAACAGTTATAGAAGCAGAATTGCGTTTTGGAAATGAAAAATATGATTCCTATCTAAAATGATGTTTGAATACAATTAAGTGTCATACCTCTATTTGTGTTTTTCATGACAAGGCATACAAATGCACCTCTGACTGGTTTGACAGTGCTAAAAGTGCATGACTCGGAGATTACTGAGATGCTGCTGTTGCAGGGTTCAGAGAGAGGTTATATCTGACCTGCATGGAATCAGTTCTTGATGAGCCAAGCAATCTTCTCCCATCTGTCCTTTCCATGGCTTTTTTCTTTGATCTGGTCAACTTCAGTCCAACTGGTAGAGATTGGAATAGGAGTCAGAGAGCTAGTCTGGTTTGGGCAATTTACAGTCTTGTTTCATTATTTGAAATTGGTTGGTGTGTGCCTTTTTCCCCACCTTTAAAATGTTAGTGATGTTTTTCTTGATGTGTTGTTTTTAAGAAATAAGAACGGGGAAAAAATCCACTATGTGTAGTGGTGACGTTGGTTGTGCTTGGAACTGGAGAGTCTGAACAGGCAAAGATAAAATTTGCTTGAGTAATTGAAAGTGGATTTGAACCCAGCCTTTTAGGAAGCAAACTGTGAAAAATTACATGTATTTCCTACTTAATCAGCTCTTAGGGTTTACTTAAGAGTTTACAGCTGGCCAGTGTTTCCCTCAGGTAAGGTTCCTGGCTGTTCAGACCCAAAAGAGGTCCAATGGGAATGGCAGAGCTAATAATAGAAGATGGACCCTTTTATTTTCCTCTCTCCAAGCTTTGTATTTTGGAAAAATTCACAGATCACAGAAAAGGTTGTTTGCTCTTTTTTTTAACCAATTGCTTACAATATAGTACTCACTGCTTTTAGGAGAAGTATGAAAATGGTATGTCTGTGTGTGTGTGTGGTGTTGGGTTTTTTAATCTCACAAAGATGCAATGGTACCTGAGAGAAAAGGGAATCAAACAGCAAATGTGGCCTGATATTGAAACAAGGGAAGCAAAAAGCAACTAAAAGAAATGAGATTCGGGATTTTAACAAAATTATTGTATCCCATTGCATTGTTCTAAATCAGGATGCTCATATTTAGGGATAAAAACCTTTAAGATATGCTGTGCTTGATTTAATTAAAAACAAGTCTAATGACTGTATACAATAGTGTGTCATGGGTATTCAGGAAAATGTATTAATTTTTGATCTCTTTTCGCCCCTTTCAATTTTGTAGATGCCCCAGAACGTGTAGGTACCAACACATGCCTGAAAATCATATTTTCTATATAAAATTTGCTGCTGCTGCTGTTTACTTGCTTGCTATTAGTGTCTGGATGTGCTGTTGGAGCTGCTTATTGATCAGTAAGCAAATCACAGGAAAAATACATGTTACTATAAGCCCTAACAAAAACAAAAAAGCAGCTAGATTTTGTGCAAGATTAATAGGGAGAAATATTATCATGTCATTTATTGTGCTCAGCAATTATTTGCTGTCTCAGGAGCTATGAAGATAAATATTAGATCCTCAGTCAACTTCCCTAATTGAAAAATGAGAAAGTGTAAAATATAGCTAACTTTCTTATTCCACATTCTTATTTCATTATAGTTTTAAGGGAGCTGGTTGTTGCTGTAAATTCAGGAAAGCTACATCACACCAACGTTAATGTTGGGAAGTTGTTCAGTCAAAAGATAGGAAAAGGAAAAGTAACTAGACCTGATGGAAATAATTTCCAAGAGAGCACAGAGGGCCTGGCGAGTCTGAATGCTGTGTGGCTACTGAAACACAGCAGAGGGCAAGTGCCAGCTCCTCGGTGTGCTCTGAAGCTTTCTTCAGTGCAAGCATCATACGGGCGTTAGGCACAGCTGAAAGAACTAACGTTTTAAAATGTGTATATTGAGCATAACTTTTCTGTGTTGTAACAGCAGTAACAGAGAGGGAGAGCACGTTAGAACTGAGCTGCCTGAATTATTGACATGAGCGAGTTCCAAAACAATAAGCTTCCAGTTGAGTTTCCTGACCAATGTTTTATCTTTGTTTGAATTCAGATGTTTTCAAATTTCTTGGGTTTATGACCACATTTAGTTACGTGTTAAGACCTTTTAAGTAAGTATTTCCAATGCAGAATTGTTTTGAAACTGCTGTTCTGTGAGGAATTTCGGCATTTTTATTTTGTGGTTCGATACATTTTGAAATGTTGACATTTTCTGTGAAATGAAAATTCCATTCCTACATATAGGAATGTATAGTATTGCTCATTCCTCTCTAATGAGCAGGATTTCTTGCCTTGGAGTAGCTCGCTATGGGAGCAGGGCAGGGGGGGCCTATTTCACTAGCCACTGTCCTGCCTTCATCAAATGTACATCCTTGTTCATTTTATACCATAACTTATTCAAACTGTGCTGTGAAGTCAGAGTAAATAATTTCCTTACCGTTTTCTTTGGTGGCTCTGTTATCATAACATCTTGTTTCCTTACAAATGTTAATGAAATGAACATCACAGAGCTCTTGTGATGAGTTTATTCCCATTTTACACATAGGAAGTGAACTATGAAGATGAAAGCCAATTTATGTAACTGGAAAAATGGGCAAGCTTTCAGGCATATACAAACATGGGCTGCTTTTTCTGCCTGTATCAGGCAGTCTAATAAAAAGAGATCACTGCCTCCTACAAATGTGGCTTCACTTGCATCCTGAGGCACTGACAGAAACAGTAACGATGCTGTTACAAAGATTAAAGCCAGAAATTATGAAGTGTTGACTAATTTTGGCTGCCTGATGTGAGAAACCTGGAGTCAATCTTTTTTTCAAAGTGTTTTTTGAGGACATTGTGTTTTCCAAGTATCTCTCTCGCTGGTCTCATTTGCAGCTGCGACCGCTTGGCTTCTCTGTGGGTCTGAATACAGGTGTCCTGGGGTGGGTGCCTGGAAAATGAGGGCAACGTAGGTCACCAGGAAAGTTTTGGTTTATGTGATCTGCTCTATATCACGTTAGAGTTCAGTGGCCATTTGCCAAGGATGGCTTCAGTTCCCTTAAACATGAACCCGTCTTTCTTTTTTCACTTTCCTTGTTTCACACTTTCCAGCTTCTCTAATGAAGAAGCAGGGGTATTAATGATTCATATCAATAGAAAATTTACTTGGTCCTGAGATGTGGTTATCCTTAGGACGAAGTTGAGCCGTCAGCCTTCAAATGTCAGTGCCTCTATAAGGCTGGAGTGAAGAAATGATGTGCTCATCAGAAATGGCGAGTTGTAGAAAAATCAATAATCAGAAACTCCCCAGAATTCCCACTATCCTTTAACAGCCAGACAGCAGCTTTTCCACACAACCTATAAAATCCCCCAAGTACTCTCTTTTTAAGTATCTCTGAGTCAAGGCCTTGAACTCAAACCAAAGCAGGAGCAGATGAAATTGAGAAGTTAATGACAAATACTTGTGACAGATAAGCACTGTCAGTGAGGTTGTACAATCCATGATTTTCAGTGGCATTTAGTGGAGGAACGTTAGACTGCAGCACTAGCCCATTAGAAAATTTTTTTTAAGAGGTGTAATTAAATAATAGAAAAGTTTCTCTTTTTAAAGGGTAGCACATAAGATGAGGTAAGCATGGTAGATTTCCAAGGGTACGTATTTCTTACTACATGCGTGCAATTAAAAATGGAAGTTTTTCACCTTGTGTGTGTACAGGGTCTTGCCCTGAGGACCATTGCAGTCCATTCAGTTGTGTCCAACTAGACTCCTTAGGGATAGCCTGTTTTTTTGGTAAAATGCGCACGTTCATCTTGGGTCTTTGCAACTTCTGTTCCTCTTCTTTTGCAGAGTACAAATTACAGGGTTTTTAACAACCGAGTACTGTCCTATTAAGCTCTCTTGTTTTAATGTGTGCTGAGTGAGAGGACTTTACCTGACTGTGTTGGTCCCAAAAGCTTTCAGGAGCATTAAATATTATGGCCTAAGAAGTTGAATGTAACACGTGAAGGTATAATAATGTTCAGCTTGATTAATCCTGCATGATAATTAGCAGCACAGCCAGTTTGCAAGATAAGGGATATCTTTGTGAATGCCTGTAAGAATTTCAGTCTTCTGTCCCACCTGGCCAAGTGTGGTGGCACTAAGTTGAACTTTCTGGCCACATTCCTCAGAGACAGATTCACCAGAACTTGCCAACACACTTGAATTTCTCTGCTGACCAAGGGAGGGGGAGGAGAGAAGAGAAGAAGCAACCCAAGTCAGAGAAGGTCTGCTGAGGAGTGAAATACATGCCCTTTGCCCCCCCAGTCCGAGCAGTAAATTGCTTATCCTGCATCAGGCTCAGCCACATGATTTTTCCCTTTCATGCGGATCTGCTACACAGAAACTAAGTCCAATATCATGGGCAGTCAAGAGCCCAGGCTCTCATTTGTGTCCAGGGTCTGGTACTGGATTTGAACTCTGCCAAGGCTGGACTGTGTTCAGAAGCAGGACCTGTGAGGTACAAAGTCAGCACTTATTCCCCAAGGAGTTGTTTGTTTCTCTTTTCAATTTAGAGCCTGAAATGCCATTTGTTTAATGTTGCTGTTTAAATAATGATTTATAAGACTCCAAGCCAGCCGTGGTACAGCTTAATGACTGCTATAATTTATGAATGCTACTGGCTACATAAACACTGCTGTAAATATAAAGGATGTCTCCCACAAATTTTACTTTGATACTTATTTGGTACCATTCATTTTCCTTTCCTCGCACATGTTCTGTGAGTGAGTTGAGACCACTTGACTCAACGATTCAGGTCATTCTGGCTCACCTTGCCGGGAGTGGTTTGGGCTGGGAAATGAAAAGATCAAATGTCTATTTTTGTTATAAAATATTTTAATTAAAAATTAAATTTCCTTGAGCTTGGATGCAAACATCTGCATCAAGTGGCCCATTATAGGGTCATTTGTATTTGGGCTTTTTTTGGTTATCTATTTGTTTTACTAGTTAATAATCTCCTTTATCCAATTAATTTTGCCTTTGTGCACACAGTAAGCAAGTAAAAAGGAGACGGGAATAAATCATGCACTGTCAAGAGCCCAGCCATTCCCCAGGCTGCAGCTTTGCTATTTCTGTTCTCTAACCTATACAAGGAGCATATATATATGCGTCTAATGCAAATCTGAGCTAATTCAGGCCCCGACTCCACAGAGATGAATGAGCATGCAAATCCACTGCTTTGTTTTGGAGGAAAAGCTCCTGGAATTGCTTGATGTCTAGTTGCAACTGGTGTCTTTTAAATACTGCAGTCAGTTGACTTCAGGAGATTTGTGCAACAAAGACACCTGGGAAGACAGTAGGTGCTCTTGAATGCCTTCATTCCATTATAACCAGTGTTAATGCAGACACGTGCTTGGAAAATTGAGTGCCTTTACAAAGTTATAAAGAATTGAGTAAACAGAACAACTCTATTGCCTACAATAACCCATCCTCTGAATCTCTGCATGTCGTATCCCAGCAGCTGCTGGGATAAAATGTGGACATTGCTGAAAAAAATTGCAGATAAACTAAGGGGGACGTGAGAGCTGGTAATAAGCGTGGGGTTCAAAACCATCTATGGGGTAATTCAGAGGAACAAGAAAAGTACTTCTGAATTTGAATAGTACTTAAAGGTTTTGAAGAGTGTCATGATCATTGCTGTACACCCTTACCAAGGGGCCCACAGAAATTTTCAACAAACAGCTCCGAGTTACTTGGTCTATTTTTCCTGCAGAGCTCTCCTCTGTAGTCATGCCTTGACCCTGACTGAAGTACAAGGGCATTGTGCAGGCCGTATGCGGCAAGCCCGAATTGCTCCAAGGCAGGCAAAAAAATCGAGCTGACAATAACGCAGAGCACCCTTTTCAGGAGCTGGGGTCCTTTATTAAAAGATTTGGCATGTATTCCCCACACTCCTGAATTGATTTGCGCCATAAAATAGGCTTGAAGAGAAATAGTGGTTGTTTTCCTACATGCTTCATTAATTTTTAGTTTTGGCAGGCAATATAAATAAAAGTATCAAGTGCACATCTAATTGAATCACCAGTGATTCCCAACTCCCTGTAGTACCAGTGAATATGATGTAGCTGTGCTGTTTAGCAAGCATGGATGAGTTAGGCAAACAATGGTTCACTCTGCCCAGAGGCTTTGGTTTAATCTTGAGCATTTACCCATTTAATATGAGACAGAGCAGGAGTTGTTGCAGTGGAGAATTCCCAGCACAGACCTCTTTGTACTTCTTAGCTTTGCCTTCGAGGAGAAGTGACTGGAAGCACATCCCTGCAGAGAGTCAGGAAGGTTTTGGTGAGTTGCATCTACATCCAGGTTTTTTGTGGAAGGAGCTCTGTCACTTCCCAAGCTTTGCCTCCTCCATATGTACTGACCGTAGGATGTTGCTGAACTAATTCCTGCCTCCTTCAGGTGGCTGATCTAGAGCATGTGTCTCTTAAAAAAATAAATAAAAAAAACCCACCTTGTCCTAAGTATCTCTCCTGGCCACAATTGAAGGACTCAGGATGAGAGAATTCCAACAGTAAGGAAAATGGTACCCATCAGGTTGGATGATCTCTGGCTTTGCATCTGCCAACGGAATCAAGTGCCTCCAGAAAAGGACAGTGCTAAGGGACAAGTACTCAGGATCATTTCTGAATGGATGATACTGACCTCTAATGCTAGTGTTCAGTGACCTAATTTCATAAGGGTTGGCTGCTTTCCACATTGCTACCTGCCTTTTGCGGATTAGCAAAGATAAAATGAATTAATGTTTTTTGTATCTTGGTAGATGTAGTTTACTGTGGGCTCCCTGACTCGTGGGGAGGGTAATGCAGGAGCAGGAGTGGGTATAGAAGAGAAAGAAAACTACAAGCAGAGATCAGGCTGTTTTCTGTCTTACAGAGAGAATGTGACAACGTGATACATCCAAGTCATAGGTAATACATGTTGACAGGAGGGTATGATGAAAGCTTGTGTGCTTTCCAAACCGTGTAGCCATGTTATTTCTGAGCTGACAGAGAGGATATCAGTATTTAGGATTGTCAGTCTAGCAGTAAATTCACATACAAATAAAAATCTATCATGTGTATTGTGGTGTTCCTGAGAAGTACCACAGAGCACGTTACAGGATTTCAGTCCTCTTTTCAAGGGTCAAAGACGCCTTCCAAGTTAAAATACCAGAAATGTCTGGGGAACTGAAGTTGTCTGTTAGGTGGACCATTAGATATTTGACACGATTAACCAGGTCAAACAAAATAAAATAATTACTTTATAAAGCAATTATTGGATTGAAGGGATTTCACAAGGTGTTCTCCCCTTCACTGTTATCTAGGATCCTATGACCTGCTGGTTGAGAGGAAGGCAATTCACTAATCTGAAGTCGTTTTTGTTTTCTTTTTCTCTAGGATCTGCTTCTGGCTCAAAAATGGCTCTCGAGGGTTCCTTCAGCTGCTGGAATGGGACGGCGATCAGACTGGGGCAGGCGTGTGACTTTATCAGGGACTGCGCCGAGGGAGAAGATGAGGGAGATATGTGCAGTGAGTAAATCTAAACCCCCAGGCTGTGTCCTCCTTTTCCAAAAGCATTTCTTGTTTTCAATTTCAATGCCTGAGACTTTAGCACTAGCAGACTAATTCAGTACTATCAAAAGACCAGTATCCTCCATAACTCGTGCCGTTTCTCTGGATGCCTGCCTGTAGTGGACCATTTGATATGTTCCTGTACTCACCCGTATTAGTTCTGCAGCAGGTTCTTAAGATGCTCTTAGTACTTCATCTCTTTCAAAGTCCTGATCAAAAATGTAAAGGAAGTATAGCCTGAATAGCTAAATGCCTTACAGAATTATGAAATGTATAGTTTGTTAGAGCTTTTAATCAAAATGTACCACAGCATGTGGCAGAAGGGAGAGGAAGCAGAAAACTTCCAAGATGAAAAATGAGTTGAGCCAGTAGCTTGTCTTTGACCAGCTACTCTTTGTAATTCCTCTTGTTTTCTATCCTCTTCAGCAGGCAGTAGTCTAATAAAATGCAGCAGAAGATAGATAGCAGCCTTAGTTTTCTGAAAACTTGCTGTGCCTGAATACTTTGTAAATGTGCTGCATAACCTAGATACATTAGGACCTTCCTTTAACCATCTTGAAGATGCCTTATCTCTTTTCTGTACCTCCACATGTTCTACTTCCAGTGTCTTCTCCTTTGCCAGTTTACAGATAGTTAGGACTGGTGGATTGTCAGCCATGTGGTTATCCACAGGGCAAATATGTCAAGAAAAATAATCATTGAGAGTTCATCATTTACCAATTTAAAATGTATGTGTCACAGCTGATCAAGTCTATGGACTTCTGTCAACAAAGCTGCATTGATTTGGTGTGCAAAAAATGTGTTCCCTGACCAAAATACCAGTCCCAGCAAAAGCGTTTGGGATAGAAGAGGCGATTATTCTCAGTTTAACTTTCATATGCAACAGCTAGAGCAGGGGAGAATCTGGGTAAGGTGATTCAAACAAGCTGTATTGATATAGGTGATGCCTAGACCAACAGACCTTTGCTGTTTCTAGCATAAATTTAACATAGGAATGACACACATCTTCCAGTTCTTTGGAACTAACAAAGAAATAAAGTAACACATTTTATAGGTGTGGAGAACAGTGGTTTGACCTGGGTTCATCTAGTAAACTAGTTAAAAGCTTGAAATTATACTCTTCTCCGTCATGTTAGACAGTGTCATAATTTGAAATTATACTCATTAGAGACACACGTTCAGTGAACATGAAATTTGCTTTCACAGAGGAACAGTGTCATCACTGCAGACTTGCAGCTCCTTGGAACCAGTGATGCTTCATATTAGTAGTATTGAAAACTTCTTTTTGCCTAAGAGCTTTAAAACAGAGTTCTAAAACCTCATAATGTTGTTTCTGTTGTGTTCTACACTTAAAACAAAACAAAAACTAGTAAATTATGATAATCAGTAGGTTGAATCAGGGGATTGGACTAGATGATCTCTGAAGGGCCCTTCCAACCCCTACAGTTCTGTGACTCTGATTCTGAATGCATTTTCATTTCATTGGAAGTAGAGAATATGTGTTATTTACCATCAACTGTATGTCAAATACACTGTTGTGTTATTCTGCTATAAATGGCTCTGCCTTCTAAGGGTAATCCTGTCCATACCAGTGGGAAGAGCAGAGCTCACCAGGTGGAGTTGTACCCATCATGGATGCAATACTACCCCAGGACGGGGCAGGCTTAGAGAAACCTGCTTATCTGTTATTTTCAAACACTGGCTGTGCCTCTGCCTGGTGTCTCGACCATATTCACATATCAGGAGCTTTTTCTTTCACATACCTCTGTTTTTGCCCCCAGCTGCCACCCTGTATCCCACGATGAGCCAGTTGGTAAAGTGATCTGTCCCTCTCTGGCATACACTTTCCGCGGGGGTTGGTGTGGTTGCCTTTTTCCCCTCCATGCAGCTTTCATCTTTAGCCGTTTGCATAAAGCAGTGTAGCACTTACAGTTGTGTCAGCAAAGAATGTTCTGAGAACGTAAATGAGAAAATGTAAAAAGCAGAACACGTTTAACTGTTTAGCAGAGCGTCACTCCCTAGCTTGAAGAGAGGACCACACGGCTTGTTTTCAACCACAGGTACTGGGAGTGAGAGCTCTTACTCCCAGCCAAAAGCCCTGAAAAGCACCATCTTCCACCCAAGCAGCAAAAAAGACTGGCTTACTTTAGCAAGAGCTCAAGCTGTGGCTATGTCTGCTTATTCGCTTAGAAACCTGCTCAGTTTTGGCTGATTTCTCTGCTTTTGCCTCTTTGCTGCGCCTTTGTGGAGTAAGATTTCTTACACAAAACAGAGAACTGATCTGCTGTTTTAGATGTCAGTTACATCTGCATGGAAGCCCAACACAAAACGTGTCATCTTTCAGCATTTCAGTTGTCATTTTGCTCCTAAGCAACGCGGATGTTTTCATCAGCTTTTTGCAAGTGTGGCGAAAAGTGATTCACATATAGAAAGCAGAGAAAGGGGTTTCCCAAATCCTTTTGCTTACACAAAAGAGCTGTCAGAAAAAGATGTAGCCATGCTTGAAACTGACGGGGAGCTTTTAAAATTGCCATTAACCAAAGGCTTCTATCTTTGAGCTTCAAGGAGTTGTTGGGGTTTTTTTCCTTTCACGGTCGTTCAGCTGTGCAGGTACTGATATTCTTTTTTTTTTTTCTTCCTATTCATTTGATTTTTGTTCCTTTCTTAGCTAAAAAAAAAAAAAAAAATCTTTCTAACGCCAGCTGCTTGTTAACATCTCTTTACTTATTAATGGCCAATGAAATGTCATGGTGCCTGTTCTGCATGCTACCAATTAGTCTGTGTAGAGAGTGTAGAATCAGAGAGGGATGACCCCAAGAGAAAAGCATGTTGCTGTTTGAGTCATAATCAAATATTCTTGCAGGAGCAAAAGACAGCTTCAAAGAGGCGGATGTGGAATTACATGCCGAACTGTGTTGATTTGGGATCAGACATACAGATTTAACAGACTGATGGAAGTGCCACACTGGAAACTACTTTGCAGAGACTTCAGATAGCAGTCGTCTTATGTTTTTGCTAGTAAATTCATGCTTTTGTGGATTATAACTTATTGTAAAAAAACCAACATACTTCCTCTTATTGTAGTAGACAGTCATACATGTAATATAACTGGTATGGTACAAGACAGACTGAAAACTCAAATTATTTACTAATATAGATTGGCAGAGCTCTGCTTTACAGAAAGGGAGAATTTGTTTCAGTAGTTTTGTCCTTCTCTTTTTAGTTAGTATCTTGGATTTTAATACAGTAATCTTTTGTTGCAGGGCAGCAAGTCTGGACAAAAAAGAAAGTTTTACTGAAAAAGAGTACATATACTTTTGGCTAGTCCAAAATTGTTTTATTTTCTGTCTCAAATTCACCAAAAAATTGCAGCCTGGGAAAATATTGGTTGATCAGTCAACGCATATTAGGAAAGTAATGAATGTATTTTTTAAAGAAAACAAAATTACAAAGAATGGAGGTGCTAATAGTATATTTATTATATAGAGACCCAGAACTTAAAGGATTCACCCAGGACTGATTCTTTCTTCTGCCTGAATGAATTTGAACCCGTTATTTCCTGTATCCATGGAGAGTTTCCAAGATTGTGGTCTGGATTTCTGGTCTAGTTCAGAAGAAAAAGGGTTACTGGAGTCTCTCCTGTGGTTACTCTTCCACATTTTATAAATTTTACCTGGAATAGGGATTAAAAGTAATGTCCTCCATCTTTCAAGTAAATCTCATAACCACTGGGATATAGGGTAATTTTCACTCTTTGCCTCATTGAATATTTAAAGATGTTAAACACGTTGCCAGGTGAGATAAAGAAGACTAGTGTCTGATTCAGGAAAGGAGTGACTCGGGCTGTGCGCTGTGGCTGGAGGAGTGCATGCCCACATCTGTCAAAAGACCAGATGGCAGCTAGAATAGGAACCTATAAAGTTTGATTTTTTTGTGACAACATGAGCAAGTGACCAAAAAAGTATAGATAATTAATTCTACAGGGGCCGGTTTACTTTCCAGGCAAAAACGCAAGAAGAAACCACAGGATTCATTTATGTCCTAGCAATAGATCCGGCCCAGCAGAGTCTCCCTGCGAGCAAAATGATGAAGTAGCGACCTGTTGCCACTCAGCGTTCTCTTAAGGTTCCTGTCTTGCATACACTAGTCCTTTTGCTTCCTTCTTGATCAAAAGCTGTACCTCTAGCAACAAATTCTAACCTCTGGCAGTTCTGATCTCAGCAAAGCCTTCTGGCATTACAGGATAACTCTTTGTTGACTGTGTGGAAAAGTATTTTCCCTTTTTATGCTTCATTTCTGGCAGAATTTGGCAGACCAACTTTCTAGCATATAGGCAGCCATTGAAACAAGCTCGTGTTTAAGATTCATGTGCTTATTTAAGTTCTTTCAGTAGATAATCTTTTGGCTTTCTGAGATTTCCTCCTACATTTGGTACGAGTCCATACATACCAGAGTAGAAGTAGATTTTTATGCTTGTGTTTTTTATAATATGCCTGGAATTTCACCCAAAAGATTAAACTATAGTATCTGGTTGATTTACACCTAGTTTGGAAACAAGAGCGTGCTTCATCCGCTTCATAAATTATGCCAGTTGCTAATTTTTCTTGCTATTAAAGGATGAAAAGTCTGCGTTAAAGTTAAAAAAAACTTGAACTCAGTTACCTTTCAAGCAGAATCTAAATCATTCTGAAGGCTTGAAAATATTTGGCTAGGAAGAAGTTTAACATCCTACAGCTTTTCTCTACTTCATCATTCAAATAAAAGCACAGACTCTTACATTCTCACAGTGCTCCAGTCTCACTGGGTTACTGTGTTCTCCGTCCCATATCCACAAGCTGCATCTTAATCTTGCTGAGGTCTAAGTTTTTTGAGGTTTCTGTCACTAATAATAATATCCAACATGGGAAGTTTCAGTAGACCACTTCATTACTCCTGGCCCTTGGTTTACTTGATTTTTCCAATAGAGTCAGATTAGCTTTCCCTCGTCAGTGCAGTGTCTGCACTAATTTGAGTTTGAATTATAAACATTCAGAAAATGGAGAAGTGCACATCGACAGAGAGTGCCAGCCAAAGAGCTCTATGTGGAGTAGCAATATGTGGAATTGTAGGTGCTGTATGGGTTCAAAGTAAGAAAGAGCAGCAGAGAAAAGGCATCCAGTGCATGGGACATCTGAAAATTCATAAAAAATTAATTTGCAGAGGAGGAATGAAATTTTCTGGGAAAGTAATAGCTTTTTATTTATGTCCTTACTTGTTCATCGACAGTGAGCTTTTTCTGGCCTCCGGGCAGGGATTGCTACTTAGATGACTCCTCCTGCTGCTCTGGCTTGTTTACATCATCCTAGATAGCGTATGGCCATGAAATGAATTCAGTTGGACACTGAGCCAAGCTGTTTCAGTAGGAATTCAGGACACATTATAATTTGTCATTTTTTTTGGATCCCAGCCTCAGGCTGTGCAATGAAATAGAATTAAGTTCCGTCGAGGGGTAAAACACAAGGAGGCAACTCTCTGCATAACAGCTCCACATTTAAAGACTAGGCTGAATGAATTTGAAGGTTTTTAAAAGGAAAAACTTGGAAAAGCCTTAACTCCAGTGCAGGTTTTGATCTTTTCATAACAAATTTGGGTGCTTACAGAAATTGACAATAAAACATGGCTCATCTCCATTTCAGGGTCCAGGTTCAAATCTGGCAGATGTAAGATTTGTTTCAGTTTCCTCTGTGAAGTGAGTTGTGATTCGGCTCCTAGAAAATGAAATACTCATGGTTGAGACCCTGCAGTTGTGGTGTTCCCCAGCTGTTTTCTCTGGGTAGAACAGGGAGTGGGTGAATGTGCCACTGACAATGAATTGCCTTTTGAGGTGTGCGAGTCAAAGCTGAGGCCATGTGAGCAGGTATTTAATTGACCTGCAATCTCAGCTAGGGGCTTCTGCTGATATTTCGAATGATCTGGGATTTGGATACTGGTGCCTCACTTCAAAATGAGAGAATTTCAGAGGTAAAAATTCCTGATAATCACAACCAAATCTGAGTCCAAGAGTCTACTCTTCTCAAAGAAAAGCGAATGAAATTGCCACTATCACATGACCAGCGCATCCGCTTGCTCTAGGAGTTTGTAGTCTATCCTACATTTTGTAAATTAAGAAAGTTTTGCTCTGATTTTGACAAGCAGTGGAAAGAAAAAACTAATATCCTGGCTATGTGAGTTTATTATGTGTTTGCACATGAAATTTTATTTTTATCTTGCAGTTTTAAATAGATTTCTTGTCTCATTTTCCTTCCTTTCAATAAAAACCAACAACAACCCACAACCAAAAAAAAAGATAGTTTTAGGGGAAGTTCAGGGGAACAGGGAAGGAGAAAACAAATGTGGGCTAAAACGGTTTTTAGTACAGATTTGAGTAGGCAATGATGTAAAAACTCTGAGAAATCAGGAATATCATCATCCCTTTTATGGCTACATCTGTTCATCACAGCAGGTTTTCTGGTTTACTGGGAGAAGGATCATCCTCACTGAATAAGCTTATTCAGGGGCTTTGTACTACCGGCCCCAAGGACTGGTTAGAATCTATAGTAGGGTAAAATGATTGATTGCTCTTCTTTACTTCTCTTCTATCATCCTCTATATTAAAAGAGCACCTTTTTCTGCCAGGCTGGCTTTGTGCTCTACCTTTTTCCCCATAAAACCCAGTTTGTGCCCTTTTTACTACTGGGAAGCCTTCTGGTACCTGGCAGAGTTGTCAGCTGCACCCTGGATGCAAAATCTACATTAAGGATCATTAGTGATTCACTCAAAGTGAAAATCATGTTACAGTGGTTGTGATTTTACATGGCATTTAACAAGGTCTGTTTTCTGCTGAGGTTACTTAAGTCCAGAGTCTGGCCTCATGTTGAAGAAGAGAAAAGCAAAGGTAGAACTGGACTACAGTAGAAATTAGGGAGGCAGTGAGTGTTTATAGAGGATGATGGGAAAATTACTTCATGAGATTTTAAGGAAATGTGTGATTCATGGCCAAGTAGAGGATGTTCACCTATGGCAATATAAGTGTGTGACTCGGGGCAAGAGGAGCAGTGCTTTGCACCATTTGTAAGAAGAATTTGCAATGTAGGTAGAGAAAGAGACGAAGGTGTCATGAAGTTACCTTCTGCTTTGAACGAGATGACTATTACTTTAAAACTGGTTAATTTAAAGGCAAAAAGCTAATGTAACTTTATTGTTTGCAGCTGGAAACTTGCCTGAAATCCCAAGCCAGTGACAGAATGAGTGGGCTTCAAAGCCTGAAATTATGGCTTAAAATAAACTATCCTCTTTTCACCCATTCATCTCACCGAACAGATCCATAGGTGCAAAAACTGAGGCACAAAACGATTCAGTGCTTTACCTGAGACCACCTCAGTGCTTCCAGAAAGGTCACATTGCTGAGCTGGGTTGACTGGAGACCTAGACTGTAAGGGAGGGGAATTGTGGTAGGAACTTAACCCTCTCCAGGATTTCCCTCCGTGGGGCTGCAGAAGGAAAGGTTAGGAAAGCCATCTCCAAGGTGTAACCTTCAGTGGGTTTATACCCATGGAGTTGTAGAGGCCAGGTATTTAGGAGACCCCATAGTATACGCTGAGATGTATCCTCTCACTTGGATGCGTCATAGTGTAGGGGGGAGCCACTTAGTCACAATCTGGGGGTTGTTACCCTTGCCACCACCCTCCCCATGGTCAGGCACATGCATGATTGCACACAAAAGGACTGAGTAGCTGTGGGGGTGTCCTCGGGCCTGAGCAACCTGGTCAGAATAGTCACTGCAGCTTCTCTGTGTGCCCACAAGTCTTCTCCTCAGCTCACCTGGGTTTTTTCTGTATGTGCCTGTGTCTTTCCCTCTTGCAGAAAATCTCCCCTCTGGCTTCTACTGTTCGTTTGAAGAAGGAGACTGTGGCTGGATGCAGGGCTCTTCTGCGTCCCATCCTTCTCCATGGCGGATTGGAAGCCCGGAGCACAACCGTTTTCCTTCCTTAAAAGGTGTGTAAGAGTAAATAGTAAGTGCAGAGAATGCAGTGGAGAGCAAAGAAGATGCACAAATGGTGGGGAGAGGGAATAAAACACAAGGCACGTTTTCCTATATACTTACGTATTCAACCTCCAGTGAAACAAAAGCCATCTCTCTACTAAGTGCTTTGAGCAAAAGACTGTCCTGCTTACTTTATGTCTTGAGGGTATAGACTGGCACTTCAGGTCTCCACAACTGATACCAGATACTAATCTTGACCCTTTCTAAACAACATCATACCAAGTATTCATCTGCACGACCCTCCTCCATACTGATCTGATTTTGTTCTTTCCGATCTTCCTATTTACTTCCTCTGTTTCTCTGTTCTGCTTCTTTTTTCCTCTTCTCATTTCCTAATTTTTCTTCTTTTTGTTCCATTGTCCCTTGAGTTCCACTTCTATGTATAATTACTCCATACTTGTTTCCTACCGCCAAATCCCAGTAGTTTGTTTCTAATCCTTCTCGTACAAATCGTTGAAGGTTTATACCCTGGGCATTGAACTGGTTGAGTTTTTGAACCACTGAACTGCTGGTTGAGTTTTGGCAAACAGGCTGCCTGCCAGGAGAAGCTTTTTCCTAATGCAATAGCATACATCATTGGAGGCATTTATTAGCGAGGCACAGAGCATCTAAAGCGATACAATAATAGCATCAGGGTTAATGGTGTATAGTCCCAACATCGCTTTAGAAAGTTAGATCTGGTGTTAAACATGAAGAGTAAGATTCTCTCTGCTTTTGTGTGAAGTGGTATGGGCTACAGTGTGCTTATGCTGTCTGAGGGCTCAGCCCACAGTATTACAGACCACAAAGTGATGGAAGCACAGGTAAACATGAAGGCAAAGAGCCAGAAAGAAGGTACTGCGGGGAGCTGGCAATAAAGTGCTGCTGATTCCTGGGTTGTCTGTGCTGTAAAGGCAATTTTAATGAAAGCCCAAAGAACGGGGCTTGAAGCACTGGTACTGTCCTGAACTGGAGGGCAGAGCTGAAATACAAAGGTGTGTGCAAATACACACCTTTTCATACAGAGCTGCCAAGGAAAAACCCTAGTGTTACTACTGTCCTTGTTCCTCTTGTTACAACAAATGATTAAAGGAGCAAAGGGGCCTCCAGCTGCATTAATATTACTCTGGTGGTGGTTTGCCATCATTGTATTTTGTTTGGGGATTGGCCAAGAGAAATATTCTCTTCGGAGTTACTTTTTTGTTCATAAAAGATACATTTTGTTATTCAGCCTTGCAAGGAGGATGAATCTGAAGTCATGGAGGAACAGAAGATAGCTCTAGGGGAAAGGCAGACAGGTTTAAATGTATTTCCTGAGTATGTTTGTCGCATGGAGCGACATCCCTATGAAATTGAAAAAGCCTTCTGTTCTCTGGCATTCTCCTGTAGTAGGAGCCAGCTAACGTGGTTTCTGGGGAGTTTCACAAACCCTGAAATCAGAAAGCAAGTGCTGCAGTTTGACCTTCTTCCTGCTCTTTTATCCAGGTTGTGCACTCCTCCTTAACACCAGCAAAGCACCAGCAATAGCAAACGCTGTCATGACCAGCACTGCATTTCCAGCTCCTCTGAGGAACTCCCCCTGCGAGGCAAGTCCTGATATTCTCTTTTCTTTTGCAATTTACAGAGATTTTTTGTCAGTCTGACTCTGGTTTTCAAATATAGGCACTAGGTCAGTAGACAGCAATGGTTGGCATTTCTGAATCATTTGTACTTAACCCTTAAACTGTAGATTACAGAAAGATGACCTCTCTGCATCTAGTCTATAGCCTCACGGATTTTATTATCACTGATAGGATTTATCAATGACTTAAGACTTTGAACCATGTGACTTAGAGCATTTCACATCTTGAATGGTCACCCTGACATCTCATGCAAGCTCTTGGATCCTGGAGGAAGAGGGATTTGGGAAAATTGATCCTAACAAAGTACAGTTTGGTGTTTGTTGATTGAGCACTGAATAGACAAAAAGAATCAGATCCTCTCTGTTCCACTGATCTTAAAATGCAAAAAGGCCAAGAAGGGATGTGTTAGAAAGTTCTCTGGAATGAAAAGTACATAGAAGATGGTGTTTCTTTGGCTTAAAGTTTGGTTTGCTTCACTTCTGTTGGATGTCTTAGTTCATATAGCAAAGTCAAAACGCAAAGTCTGTTTTTGCTCTCTTGATATATTCATGTCCTCCTTCTTTAAGAAATACATTCTACCTTGTTTTTCCTCCCTTCTATGACAAAGGCTTATGCAGGTTCTGAATATTTTAAGACCTTGTTCTTCGACAGACCAGCAAGAGCAAGTGTTTTTCATAATCCACCTGACACAGGAATCAGAGTGAATGATTTCCCAATATGTGTATGTTTTTTTTCTTGTGTATACAACAGTGCAAATAATTAAACTTGCCGTCGGGGGAGAAGCTGCCATGTATTTCATCTCCTCACATGCCATCCCACCTCCGTCACTCCCCTTGGCACTTAAAAGGCATCCGGACGCATCCAGCATTGCAGCTGTCAGTAATAAAGAGTGAAGGAGTTTGGCAAGGGTTTTGTCTCTTGCCTTTTCATATAGTGTAAAAGCTTCTCTTCTCAATGAGTCCCTGGTGGCTTCAAATTCTATTTTACTGGAACAATCTGTCTGTGAGCAGAATAATTTAATTCAGCTTTTCAGCACAACACAAGAGGAGAAAGGAGATATTCCCCCCTACGCACTTACTCCTCCAATAGGTGCCAACAAACTTCCTTATAGTGAAATTATAGTCAGAAAAGAGATTGTGAAAAAAACATAATGTTGTCCTGTATTTATTCACCCTCAATCACTTCCCGATTGACTTGGCTCAAGTTCAGGCACTAAAAGATGAGTTTTCTTCTACCTGTCACTGCTGACAGCTCCACCTGGCATGTCCCAGCCAGGACAGATTCTCTGGCAGCTGAAATCCCACTGACAAAATTCACTCATGATTCATGTGGCAAGGTGTGTGCGAATTAGACCCATTTATTCTTTCACAGTCAGAGCAAGACATAAACCTGCCCTCCCTCTTGTATTTGATCCAGCTCGCGTGCTCCGTTACTTATCTGTTTGCTCTCCTTGTATGTTCACTTACGTGGTGGCTAGTTCTGACAGCTAATGCCAGTAGCTCAAACAGATTCTGCTCAGATTCACATTCTGTGCCGATATATATTAATGATGGAGGTATATTAGTGATGGAGGCTGTCCTTAAACCTCATTTAACATCCTTCCTCCTCCTTGTATGCAATGTCTACCCCAGTATCTACACACCTGGCTCAGCTGAACTCCTGTGTATGAGCCTGAACATGCTGCCCCGGCTACTCAGCTCACTCCCCTCTCCTGGATCTTTTTATCTTTAATCAAAAGATCCTCCAATCTTTTAAAATTACTTCAGCCTCAGCATGAGGAGTGTTACCTGCTGTAGTACTGTTTACCAAGCTGGAGGATTCTGGGTTTTGGCCAGAATGTCCATGGAACCAGGGCTCAATGCTGTAGGAAGCAGTCAAGCAATCCACAGTGGGTACCAGCCACAAAGAGTTTGCTGATGCTTGAGGCTTGTATTTTCTCCCTCAGCCTGGCTGTTTCATCTTCCACTGTGATAGAATGACAATGGGGATAACTGAACAGTCTGAGAAAGTGACTGCTAACACCCTGGAGACCTGTGGGGTGGCCTGATCCAAAGTGCTGATGCTAGCACTTGGACACTCCAGAGCCTGGATGATCTTTGGCCTGGATGATCTTCGATTGCCGCTAAGTGCAAGACAAGCACGACCCTCCATCCTTGTGCTCTCCCCAGCTTGAGGTTGGTCACCAGAGTGTGCTTGGCTACTTGCAGACTGTTCTTCCCTAGCATTTCCCATGCCCTGTGGGAGGCACCTCATAACTTAGGAAAGGCAAAATCAGCCTGACCTACTCTGAACTGCCCCACATGCATCAAAAGATGAGAAAAGGGTAAAAATGCATGCAGGAGATAGAGTAATAAACACAGCCTGAACTTTCCCAGACATGTTTGGGATTAGCCTTAATGTACCTTGCACTTTGTGTATAGCTTTGTATTGCACTTTGCTCTTGTTTGTTTTGAGCAGCTTTATATTTTCATTTTCTTTGTTCTTCAGTGCTTTTGGCAGGTCAGAGTGGTTAGTTTGTGATGCTGCCCTTTGTTCTTGGTTCAGTTAGTTTTTCTCTTTCTTTTTGTTGTTTTATTAAATCTTGGCTAGAGTATCCTGGCTTCAAAGAATCTCTCTTGTTTGCAGTCCAGACAGTCTTTGTTATCTTTTTCATGTTGTACATTTGGTAGAGTCCTGTGCCTGTTGACCCCATTAACTGTGTGTTTAAAACCCAATTTATGTGGTAGAGGGGAAAATGTGGCACTTCTGCTAAATCTTGGGAAAATGCAGGAAGTGGTATGCGTAGTCCATGAGAAGATGCTCCGTAGTATCTAGCCTGAAGCAGCCAGAAAGGGGAGATGCAACAAAATGCTCAGGAAATTATTCAGGAATCTTTTAACCACATGTAAAAGTTCATTGGAAAAAAAGCACATGTAATTGAGCACAGGAATGCACATAAAGTGCAAAGAATTAATCCAAACAGTGGCCTCGTTTCAATGCAGAATTTATAGAGCTTGAGCAATAAAGCACAGCATTAGTCCCCCCTTCTCTTCACACTGTGATTCCCCTGCTCTGAGTGGGAATCAATTGGCCTGCAAAAGGCTGACAGGGCAAAGAGAATCGTGGGATGCTTAGACGTTTCCTCGTTTTGAAGAAGAAATCCACGTGCATGTCATCAGGAGCTGTACTGCTGTCTGGGAATCTGGGAAACCACATTGCACTTAAAGTGCAAGGGAAGTGCTGTCATCTCAGACACCATCCATGGCAAAACCAAATTGTTTTGCCACAGCTGGTAGGCCCTAGGCATGCACAGTTTCCAGACTATAATGGCCACCTTCTCAGTACTTTGCAAAGACGTCAGAGAGGTGACACAAGTGTGTTGCAGATGTCCAGGGAGCACTTAGCGCTGTGGAAGGTGGAGACTCAATTCTGGCGCCCCACCTCTGGACAAAGAGGAAATCCCATCTGCCTCAGCCCCAGCATTGTGGCTGTACAAGTGCAGAGTCACATCCATTGACTGGCTTTTCATTCCATTTTTCAGAGGTGCTTCCTGCCACCTGCATCCTCAGGCTTAGAACGATGTGATGGTGCCTGGAGATCATAAGAGTAATACCTGTGTCTGTACCAGAGCAGTAAAAGCCATGCAAGCAGTTTTGGTGTAGTCTGTAATAGAGGAGAATAACGATAGAGGTGGTGTTGCCTGGGTGGTGGTGAACTTGAAATTAGCCTTAAATGTTATCGCATGCATCTCCACAAAAGAAGGTGACTTTGCAGGAGGGACTGCGTTGTGATTGGGAACCAGATCGTTTCATTTTTCTGTTAGATCCTGAGCCAAATGTTTTAGAGAGTATAGTTATGCTGAAAAACTGTGAAAACAGATTCCTGTGACAGTAAAAGAACTTTGTGCTTTTGTCCATGTTTAAAATAATGAAAATTTTTTACTGATGCTATTTTGACATTTCAACTAGCTAGTTCTTGAAAGCCACCATTATGTTATGTAAGTAATAAACCGAGCCAGACTTCTTTTAAGCCTGAAATGACTTTTTTAATGTAAACATACTCTCTAGAAAATAGATACAATATGTGGATGCAAAACAGTATAGTTGAAGTTTGCGTTCTCGCTCGAGTTTCTAGATATAAAGATGCTTTCATCCTCTGTGGTTATTAATTCAGTTCTCTCTTCTGTGCAAAAGTGTTGTATTTTTTTTTTAAAGCATGTGAATCAATAATATAAATCATTCCTTGAGTGCGTTCTGAGCCCCATGCTGACACCTGCAGAGCATGTCTCTCTCTCGCCTCTATTCCTTGAGCTTTAAATAACTTAGAAGGGTACATGGTAATAACATTGACTCAGAACATTTATGAGCATGAAAAATGCAACATAGATATGCCTCTAGCACAGCCTTTCATGTGCTTTATTTTGCAGAATGTTGTTAGTATTCTTTTTATTTTAAAGTGTTATTTTTAAAATCTGTATAGCTTATTCACTGTTATCTGTCTTTATCTTTTCTTGCTTTCTTTGCCACCTGGCTTCTGTGTCATTGGATTGGAGGATCTATAATATCTGAAACTTCTTGAAGGCCTGGTCACTCCACAGTACTCTGGCAGCAAAATTATTTTTATATTAATATAATATATTATATTATTAACTCTTTCTCTCTCTTTTGTTGTTGTGTTTATTTTCATGTTTGTTTGTTTTTTTCCTGAAATTAAGGTGCTTCTAATAGGTTCTTGATTTTATAAAAGTAAACATAAGAAAGAAATAATGTGAGAATAAATAGCATGAGAGTCTGTTCATATAAAATGCAAGCTCTTCTTGCCTGCCTAGGTATTTTAAAGCTACATGATCAGATCAGTTGCTTATCATTTTATTATTTACATAAGGGGTTTGCACATCTGAGTCCTAAGCAGAAGCAGAAGTGTCAGCAGCCGACAAGAGACTGATCGTGCGCAGTTGTTGATCTGGCCAAAAAACAGGAACAAGACCTTTTGGTCATCTTCCTTATTCATAGGAGTCCAAACCTAGATTGCTGAACGGTCCTAATAGATGTCTGTGCTTATACTGTTGTGTGCGACCATTTCTTATTTCTAGTAGGAAAAAGTGTTGCCGATGTGATAAATTTCATGCCTCAAACACAGTTCATATTCATGTACAAAACTTACTGAGACTTGGCAGAGGTGCCTGAGCTATTGTCTAGTTTTGTGTAAACCATATTCCAACTTGCAGCTTCAGTTTCTATTCAATGATGAGGTGTTTTCCAAACTTCTTTAGTGCCTGACTTATATTTACTGGGTCAGTGCATTCACATCTGAAAACAACTTCTACTGCTTCCTGCCCAGTGAAGAAGACCCAAGACAAGAGTTATGTTTTTCAGAAGAATAAATGTCTGTATTTCAAGAATCCACAGTTCCTGATCAGGAAAATTTTGAGCAATTCCTTTCAGCGAGTATTATAGGTAGTGGGCAAGGATTGCGGGCATGAAAACTAAGTAATGTGCTGTCAGGTGTAAGCAGGCCCAAACTTCACCCAGAAGGTTCCCACTACTTTATTTCTTTTGTGCATAAGGAAGTAAAATGCGGGTCTCAGTTCTCAGGTGGTCTTGAAATTATTATGCAGCTTGTGCTAGAAAATCTACCGTCCTTGTTTTCCTTCACCTCTCTTGTTAAACCTGCCAACCCCTGCTGATATTGATAAGGATTAGGTTTTTTGTTCTTTCTTGGATGAATTGAGTCTCCTGTTTGTCAGCTCAGAAAGTCCACGGACTCAGGCGCTAAGGGGGTTCTCAGAAGACATCTTTCCAGATGGTGTTTGCAGTACAGTGCACGTGGCCATCTGACCTGAGTTTTGCCTCAATATGCTGTCTGTTTACTACAGGCTCACTCTCTGTTTAATTTTCCCCAAATCTGTTTAGAGGGTTTCATTTACTGAGTCAGTGGGTTTGTGTATGAACAGCTAATCATCAGCTATGGTGGATTCTGAAGCCAGAAAGCAATGTGCCATTGAGCCAAGGCCTACCTGCAATGCTTAATTAATTTTTCAGTGATGTTTCTACCTTCTGAATATTTTGCTGCTGGCTTAACACAGAGGGAGATGTTTGATATGTAATGTTAGGGGGATGCCACCAACAGCCCAGATTCAGATTTTTCCAAATGTGCCACTGCACTACTTACAGGACGCATCGTGTATGTAGTACCATCTGCCATCATTGATGCCGTATTCTGTAGAATGAATGCCAGCCCCATTCGGAAGTCTTTACTATGGCATCCAGCTCATCATCTGCTCTGGTTCACTTCAGCAGGTGTGAAAAGACCTGGACTGCCCTGCTGTGAAGCTTAGAAACCATGGAAATTGCTGCCAAAAATGCCCATTTGGACACAGTGCCAGTCGATTCACTCAGAGCCAGTTCATTAGAGTCTGCATATTGCACTTTGCCAACGAGCTGATCTCCCCCATCTAATGCCAACTAAGTCTTTCCTTCAAACAGCTGACACATGTGCAAAGGCATCCATTCCAATTCATCAATTGCTTCAGCTCTTGCTCTAGTGTTACACTAATAGCTATCAAAGGCTTGCCCGTTTCTCATTTCTGACCGTGTAGATGTTGCCTCTTACTGTCTGGCAGGTCTCCAGAAGAGACAGAGGTCTGAAAGCTCCTGCATAGTAGGAGCTTCAGGGCTTTACCTCTCAAATTTTGAACTGTCGAAATGGCACAGTTAAGTTGCTCCAAGTTACCTGTATTAGAAATTTCACATAGTGCATTACAGTAGAGTTGGCATTAGGGTCCTAAAAGTGCTTCACATATGGACTTTCAGTAAGAGGAGTTGCTTTCGCTGCTGTAGGTCGGGTGCTTTAAATGCCGAGTGGCATTCCAAAATTATTTAAAAAAAAAAAAAACAAACAAAAAAACCCCAAAAAAACGGAGTTTATTCCTGATCAGTTTTCTCAAGGGAAATTACTTAAGTGTGTCTGAAAGGTATTCTAATGATATTTAAGGGAGAGCAATCTTCACTGTAATTTCAGTAGTCTCATTTCATGGGCACTTGAAAGTATAAATGCACAACTGGTTATTTAATCTTGATTGTCACCTAACATTAAGACCATGTGTGCACTAAGAGTTAGGAGTAGCCATGCAGATATCAAGTTTGAAGGCATTGACCTCATACCATAAACCTTTGTCAGCAGCCTCTTCTACCAGTGTTGATTCTGGTGAACTTGTGTCATTATCTGAAGCAGTTCTTTGCAGTCCTCCTCAACTCTTCTTTTTCTCTCTGGTGTCTGCAAGGTGAAAATCCTCACAAATCCATCCTATGGTTCCCACTGTCTGGGATTATGGAAACAGACATGAGTCTCCACAAGTCTTTTCCCAAACTTGGGGTGAGAGTGAGCTGGTGGTCAGACTTGAGGAGTGGCTTGTCCCTAGAAGTACTGTGGTCTGGTAGGCCCCAGCGATGGTTTGCCCAACTAACTGAAAACTTATGCATCAGTTTTGAACATCTGTTGTCAAAATGAGGTAATGAGATGGGTTCACGGACTCGTATCACTTTGTACACCTTATCAGTGCTAGTGTCGTACACACCAATAGCTCAACAGCCCCAGGAGTGAGTCCAGGCAACTGCAGTGATTTTTGGACTAGAGAGAGAGAAGAACCAGATCAAGATTTTTTGGTCTCTGTCATAGTTTTGCCTTGTAGTCGGTGTCACTGCTGGTTTTGTAGCTTTGGAGACAGGCTGGTGAACTGCACTGTTTACCTAAATTCAGTACTGATAATACAATGGGTACCCAGACTTTTGTTTCACCCACCTTCACAAAACTGTGAGCGTAAGCTAGGAATAATAGCAACATTTCTGTCCTTTTGACCCCTAAATCTGGCTTGTCTGCCAGGACAGACATGAGATAGGAACAGCAAACAAATTCTAGCAGTTGTGGTTTATGCTAAGAAATGGCTATGAATATTCTACGATATCAAAGCAAGAAAGTGAGTAATGTTATCGGGTATTCCTGTGTAAAATATAAATTTAATTCCTAGCCTCCTAACTTAGATGTTGGCTTTGAAGTGTTAAAAACCAGAGGGCTATTTTTTAACATGCATGGATGCTAGATACTGTGCTGAACACTTTCTTGTGTCCAAAAGTCCATCATTAATGTAGCTTTAATAAACTCTTTCCTTCAGCATTCTCAACTCTGCCAGTTATTGAGATGAGAAACAGCTCTTGCATGTAATATATATGTGTGTTTCATTTACGGTCTTTATCAACAAAGAGCTAGCTCCTCTTCTTCCCAAGAAAATTAGAAGACTGTATTCATACAATATGGATTCCGAGACTAGCCTGATGTAGAAGGGATTGTACTTCTTTTCATAAAATAAGGGAAAGTCATAAAATGAGAAAACGACATTAAATAATTTTACATTCGGGGATAAATGCATAGAAATGGACTCAATTGTATTAAAGTAAGAAAAATGTTAGAAAAAAGGTTCCCTAAGGTATTTTAATTAATAAAAAACCTATTTATTACTGAACTTTAATTGGAAAGTGTGGAAACTTGGAAAGAGGTAAGGAAAAACTGATTTTTGAAAAGAGTAGCAGGGGGAGGAGGATGTGATTACTAGTGATGCCTGCTTATTGCAGCTGTTCTCCCTGAGGTTTTGCTGCTGCTGGATTATGAAAGTTTATTGCTGAAAAAACTTACTGTCTTAACTTGGATCTCTTAGGTGACATCTTAGGAGAGTGTGATCTTTGTACTGCAGATAATAGAGGTATTAGCTTATCCCTTTAAAATTACAGACACATGTGAAAGCTAAAGCAGAGATGTTTGCCAAGCATTGCCATGCTTGGGCACATGGAGGACAGGGGGATGATTCAGGACAGCCAACATGGCTTTACTAGGGGCAAGTCCTGCCTGACTAACCTAGTGGCCTTCTATGATGAAGTGACTAGGTCAGTAGACAAGGGGCGACCTATGGATGTGATCTATCTGGACTTCTGTAAGGCCTTTGACACAGTTCCTCACAACATCCTGCTTGCCAAATTGGAGGGATACGGATTTGATGGGTGGACGGTTCGGTGGATAAGGAATTGGCTGAATGGTCGCGGTACTCGATGGCTTTAAGTCCAGATGGAGAGCAGGGACAAGTGGTGTCCCTCAAGGGTCCGTGCTGGGACCAGTACTGTTTAACATTTTTATCAAAGACATAGACAGAGGGATTGAGAGCACCATCAGCAAGTTTGCAGATGACACCAAGCTGTGTGGTGTTGTCGATACACCAGAGGGACGGGATGTCATTCAGAGGGACCTGGACAGGCTGGAGAGGTGGGCCCAGTTGAACCTCATGAGGTTCAACAAAAGCAAGTGCAGGATTCTGCACCTGGGAAGAAACAATCCTCAGTATAAATACAGACTGGGGGATGAGGTATTAGAAAGCAGCCCTGAGGAAAGGGACTTGGGGGTGCTGATGGACGAGAAGCTGGACATGAGCAGGCAATGTGCTTTCGCAGCCCAAAAGGCCAATCACATCCTGGGCTGCATCAAAAGACGTGTTGCCAGCAGATCCAGAGAGGTGATTCTGCCACTTTGCTCTGGTGAGACGTCACCTGGAGTACTGTGTGCAGGTCTGGAGCCCTCAATATAGAAAGGACATGGACCTGATGGAGCGGGTCCAGAGGAGGGCCACCAAAATGATCAGGGGGCTGGAGCACCTCTCCTATGAGGACAGACTGAGGGAGCTGGGGTTGTTCAGCTTGGAGAAAAGGAGGCGCCGGGGAGACCTCATAGCGGCCTTCCAGTACCTGAGGGGGGCCTACAGGAAGGCTGGGGAGGGTCTGTTTACAAAGGCCTGCGGTGACAGGACGAGGGGCAATGGTTTTAAGTTGGAGAAGGGGAGATTTAGATTGGATATTAGGAACAAGTTCTTTACCATGAGGGTGGTGGAACACTGGAACAGGTTGCCCAGGGAGGTGGTTGAGGCCCCTTCCCTTGAGATATTCAAGGTGAAGCTCGACGAGGCCCTGGGCAACCTGGTCTAGTTGGGGGTGTCCCTGCTGACTGCGGGGAGGTCGGACTAGCTGACCTTTGGAGGTCCCTTCTGGCCTGGACCAATCTATGAATCTATGAATCTATGTTTTGGACACAACTTTATCAAAAAGAAAGGCCAGTGGTTCCAATATTAAATAGCATATACTAAGTATTACAGGCTTCCACATCTGTGGAGTTTTCTAAACGGATTACATGGACATAAGGGAGGAAGAATTGACTTTTGGGTGATTAGAAAATGAAGAAAGGAAAGAAGAGTTGGGAATTTTGTTAACTTTTGGATAATGCTCATGATGTTTCATTTCCTGTATTCTCTTTCTTCTAGCTACGAATGTCATGGATCATCCACGGTGTCTTGCTGGGAAATGTATCCCTGGTGCTGGTCGAGAACAAGACGGGAAAGGAACAGAGCCGCACTTTCTGGCACTCTGATAACAGCGAAGGTTTGGGAATATGGCAGTGGATGATCTTACCTCTCCCAGATATACTGGATAGGTATGAGTCTCCTCATCATTCTCCTTTGTGGTGATCAGTCATTTCATCACTAGTGACCTGGCAATGACAATGGCCAGCATCGCTCCTGAACGTGATTCCTTCAGGGAGATGAAGTGCTTTGTCCCCGGGAGGTATCTTCTGTTACAGGTGGGGAATGAGAATAACTGAGTAGTTAGAACAAAGCACCCAATTTTAGAACTCCTGAGTGGTGGCGTTGTTTCACACTCTGGGTCACTGGGTAGTCTATAGCAAGGTGCTTAAACTCCTGATTCTCCATTTCATTGACTGGAAATAATCATTCTCCTCACATACTGTTTCGTGTAGCATGTTTGATCCTCTTATGTGGTTTGCTAGAGCTGGATGTGAGCTCCATAGTTGATTTTTTTTCTGGGTATCAAAGTCTCCAGTGTTCAACGTGTCTAGCTCTGAGGATGAAAGAGATGGGAGAAGAACCTGCTGAAAATCAGACAAGGATGCATCTGAATAGCTTTGTGTTAGCTGTAGCAGGAGGCTCATCTTAATAAAGGGCTGTCTCAGTTATGACTGTATTCTGGCTTTAAGCGTAAAAGGTTTATCTGGTACCATATGCTTGATCTGGTAGCATATGCTTATTTAAAGAGTGTTGTTTTAGCTGTTTCTTACAAGTCAGCTTTAAGGGAATACTCTTGTTCATTGTTTACTTTTTGTGTGTGCTCTGGCTTCTGCTGTTTATAGAGAAGGCACAGACATACTTCACCTCCTGCTGCCCTGGCCCTTAGGCTGTGAGATTCATCTACAATCTGTGTCATGAGCACTGGTGTCCTTTGTCTTTGGAAATCTGTGCCCTAGAAATAATGGATTTCATTAAGGGATAGTTTGCCTCGTAAGAAGTTTGAGCAAACATTGTATGAATATGTCTTTTATCTTGCTGGCTCTTGGGGATGCATGTAGGCTGCAAATACAACAAGGACACTGCCAACACTTTGGTCCTGAATGTATAATTAATATGTGTGCGTCAAAGATTTAAAAAATATCAGCATTAGGCTTATTGTGCAGTCACTGCTGAAGCACCATTTGTAAAAATACCTGGTTGCTTCATTCCCTTCAGCTGAGTTTCCTTTGAAGAATGGTATATTTTGCCATTATTATTTATGTGATTTATTTTCTAATGTTGCCAGGGGAATGTTTTGTACCTGAATTATTCTGTACTCTTATACTATTGCTTTCCTTTAAATTCTCTCTGGTTGCAGAGTCAGGCAGAGAATACTTTGATCTTAGGAGCCAGACTGGCAGTGGTTCATGTGGAATCACAGATTCAAATGATAACACAGTGCTATCTATTCTGTATACGATGCTGACACTCTGACTTCCCCATTACTTGCAGAGAAAGGCAGCTGGGTTCACTGAGGGAAGGGAGTTTGTTGGAGATTAAAACATAAGCAAGGAAAACTTTGAGGTTTTGCTGTCCCTTGGAAAGTTTTTGTCCTTATTTATTCACAGAAAGTGTACTATTTTAATGAATTTTTTCTCTAAAATCAAT
The DNA here is from genome assembly GCF_964106895.1 of Numenius arquata. Classification (NCBI taxonomy): domain Eukaryota; kingdom Metazoa; phylum Chordata; class Aves; order Charadriiformes; family Scolopacidae; genus Numenius; species Numenius arquata. The sequence goes on from NC_133577.1 coordinate 49,274,810, forward strand.
TTAGTTGAAACCAATCCTTCCTAGGAAGGAAGAAATCTGTGAGACTTTAAAATACTGCAGGCATCTTTCTCACCATCTCAAAACCTGTTTCTTAGGAAATCTGGGCTGATGTGCAGAGTGGAAGGGAACTCTATGGAAGTGTACACTGAAACCGTACTGGGGAGACTGCAGTATATACACTTTGGAGATAAATGACAGTTTTATTGAACTGTAAGAAGTATTTAATTGATGTGAATGTGATGCTGGTGCTGCTGAAAGCTTGCTGTGTCTGTCTTTTTCTAATTGGTTCCTGTGTCAGTAGCTGTGAGGGTCAGTGGTAGAAGAAGCGTGGTATTGCAGAAATTCCTATAGGAGGAACTGAAGCTTTAAATTGCCTCATAGAAGTAAAGCTCTTGAATAAAGCACACCAGTGTACCAGTTCCACAAAAAATTAAAGCGCATTCCATTGTGATTGGGAAGCTAAATGGAAAGTGTTATTAATAACAAGATAATATGCTCTAAAAGTGCTCAAAAGAATGCTTGTTCAAAGCTGCTTAGCCATAATTTCCATGTTTGGCTTATAGCACTTCAAAGAATCATTAGGAAGACTTCCAAGAAATTAGATCAGCTCTATCTTTAGAAACAGACATTTCTTAAATGTTTGATATCCCTCAGGCTGTTGGGAGAAATTATATTTTGGCAGAAAATCACAGCTAGAACATTTCAGGTGATTTGGCAGGAACAGAAAGTAAGGAGGAGTATGACAAAGAAACTGAACTGGGACTGAGGGATGTTAGATTTCTAGCACTGTGTTGGCCTTGGGCAACCCTGGGCACACACTTAATTTCCAAGAGTACGATGAGGAGAGGATTGTCTTCTTTTCTCCTGTTTGATCCTTAGGAAAGCACGCAGTTAAAATTTCACCCTGTGCGAGGCCTTACCTATTCTGTGTAGCTTTAAAGGAGGCTGAAGTCCTGGCTTTTTCTGTCTTCCCAAAGTTAGATATCCTTCTATGTTCTGGAGGGTGTTGGCAAAACAACCTTGAGGCTCAGCTTACATGGTGTGTGGGGTACAGAACTGGAACCCAATCCCAAACACTTGGTATTGTCCGTGGGAGAGGCAAAGGGCCTTTTGAAGGATACACTGTCAAAGCAGCTACAATTAAAGAAGCCAGTTGTGGGCAACAGCTGCTCAAAGTGTTGGATGAACAGGTTTTGCCCACCAGAGGCAAAAGGTGAAGTCTCTAGAGGTGCTGTATTTTAGCTTGCTGCTTAAATACATTCAACTTGAACAATCCTTCATTTGGCCCCCATGGCGCCACCTACCCCTCCCTGAAGAACACATTGTCTGCAAATCAGATAATCTGCACAGATTAGTGAAAGCTAGAGAATTGGTTATTTTTACTTACTGGAATTTACACATTAATGCAGTGCTAAAATATTTGGGTTAAGAGTAGTGTAAAGAACTGCATTATTGTAAAATTGTTTTATTTGATGGAAAATTGCTATTTGTTTTCCGATGATAAGTGATGAGCCTGTTGAGGATTGTTCTTTTTTAACTTTACAGAAATGCAAGTAGGAAACAGTCTTGAAAGCTCTGTTGTAGTTGGTAGTTTGGGCTTACTTTTTTTATACATTTGGTTTTAGTTAGTAAGTGAATGTGAATTTAAATTTTAATAATGATGTAGTCACAGGAATGTGACAGCAAGAGCAAACAGAAGCCTAATGTAATTGAAGATGAGCGATTTGTCTAGCTAATAATTAGACATCCTATTAGTATAACAGTATGGTTAAGGTATATCACATAGATAAAATACAAGCAGGTGTAACAAAGTGATTCTCTGGAGCTTACTGTAGGCTGATGCTTATGATCACCAACCCACCCAGCAACTGTTTTGTTACGTGGTGGAAAATTATTAGCTCTAATAGGCTGAAGCCTGGCTGGAAAAATAATGCTTTAAGAAGTAAACTCTCATTCTCTTGATTTCTGCTCCCTTGGTGAAGCTGAAGCTGGCCATGTGGAGCACGATATAGACTGGCCGTGTGGAGCAGGATATAGACTAAATGTCCTGTGGGTCCACATGCCACCTGGCTGGAGTTGCCTGGAAGCAGACTCCACCTGGGCCAGCCCAGACCAGAGCAGGTCTTTTAAAGCCTATATTCTCTACTAAACCTGACCTTTTCTTTAAGGGTTTTACTGTAACTTCTGTGAGAGGAACATGGTAAAAATGGCAAGTATTAATAACAACCTGTCTGACCTCAGTACAGTCTTCTGATAGAAGAAGAGAAATATAAGAGGAATGTAAGTGTGTCTACTGGTTAGAAAGGTAGCTTCCTTTCCTCTTAAGTTGGTTTTTTTTTTTTGCATTACAAATTCTAAATTTGTAGCCAGTCTTAAGTAGTAGTGGCCAGATGGGGGAAGGAGGAGTGAGAGGAGAAGCTTACTTGAGGTCTGTAGAAACTAAATTTTCAGTCATGAGTAGGAGCACCATTTGCCTTGTCACTGATAGCAAGACCTCTTGCCTAGATGATTGTACTTTCTTTCTTTCTTTAAACTGGCTTCTCCTATTCCAGTCTGGCTGGGTTTTTATGAACTGCACCGGTGCTCATCAGTTTTTTGTCTGCATATCAAAGTGGGATTCCCTTTCAGTCCTCGGGAGTGAGCAGAACAGAATGGCTTTATTCTGCCTGGCTCCTTCAGCAGCTCTGATCTAAACGGCCGCCAGAGCAGCTGGGGAACCTCTCACTCGTTGCTGCAGTAAAAAGAGCAGGAAAAAGAAGTTGCCTCATAGTCATAGCGCTCTGCTGTATTTCTACCAGCTGTGGCTAAGCACTCTTTTTGTCTAATAATTTCTTCTTGTGCTGCTCTGTCTCTTCCTCATACCCCTTTCAGATTTTCTTTCTAATAAGTTTCTGGGCATCAGGTTTCCCATCAAGGAAGAAAAAAAAGAAAGTTGTTGGCAATGTTTTGTACCCAGAGGCCTGTTTGTCTCCTGTTATTCCTGAACTTCCTTCCCATTCAGCTAGGAAGAAACAGGGACCTTCCATACAGGCTAGTCATATATCTCCCTACACATTACCAGGTATATATTAATTGGTTGCATCTACACTGAGATCTCTTTATTCTTTCTTCTTATATCCAGCGAACAAGCCCAGCCTGTGTTGCTCTGAGGTGGTCCCACATTACTTTGTTCAAAACAGAGTGAGAATTTAATGCCTATATCACTGCTCTTCTGCTCTGTAGCATTAACTCTGGCTGCTACTGTTCTACTTCAGAAATAGAGTTATTCTGCTGATGGCTGTTCTGTTCATCTGAAAAACAGGGTTTTGGTGGCAGCATGTGCCGAGTACCTGTGACGGATTTTGTGCGTGTATGTATTTTGCATGATTGCCTTTGATAACCCCTTTGAATCTCAACCTTCATTACTAGCTATTAAGTAACTTCCTACATGGCAATTCTGTCAGTGTAACTGAGTTTGGTTTAACATGCTTATATTTCTCCAAATAATCTCATTCCACCTAAGTATGTCTTTTATGCCAAATAGTAAGTATTTCTTTGTGAAGTGAGCTAACAATGCCTCATTTGTAACAGAGAAGCTAATGGGAACCTGGATGTAATAAGGGTTAGTGACCTGAAACTTCTCTGTTCCGTAAGTACCTTGGTTTCAAGCAGGTTCAGCTGTAATTATTTTAGCCAGGTAGAGAGAGAAATCCGTTCCATCAGAGGCAAAACATTACAAGTTATGAAATGGGATCTGTACGTACAGGCATGCTGTGATCGTGTCACTGCATGGGGGATTGAGTACAGAGGAGATTAACATTCAATCTTAGTTAATAATCCCTATCTTTATGAGAAAAAGGAAAAAAAAATGGTTATGAGCCTTTCTGAAATAGTGGCATGAAGACAGCTGCCTGAGTCTGGCTAATGGAAACCTGAACTGTCTGTATGAGCCAGGGACAATATTTAGGTGGAATTCAGAGTTGTTACTGAAGGGAGGAAGCTGCAGAATTTGCGCAAAATCAGCTTTCTGAGGTCTTTAATTCAAGGCGAATGTGTTTTATTCCCCAAACAGAAGCGGGTATAATACACCCAAAAGCTAACGTTTCTGTGCAATGAAGACCCAAGCATAGGTGATATAAGCAAAACAGTTTGTCCTCATGGAGGCTATACCAACATAACTATAGATGTATTTTCATATTTTTAGCTTTATATTTCAGTCTGTAAATAAGCCCCAGATATTTTGGGGGGAACCAGTCTTCTGTTAGGATCAAGAGAAAAATAAGTAAACAAAAAGAACCAACTGAACAGAAAACCCAGGATGATTTGATGGAGCTCAAATCCGGACCACACTGAAATAAAACCCAAGATTCAAAGATCCTGAGGAATGGGGAAGATTTCAGCCCATTTGATGGGCTTTAATGTTATCCTGTTTCTGTCAGATTTAACTGAGTTGGAATATGCTTGGTCGTTCCTTTCAAGGAACTGTTCATCTGGATTCAAACTTCACAGGTTGGGCCAAAGAAACAAATCAAAAAAAGCTTATTTGTTATGCCTTTGGTGCCATTTCTTATCTACGGCTCAAAAATATTTTATCAGCCGTCACCCTTGAGTGGTTTTTGATTTTATGTAAAACTTCTACCCTTCAGACAACCAAGCTGATGTTCCCCAAAGGGGAGATTTGAATTAGGTTTTTTTTGTCCACCTGGTAGAGCATTTCCCATCTGCCTCAAATAGGTTTTTTTTTAAAAAGAAAAAAAAAAAAAAAGAAAAAGCTGTTGCATTCACAGCCGAGCTGACACTTAGCTCTGCGGGATGTAACTTATAGTTCCCAGTTGTCATACATCTAAGGAACGTTTTTTCTAGCTGTGCTCCTGAGGTCAAGTAGGACAAAAGAAGAGATAGATAAGAAGTCATTTCCACCAGTCCTCAAGCAGTGATTTTTCTAATATCCAAGCTATTCAGGCCTCTCGTAGCTGCTGTATTTTCATTCATATGAAGAAATATAGCTTGCATACACATCCGATGAGTATTTGGATTCCATGTGAGGAAGTTGCTGGGATTTATTAAGCAACAAAGTCAAAACAAACCTGCCAGCTCTAATTTTGCTGCTCCTTTGTAATTGCCTTCAGGAAGACACTTTCATGACCATCCACTGCAGCACCTGTGTTTGCAGTGAATATGTCTACACGGTGCTGTGGACCAGTATCCATGCTGTACAGGTACCAGTTGAAGTATTGGCTGAGCATTTTGATCTGTGCAAAAATATCAGTAAGACATCACTGCCAGCGTTTTACTGAGTCACTGCAGTAACATACGCTTCTGGGGTTTCGGTAGCAGCTTGCGCCAAAGTCAAACGGAGTTGTTTCATTGATTTCAGGGATCAAACAGAAAGGAAAAAAAAAAATAATGGAGGGGGCAAGGGAATGAGGTTGTCTGTGGGGTTTTTTCCATCTCACTGATGTGTGACATTTCCATCTTCAGTTTTGATTAAATTTCCCTTAATTAGCCTATTAAGCAAAAACCACCAAAGCTAATGATTGAAATGTTGGTTAACTGATGATCTTGTTTCAGTGGAATTTGAAAGACATCATATTTCTAAATTAATAGTGGCATTAAACTGGAGAAGAGAAAAAGATGAACTATTTGTTGCGGAAATGCTGGTCTCAAGAGAAGATTTGTAGTGAAATTGCATTCATGTTAGAAAAAAAATAAATCATACAACCAGAGCAGCACTGATGGTCCTAACAGTGTTTGACATTCATGTGATTTTTCTATTTTGGAGGCATTTCTGTCATTTTTTTTTCATCCCTGGTGAACTTCAGGAAACTTCTCAAGTGTCCTGGTCCCAGTGCTCCTGCAGGTGAGATCAGCAAGGTTGTCTCTTAACTTGAATGAAATGGGAATGCAAGTAAGGCACAACCTCTTGCGTTCTTACATGGGCATGTTAGAGGGCACTCCCTTCAGTGACAGAAATACTGGTTTGTATCGTGCCTTTCTGTTCTTAGGGGCTGAACATTTGATAATTCTCATAAGAGCAACCCTTTATTGTCTGAAGAGTCATGACATGAACGGTGCATCAAAGGACAACACCTTGGGGCATGAAGCATAGGTTCTGCCAAGGAAATTGCCTAAAGCTGTTTTCAGAAGTATTTAGTTGCTGTGTACAAAGCAGTCTTTGCAGAAGTATCTGTGCTTCTTTCATGCAACCTGAGCTAAAACCTGCAGAAGTGGAGGGAAAAGCTGTCATGGAGGACCATGTCTAAGAACTGCTAATTTGTCTTTGTAATTCATTTCCCAGCTTCAGGTTAGCACCTTGCAAACATAAGTACACAGAAAAAATGTCCACATCTCCAAGTGGCATTTAGTGTGCACTCCCAGGACAGGCTGAAGATAAACACATCAAAGACTCGGCTCCAGTGGTCCCTTCAATGTAGCACCAAGATTCACTGCATGCAGGGCATTGATTTTCAGACACAGCCCCCTGAAAGACCTGTAGCTGAATCCATGCCCGCTTTACCTCTTCCTAGAGATTTCAGCAGCTCAGAACAGGGAGGGAGAAGCCTCTGCTGAGCTACGGCCTGTAGTTTACAGCCTGTCATAGGTCCTGGTTCTCTGTAACATACCAGGCTGTGACCTGTGGTGGTTTAGGACCTGTTTCCCATATGGTTCAGTTATCTCTGCTGCTAGCCCAGTAAATTACAGGAAAGGGGAGATCAGAGCCCACTTTGTCTGTCCAACAGCTTTTGTTTAAGACTCACACGTCATATATTGAACTGAACAGCTTATGTTTATGCTACAGCTTGTAATTTCATTTGAAGTGTTGTGAGATGTCAACTACGGAGCAAACGGGGGGAGGACAGCTGTTGTACTTGGAAGCCAGTTTAACATCCAAGGATTTTTTTTTCCTTCAAGTTCTCCTCCTAGCCACACCCACAATGGGTTTCAAGTGTACCAGCAAAGAACTGTGAGGCTCCTGGCAATGACAGACTGCAGTTGCACTTTGTATGGATTGAGAAGGCAAAAAGTACACTTTTGTGATCTTCAGATTTGTTTGGATGGAGCTGCTACCTTTTGAACTGATGAAGATGGATCATTTAGCGAGGAAAATTATGTCTTGCTGTTTGGGGTTTCCTTTGATGCTAGGGATACTCTTCTTTCACCATATCCGCTGTTCTTTGTGTCAGTCACCTGCTCTTTCATAGCAGCTGCTCATGTCTTCAGAACAGAAAAAGTCCAGTTTAGAGAAGTCTCTCCATATGTCCAATGCACATCTCCAAGGAGCAAGAAATTTCAGTATTGAAGTGTCATTGTTTTATTTTACCAGAAATAAAGAAGAAGGAACATAGTTACTGTATTGACTCTTTTCTGTTGCGGACTATGTTCTGTTCTAAACCCTTTGCACCTCTCAGGATCTTTTTCTGTTTGAAGTTTTTGCTTTGATTGGGTCAACTTTTCTGACTGTGTCCCCATCTGTAGCTTAGCAAGAACACCAGTTGCAGAAGACCACACTTCAATCTAGATATCTTCAAAAGGCACATGTATCCCTGGGGTCTGTTTTGGGTTATGCCAAACCTCACTGTTACCTCTGGTAGCGGAAGTTGCACTGTATTTGAGAACAACATGGAACCTGGTGATGTTTGTTGACAAAGTCAGGTGGCTGAAACAGTCAAAACCCTCATTCAAAACACAGGAACATCCTCTCACAAAGTAAATGTACAAACGAGAAGAGAAGCTTCACTTGAATATTGTTTTGTGAGGTTGGTTTGTTGGTAAAGAAGAGGTAGATTTTGAAAACAGTAGGAGACAACAAGACTAATGTAAGAATACTGACAGCAGACGAAAAGCTGAGGGAAAATATTTTAGACCCAGTACTTTGCATAAAGGACTAGAGTCTGAGAGAAGAAAAAAATTCTTCTGGTGTTCAGATTCTTGCTGCCGGGAAGGAACAGTATTTCTACAGCCTTTCTAGATAAATAGCATTACTCCTCAAAAATACCTGGTTCTGAGAGCAGTTTCTTGTCTAAACTGGAACACCTGCAAGAATTCACATTTGGCTCACATTCCTATCACTTGTATGTAAAAGATAGAGCAGGAACCATCAGCCATAGATCTACATTAAGGAGACCCATGAATGGCGTAACTTCTGCTGGTGTAAAACATCAAGATACAACAGAGAATGAGGTTTAAATAATATTTCTTATTCTCTTACAGATTGTTCTACAGCATATGATAGTTTCATAGGGTTTTTATAGTCTTGATGTTCACGTTTCATGTTTTTATAGTCTTGATGCAACCTCTCAGCATTGTATCTCACTTCTAGGCCATGGTTGACTGCTTTTAGAAATTGTTCTCCTTCCTAAGCAGAGTATTACGATTTTATGTGGCAGATATGCATTGGGAGAACATTAACTTGCTAAGCTAAGAGAAAATCTAAATCCATGAGTGCACTAAATTAACGCGTGGTCAATATACTATCAGATTTGAAGTATTAGATTGTGGGTTATTTTTGCTCTTCCTGTTGACTTGTAATATCGCTGAGGGTGAATTTACAGTGATCTTTCTTCTGGTAATGTAGGAGCAGCAGAACTTCCTGGCAATAGCCAGCTGAGAGTGTGGAAGTGATTTAAGGCAAACCTGTTCAGCTTCTACAAGAGGATAATGAGTTCTGCTCTTCCTGTGGACTACCTGGTGTCAGTTCCTCTCTTTTGTGACTGCCAGGGCTGTTAGATATCCTTTGCCTCCTAAAGGGTGGATCAACACCAAATATTTTCTAAATTGGTTTCAGCCTTTGATTGCCAGTTCCTTTTAGAAACTCCAGATGACTTCAGGAGCCGCAGCCTGCTTATTTTCCTTAACACTTCGGGGTGTAAATCACTTGTGAGAATAAAATCACTTAGGTGTCTGATTTATTTAATTTTTTTTGTCCCAGAAGCCGGGGGACTTTATTTTCTATCCACACACACACACACGCTTGCACCAGCTTCAGGTTATATGCCTCTGGAGGAAGAAGAAGCTGCGTTCTTTTTTTCCGTCTACCTATACTCATGTACAGCTCCTCTCCTCAGATCATCTTTGCTTGTTAGGGGTGAGGATACTTTGTCTGTCAATTTAATACTTTTATATGTGAAAAGAAAAGCTTTTTTCCCCCATTCTAAAACTGCTTTAATTGCAAAGAGCTCTGAGTTTTATCCCTTTAACAGAATTTAATCCCTGTTCTTCCAATCTGTGCAGGTTTTGGTTTCAGATCGTCGCTTCATGGGAAGAAGGATCTGATGCCATTATTGCTTTTGACAATGTCTCCCTTAGTCTGGACTGTTATTTAACAAGTAAGTTTTCCTTTTATCTGCAAGTGACTTGTCCTTTATTTGCCATGTAACTGAAATTTGGAAAGGGGTTGAAACTGTGGGGGAGGGATTGGGTGTTGTTACCTTCAAAAGATTCTTGAAATGTAAAGGTGTCTTTGAGAAATAGCTGTGCTTAGATGGAGGAGACTGCTCAGATGCAGACCTTATTAGTGAAACCGACCGGCGAATAGGTTCTAAGTTTGGCAGTAAATGGGTAGTTAAGACATATGGTGTAGGAGAGTCAGCTTCCAGCTGAGACGGTGGCATCACCTATCCACCCAGGCTGATGCAGAAGCCAAGCTGTGATTACAGAGTTCCACACGACCTGGTTTGCTGTGTGACAGTTATCAAAATGAATGACAGTTGGACTCTGGCTAGGGAAAGACAGGCATCCTGTGATTGACACTAACTTTGCAATAACATTGGGCACAATACTCCAGTTAAATTAGAACAAGGTTATTTTATTTGGACTGATGTGCATTTAAGTCTGAATCAGAAACTAGGATCTTCACTCCCTCCTGCTCTTGGGAAAAATTTGGATTCTGATCCAAACTTCGTGATTGACTGGCCTCTAGAATATGCCTAGTCCATACCTCCGCTGGCAGATTTCACCCCATTTAGATTTTTACTGAGCATTTGTGTCTGGCTCATCTTTCACAATCTCATGCATAGTGAATTGCTTAATTTGCAAATGTGTTCAATGATCTGTCACTCTGTACCTCAGACCAACGACTTAACGTGAGGATTGGGGGACTGCTGCTCTGAACACATGAAACTTCTACCTTGGGTTGAGCAGTAGAACTCAAGGGTGTCTTTTCCTCTCCTAGGCTTGAAGCTACAACCTCTGTAGCCCTGTTTGGATTGAAAACCTCTAAACCACTTCCTCATTCAACAGCAGAATATTTAATATGCTTTGTGATATGTTAATTTGGATCAGCCGGGGCTGTGAGTCTTTCCATTGACGCAGTGATACTCCTAGGTTTCTGTGCATAAGTTAAATGTACTTTGGGTTCCCATATTCTAAAGAGATCTTAAAATTGGGCTGTAATTTTAAAAGATTACACATATTTTTACTGGCTAAAACAGAGGCTTTCTAACATTTGGTAAAGATTGTATTCTGTATTTCTGCTCTGTGGCTTCATTCACTGGCTGTTTTACCCACCATTCATTCCTGTTTATTTTTCTTTTGTCACAGTTTCCATAACAGCAATGAAAAGTCAATCTGCCCTTTCCTTTTAATAGTGTTATATCCAGCGACTGCAGGCCCTTATTCTCTGCAGAGAAGCCTCCTGGCCCTTAATTTAGCTTAAGTTTTGCATTACATCCTGACTCAGCCACCATCCGTAATAAACCAGTATGTGACTTCTTGTTTTCTAGTCAGTGGAGAGAAGACACCTCGAGGTACTACTCCAGACTCAAGCAACTTGTTCACCAGTAGAGGTGGCCAGAAGAAGTTTGGATGGGAACAAAGGCTTCTGGGAAATCTCCAACTCAACACTGCCCCCATTTCTGGTCCAGCAGGTAATTGTCTGGTCTGAGACAATTGCTGTTTTCAGACAGCAGAGATTTCCAACTAATACAGATTTCAGTTAGTTGTGGCTAAATGCAACATGATTCCTTTATTTTTTTCTTTTTTATCAGAGCCTTTGTTCAGAGCTGTCCTGACTTCAGCAGGAAAAGAGTTAATTTTCTTTCTAGTGATTTCCATAAAAGGAATGTCAACAATGCATGTTGTTTTATTTGTTGCTAAGCAATGTTTATGCTTCTCAAGGACTCTTTTCAGCATCCAGTGGAAGCTGAGAAGGAGCCTGGACCAAACAACTGAATGGCCAGTGGAATATTCCCTACCATAGACCTCATGCGCAGTATATCAATGGGGGTAGGCGCGGGGGGCTAGGAATCCAAAAATCTGTACTCCAGGCAGTGCAAATTCACCAGGCGGTGAGAGTGACTTGTGTAGTTCCTTTTCTGTTATTGTTTCTATTAAACTATCTTTATCTAAACCCATGAGGTTTTTTCCCCTTCTCCTTCTTTCCTCCCTCTTCTCCCTGCCCTTCTGGAGGAAGGGGGAGAACTGTGCAAGCAGGCACATGGTCCTGGCTGCCGGCTGGGGTTAAACCATGACAAGAGCTTTTCCCCAAGTCCCTTACAAACAAAACAACAAGCTCTATAAAGCAATTGCCTTTAGCTGTTAACTGTAACTTGGATTTCAATTGCAAACTGGTGAAAGAAAGAACCAGCAGGAGCCTCTTCTTGAAGTAAAAAATGCTTTTAAACTGAAAGCCAGGTTTGTTTGGTGTCATAGTCATTTAAAAATAGGCAGGAATGAAAACGAAGCTTCTGAATTGACTGAGTCCATCATGTGTTGACCTGAGTACCCATCTCTAGTTAATACAGGCTTGGTTTGAAATAACGTAGCTTTGCTTTTTCAGTAATGTTTTCATTGCCCATTTGAAAGAGTACAGCACTGAACTTTGTTTTAAAAACATGATTTTTAGTTAGAAATGCGAGTCTTGTGCGATCAATGTTATTTCATTCTTCCCTGTCCCCCAGCTTCCCTTTCCTGCTTAACTGTAGCAGCCTGGGCCAAACGGATGCAAGATTTCCATTCCCTCCCTCTCACATCACTGTCTCCCAAACAATTGTCTCTTTCCCCTCTTGGGCTTTGCCCACACATTCACAACATCCGGTTTGGGCTGTACACATGCATTTCTATTTCAGTCGGCTTCCTTCCCTCCTCCTTACCAGCTTCACTTCCTGATTTGATGCTCCGAGGACTGGAGCACCTCTCCTATGAAGACAGGCTGAAAGAATTGGGGCTGTTCAGCCTGGAGAAGAGGAGGCTCCAGGGAGACCTTAGAGCCCCTTCCAGTATCTGAGGGGGGCTACAGGAGAGATGGAGAAGGACTCTTTATGAGGGAGTGGAGTGATAGGACGAGGGGATTAGATCTTAGAAGAAATTAGATTAGATCTTAGAAGAAATTCTTTACTGGGAGAGTGGTGGAACACTGGAACAGGTTGCCCAGAGAAGCTGCGGATGCCCTGCCTCTGGAGGCGTTCAAGGCCAGGCTGGATGGGGCTTTGTGCAACCTGGTCTAGTGGGAGGTGTCCCTGCCCATGGCAGGGGGGTTGGAACTGGATGATCTTTAAGGTTCCTTCCAACCCAAACCGTTCTATGATTCAGCAAGAAAAGTGCAGGAGCACTGACAGGAGTCTCAGGAGAATGAGGCAGAGGGAATGAGCCCATATGAGAGGATACTGGACTGGGTGGCCCCATGCTTTAGCTATAGCTTTAGCTGTAGCATCTGTCTGTCTCTGTTATGGATGTCGTGTGTGAGCTTGGGCTGGTCACAAAGGTCTAATTTCTAAAAGGGCCCTTACGTTCTCTTTGCAGATCCTTTGAAGTGTTCCCTTCAATATCTGTAGCTCAGTTTCCTGCCTGTAAGTGGAGCCGCCTTTTCCTTTTAAGTGCTTTCAGTATTCAGTGGTCAGTGATCTTGTGGTAAGATCCGTACACAGGTGTAGACTGTGGACTTGTGGTTGACTTTCCATAGCAATGTCAATGCTTAGGTGGTGGTGTAGTTCCCTAAGGCCACTGTACATTTCCTTCCAGAGTATGTACTGTTTTAGTAATGCAAAAGCCATTAGGTATCAGGTTCAGATTGGGAGAACAGCCTGAAGTTTGGATGCAAAGTTAATGTAAAGTGGGTGTGTGGGTGTTAGGCTGGAAATCTCGTGGCTGTAAGTTTCTTTGAGAATTTTGTTACCTCCTAATTCTCACTAGACCTGAAATGATGGGGCATCTAGTTTTTCTGCTCACTGTCCTATCTCTGCTCACTATCCTATCTGAGGAATGGAATTTGAAGAAATAAGTGGATAGTAGAAATAATGGGAATCAGATTGCCTGGGGGTAGAAGATAAGGTCACCGAGGTACTTTGAGCAATTCAAATAATTTGTTATGACCTTGGGGTGAAAATTCAAGGCAATTCCTGCAGTATCTAAGACAGCTTGCCTAATTTCTGGACTTGATCCTCGGTCCTGTTCATGTTTTGTCTAAAATTGTCTGCAGCCCTTGAGGTTTGAAATCACTCTTTCAGCAGTTTTCTCCCCTTTGTGTCCTCGGTGTAGGCAGGGCAGAAAACAGAGAAGGTGAGCTGCAGCTTCCTGCAGTGGGAAGTCATTGCATTTCTGAGGGTCTCCCCAGCACTGAATCACCTTTTTCCTTTGTGTTGCTGAGTGCCTGCTCTCAGTAAACAGTATGGATGCTTCTTTGGACCCTGGGCTATTCATTTTACCCAGCTTTAATCTTGTTTCTTTCTGCATCCTGTAATGCATTTAGGAAACCTTAGGCTGAGTCTGTCAAGGCCTTTACTTTGATGGCCACGTATTTAGTGCTGTGTGAGTGAACCAACAACATCAGCGCCACCCTGAAGTCTCAAAGACTGCATTGACCAATATGAGCTCAGCCAAAAGTAATTACAGCTAATGTGATCTTTGGCTTGCGTGACGGATCACAGGCTATAATATTTCCTTCTTAAGAAATCATATTAAAACAAAGAATTGTGTTCCTATAGCTGAGAAGACAACAGGATAATAAAATACCCTCCCCAAGACCCATCAGCCTACACAGCAGGAACAACAATCTGGAAGACAGGTACCACTTTGTTTACGTGACAGTAAATCCAGAGAAGCTCCATTGCTTTCAAGGGTATGGACCTCGATTCACTCCTTTGTAACTGAGAACAACCTCTTACGGGCACCTGCCAATTTTGCTTGTGCATGGAAATCAGTTTTCAGCTGAAGCGATAGTCATCACCACCAACTTCCCTGTCCTTTCTGTTCTCAGGCTCTGTACCTAGGGAATTACTTCTTCAGGCCTTGCCATTGCTTTATCATGGCTTGCGGTGCCTCCAGGATAAGTACCCCAAAGGTTCAAAACACGCACTGTGAAAGATCCTAAAGCTTCTAGAAATCTGTAACCGCTGTCAGTGTGTTCCTTGTTTCTTGATGATGACTAGGACCAACACAGAACAATTCCGTAGGTTTCAAGTCACACAGTTCCTTGCAGTGCCAGTGACCATTAGATAGACGATCAACAAGCAATGCAAATGCTTTTCCTTTTCAGTTAATTAATGACGTTATTTGCTGATGTACCAACTTCTTGCTGAAAGGTTGCAGGTGAAACATAATTCTGAAAGAAGCCTGCAAAGAAGTTGTAAGACCTGTGTATACCAGAAAATTGAAACAACTTCAGTGGAACTAGGATTTTCAATTGAAATGGTTAAATCTGTGCACTGTTTATTTTCATGTAAACCAAGCTTACTTTGGCTTCATTTTTAAATTGATTAGGTATTAGTTTAAGTAAAACTGAAAGCTGCTCAAACCATATCATTTCTCTACAGGGAGTTTAACTACCAATTAAAAAGCCAATTTATATCAAACCAGTGCAATTTCCTTTTATATACAAGGCCAGAATATGGGAAATTCAGGCGTATAAAGATACAGTGAGCAATAATGAGGAACTCTAGGTAAACAAATTACTATCATGGAAACTGGAGGAGACAAAATAGGATTCTCAGTAGGCGAAAGGAGATAACAAGACACAGAGCAATCAAGCTTTAATTAAAGATTTGTGGTGCTTCTGAATAGGCTATAAATACCATGAGGATAGCCTCTTTTTTGATGTTTCAGCTTCTGATCTGTCCCACTGACGGCTTACTCATGTCAGGGCACACAGTACAAAAATGGTGTGTTGTGGAATGTACAAAAAGATTAACCTTCTTTCCCCTTAAATCTTGCATTGTTTTGTCCCATCTGATGTGCACATCCAGCAGCCATTGTGCGACCGTGGTTTCTTGCATGGAAACTGTCATCATATCATTTTCTCCTCCAGACTGGATTACTGTTTTCCTGCAGCTCCAGTCTCTTATTCCCAACACTTAGTGGTTGCACAGATTTTGTCTTTTGCATCAGGGAGAGTCCTCTTACGAGTACTTACATGGCTGTTTCTCGGAAGAACTCTGAGTCACATTAGTTAATCAGATGAAGGAGCTGAAAGGAACAGCGGAGTGAGTATTAAGTAAAAGAAAATTACATTTGGTTGCTCTTTGTGTGCAATTATCCTAACTGAACTGTTGGCATAATGCAATAAAGGTATCTGCAGAATTGTATTTTTGTATTAAGCATCAATTAACACAGTGAATAACAGCTCAGTGCCCTCCTCCCAACAAAAGCAGTATCCTGAATAGTGATGGAAAATGTTTGGAGACGGATGATAGGACCTCAGATTATGTAGGCATGAATTTCTTTATTGCATTGTTTACACTTGCTTTCTCCATAGGATTGAAAATTGCAAAGGTGCAATAATGAAAATCAACATACAACCAGATCCCAACACAGTGAAGTTGAATTAGTATAAAAGCTCTCCAGAATTAATCATACAATTCAAATATACAGGGCAATTCACACATTTTAGACCTAAATTTTAAAGCCGCCCATTCTTAAGAATAGCAGTTTAAATTGTGCAGAAACTGCTATAAATCTCAGGAAAGGTTTTTAAATAATTTTGCCACCTCCACCCAACTTGGTCTTTGTTATCCAATATACACTCCTACTATCCTTTGTAATTGTGAACAAACAAATTCCAAAAAATTAAAAGCATGTTTCACTTAACACCCTTTAAGGAAGTCTCCCACTATCTCTTTAATTTTTTTTCTCTTTTATGTTCACTTAATTTTCTTCATGCTGCTTTGTTAGTTTCTGGTGCCAAAAGGTAGCAAGAAACAAGTGGTTCTCATCGCTGTTCAAAGCGAGCAATGCCCTTGCCCTGTTACACCGACCACAGATAGTTTCCTACATGGATGCCCTGATAGTGTTCTCTTTTATGGACACTTCAGAAAAATCTAAAGCATGAATCAAGCTTTTGAGTATTTATTTGAAATTCTGCTCAGGATCAATCTGGCACATGTTTGTCATCACTGCAGATGCTCTTGTTGTTGAACTGAAAAACACGTCCAAGTCTTCCATTGCCACCCTTATTTAGAAAGTGGAAAGACAGAGGTAGAAATAGTAACTCCATAAATAGTTGAAAATCGCCTCCTCTTAGTCTGGCCATACCCATGTAACTGGTTTTGGTATTGCTGGCAAGACTCCCTAATTTCTGTGATCATTTTATATCTCATTAATATCACTGTGTAGACACATTTAACAGTTCAAGAATGAGCACAACCTATTTCTGCCATTTACCATCATCTTTCAAACCCCCGCCCCACCTCATCAATCTCTGGCAAACTTAGTCCTGTAAAAGGTCATAATGTTGAATTACTGCTCTCGGGACACTGTTAAACAACAGAACCCAAAGCAACATTGAAAAGTTTTTCCTTCCTTACATCACTAAACATGTTTCTTAAATACACTTATAATATATTTTTCTTACAAACTTTCAGCACAGACCAGCCCTGCAGTTACTGGTAATATATAACAGATTGCTCATACACTGAGTAAAAGGTATATCCACACGCACACCATGGTGCCGATGGCAGCCATACGTTAGTGAAGATGAAGACGGGCGATTTTCTGTAAGCCTCTGATTTCCCATATTGGCCAAGTATTGTAAGGGAGCTTGCAAATGTTTTTACGAATAGGTGAAGCAAGCATTTTCCTTGGTTCATGGCATCAAATTTGATGACATCTGCCTTAGAGGAAGAAGTAAAATGAACTCCCTGAGGGACAACTAACAGAATTAATTGCCTCCAGAAGTTTAGCCACTGGGGTTCTTATGGTCCTGAAGCATGAGACCTTATAGCCCTTATTAATGTGATTTTTCACTCTATTGGAAGTAGGGAAAGACTGAAACAGAGAATAGAGGTTGTGGCAGCAAGTTCCATGAGCTGCCTACACATTGTTTTAAAGCACTAATGCATTTCACTAATGCATGACTCTGGTTCCAAGATCAGCCAAGCAGCGTGGGGCTTGGTTGCTAATTTTCTCAAATCACAGTAAAGTTTTGGTTTGGAACGAATTGAACCTCGGTTCAAACCAGCTTAATTTAACGAATGCCAGTTAATACATTTAGGCCTTGAGAGTTGAAATGCCTACGTCTGATATGGAGTTTATGCGCCAGTGAAATATGTGTGCCAGTGAAATTGCTTTCTACGTTAGAAGTACAAATGTGCTTTCGGCTTTGCGCCCCTGTTTTCTCTTCATTGTTGTTATTTGCAGCAGCGCCTGCAGCAGTGCTGCCTTGGGCTGCAAGTAGTATCAGAGCTTCAAATGAACTAGTCATTTTAAGTCTTGTGGGGTTTTGTTCTTTTTGTTTTCTGAGAGCAGGACATCGTTCCCCTTTGCAGTGACTGAAATCCAGTGTCTTGATTGCTGTGTGTTTTATATATCTGTGTGAAAATTAGAATTTCTGCTGTGCAAAAGAAAATAAGCATGAGTGACTGCGTGTATAAATACATCAGTAAGTCTAATTTGGAAAGAAAAGTTGGGAAGAGGGAATTTTTTAAAATCTGTTTTAATAGAGCCAACGTGGCATTTCTTGCAAAATATTGTTGCTGGGACCTTAGCAATGTGTTGGTGAGACTGCCAGGGAGCTTGAGGAGGGCAGGTGTGTGGGTGAACAGGCAGAAGACCAAATGTTTCCTCACATTTCTTGTGAAAGCAGGGATTCCGTCTAATGAAGCGATGTATAAATTATTTACAGAATCACAGAATTGCCTGGGTTGGAAGGGACCTTTCAGATCATCGAGTCCAACCATCAACTTAACACTGACAAAAACCATCACTAAACCGTATCTCTAAGCACTACTTCTCCCCATCTTTTAAATACCTCCAGGGATGGTGACTCCACCACTTCCCTGGGCAGCCTGTTCCAATGCTTAATAACCCTTTCAGTGAAAATGTAGTACCCCAATTCTGAGTCTCGGTATAATTTTCACTTCTTTTCTTTTTCTCCCACCTTAAACTGGAATTTCCAGTTTTTAAACCCAGTTAGCATCTTGCAACTGCCAATGACGGAATATATAAGGAACTTACATTTAAATACCTGTTAGTTTTCATCATGGGAACACTCGACTGTTTCTTGAAACTGGGCACATGTAACTTGTGTGAAGCTGGGCAAACTTCTGAAACCTGCTTATTTGTTTGGGAAGATTTAGTCTGGAGGGTCCTGATGTTTTTCCTGGTGGTGTGAGTGTGAGATGCCGGCGATATTAGCCTGTTGCACGCTGCAGGAGGAAGGAGATGCTGGGCAGTATGCAACAGACCACAGTTGTGCACAGATGGAAAAAAAATCTATGCTTCTCACCTAGCTGCTTAAGGATTTTCGATTCAGTGCTGCTGCTTTAGTCTTTGGAGATCAAAATAATGTTTCAAATTGAATTACTGCAAACTGCTGTGGCATGCAGCAACCTGTAGAAACACCCTCTCTGAGCTCATGAGACATGCTGCACTCATTTCTAGATTCAGGAGAAAATCAATGCTTTAGAAGGAGTGAATGGTTATTCTTACTTAAAAAAAGGAGTGGTGGGTTACCTAAGATGGGCGGTACTCTGTTTTGTTACTGGGTGAGTGGTTTAAGGCCTTGGGCTTCTGTTACATCTTCAGATTGAGGGTTGGCTTGTGAAATGTGTAAGAGAACAGAGGGAGGGAAGGAGAAGGGTTTTAGTCTGTATCCAGAATTGTAACTAAGACCCATCTGTCCTAATTATGTCAAAATGAGGGGTGACTTCTTCCCATGCCATATTCTGTCCCATTTAATTCAGTAACAAAGCTGTTACATGTTGGACTGGCTTTCAGTATCGCATATGAAAGTGCATATAAACAGGAGGAGGACTATTTGCAAGTCTGTGCAGCAGTGACAGAAGAGGAGATTGCACAATATTTGGCTGTGGGTTTTACTGAAATCCTTGCTGGTTCAAATCATAGAATCATAGAATGGTTTGGGTTGGAAGGGACCTTAAAGATCATCGAGTTCCAACCCCCTGCCATGGGCAGGGACACCTCCCACTAGACCAGGTTGCTCAAAGCCCCAGCCAGCCTGGCCTTGAACACCTCCAGGGATGGGGCATCCACAGCTTCTCTGGGCAACCTGTTCCAGTGCCTCACCACCCTCACAGGAAATAATTTCTTTGTAATATCTAATCTAAATCTTCCCTCTTTCAGTTTAAAACCCTTACCTCCTGTCCTATCACTCCATTCCCTGATCAAGAATCCCTCCCCATCTCTCCTGCAGCCCCCTTTAGGTACTGGAAGGCCGCAATAAGGTCTCCCTGGAGCCTTCTCGTCTTAAGTCTGAACAGCCCCAATTCTCTCAGCCTGTCCAAATCAGGTGCAGTCTCCCCATGGACTTCACTTGGGCCAGACTTCCTACTGCAATGTTTTGGGCAAAGGTCACTGCTCAGCTCTGCTACTTCTGACACATCTTTTCCCATTCCTGTCTACTCTCTAGCTGAATAGAGCAAGAAGGTATGTCTGCTAGCGCTGACTGCAGCAGCTGCAGAACCTGGGCAGCTTTACGTATAATCTTGTATATACCAGTGTATTAATTACAACAGGACCGCTTTTGAAATCTAAGAAAGTGCCTCCTGTGCTCAGTCATCTCCAGGTTCCTTACATCATACTCCCTGCCTTAACATAGCTGTGATTTTTCATACCCCATGCTCTTAAAGGCCAGATTCCAAGAGCTTAGATACATATTCACTTATCTTAAATTACCAGCACTGTTTGCTCTTACCCTGATACTGCCTCTGCACTGGAAGTGAGACCCCTCTAGCCTGTCCAACAGGCAGAAAATACAAAAGTTTTTCTGGTTGTTTCAGTTCAAAGTCTGAAGGTGTAATGTTTGCAGCAGGAGGACGTTTTTCTTCTCTTCCACCAGGACACTGGGCTTTTAAGGAAACAGAGGGCTATTAATAAACATTTTGGAATACGATGTAGTACGACTAGAACCCAGTGAGAGTCAAGAGCTGCCAGTTTCAGGTCCAGCTCTGCTGAGTGTTACACATGTGATAGTCTAGAGATACTTTTGCCAAGGCCAGGTAAGCAGATACCTAAAGAACAAGATTCAAAGGGAGTAAATCAGAAATATAAAGCCTTACCATAGCGGCAGTGCACACATGCTGTGGGCTCTCCTAGGTTTTATCACTTCCAGTTTTCTGTCTTGATTTTCTCATGTTTTGGGCTTATTGTCCCCTTGAAGGTTACCTGCTTCTACCTTTGGGAATGTGTTTGATGTTTCACCGGAGACATCCAAATGGCTTCTTATCCTTCCAAACGAAGACACTTACCTGCCTGCTTTATTAAACATATGTTTCAGTGCAGGTGGCTTAGCCCAGTGGGATATTGCAATGTTAAATCACTGTGATAGCTGACAGAATGAGTCTCTTATCTTCCACTTTCTGTGAGATTTTGCTTTGGTTTTGGGGTGGGTTGTTTTGGGGTTTTTTTTTCAGGAATAAACACCAGTAACTTCTGGTGTACAACTGTCAATATCAGAGCTACTGAAGCATTTTGCTTTAGGAACTTTTAGACCTTGCTTTCTTTGGTGCTTTTCTGCTCTTACCTGTTGTTCTTGGGTTTTTTGGGGGTACATTGGAGGCAGCATTGTATATTCAAATTAAAATATTAGATCCTTGAGGCACAAATTAGCAGAGCCTTGTTCTAGAAATCTCTTTGTACAGGGCTAGTACTTCCAGTTGATGCAAATGGCTGTAATAGGAACGCATTGATTTACACCCACAAATCTAAAACATGCCAAGCTGAAGGCTTGTTTTACACGCCTCCGTTAGGTGTTTTGCCTTCTGAAGCTTAATTTGACTCTCTTGTGAGCAAATAATCATTCAAAATACAATTAGTTTATTGTTATGTTTTAATCACTGAGATGATGTTGTATTTACAGGTTTCTATCTAATTAACAGCTACCTTCCCATGTAAAATAAATTCAATCATCAAACGTCCGTAGAAAGTGAAAGGGCTAAAATGCACCAGTCTTGAGGTTATGAGCATGCACTTCAACAGCCCAGAGAGCAGAGCCCAAAACTGGGTAGTCTGTGTTGCATTTTAACTCTGCTCTGCGATCTTTGCCTTTTTGAGCCTTAGAAAAAGTAAAGCTGTGTTCATAGTTGTGATAGCTTTCAGGAGATATAGACGAAAAGCTGTCAAATACCGAGATACGCAGCTGTCAGATACTGAGATATGAGTCTATAAAAAGAATTCTGTGAGTATTTGTTCTGGCTGAAACCTTGGGGGTCAGGTTCTTCTCTTGATCCAGCGAGGGAGAGTGAATAAAGAGCAGAACAACTGCTTGATCTTTGGCTGTTCGGATTATGCTTTGTATCTGTCCTCATTTCAGATCACTGGTTATTCACAACCTGTGGTGCCAGTGGACCCTATGGCCCCACGCAGAGCCAATGCAACGATGCCTACAGGAACTCCAACCTCAGCGTGATTGTAGGAGCCGAAGGGATTCTTCAAGGCATTCAGATCTGGAGAGTACCAGCAACCAACACATACAGGTAAGGGAACCGTCTCTGATTGTCATAATAAATCTTTGCATTTGAAACTTATCCAAGCTACAGATAGGTGCTAGGCATATATGAAGTGTTATATTCAGAAGTTTGGCCAGATCTGCTTGGGTTTTACTTCTCCTTGATCATGTGATTCCCAGCCTTTCCAGTCTCAGATTTGTTTGTCTGGAAGATGTGACTTTTTGGTGAAAGAGAGAAGAAAAGAGAAGTAACCAGCTGAGGCAGACAGATCTTTAGCCTAAATGGTTACAGGTTGGGAGAGCTCTCTAAGTAGCTGAAAATCAAGAGTTTTGACCTTCCTGGGCCAAGGGGCATACATATCCCATGTGCCATCCATTGAATTCTGGGATCAGAATGAGTTTTTCCCACTCTTTACCTGGTATAGGAGGCACAATCTTATGTCAGCATTTCTCATGGGACAGCTTGCATCAAGTTCTGCTCAGCATCTTGCCTTTTTAATCTAGGCATGGTAAGTTGAGCCTGTAAGCCTGGCTCCCCGCTATAGAATTGATTTTGGAAGCCAGCCACCTAAATGTTAGGCTCTGTGATACTAAGGATTCTAACACTTAAATCCCTCTGTGGAGTTATTTTCAAAGGGAGATGATCAGATACGGTTCAATGCTACTTAATCAGATATTTACCAATCATTTTTTCTTTTTGCTCTTGCTGGGTAAAGAAGTACAATCGAAATTTAGTTCACTGTATCTGAATGGCAACATCAAGCCATTACATGCATCAGTTTGTAAGCAGAACTGTCTGTTTGAACCAATGACTATCTAGTTGTGCGGGTTTTTTTATGCAACATTCCCTATTGAAACCAATGACAGTATCATGGATTTCAAAGCAGAACGTGCCACTGCAGGCTTTGAACAAATGTCAGTTAAAACTCACTGGCACCTTCTTTTTTTTTTTTTTTCTTTTTATTGAAAAAGAATATTAGTATTGAGGAAAGATGTCAGTCTCTAACAGAAGTCTACTGCAAAGCAGTTTTGAGAAACTGGCTAGGCTAGGCTAGGTGCAGGTTCTGCCTGAGTGCCTATTACCTCAAGGATTGATGGTAATGAAAAAAGCATTAATGATATTTTACTCAGCTATCAAAAATGAGTTGCCTGAGGTGAATAGAATTTTTCAGGGCCAGCATTCAGTAAATACGGTTATAAAGTATAGCCTAAAAGAGAAGAGGCATTAAACTTACAACATTGTCATTTCTTTAATATTGTAGCTCAAGAGGAGCCAGAATACCAGTGCAACTCTAGGCTGATTTTTGCTACACAATACAAACCACAGGTCCTGCAGGGAGGACCTGTCTATTTAGGTCCTATAAATGACCTAACAGACTTTTAGGTTCTGCATAGATAATAGGTGGCTAATGTCATTGGTAACCTATATATACATGGATGACATTCTCTTCTACACCTCTTAAGGCTATAGTAGAGAATTCACAGCCTGGGGAAAGGAGGAGGCAATTGTGGACTTGAAAGAACTTGACATCTTCCTCATTTTGGGTTGCTGAAGGGGCAGCAGAGTCCGCCAGTGTAGCATAGCCTTAGGAAAATGTCAAGTTGCAGTATGAGTTGTGGGGCTTCCCAGAGTATGGCCCCACTGCCTGTATTTAGTTCTCCCCTGCAGGCCTGCTGCACTGTGAGTCCCGTAAGTTAGCCTGACAGCCATCTCTAGTATACCTGACCCAGAGATAAAATCTTCCAGCTTGCTGTTGGGCTCTTAGGAAAGCTGTTGTTACGCCATATCAGTGTGGTTTATACTGCATAATATAGAGCAGTGAGTTACATTCCTGATAATTGCATAAAAAGGATATAGATTGTGTGAAGACGAGGCAGAATACGTGTTACTGAAATGCAAAGACTGAAGGCTCAGCTTTGCACAAAACTCTACCAGCCCAAGCTAACCTCACCCAGGAGACCCCACCATCTCTGGAGGTCTGAGTAGGCTGCCACACACTGGCTGGAATCCTACATGCTCCAATGATGATATGGTCAAAATAATCTGGTTTGCTCCCATGGGACTGCACATTCTATAACAATAATGCTACATAATATAAAAAATATTTTCCTTTTCAGGTTTTGTTCTAAGCATTCGGAAGGTCTTGTCATCCCATAGCTAGGCCTATGATCAAGTATGAGAGAAGTGAACTGTAATAAACTACACATTACCATCCATTTTCTGTATTCTTTCCATTTTTAAAACAAGAATCTTTGGTCTGTTTTGCTGGTGTCCATTTGTTGTCACTTCCACTGTCCTCTTTTTTCTCTTGCCCCTTCTTGCACAAGAACATGGCACAATGGAATGCAAAAAGGTGTCCTTCTAAGCTGGCCAGCCTCGGCACTGGCATTTCCTCATATTCTCAAAACTAGCTCCAGTGTTTTCCATGACCTGTCTGCCTAGAGGTGGATTTTTTTCTCCAGCCCTTGTTGGCACAGCCACTGCATTCTGCTCCTCCTGATCCTTCCTGAAGATGCAGTTTTCTTTTTCAGTTCCTACAAGTATCATATTAAAAGAAAAGGAGGAAGACAGTGGAAGGTATTCTGTGTTCTGGTTATATCTATTCAGGGTGGCCTGGATCTTTCTTCAGGGTGAATATGGTTAAATGGATTCCTCCTGTAAAAGAACGTTGTGCCTAAGGAAAGGGATCCTGCTAAAACTTGAAGTCAAGATAACCCATCTGTTTAAATAGTGACACCCGTTTTGAATAAGGAATGACTGTCTCCTGAATCTACCTGTTGTCATTTGTCTGCAGCCTTTGAAAGCCCAGGCCACAATGGGTTCTCCTGAACTTCCCAAGATCATTGCTTGTACGCAAAATCTGTTCATACACAGAAAAATATGGCCCCTAATTGCAGCTGATTAGCCCTGCCAGCTTGCTGTGCCTGGTAGTGCACCTCATTAGCCATGACAAAATTCAACAGCAAATCAACTCAGTCTTCAGATTCACGCAGCATCTGTTCAGGGTAACCCAATGCTGTGGCCGTCACTTTTTCTGCTGGCTCCAGTGCAGCCTTACTGAGGAATGATTGCTTTGGTTATCAGCAGTGGCATGAACATAATCATGTCACATTGCAAGGATCTAATGTGCTCTCTAAGGCACCTGATGCTCCATAGTTGCTTCAACATCAGAACTGCTCCACGCTGGCTGCCTCAGAGCAGTGTCACAAGGTGGGTTTCTCATGCTAATTGTTAAAACGAGTTGCTGCTGAAATCTGGCTTCCCAACCTGTTTAAGATGCTCACTCATGATGGGCACTGCTGCTTCGTTCTGCTTGTAGCCTGTTTGCATGCAGGACTGTGCTGGGCAAAGACCAACCGGGTGCTAGAGGACAGGAGGAGTTAAAGCAGAGCACCTACACTGAACTGGTAGGAAGCCAAGAGGAAGTTTTGTGTTCTCAGCCCTGCAGTCACTGTGTACATGCTCCAGGTTGAATTTTGCTCTCATGGAAATAGCTGCAGTGGAGAATCACCTGCTTATTTCAGATCTAAATTGAGCTCACTGTACCACCACTCACTTGCTCAGAAAGTTGAGTAACTCTGTCTTTTGTTGCAGCAGAGATGTGTGTTTTATCATGATTTTTATAAAGTGCTTTGAAATCCTTTGATAAAAGCCACTTCAAGTATGTATCATAGAATCATAGAATGGTTTGGGTTGGAAGGGACCTTAAAGATCATCGAGTTCCAACCCCCTGCCATGGGCAGGGACACCTCCCACTAGACCAGGTTGCTCAAAGCCCCATCCAGCCTGGCCTTGAACACTTCCAGAGGCGGGGCATCCGCAGCTTGTCTGGGCAACCTGTTCCAGTGTCTCACCATGGTCACAGAAAATAATTTCTTTGTAATATCTAATCTAAATCTTTCCTCTTTCAGTTTAAAACTGTTCCCCCTCATCCTATGGCTCCCCTCCCTGATCAAGAGTCCCTCCCCATCTCTCCTGTAGCCCCTTTTAGGTACTGGAAGGGGCTCTAAGGTCTCCCTGGAGCCTTCTCTTCTCCAGGCTGAACAGCCCCAAGTCTCTCAGCCTGTCTTCATAGGAGAGGTGCTCCAGCCCTCTGAGCATCTTCGTCACCTTCCTCTGGACTCGTTCCAATAGGTCCATGCCCTTCCTTTGCTGATAAACAATGTAAATTGTTTATGTACTTAGAAAGGGAGAGGGAGGAGCTGAGCAATACAGTGGTACAGCCAAATCTTTGGATACATCAACAACATTAAGGCCCTCTGAATCTTGACTGCTTGAAATAAAGATCCAAGAGCCCTAATTGAGGCTGCAGCAGCCTGTGTATGCCACCTGGCCACTCCTGGGAGGGGACGACGAGACATTCACAGTGAGTGTGAGTTTAGCCAGGAGGCTTTTACTTTCCTTGATTACTGCAGGTGGCATCATGTCCGTCTACTCTTCTATATTCCTCTGGTCCTGGGAATAGGAGAGCTGTTTCCCATCTAGTCCGTACTACCAGGACCACTTCTGCTGTCTGCTTTCTCAAATCTCCCCTGTCAGTCTTGTCCTTAATGTTCTCTTTAGCCATATGTGCTGTACTTACCACTTCTCCTGCTTCTGTTCTTTTTCTTTCTTGCTGCAAACCTCTCAACGGTACACCTTCTGGGAAATAAGATGTGGTTCACATATTGAAGTTTGAAACTGCAGGGACTTGCTCACTCTGTCCTCAGTGAGTATTTGCCCATAGAATCAATGTGAAAGAAGCTGTTCTGTAGCTACCCAAGTTCATAGGTCCATGTAGAGCATACAATCTCAGTCTTCAAGCTTTGGGTTTAGGTTTATTTAGAGTGTCAGGTCTTCAGGGCACAGCCCTTTGTCACTGTGTGCAGTTCAGGTGTGCAAAACAGTGCCCAGAAATGGTTTATACTAGCTTCCACCTGTCTGTAACAACTGAGGTGCCAAGCTCTTGTTTTCTTTTTCCTGCAGCATCTCAGGCTATGGAGCTGCTGGTGGGAAAGGAGGAAAGAACACCATGGTGCGGTCCCATGGCGTGTCTGTGCTGGGAATTTTTGACCTCCAGAAGGACGACACTTTGTATATCTTGGTGGGACAGCAAGGAGAAGATGCTTGTCCTAGTGTAAGTGATTGCCCTTTCTGTTTTGCCTTAATCGTTTTTACAAATCCATGGAGTTTTGTCTGTTCACAGAGAAAACCGTTGTCCTTGATAGGGTTTGGGTTATACGGTTCAAGGGATAGCTACAGTTTTACTAGGAGGGCATGAGTGTGAAAAGATGAAGCACCATGTTTACTGTTCTCACTCCCTCTTCAACATTCAGGCCCCATTGATAATACACTGCAGGATGCTGGTTGATCTCGGAGCATCTGTGTGGGTTTTCAGAGATAAAAGACAACCCTGCCCTCCTTTCCTCAGGACGATCAGTCTTTAGTCAGAGATCAGTCTTTAAAGTTGACTTCACAGAGCTTTGTCTTTGCTCTGCTGTTGAGCCCAGCCCTGCCATTATCACAGCACTTTGCAGCTCTGGAGACACCCACCTCTCGGAGCCTGTTTGGTTATTCTCTGTATGGGAATGGGAGAGACAAATTAATCGCTGCTGGGTCAGTCCTGATTTCTGTGTTACTACCCAACCATTGCTGCAAATGCCTTGACAGAAAGGTGCAACTTCCTCCATTTGCAGGCACAATAATCTATTAATTGTTCAGTATCCTTTGGAAGATGAGAGATCTGATGAAATTTCACCTAGAGGTTTGAGCTGGACTTGTAAATGCAGTGCATTTCTCAACTGTTAATGGATGGCGTCCAATAGATGAGATCTTAGCAGTCTGTTACAACAGTGAAAGGTTGAAGGATGTAGACAAGAAAGAAGGGTTCTCAAGGCTGGGTGCTGAAGTAAATAATGTTAAAACTGGAATTATACATATCTACAAACAAACCATTAATATGAAACCTCTTTGAAATGAGAAATGCCCTAACTCAAACTTCCATCTAACGTCTATAACTAGGACATTCCAGCTGAGTATAATATATGGACTCATTAAATTGCAGGCCACTGTAATCTTAGTGAGAATTTATTGAGTGCTAATGTAATTCTTTCATTGAGGCAAAGAGATTGCGTTGACTTCTAGAAGGGACTTTTACTAGATTGGATTGTAATCAGTTATGTCTTTGCCATGAAGGATTTTTATTTTTTTTTTAATTCAATTGTAATCTAGTGGTTCCTTTGGGTCGTTGACTTTGTCGTTTTATTAATCATCCCCATCCAGCTCCAAATCAATTAAGGAGAGGGAAGTCTAGGGAAAGGAGGGTTGTTTAGTTCCACAGGCAAGCCTGCACACACAGAATGGATGCCATTCATTCTCTGGCACAACCTAGAACACATTTTGTGGTCAACAGAATAATTTGTAACTTGAGGATGCTTTTATCAGGTTCCTCTTCCAAAACAAAGCACAGACATGAAAGCAGAAGGAAGCAGAAGGTCAATCCTACTGTAACAACTGTTTGTGCATTTTTCCCTTAAAGTGTTGTTGACTTAGTGAGGTCAGTGTGCATAAAAGGATAGTGTTACTGAGGTGAAACCTGTAAAGTGAAGTGAGCTAGAAGCAAAACTTGCAACTTAGAAATACAATGGAGTCCTTTTTGTCATGCGCTTTAGTGCTCTGATTTAAAATTGAAGTGACAGTTACCTCTCTTAGTTCATTGTCTGAAAGTACTTATAAATGATGGTGTAATGTTGCGTTTGAGATCAGTTAATGAGTGTAGTGATTTGCCTAACACAAAAGATTTGTTACATTTGGTGGTAATTAGTAGAGGGGAAAAAATGCTAGGTAGGAAATACGGAGGCTTCTTAGTGAGGTATTTTCTTGAACGTCACATGAACGTTGCAATCAAACATGGGATTGCAGCTGTTTTGGTATGCTTTGAACTAGCCAGCACTCGTAATGCAGTAAAATTGCTACTACAGCATCAGTGTTAGATCAACATCAAAACTTGCTTGGAAGTCCAGATAAATGTTAGGTGGCTCGTCTACACTGAGCTCATTGTTCCTGTCCATGCTATGACCACTTAGGTGAAAGCTAGCTCTGGTACATCTATTTGAGCCACTAATACACCTTAGTTCTGGAGAGATGCACATTGGGGCACTGGAAGAGGAGTAAAGAAACTTGGGTTCTCTGCCATTTAGCTGTTCCGTGACATGGGGCAAGTCACATCATCGCTGAGTTTACTCCCTTCCACCATTTGTGAAATACAGATACTGCTGGGAAGTATTTGCAGTACATTCTGCTTTGTCTTGTATGTTAAAAGTTTCTGGAGCTGTTTTACATGGTAATAGATATCAGCGCTGAGCTTGCTTCAAAATACTTCAATTAAAACGGCAACAAATTCTTCTGAAGGTTGAAGCAAAATTCAAGATTCTTCTAGAATAGCATTCACTTGTTTCTGCTTACGTGGTTTCACTGGAGGACAATTTATTGGTTTGGGAGGATGAAGGGTCCATGAGGCCTGTGTGTGTTCAAGGACATGACGATTTCTTACCAGAATTCAGACCTGGTCTTCTGTTTGCAGACTAATGATGTTATACAGAAGGTCTGCATTGGAGAGAACAATGTGATTGAAGAGGAGATACGTGTGAACAGAAGTGTCAATGAATGGGCAGGAGGAGGTGGAGGTGGAGGAGGTGCGACTTACATATTTAAGGTATGGAGACAGTCCCTGGGCACCTCCAGTGTGAACACATCCACTTGCTTCTAGTATCGCAGCTTGAAATATGTGAGAAACCTTTATACACCGCTGGGGTGTATAAGGGGTCCAAAAAGTGAGCTCTGGGTAACCTTCACTTCCAGTTGATGGCTGTAGTGAGCTGAGTTGGCCCTTCACACTTCTTAGAACTGCTACATGGTACGGCCACATTTGCTTTGGTAGTTTGAAGTTTCCTTTGGAAACATAACAGTTTGAATTGGATCTTTTTTTCAATGCAAGCTGAGGTGCTGAAATATAATTCTACAGCAAAGGGAAAATTCCACAGGACTTTATTCAAATGTATCATTGTGGAACATCAGGCTTCAGCTACACATTTGGCTTATAGGGTGCAATGACAAGAAAAGTTGAGGATAGTGTTTCCTGTTAGCAGCCTTGTAGCTAGGGACCACTGATCTTTTCTGTCACCCACTAGCTGAGACAGTACTCATGCTAAACACCAGTTTCCGAAGCTAACAGTAAGTTTAGATGACCCAGCTTCTACATAATTCTGTATAACCTTGCATGATCAGACAGTTTCCAGCATAGCAGTCCTTTACCACTGGAAACACTATATTACACTATATAAAGCAATGCTCCTTAGCTGTTTCATTTGATGAAAGTCATCACACAGTAACATTACAAGCTTTCGAAGAGCCGTCAGCACTGCAGGTAGAATTCATAGAGCTGCTGATGCCAACGTTCTTTGTTGCAGAACTTGGTAGGACTAGTGCTATTCATTAATCTTTTGGATGTGGGGGCACAAATAATGGTAATGTGTAGTGCTGAGCAGTCCTAGATGCCTGCTTAGTGCACCATGCAGTAACTAGCATGTGGTTGAACTTCCATTTGTGTGTCTGAGTTTGAACACTGCCTTTATTTCTGAATTTGTTAAGATGGAGAATGGAGAACCAGTCCCCTTGATAATTGCAGCAGGAGGTGGTGGCAGGGCCTACAGGGCCAAAACAGACACATTTCATCCAGAAAGGCTGGAAAATGATTCCTCTATTCCAGGGTTGAATGGAAATTCAGGAGCTGCAGGTAAGGAGAGTTTTAAAGAAAACCTTTGTGAATATGTGGTACTCCCAGATTCTTCCTCACAAGGAGGTGAGACAATATTCATGAAAACACAGTTCAGGGGGAACATGGAAGTATAACAGATGCCTATAGGGTGTACTCACAGTGCAGGATACTTGGCCTAAATTAGGGTATTGGAGATGGCATAGCCATAGCAATGGCAGCGTTCTCCCAAAATCGCATAGTACCTCATAACAAAAGCTGTTTGATTTCTGATGTGGGAGTTTGCAGTGCTGATGTGGCCATCCTGCTCCCTGCACTGATTTGTGCTGTGTAGACATACTCACAGTTTCCCTGGCTTATGCAGAAAGAGCATAATTGCACCCTGGCTAGACGTCTCTGTGAAGAGACCTTGGACTGAACAACCAGCAGAGCTGAAAGTGAGTCACTGGTGAGTACGTTGTATTTAGAACGGGGCTGGTAGATGTTTTCACATCCCTTTCACTAAATTCCTTTTGTTCCACTTCAGAACCGACATAGGGTTTTTCAAAAGTATTTTTTGCAAAGAGAAGGGGAAGGCTCTGTAAGTCAGAAACAAGTGATTGGGGAGTAGGCAGGGATATCTTTTTACATTTTCTGCTGAAAATATTCGTCCTTGTGTGGTAGGTGAAAAGAGGTGCAGATGATTAATGTGGTCAAAAGCCATACAGAAAGGTCACCATAGCACTGCATAGCAAATGTATCCCCTCTTCTAACCAAGGCATGAGATTCTTACTTTCAGCTGAGGTGCTTTGTATCAAGGAGTGCTTGTTCTGCAGATCCCTGCAGTGTTTTTTACACAGAAATAACCCCTACCTGTGCCTTTTCTCTTCTCTCAACTGCAGGTGGTGGAGGTGGCTGGAATGATAACACTTCCTTCCTGTGGTCAGGAAAATCCTTGCTGGAAGGTGCTACTGGAGGAAGATCCTGCCCCCAGGCCATGAAGAAGTGGGGGTGGGAGACAAGAGGGGGTTTCGGAGGGGGTGGAGGGGGGTGCTCCTCAGGTGGAGGAGGCGGAGGATATATAGGTAAAGTGGCTTCGTGTTCAAGGTGTCCCTTCCCCTCCTTTAGTGCTAATGACCAACAAAACGCTGATAGATAATTCTCCTGTAGCTGCCATATTTGACTGTTATGTACTAGTATGTCTGTGTGTTGCCTTTTTAGCACTAGATGAACGTACTGCATTTAGTCTCTGAGCAAATAGCCAGATGTCAGTCCTTCAGCTGCAATCCTGGCTTTGCACTCTGCAAAAAATGTGCCGTCAAGTTCCCGCTGTGATTCTCAAGCCTTCCATTTGGGGGTTACAGTGCTGAGGAAGGAGGAGCCACAGGCTGTGCACTCCCGTTGCCAGCACCTGTGTTTGGAGGACTTTGGTCCTGGAGACCAGCAGCCAGGCTTTATGCCAGGGGAAAGACGCAGCTTCTTCTACCCTGCCCTGCCGTGGGTGGGCCTTGGTCCTGCACAAGGTCTCTGGGGGGCAGAGGCTCAGGCTGCCAGCCAGGACCCCTGTTAATAACGACCGTGGGGTTGACTTCAGTCACCAAGGAGCTATTCATGTGCTGTGGGTCTCAAGACAGCTGTCAGATGGCATTATGTTGATTAGAACTGGTGTGGGCCAGATTTAACATGTCTACTAACCCATAGTCTCCTGGGTCACATAGTTTCTTCAACCATCTGCACTGTCGTGGACTTTTTAACCCCTGGTTCTCCACAGCTTAAATCAAGTGTATGATAGACTAGAAATCCTGAGAGGAAATGAGTTTAAATGATTAAGTGCATGTTTTGTACTGATATTACTGTGCAATGCTTTTTTTTTTCCAACAGAGTGCCTCACATGACATAATTTTAATTTCACTGGAGATGGTTAAAGAGGAAAAGCCATTTTTGAGTGGGGTGGGGGAATCTTTGCATGCTTGTAGCGCAAAATATATGACCCCTACTGTGCTTCTAATGTGTTCTATGTGTTGCCCATACTTTGCTCCTGATATGTTCTATGTGCCCAAGTACAAATGAGCAACTCATAAATTCCTTCAGTCCCCACTCCTGGTGGACCACCCTAGTCTCAGGGTGCAAAGCAGAGGAAGGATATCAGGTTATTCATTCCCTCTGCTGACACAGTACATACCTTGATCAGCAAAGGTACTGAACTTAGCCCTTGAGTACTGGTGTTTTCCAGTTTGTTTTCCAATGTTCCTCTTGGTTACATTCATTTTAAGAAGGGCTTAAAAGGGATGTTTCACAGCATCCAAATGGTTAAAGATTTGTGCCTTAGTTTGCAACAGTCTGCCTAAAACAGAGCTAAGAAATTGATTGTCACAAGGTGCTGCTATTAAATCGGACTTCTAGAGATAAAAGACCAGTGGTTCATGCCACAACTCACTAAGTGTTCCCTATATGTTAAATACTTTGATTTATTCTCTTTTCTCATTTGGATGCCGCCCTAAATATGCTGAAGCCATGCATGTTGCAATGCTTATCTGTATTTTAGTGCCAATGAGCCACAGTCTGTTAAGGTAACTTCTGGTTTGACGTAGGTGGCAATGCTGCAGTGGACAATGACCCAGAGATGGATGGGGAGGATGGTGTGTCCTTTATTAATCCAATTGGTACTTTATACACTCCAGCACTTAAAGGTATTCATGTTGGTCAGAAGTCTTCGAGTGGGTTTATTTCATGTTAAGAACAGTTTGCATTTGTAGTACACTTCACAGCCCTTTGGGTACGGTTTAGAGTTATCATGAGGAGGCAGAAAGATGGCAAAACGAAGTCCAGTGGAGAATAAACAGAAGTAGCAGGAAGAAAGCAGGTGGAGAGACCATCAAGGCTATTAGAAAACACTTCCCAACGATATAGTCTACCAGCCTATAGAATAATTTTGGCTAAAGAAAGTAGTAACAGAACCTCCTAGTTCAGGCAATTTAGGAAAGAAACAGACAAAGAACCTGACTGTTCACTAATAAACATGTTCCTTACAGCATCCCTCAGCAAAGTATCCAGGTTGGACCAGGGATTTTCTAGAGAAAACAGTGCGGTGCTGCCCAGCAGTGCGTGGGAGTGATAAAAACTGTCTCTCCAGCCTGTGTTTGCCCAGAAGTTAGTGTCTTGAATACGTTTGTGATGTGTTCAGAAAATACAAAAATATCTATTTGCTCAAAAAAAAAAAAATTCCTTTAGAACAGCCAGAAGTATTTTCAAATACAGATGTACTCTGGTCTGACGGATTCAGACAGAAAGTTTTGAAAACATTGCAGTGTTTTATCTCAGAGTAAAGGCCAAGAAAGAAAAGGGTGAGCCTCACGGGCTACTGAAAGGGCAGGTTTCCCTTAGCCTCAGGAGCAGCCTCTTTGCTACCTGGTAGGACTATCTGCTCAAAGAGAGCCAGTGGGACTAATTTAACTGGATGTTATTTTCTACATGAGAAAAGAATAGGAGCTATGGAAAATGGGGAGAAATCGGTTTCTTAGATGGGGGCCACCCTGGCACATCTGGCAGCTGTGACCACCACATCCCCTGTTCCTCTCAGTGCCCGAGGGAATGATATGAACGATCTTTACGATAATTAACTCAGCTTCTTTCATCCACTCCCCAGTGACAGAGGGGCATGGAGAGGTGGATATTAGGCTGCATCTTAACTGCAGTCACTGTGAGATGGATGAGTGCCGTGTTGATCTTGAGACCCAAAAAGTCATTTGCTTTTGCGAGCCAGGCACAGAGCTGGCAGAGGATGGTGTGTCTTGCATAGGTAAGTAGGTGTATGGGGTGGGCTGCCAGTGTGTGAAACAGAAAATGCATGGCAAAAGCTGTAGTTTGGACTGTAAGACATCCTGAAAGTGTTACCTAGTCTTTCCTAAAAATGGCTTCTGTCAAACGTTACCTTCTTTCCTGCTGGTATATGCTGCAGAGTGATTTTGCTAGGATATAGACACACCAGTGTCAAGGAACGGCACACAGAGCAGCGTTGCTGGTTTGCTTCACAGTATATGTTTTGCATACTGGGCAGCACTGAGGAGAGTCAGATTTGGTGCCTGATTGTGCAGATGCTCACGTTCTGCTCTGAAATCATCAAAGTTTGCTCACTGAATGAATTTTCCAGCTAAACTTAAATTCCAGGTCAGTCCTCTTAGAAACCAAAAAAATGCACAAGGTGAAAGAGAATATAATTCCTTTCAGAATTTGGACATGTAAGGTGCAGGTGCAGAATCTATAAGAAATTATGTGTGAGAGATCTCTGAGGAAAACTAAAGACAGTGCCTGGTCTTGCCTTACTTGAAAAAACAAGTGCTCTGTTACTAGGTTTCCTTCACGTTCTTGCCCAGCAGTTAGAGCAAGTGACTCCAGAGTTGCGGGATCCTGCTCTCATCTTTGTCACTGGCATGGGAAAATTGTTCTGTATTTTTACTATTCCCACCTGTAAAATGGATAAAAAGCATGGTCATTTTGCCAGGGTGAAGTAAACCTTAATAGATGGTCATTGAATGCTTGGTGAGGGTGCAGCTATGGAATACTTCATACCACACTTGCTGTTATCAGGTTTTGCTGCCTGGATTCAATGCATTTAGGAGGTGATATATTGCAGTCCTCCTTCTGCTTGTGCTATGATTTGGCATTGATAGCAGCACTTTAACCCTGGCAATGTAATGTTCTTTCCACCTCCTCAACCTCCTGCCCCTGGTTTTTATGGTCTTGTTTTCATACCCAGGGAGTGCACATGTTAATTCGTTGATAGCAAACCATCTGTTTTAATGGCTTGATATTAATTGAGGAAAGTGAAACCATGAGGTATTAGAGGTCATAGATCCTGAGAACTGATCATGCCAGAGGTTGCTCCTACACAATAGGAGCAGCAGATGAATAAATGGAAGGAAAAGCAGAAAAATCTGTCTGGGGAAAAAAAAAAAAAAAGTGGCTGCTGGAAGATCATTTCAGACATGTAATTCCTTCTTCTCCTGCCTCTGTTACAGCTGAGCCAGTGGTTCATCTCCCTCTCTCCTTGGTCTTGTCCGTAGTGACTTCAGCGTTGGTGGCTGCTTTAATTTTGGCTTTTTCAGGAATCATGATAGGTGAGTGTTTCTCCGCAAAAGATATTTTCATATGAGGGCTGGATCTGAGCCAGGGATAATTGGGCCCTGGGAGGCAAAAGGATTCAGGTTTTAGCTACTGCTGCATTTAATGACACCTTCCCACGCACATGCCTTAACTTCTGATTTCAGTAGTTGTTTCTAACCACAATGACCGATTTGAGGAGGTTTCAGTTACTGACTGCATCTCGAAAGAGACATTATTGCTCTTGTTGTAGAGGAAAGCTGACAGAACACAGCTGCCACTGGTTTTCTGAGAGCTGCTGGTGCTTAATGCCTAAAAGCAAGCTTTTTTATTTGTGTGCCTATAGGCAAATTTATTCTCTTAATATGTGACATTTCAGTTTGGAGTTCTCACATAGGTTCCCCTTTTACAAACTGCTACTTAGTATGATGTGGGCATTCTTGGCATCTTTATTTGAAATTCTAAAAGGTATTTTTCACCCTTTCATTTTCTTATTTTAAACAATTTCTCATCTGCATTCGATTGCAAGTGGAATAGATTTGAATCAATGAAAAGCAGCCAGGGATCCAAACCACAGCCCTGCCACCTTTCTTTGTCCACACTTTATATAGTCTGGGGGAGGGGAGAGATGTACCCAGGACAGCAAATGGCAGCTATTAAATTAGATTTGCTGCTGTTTCATTTCTAAGAATTTCAGGAGTTATCAGTTGCACACACATGGTCCTACATGTATGATTTCTGGCCTGACAGTACCCCTTTAAAATTACTAATTACTTCTCAGGGAGTGGAAGAGTAATCCTCTTTCCATCCAACTAGCCTATCATTGCCATCTCGGGAAAGAGCAGTGATTTAAAAAAATCAAAGCAAAAGCAATGGTGAGGAAAATGGAGGACAGGAAGGGTTTGTGGATAGGTCATTACATCCGTCTGCCTTTGCAAGCGCATGTTTACCCCTTAAATTCTTCCCCTGAGCAACATCTGCTGGAGAAGATGCAATAGCTATTACTGTCACACTCTTTGGGCTCAACCCAGCTGCCACAGAAATCAATAGTAAGGGTAATAGTGATTTAACCTGCTCACGATTGGCATCTTGCTTTGAAAAAAATCCTACAATATCAATTACTATTGCAAGGAATATCCACAGGATGTCTTCTTTCAAGGTGTGGTTTCTAATGCGTTTTAGAAAAATCAACAAAGTGATTCAAGGGATATAACACTACCATAAACTGGTTTCTAATTTAGTTCAACTCTGTTGTTTAGAAACAGGGGAATTTTTGCAAAATAAGCTAGTTTTATGTACAATGTGTTATTCTGAGGTAACAGTTTAGTCTATCCGTTTTAAACAATAAGATGCAATAATCGGTTTCAGGTTGTAGTCACTTCTACGTGATTTAGGAAAGTTGGTTATATCCTGACTCCCTCAAGTTTGGAAGTGGACTCAGAGGTTCAGTTAAACTAAATAGAACAAAACAAAAACCTCAGAACTGCGAAATCAGAGATCTCTGCGAGTGAAATTCATTTTGCTTTTTCCAAACAGTTCATGAGCAAGCCTGTTTCTTCATAAGACGTGTAAATCAGAAGTTCTGGATATATTCAGATTCCATTTTCTCTCTGTAATTATTCAATGTACAGAAATATGACGGTGTCACTGTCTGGTTCGATTGACTGAAATTTGGCCACACATTGAATTCCAGTGAGGGGTGCTGCACAGCTGCCATCCTGTTCCAAAGTCAACCTGTGTCTCTGGTTTACTGTGTTCTCCATGTTTAGTGTATCGGCGGAAGCACCAGGAGCTACAAGCCATGCAGATGGAGTTACAGAGCCCAGAATACAAGCTGAGCAAGCTGCGTACCTCCACTATCATGACAGACTACAACCCCAACTACTGCTTTGCAGGAAAGACCACATCCATTAGTGACCTCAAAGAGGTGCCTCGAAAAAACATCTCCCTCATCCGGTAAATTCGTTTTTGCCTTCCCCATGCTTCACACCATCCACTCACTTATGCTGGCTCTCTTATGCAGATGTGAACTCGTGTCTTTGTGCAGGCACGTACAAATTCTCATGCACTTTTAGACTCGTGCCCCCTTTTTTAAAAAAAAAAAAATCTGCAGGAGTTAGACTTGTGTGGAGGGGACTAGACTTTTCAGCAGTCTCCTTGACCTTTTCCAGGTGCAGTGTTAATCTTCTGAGATTGTGAGAGGAACCGAAGAGTCATCACCAGTAATTCAGACACATCTTTTGCAAACTGTGCAATGAGCGGCCCGCTTTCAGTATTAACTGATGAAATGCTGGGAAAGCTGAGGCTTGGAGGAGGCTCTTTTAAAATCTTTGATAAGATCTTTGGTAAAGACAATTACATCCTTAAGTACAATAGCAGGAAAAGCAAGACTGCCAGACAGTATTAGAAAGACAGGAATATAAAGCCGGCAGGATAGTGATGTCCAGATCAGAACTTCTGGAAAGTTTGAAGTAGTCTCTTAAGAAAAACTTGAAAATTCAGAGTTCTTTCCCACCTTGCGCGACTGCAGGATACTGCGTGTGCCACTTGGGAATATGACATTAGCCTGGTGCCATGCAGTTTTACACAAAAAGCTTACGGTGCTAAAAAATATGATGCTCAGACCAGTCTGCGCAGTCTGCAACGTTTTGCTGTCTCTTATCTCATTCCCCCTCACCTGCACATCTTGCTGGGCTGCATCTGGAAGTTTCCAGTGTACCCTGTGCTGCTGCTGCCTTTGTCACTTGGGCTTTGAAAGGATTTTTGAAGTGCAGCAAGCTGCAGAGAGCAGAAGATACAGCTGGGAATTGATAAGGGCAAGGAAGGTGGGCTTTTTGGGAGGAGGATGAGTTATGAGCTGTAGAGATCTGGTTTATGCCCTTAGTTTGTGATCAGTTGGCCAGGCATAGCCAAGAATAGTGTCTCAAGCTGATACCTCCAAAATGTGATTAGAATTGGTTGAGTCACAGGCAACGCAAGTTCTCACTGTGGTTTCACTGCCCAGACTGGTCTTTATCCTGGCAGAACTCCAGACAGAGCCTTAAGCAACAGCAGAACAGATTGCCCTCAGCAGCCCCTGTTTGAGCGGGCAGGAGGGCAACAGCCCATGCAAAACCAGCCCACTGATAGACCAGGGAACAGAATCAGTGTGTCTCTCAGGCCAGGAAAGTGCACGCTGTAGAAGAGAGCCTTATTGAGAGCCTTGTACCCAGCCCAAGATGCGGGAATGTCTCTTAGAGGCTCAAACTACTGCTGCCCAATGTATAGCCCATGCAGCATTAAGAGGGACTCGGGATCTGGGAGGCAGCCTCATTCTCTGCTGGAGTTTGCTGTGTTGTTAGACACATCACCTACGTGGTGTAGCTATTGCTGTACCAGCTGACTAAGTGAGTGAACACTCAATAGACAGGTGTGCAAAATCTGTATCATGGGGGACAGGATCTGTTGTGTGATGACTTTAATTCCTTTCTCTTCTTCTTGTACCCTTATTAAAAATAAAACTGTAAACTTCATAATATGATCAGTGCCAGAAACTATTCTCAGCACGAATTCCTAGAGCCAAGTGCTTTACAAAGCACTGTCATCACCATTTACTGGCCTTAAGGTGCTTACCCAGAATCACAAAATAAATCAGGAAAAGGTACTTGGTTTAGAATTCAGGTCCTTTGAGAACCATTGTGCTTCCTAGTTTCTTGTTCAGTGTTTTCTTTAATGGTGATGCATAAACATGATGGGAACTGTTAATGTGTTTAGGGTGTGGGAACACCAAGATTTAAGGCCTAGCTTGCACTCACCACTAAAGCACTGATGCCAAAACCATAGAAGAGTGACATCCATTACACACTGTAGTGCCAGCAGCTTGATTTCACTGGGAACTGTTCACTTTTGAGGATCACTTTCCCTACCAATTAAATACATTATAGGTCCAGGAAAGATCACATCAAGGTCTGGTCTCCTGCGTAGGGTGAGGAGTGGTATCGTCAGCATCAATATCCAGTTCTCCCTGTTTCACTGCCATGAAAATTGTGAGCCCGTTCTGTGAGCTGTGACCACAGTGTTATAATGTGTGTTCTCTGTAGTAAAACCTTCTTGTCTTCTCTGGTCTGTCCAGGGGTTTGGGCCACGGAGCCTTTGGTGAGGTATATGAAGGTCAGGTGGCAGGGATCCCCAGCGACCCCACTCCCTTGCAGGTGGCTGTGAAAGTAAGTGACAGTGTATGAGTTATCATGATGGTTTCATGCACCTTTCACCCAAGAGTCCCAATGCATTATAAAAATGAAGATGAATTAAGCGTTACCATAGTACTGAAGGATGTAGCTAGAAAGGTCGCTGCTCTATTGCAATACTTTAATCCATCATAGTGATGGTACAACTTGTACCATGTGGGCTTGTGAGACTGTTAAAAGAGGTCTGCAAGTAGTAAACAGGCAGATTTCCCATACAGCTGCAGTAGACTGCAAGTATGAGAAATAAATCCGTCCTCTGTCCATCCTCCACATGCTACACCTGGTGGTGTAAACTGTCCAGAGCCTTTGGGTCAGAGGCTGAAAGTTTTCACAGGGCCAAGAGCAGCTGGCACATACATCAAAGAGCCTGCAGGCAGGAGGTGACTGGTTTATCAGGGATCTCACCACTCCATTACAGGGTGGATATGCATCGGAGGTGAAGCTAAATCCTAAGAGACCCTGGTAGGGTTCTCCAGGCCTTCAGCAGCCTAACTAGCTTGGTTTGTCCTAGAGGTTGCATAGCAGCACCGTCCTACTGCTGGTTATAGTTCATAGTTTTGCTGGGAGGTAGCAGCATTGAACTGTCTGAGAGCTCAGGAGCTGTGGTTCTCATTCCTCATCCTCTGTACAGCGGAGTCCCATATGATTGAGCATGTTCCCTGTGCACTCTGGGCTGTTTCCTTTGCTGGGAGGAGGATAACAGTGGAATTAATGGGCCGTGTGTTCTGATCTGTACCTTTCAACAGGCTTCACAGTCTAGTTTAGTAATGGTCTAGCTGTTACCTTAGAGTGAGGTTCCTTGTAGAGAAACAAGGATTGTTGCAGACAATGTTGTTGCTTTTGATTGTGTCAGGTGTTCTACATATGTAAGTTTAAATATATTCTCCTTGTCAACCTGTTCATTCTTTTCCAGACATTGCCAGAAGTGTGTTCAGAGCAAGATGAGCTGGACTTCCTCATGGAAGCTCTCATTATTAGGTGTGTATGAATAGGATGAACAAACATTTGCGTAGGCTTGCAAAGTCCAGAACTGTAGGGAAAAACGGTGCTTTGAGAGGTGGTGTCCATGCAACACATCTATACTGTAGTTTTAGCTCATGGCTGTAAGTATTTTAGAAAGAGGATAGGCATTACCATCCTTTTCTTCTCACAAATGAAGAAACTGAGGCACTAGATGATTAAGGACTGAATTTTCAAGGGAGCCCACAGTTGTTTTCATTATGCAAACGGAAAATCTTGAGGCCCAGTTTTCAGAACTGATAATAAAATCCTTTGATTTCTCTTAGAGATCAGAACAGAACATGAGGTAAGAGGAAACCTTAGGAGTTTTGATTGAACTACTCAAAACTAACACACGGCATTGACCTAATGCTGCTGTCATGTCACATCTCAGTGACTGAGTCCTCGAATCTGCAGAAATAGTTTCCTATCGCATTGAGATCTGGAGAAATAAGGAAATATTCTAGACTACATCTTGAGAAATATCGCCTACATAAGCAACCACCTGTGTCGGTATATTATTGGGAACAACTCTGTCCTGGCTCAGGTTCTGCCCCTTGGATAGTGAAATTAGGAGCAGACTTTTCTGCTATCAGACATTCTCTGCTTCCTGTGACCCCTAAGTCTTGCTGTAGCCCATAAAGAATGCAGGATATCTGAGGTAGAAAAGCAGCCAGAAGCCACTCCTTCCCCACCTCTGGTTCTGCACTAGGCAGGCAGAAACTAAGTGCAGGGGTAGTGCTTTAGCTTTTTCCAGCTACTCTGCCTTTGAGAGTTGTTACTTATTCTGAAAAATAAAACCACGTTCCCCACAGCAAAACGTTTGGATTCTTTTCTGTAATTGTGCTTTTTGAATCAAAGCTGCTCCATAATTGAGTCTCCCTGTCTCCACAGCAAGTTCAACCACCAGAATATTGTGCGCTGTATCGGGGTGAGCTTGCAGGCACTGCCCCGTTTCATCCTGCTGGAGCTCATGGCTGGAGGTGACCTGAAATCATTCCTGAGAGAGACGCGGCCTAGACCGGTAAGAAAATAGAAAATTGAATTTTATTTAGTAAGCTGCTGCTACAAGGCAAATACTTAACTACAAAAGAGCTGATCCATGCAGCGACTATTTCCCAGCATTTCAGAGGGTCAGAAAATTCCCATTGCTAGAAGACCACTGTGGCAGGACACAGATTTACAGGGAACAATGCTGCAGGGGTTACGCAGAGGTGCCTCATCCCTGGACTTTGCTAGATAGCATTGTGGATACTATCTAAAGAAAGAAAAAAATCAAAATATTAAAAAAATATGTTAAATTCTAC
The DNA here is from genome assembly GCF_964106895.1 of Numenius arquata. NCBI lineage: Eukaryota > Metazoa > Chordata > Aves > Charadriiformes > Scolopacidae > Numenius > Numenius arquata. The sequence continues at coordinate 49,316,985 of NC_133577.1, forward strand.
TCTTACCTTCCTTGCTCCAGCTGGGGGCAGGTTGGGGGGAAGCATTAAGGTATTAGTGATAAATCCATTATTTAAACTGCTGATTGGGTGCATTTCTGTGGATATCTGTCAGTACGAGTTTGACTTAGGCAAGAAGAGAATCTGGCCTGGAGCTGTTGACTTAATAGCAAATATCTTTGGTCCAGAGTTTTAAAGATTTTCCCACTGAAATCAGCATCAGTGGTCAGTTAGAAATGTGTGAGAAATAAATTATGACTTCTAGAGAGGAATCAGTACTTCAGAAAAATAAATTTGCTCTGAGGCCCTGGATCAGAAAGGCACCCAGATGGTGTTGAAATTTAGCACCAGGGCCCAGCTTCATACTCTACATTTCTTTGACACAGGGCAAAATGCTGGATTTTATCAGTACAAGAGAGACGCAAATTGGCTCTAGCAGATACAGTTCTTCCTTGAGGCATCTGGAAACAGATCAACTTTGTATTTTTTCCTTGCAGTCTGGTTTGCAGACATAGAAAGTGGTCTGTGTTGCCCAGGAGCGCTGTGGTCTTAGATAGATTGCAATAAAGTGGCTCCTGCCCAAATAAGAAAGCTAAACACCCAGAATGTCAAGATGTTTGAAATCTGAGCAATCTGTTTACAAACAGAGGTTGGTTTTCTGTAGTGCCTAGAGATGCTGTTGTCAGCTCATATGAATGGGCTGAACTTGGTGGGAGGTGAAGGGGGAAATTCATGGTTTGCAATACGGGCTCTTGCAAGGTATGCGGCCCTACACGTGCTTTGTTCAAAACTGCCAGGACAGGCTGTGCTAGATGTGTGAGGTGGCAGTTGAAACGGGATGGGGTAGGGCAAGGGCATCCATCACTTTGCAACAAAAGCATCTTTTAGGCTCATTAAATTAGAGAGAGAAGCTAGCTCAGTAATGATCAGGGTCTTGTGAGGAAGCACCGAGAACATTAGTCTTGTACAGCAGGAATTTTTGCCTACTCACAGTAAAATGAACAGGTTGCTTTTGTGGATGAAAAGCCCTTAATCTTTATAGGATGCAGTCATGGAAGCCGCCTGATCTGAGGGGTTTCTTTCTCTCTGCCCCTGCCACAGTCATGAGTTCCTCCTTCCAATGGAAGCCAAAAGGCTTTCATTTCTGTCAGCAGTAGCTCTGTGCAACCCCTGTGAAAAGTGTCCCAAGAGGTGGACGGTTCACTCTAGGCACAGGATATGTTACCTTCATGTTATTGCTCTTTCTGCCTTCACCATCTCTCCTTCCTTTCTTCCTCCTTCATTGTCTTTCCTGACCTGTATGAGGTTACCTGAGACTGACCACAACTACTACTACACACAGGGGCGGTTCCCAGCCACTTGTGTGGCTATGAGCAAGATGCACGTGGTGTATTGCTGTGTGCTAAGTCACTGGAAATCATGGAAGGGAGCAAAGGGAATGGTGGAGGAGAACGGGAAGCAAGGGAAGGGGGGGAACGTAAGACATTGTAAGAGACATGAAGTGGGAAGGTGGAACTACTGCAGGAGGTATCAGGGCATGGGATCCAACTTAACAGGAGATGAAAATACTGCCCGCACAGATTATTGCACGTTGGGCTTCTGTGTTCTTCGTGTAAATAATGAAAGCGATGTTCATCCAACACACAATGATTTTGCTGGTCTCTAAGCGAGAACGGTCATATGTGTGTAAGCCAGATGTTCATCCAACATCACTGATAACAATACCAGTGATTTTGTGGAATATTGTCAGTTTATACCAGCCAGGTCTGCTCTGTAAGCTTCGGATTCAAACCCCTCCGTGGGTCAAGGGTTTACAGCCCTGAAGGGTTTCTCTGTCCCATTTCTAATAAAGTTTCACATCTATTGCAGGATTATCCCTTCCCCCTCATCTGGGAGATTCAGAGATGCCTGGAATTGGAGCCTTTGCTCATTATGAGCGTTGCAGAATTGTCCATTCTGGGAAGTTCAGCGCTGATCTTTCTCACACACAGCAGCGCAATCAAAGAACAGCTCTGGAAGATAAATTGTATATGGATGAATGATTCCCCTCCTTTGTGTTGTGCAGCCTGTTGCACAGAGCAGTGATTACACTGAACAATACACAGAATTTTGTTCATCTTTAGCGAGATTCAGCCGCACCCAGGGAGGTGTCACACCAGTGCTTCCAGCATGCCCACTGCTCTGAGCAGCAGTGCGTTGCAGCTGGCATCGTCCATTCATCTGGGGAGCAAAAGCTATAAAGCGAATCCTTCGGTGTCTCAAGGCTGCTCCCCTTGCAAAATGAATCCCAAACCTCCATTTTTCAAACAAATTACACGGCTAAATTGTCCTTGGCTGGGCAGTCACATCTGTTTGAGGACTGTATTTAGCCAAATAAAAAGTGGAAGGAATTCATCCAAGGAGGAGAAGGAAGGGGGAAAAAAAGGGAAAAAGATAAAAAAGCCATGCTGCTCAAATCAGCATGTGGCTTCAGCCTCTTGACTGACTTGCAGTACAGCTCAGGTCTGGAATCGATTGCACAGTAAAGAATTGGGCTTTTTACTCGGTTTTCACTTCAGGTTTCTGACCCTTGCCCAGAAGAGGAGGGAATGGGTAGATTGAGATATTTATTTCCCTTTGGTTATTCCCTGAAAGGGAAAAAGAAGGCATCTGCATCCTTTCTTACTGTAGCCACCTTGTGTAGCTGGTGAGTTGCTTTAACTCACAGAGGTAAAAAAGATTATTCCCCCCTCTCCACAAAAGTCAGGGAGTGGGGAGAGGCTTTATGTTTTCAGGAAATGGTTGCTCTACAAAAAAAAGGGGTTAGGGGGAGATGTGGTCTGGTGTTTTAAAGAATCAGTTGAATATATCTATGCAATGAAGTATACTGCATAAAGAATAAAATACAGGCAAGTGATACATAGTCACAATTTTGCTTTATGGCCCGGCACTGAAAAAAAAAGGCTTTGTTCACACAGAGATGCAGCAATTTTCAGTTATGTTATTAGGCAAGTATTGAGGCCAGGTTTTTCCTAATCTCTTCAGAAGATGTTAAGACTTTTTTAGGTGTTACCAGCCACTGTTTAACTACTGGATACTGCCTGCTGCAGAGCCTGGACTTATTTCCAGTCCCAGTTAGCAGTGGTTTAGATCAGGTGGCATGACCAGCAGAGCATCACATCAGTCTGGAGATACATTTCATTACCACAGAGGGGCTGGCAGAGCCAGTGGTCCCTGTCACTGGAGAACCTGTGCTGGTTTGTGCATCAGTGGGAGAGCCCCAGGGGCACTGGGCAGAAAGGCAGGTGTCATGAGGGAGAGGCAGGGGGTGAGAGAGCCTCGTTTGGTCAAGAAACTAAGGCTGCAGATAAACACTTATAAACACTAAATGGCTGCTGTGGAGTAAGCAGTCACGGCCACCCAGTTGTTTGTCATCAACCCTGCTGGCAGTAGCGATTTCCTCCTCACCCCCAGGACTGGCCGCAAGGATCACTGATTCACACCTCAGTGCAGAAGCTGATGGTTTGGCTTCAGAGGCCACCAAACGCAAGCTGGTGCTGAGCCTGCCCTTTTCGCTAAAGCATCTGGCTGCTGCTGGCAAGGGCTATGGACTTCATCAGAGGGGCAGGAACAAGGAGTTGGCAGCCTTAGTCTTCCGTAGCCGTTGGCTATGCAAACCAGTGCTCTGAGGGGCAAGATAAAACCTACACAGATGTGGAGGAGGGAAAGAGCAAATGTGACTCATGCCATTATACAAAATGTCATTCTCATTGTTCAAGGTGACTTTAGAAAGGAGCGAGCAATAATACAAAGAAACCGAGTGAGGACCAGTTCAGGCTACAGATCTCCTCAAAAATCAGGATGAAAATTCAGAAGCATCTCCCATGAGAACTGGGGGAAATTCTTATGGGGCATCCCAATGGAGCTGGAAAGTCGTATCCAGCTGTTCTGATTCTGTCCCTGGGATTTGCATGACATTGTGCCTGCACATTTTTGCATAGTTCATGGATATTAACACTCTCTTGTGCATTTTTGTAATCCCTTTGTTGTTTGCATCTGAGCTATGTCACCTGTTGGAGAATCCCCAGCCCTGCATCAGTGACGAATCATGCCCCGTTCTTGCTTTTAACCCACATTTGTCCCTTGTCTTTTGGTAGAGTCAGCCCTCTTCCCTCTCCATGCTGGACTTGCTCCACGTGGCTCGTGACATTGCTTGTGGGTGTCAGTACCTTGAGGAGAACCACTTCATTCACAGGTAGGTGAACGCATCTATGTCAGCGTGGGCACGGCTGGCATAGACGCCAGCACTGACTCCTAATGCCCTGCTTGATATCTTTATGTCCTGCTGCACTCTAGTGGCTGGATACCTTTAAACAAGGTAGATGAAGTCAGAATAATAGGAGCAACTAATATTCTGGAACCCTTTCCTTCTCCCTCTTGAAGAATGGCTGTACAAGTACAGCCAAAAGTGCAACAGCTCATGACTATTGTTATCTGCTCCTGCAGAACAGGGTGTTTGGAGTCTAAAATTCTGCCCATTGAGTAGAGATGAACAGAGAGAGATTGTAGCTCACTCCTCTGAAGGAGTTACCCACCAGGTATGCCACCGTGGTGTTCAGATCTCAGGGTTTACTTCTGCCCAGCAGAGGTGGAGCTGGAACTTGATCTGCGTACTCCCATCCAGGCTTATACCTTCAGTCTTCAGAGCAACACCTACACATTGTTGTTCTGGAACAGGTTGCCCAGAGAAGCTGTGGATGCCTCATCCCTGGAGGTGTTCAAGACCAGGCTGGACAGGGCTTCGAGCAATCAGGTCTAGTGGGAGGTGTCCCTGCCCATGGCAGGGGGGTTGGAACTCTATGATCTTTTAAGGTCCCTTCCAACCTGAACCATTGTATGATTCTGTGATTCCTGTCTCTGACAGTAGAACACCCATGTGACGATATTTGAATGAGCACGCTAGAAACAGGTCAGTGGATCGTTCCCCAGACAGCTTGGTGTTGGGACTAGCACATTGCTGAAATCAGCCCATGCTGCTGATTGTGACTCCTTAGAGGCTTAAAAATAGTTCCCGAGGTGAAAAGAGGCTCAGGGAGCGCCCGTCTTTTCAGCTGGAAGATGTTACATGAAGTTTAAAGAGGAAATGTTAAAGAGCAAAGTTGCTCCTGCTGTTGGGGTAGATTGGAATTTGGGATGTCCCTAGTTATCCATAAACTCTGACTTTTCTGGCTGTTGTGGGCTCTCTGCAGCTCAGGAAAGTAGGTACTGCTTGTTATTTTCTTTCTGGCTTGCAAAATTGTGGAATGATTAAGTGGTTCTTCTCTTTCTGTTGCTTTTCTTCCCTTTCCTTGTAGGGATATTGCTGCCAGGAACTGCCTCCTTACCTGTCGAGGGCCCGGGAGAGTGGCTAAAATTGGAGACTTTGGAATGGCCCGGGATATCTACAGGTAGCAGAGCTAAGTCCAGGGGGTAGCAGTGTTTGGGCAGGAGGGCAGGCCCTTGTGCTGTCTGTGAGGCCAGAGCAGAGATATCCCACCCTGAGGAATCCCAGCCAGTGTTTTTTTTGGTGTTTGCCTTCACCAGTAGTTTAACTGTGCTCTGGAGACTTCTTCCACTCCTGACAGCTTTCTTCTGGATAATGAAGCCTTATGGTTAGGGAAGGCATTTTTCCTCCTTCTTGTACTCTGTCCTGAGCTTTTTGTCTTTACTTTCTCCATACCGAATGGCATTGATGTGCCCTTTTGTTTTGTGGTCCCAAATCATTCTGAGCTTAATCTCTCTCCTTGATACTACCCCTGCCTCTTTGGTTTGGTGTCATCAGTAAATCTCCTCAATTTACTGCAGATAAAGGAGGAAGGTGCAGAGGAAGGTCAGGAAAATGTAATCACTCGAGCTGGAATTCAGCCAGGACACAGGGTTAATGACTCTGCTCTTGCAAGGAGTGCCAGGAAATCTTTAATGACCACGAGCAGTCAGGGTTGCAGTTTGAGAGCTCATCTTCCAGGTAGCACCTCCAGAAGTGCAGCACCATGTCCCGCTGTGCTGAGGAATTGATTTGCCTCCGACTCGGAGGAGGGAATGCCTTGTACTCAGTCACCCACACTGTTTATTCCAATGCCTTTCCGCCTTTCTTCCTGCTTGGGGATTCTCCCGTGCAATTACTAAGCCAGGCCTGGCTCTGCTTAGCTTGAGATCTGACAGTATCACAGCCTGAGGTGATGCAAACAGAGCACTACCTTCAAACACCCAAGTGTATCAGGGCTGCTTTTTTTTTCCCCTCCTCTCTCTCCCTTCACAAAGAGCCCCCAGTCTGCCCCCCACTGTCAGATGGGACTCTGCTGGGACAAAATAGCATCTGTCACGCTCACACGACCTGCAGAACCGGCTGCCAAGATGAATGCTTTCGTGCTGAGTTTTCAAAGGTGCCTTTGAAGTTTCTGAGTGTTTCTGTGCCCAGGAATATCCTTTGGATGCTCATGGTGTTACAAACAGTGATACCAGCTTGCACTGAGCAGCCTCCCGCAGCCGCCAGCACAGGGTTTGGGGCTTGTAGGTTTTCTTTTTTATGACAACACTAAAGGACTGATGTAATTCCTATCTCAGGAGCATGGGAGGTGGCTTTTGTACTACTGCCCCTGCTCTAATGGCCAAGCATCCTCCTCATCAACCTCCTCATTCTTATAAAGTGTTTTGGATTTCACTGGGTACATATGGAACACGCTTTGTTTATTTTTGGTGGGGATGCTCAAGGTGACCACATGTGAGGTGAGGTGGAGACCTTGCTGTGGCTGAAAAGCGCAGGAGGATGGCTCTGCCAGCAGCGTTTTACTGTGCAAGTGATTCACAAGGAGGATGGACACAGAGAAGGATAACTTGGGTTCACCAGATCAGGCCTAAAGCGAGGGAGATTGGAGCAGTCCTTCCACCATCTGCCCATTTCCACTATTTTTGTGACAAGGAACAGGTGTCTTCAGCATTTTCTCTGCCGTGCTGTTTCACCTAAATTAGTCTCTTGTATGGATCCTAATTTTCAGATTTGTAATTATAAAAATCCCAAATTAATGGCATTTTCTGAATTCTTGGCTGACTCTTTCTTTTGCGTGTTCTTTGCAGAGCCAGCTACTATCGGAAGGGTGGGTGTGCAATGTTGCCCGTCAAATGGATGCCTCCTGAAGCTTTCATGGAAGGGATATTTACATCAAAAACAGACACATGGTGCGCTTCCTTTCCTTCTCTATCCAGTCTGTCTGTCTGTGTTGTGGGTTCCTTTTGTAAAGTGTGAATATTTTGTAAAAAACACATGTTCTTGTTCATTTCTCCTTTACTAGAGAGGTGAGCTGGGTCTTTCAGAGCCAGTAATCTTGGAGGAGGCAAGAAAGATCAGACCAAAGGGGATGAGTGGGGAGGGAAGGGAGATTGAGGCAGGCCCTGCTATGGGGAGGAAAACTTTAGTTCCCCACGGAGGAAAGCAGCAGAGGAGACAGCAGGCAGGATCCATCCAGAGGGGTGGAGGTACAACTCTCTCCTACAGCTGAGCCGCTGCCTGTCTTGGTACCAAGCAGAAGAGTTTCCTATTGCTGCACGTAGCTCTTCACAATTTTATTCAACAAGATCGTGATTTTCAAGCAGCTGACCAGATGAATGCTTTGGAGGGGGGGTTCTGTCCCACCCATTGTCCCCAGGGCTTTGCAGGCTACACCGCACAGGCCCAGAGCTGTGGTGATGTCTGGGAAATGGTTTTATTGCACTCCGAGCTACAGGTGGGGGCTCGGGGGCTGAGAGCACGTGGGGATTTGCTGGCATGTTATTTCATGCAGAGTAGCTTATTCAAGACGAAAACTTTGTCCTAAGTGATCAGGCCACTGCTCCACTCAGTCCTGCCTCAAAAAAGCATAACCTGACTTTAACATTTGTTACATCTAGTTGAACATTGCTGAGTACAAGGGCAAAGCAACCACATTTACCTACCTATATCCTAGGCTTCACTCACTTAACAGTCAACTACTAGTGTTCATTAATTGATTCAAAGTCCATCCTTACAACTGCGCACCTTATCTCTGTCTGAATCCTGCAGTGGTGATTTCCACAAGCTGCCTGAGCACAGGCTGCAAAGAGCAGGGCTGACGGTGCTGGCTGCACCTACGGGCACTGCCCCTTGGTCACGGTCCGTCACTGTGTTTTCCTCAGGTCCTTTGGCGTGTTGCTGTGGGAGATATTCTCTTTGGGATACATGCCCTACCCCAGCAAAAGTAACCAGGAGGTTCTGGAGTTCGTCACCAATGGAGGAAGGATGGATCCACCTAAAAACTGCCCTGGCCCTGTGTATGAGATTTTAACTTTGATATATTCATGCAAATAAGTTTCTGTTTCAAATGCTGTTCTCTAGCCAGAAGTTAATGTCTTTTAAGATTGATCTTATTGTGGCTGATCTGCCTTACAGACTTGAGTGTCAGTGACTTCTCTACAATTTAATTTTTCTGTCTATTTTGGAGAATAATTCGGGGCTCCTTTGGGAAGTGCTGGTCACTGCTTGCTTGGTCAAACATGGTGCAGTATTTCTGTGTCTTAGTTTAGCTGCGGAACTGCGAGTGCCTAAGACTCTTTGCAGGAAGGGAAAACTGGGCTCTGTTATTGGTAGCCCTGCCTATCTTTAGTGAATCGTCCAAGGAATTTTGGGTGGGTGAGTTGTTTCTCTGATGTGCTGTGAATTTCACCCCATTGGTGGCCACATTTCAGTGCTTGCTGGCACATCAGTTGCCCAACTCTGGGGAAGTCAAATCACTCTTGCATTAGAAGTCGGATCAGTGATGTGTTTGGTTTTTGGTTTCTAAGCTGCAGTGACTACCAGTTACGTACCAACAGGATCTGCCATTTACGAGCATCTTCCCTTCTGCTCTTTCAGTTATCGCATTATGACCCAGTGTTGGCAGCACCAGCCTGAAGACCGGCCAAATTTTGCCATAATCCTGGAGAGGATTGAGTACTGCACTCAGGTACGGGTGTTCATTTGTCTGCAATGAGATGGGTGGAGACAGCTCTTCTTGAGGAGCGGGTCTAGACAAGCCAGAACATAAGAGGAGAAGGCAACACTGCGTTACTGGAGTCAGCAGTCCAGGGAGACTGGTGTCAGCCTGGGACCAGTAGCTGGGGATATTTACCTCACTGGGTGGTTGATCCTTCTTGCCTTTCGCTGCTGGAAGGCACAGTCTCACACAAGCTTACGCAGCTTTCAAACCTGTAGCTCTGCTTCTGCTTATAAAGCAGAGATTCCAACAAACAAAAGAGCTAAGACAGGCCAACACCCACGCGCTTCGTGTCAGCCCCTCCATCCCAGTGCTTACCCTTAGGACACAGTCAGCACCGAGCAGAAATGGTCCCGGCTCGGAGCACCCTCTGCATGTGGCAAAATCGTCGGTGATTTTCTGAATCTGAGTGTGCTGGAGAGGGCAGGTGGAGACAGCCGTGCTAAAGCAGTGGGGATTCTAAGGCTGGGCAACGAGGAAAGGATGTGGCTGCCCTTCTAGGCTGAAATCTGATTGATTTCTTTTTTACCACCGTTTTTAGCTTATGAGTGAACTAGCTTGGGAAATGTTTTGCTGCCCACATCAGCTCAGGCTTCTTGTGTGGCCTCACACAGTTATTTACCTCGGTCCGTTTACTTTCCCTCACTGTTCGGGAGGCTTGGTCTGGTTTTCACATGAGTTTGGATCCTGGGATTGGGAGGTGTTGTTTTCTGCTCTCTATAGCTTGCCATGGCATCCAGCAATAATTAAAGGTTGCCCAGATCACTGCATTTTCTCTCAGTTCAATTTTCAAAACTGTTTAAATAGCTCAGAACCACAGTCCCTATGGATTCAGGCTTCAGGGGGTCTGCCAGTATTGCCTTCTCTCTGCGTTCCCCTTCCTCCCTTGTTGTGTGGAGACAATACTTTCATGGCTGAAACTTTCTCAATATAATATAAGAATGTTATGAACTTGGAGATGATATAGATTCCAAAACAACATTCCCACAGGAAATCTGGCTACACATAAAAAATGGTTTTCATTGTTTTTGTGCCTCTGCTGTTCTGTGGTGAGTTTTAGGGTTGCTATTTTTTTTAAAGAGTTTGATTTTAAGGGTATCCTGCTGCATCTCACAGCTCCTGGAAGGTGGGAACGATGCTCTGTGATTGTAGCGTGACTGCTGTCAGATGTGTCGGGTTTTTCATCAAGTCCACGTATGCATGGTAGCAGCAGGCTTTGAGAAATTCTCGTTGTTCTCTCCGGCAGGATCCAGATGTCATCAACACTGCTCTGCCAGTAGAATATGGCCCATCAGCTGAGGAGGAGGAGAAGGTAGCCATGCGCCCCGACGATCCGGAAGGAATTCCTCCTCTCTTGGTCGCCAGACACCAAGACAGAAAGGACGACAAGCAAGCTCTGCCATCTCCACCGCCCCTGCCGTCAGCCATCACTGCTGGAAAACCTCTCGGGAAAGCGGGAGCCTTGGAACCACCGGTGCTGGGGAAGGTGCAGTCGGCCCCAGCAGGGGGACATATCAACATGGCCTATGCCCAGTCCAATCCCCCTTCGGAGCTGCACAAAAGCCGGGGCTCCAGAAACAAGCCCACCAACCTCTGGAATCCAACCTACGGTTCCTGGTTTGCGGAGAAGCAGGCCAGCAAAACCAGTTCTCTGCTGGAGAAGGAGATGCCCGAGAGGGAGAATTTGGGACAGGAAGGAAACTGTACTGTGGGGCCCAACATTGTGACTGGGAGGCTGCCAGGCTCCTCCCTGCTGCTAGAGCCATCTTCCCTAACAGCAAGCGTTAAAGAAGTGCCTCTCTTTAGGCTCCGCCACTTCCCCTGTGGGAATGTCAACTATGGATACCAACAGCAGGGCTTACCTTTGGAAGCCTCCGCGCCACCTGGCGCTGGCAGTTACGAGGACCCCATCCTTAGAAACAAGAGCCACATAACCCAGCAGGGGCCCTGAGAGCCCTCAACCCTCTTGACTTTTCCCCCTGTGGCCCCCGAGCCTTGAAGAGATGTCCTGTTACCCAACACACCACGAGCGAGGGATCGGATGCCGTTACCTTCCATTTTGTGCCAACCTGCTCCAAAAGTGCCACCCTCGAAGCTGTAATTTCAATGAACCCGAGAGGCTTCAAATCACCGGAGCCCCAATAGAGGAAAAGAACCAAGGGGGAGGGAGGATAAAGGGAACAGATGTTCAGGCCCTGCAAGGCCCAGCTGCTGTCGCATCACCTCATCTGCATGGTTGTCGTCATGCCCTTCCCGTGAGCTTTTTCTCAGTTGTGCGTTCTTTGCTTCCGTGTCAGGCTGCCGCTCACCACCTTGAGTGTTTCATGTCTGGGGTTTTTCCATGGTTTGTGGTTGCTGTGGAACACCTGGAGACACCACTCCCACAGTGGGTTTGGGGAGAGCGTCCTCTCTCCAAATCCGAAAAAAGGACGCGACGGCACCGAATGGTGACGCGATGGCACGTTCCTAAGTCGTGTTCCAGCTACAGTCCAGTCTTCAAGTCCTTGAGTGCGCAGCGGTTATGGGGGCGTTGGCAGGGCAATAGAGCCACTGGTCGTACTCCATCACTTGGAAGAGAGGAGAGGGAGCGTAGAGGATGGGTGTAGGTGCTGTGAGGCATTCTGGGGTGGGCTGGTGGGGTGTTTGGCTGGGTTTTTTGTTTTCTTTCTTCTCCTGTGTTTAAGCACGAAAACTGAGTAAAGCCCTTTAAAATTCCTCCTGTCCTACAAAAGTAGGAATGTCCTCCATGCAGAACTTGTGCATGTCGAAGTGGAACCAAGATGAAGTTTTAAAGGACTGTGGTCGTGAGAGAAGCTTCCACCTGTCCTGACTGTGGACAGCCACCCAGGAACCTCCAAGGTCTACAACAGCCTCTGACATCCCCTCTACAAACAACAACATAAAGGCAGAAGACTACAATCGTGCCACAATCTGGATGCCAGACATTGTCCGTATTTGAAGGGTTTAGAGCCCTTGTTTCTTTAACAAAAGACATGTATGATAGTGGTCTAAAGACAAACACTGCATTGACTCATTTTGTACACCTTGTGCATGAAAAATACTCCAGTTAAGTGTATTGTCAAAACATAGATGTAGGAAATAATTCACGTGTAAAGATGTGCATTAGTAACTTCAACTTAGGGTTGCAAGGAGCTGTTTTAACATGAACGCTATCCCAAAAAGGGGCGCCTGTTTCCACAGAAATGGGTGTACTGGAGCATCAGCAAAGGACCGTGAAGGCATTCTTTAGTCCGAGACTCTTCGTTTCAGTGAAGTGAATCCGAATCTGGCCCTGGATCCAAACATTGAGGTAAGTCTTCATAAGGGAACAAACCAGAATCCGCAGATACGTACTCCCAACCTTTGGGCTATGCAGACTGAAACTGGAGGGTTTGGGTTAGGCCACCACCCTTGGAAAAAAAAAAAAACCTAAGAGGGGGGAGGTCAGTGTGGTCTCCTGACCTGCCTTTCTGACACCTCTGATACGCAGAATTAAAATACTTTTTTTTAGATGAATGCCAAAATTGTGTGCGGGAAACCAAAATTTCTTGTGTCGGGAAGCCTGAGGTAGGGGCTGATCCCAGTTCTGTGTTTGTCTGCTGGGGATCCATCGCAGCGTTGGCTTGGTGGGGATAACGAGGGAGACGTTTCGGGTGTTCTGCTGTGCCCAGGCTTCTTCAGCTTCAACTGAGAATATTTGCGATCTGCAAGGTCATGGGGCTCGCAGCTCTCGTCATGGAATAGCCACCAGGGAGGGATTCTGTGCAGCTTAGAACTGTTAGTGTCACACTGGTCTCTCTCTTTCTAGCTCAGTAACTTCAATACGGTAGTTTTTTAGAGTCTCAGGGAAGCTGATTAATTCAGGAGGGAAGCACTACCAGAACAATGTCTTACACTAGTGTATTATTCACATAAAATAGCAATTTTCATTTAAATATTCCTGCTTTCTCATTTTCCAGAAGGACTGAAGCTCCTCATTGTTTTCTTTAGCTCCTCTTTGTGTAGGAGCATGCTGTTTTGCTGCCCCTTACGTGGGTCCGAGGACAGAATCTGACTGAGGAGTGTCCTTAAAGAATATGTAGGAACAAAAAGTTGCAAAGTTAACGATCGTTGATTAACTGAAATTACTAATTCTTGGATCTGATGCTGCACAGCTGCAGATAAACTGCCAGGTAATGATGTTAAAGGCAGCATTTCTGAAGAAGCTTTAAAAGCAAGAGCAGCAAGAGGTGATTAGAAGTTTGTGGGGGCGAAGAGGGGGGGAAGGCTTTCCCCAGCCGTGGTGAGAGTGCGATCGCTGCTCTACGGCTTGTGCCGTGCAGTTGGTTTATTAGAATTTCAGCTGAAATACTCTTGCAGAACGGGAGTTGTAAAAAATGAAGGCGCTTAATACGTTACTGCTTCTTACCTGTGGAATATGTGAGAAGGTAATTCTGGTCAGGGGAAACGGTGAATTACTACTGAAATTCTCCAGTCTGCTGGGTCCGGGGCACTGAAATACTGTTCAGCGTTAGCCTTTGGTTTTAAGAAGTCAGCTTCCTTTCTGCCTCCAGTGTAAAATGCTTTATTGAGACTTGGTTTTTGGTTTGGTTTTTTTTGGTGTGTCAGGCTTCGTTTTTTTTAACAGCCCCCTCTCCCCCTTGGAATTCAGATGAATTCAGGAATCTAGTTTGGGCTTATTTTTAACGTAAAAACCATAACATCTCCGAGCTCTCCCACAGCGAGCCTTTGGTGCGCACACACCCCTGTGTGCTCTCCAAGCACAGCACCCATGTCTGCAAAAATTGTTTTGTAAATATTGATGCGAATCAAATCTTGCCACTCAGAAACAAGGGTCCTCTTTCTTAGAAAACAAATAATACCCTCAATGACAAATGATTTCCACTAATTAATTGCTTGCACTGACAGATGCACTGCTACTCGTGTGCAGGCTGCATCCAAGGTAGTTTCCTGGTCATTCTGCAATTGCTTTGCTTGACTTTAAGCGTCTGTCCTATTGCCAAAGCCTTGCCAAGATTTCAGTGACAATGTGAGATTTTATTTGTATCCCTGGGACGATGTGGAGAAAGTTTCCCTTAATGATACCGGTTCCTCTATAACTGCTGCAGCTCAGGGGTTACAGACCCTGTGTGTGTGTGTGTGTGTGTAAAGAGCCAAGTAACGCACTCGACACAGTTGTAAGGAGGCTGTGGCTTAAATTCTGTACAAGAAGGTACTTTACAGCATTTATTTTAGCATTTCTCTTACAACAGCTGGAAGTGTTCATATTTCCTCTGTTCCAATTTCTAGTGGTTTCATTCTGGCCCATTTCCTAGGGCTGTACACCCATTAGCAAGGGCGTTTTGTCCAGCTGTGAACTAGGAATTTTTAATTTCTGTGTCTAGAAAGATTCACCTGTCGAGTTCTCAGAGCTGCAGGGAACAGAAGGGGCTTCAGTAAGTCACCGAGAGCTCACCAGACCAAAGCACCCTGGCATGTGTAAATCCCAAATTCCCTTATTAACCCTTCCACGCCAGGCTGTCTTGTAGGAGAAAAAAACAAATACTCAAGTTATTTTAACCCTCTTACCCATTTTTGTCTATGACTTATTTTTAAAAAAAAATCTATTCAGACAATGTAAATTTTTTAGAGAACTTGTTTTTAAGCCTGTTAATCTTCACTGGCAAGATTTTCACTCTGGTCTTACGTGTCTTCCTCTACAGTGGCAAAGCGGGACGCAGTGTGATCTACAGGATGTCAAGTATGACTGGGAAGATCCTGTGCTACCCCTCTCATACTCTGAAAATGGCTTGTTTCCACGTGGACGTTCCCCGTTTCCTGTAGACGTTAGGTAGGTTTCCGATTCTGTACGCTGCTGGAGGTACACTAGCTTGGGCTGCCTGGTTATCTGCCTTGCCAGTTGTCCCTTCATCTTCCTTTTGGTTACTGACCCTTGTTTCTCCATCGCGGGCCTGGAAATGAAGCGAGGTGAGATGTTTGGGTGGTTGTGCTTCCTGGAGGGGCAGCGGAAGGAGTAGGGGCAGGAGAGGGGCTTTGCTGGACCAGAGAAGGTGCAGGTACTGCGGGTCCCCTGGCTTCCCTCCCCCTGTGCTCACAGAAGGACGCGGGCTCGGCGTGGTGCCCACCCTGCGTGATGCACGAGGTCTGAAACGGGCTCCGAAGGATTTAACTTTGCATGTCTGCTCCTGTCACTGGGCCTGTCGTCTGGGTGACAAGAACCTTGACACAGGAATAGCATAAAACAGCCTTTCACAGCAGCAAAGACATCACCCTTTGTCTGTCCCAAAGTTAAACCCGTCACAGGAAAACGTCCAAATTGTCTGCATCTGGCTTCTTTTAGTAACAAAAGCTACATTATAGGAGTGTCTGTCTCATGTACAGCAGTTTATGCAACATTGTTTATAAAGGAAGGGCCTGTGCACTTCAGGGATACTATGAAGAAAAATACTAATATATGGTCATTGAGTATTTTGTATTGACTGGTGTCTTTGTATTGTAAACAAGTGTAGTGAACCACAAGGCATGAAGACAAATAAAATGACTGTAGCTGGCTTTCTGCGTTGAGCTGTGTAATGATTGTATCGCTGTCAGGTCACTTCTGCAATAACCGAGGGAGGTCTCTGGGCATCAGTTTTAACATGGTAAAGGCACAGAAATATAAAACTTTTCTGAGTGGCCGCAGGTGTTTGAGACTTGTTTGCACTGCACATGTCCAAGTTTCTTATGGAGAAAAGGGCTGTTCCTTCTATTAGGAACCACCAAGGTTGGCTATTACCTACAGGAGAGAACAAAGTATATGGTTGAAGAGAGCGTTTGGGTGTTTTCATTCTGAAAAGTTAATAGGATTTTTCTTTGAGTAGGTCTAATTATAAGCTGTATTTTAATGCCGTGGAATGTCAGTATTGAATCTTGTAACAAACATGGGAAGAGGCAGCCCTGAAAGCCTCACCTTTTCCCCCTGCCCATAGCATTCCTACGCCGTAGGTAGCTGCTTTCTCAAGAAATGGGCCTTGAAATTAGGACTGACTTACCTATAAATCTTATTCTCCTTCACTTGCTTATCCACATGCTCATTCTCCTGCAGCACAGCGCTGTGATTCAGTTAACAAGATTTTTTTTTCCTGAGCAGGAATCTGGCAGGAATCTCTCCCCTCCCTCCGTTTTGCCCCCACTTCGGTTCCTCCTTGCATTAACGGAGGAGGGAGCTCTCCTGGGAGTACAGCCACCACCGTACTGGTTTGGATCCAGCGCTGGCTAGGAATTTTTGCTCTAATTTCCATTTTTTCCAGAGTTGTCTGTCTGCAGCAGGGCAGGAAAAAGGGTGCAGGTGGGTACTGCGTTATGTGGCTTTCATGGACAGATTCAGTTTCTGCCTGGTGATTTGATGTGGCTTCTGCTAAATCTGAACTCTGTAAAAGCCACAAGGTAAATGCCAGACTTGACTTGCCACCGATGCAACAGCGTCACAGAGAAACCAGGTTCTGTGCTGCAAATCCGCAGTGTCAATTTTGGATCCTTTTGCCTCAGATCTTGCTGGAGAACACCACTTCAAAACTACAGGCTCCCTGCCCAGCAAACCACCACTGTCACCATCTGCAAAATGATCATGGAATCCAACTGGACTGAACTCACTAGGAATGAATTCCCCATCCTGGGACAAGTCAAGAAAGTTCTCCTCCTCCTGTCACACCTGTGACCTCTCCTTTCCAGCCTGTGTCCAACAAAGCTTGAAAGATTTCATTGCTGAGTGCACTGAAGAAGCACGTTTTCTGAAACTGGGCCCCAGAGATACGCTGTGGAACAAGGATAAGCCTCTAAGTCTCCAGAGGCAGCACGGAATTTCTGGGGACCATCTGTTTATTTGTTTATAAACCAGATAATATTTTATTTATACAGTTTATAGGGACTTTGAGGATCATTTGCCTTTTTTCTAATGAGTCTGGGGCTGCAATAGTACAGACCTCAGCACAGCACCAAATTTCAAACTTCACTGCCAGTTATTTTCAGAAATATTTTTATGACACAGTGTCCTCCTGCAAGAGTTAGAGGAAAGGATTATGGCAACTTACCTTGGATTTAGGGAAGCACAAATCCCTTCACATCACCAACCTGAAGACAGCAATCGGTAATCCTTTCTGGAATGGAGAGAACTGATTTATTTCTGTTTCAGGCCACACAAATTTACAGTGCTTCTTGCTTCCTCGCGGTAGATTCTTAGTGCTACCGAAACAGCTCCATGCTGATAACAGTCCTGACTTTTGCTCCTCTTAACCCGATGAGAGCCAGAGCTTTCAGAAGTTTTCAGGTAGCTGAAGCTGAAATTGAAGAGAAAAGCGCACTACACCGACGCTCAGAGAGCATCTCTGCCCTCTTCTCTACCCATCAAGCAGGATCCGATGAAGTCCTATGGTCCTTGCTAGCCCCGGCCACCGAGAACCTGCTTCCAGCTGAACTGGGTGTAGCTACAGAGCTGTGGGAGGTGCAGCCTGACACCCTTGGAGGAAAAAAGAGTTACCAGGGAATCGGCAAACTCCTGGGAAGAGGTGATTCCCATATATTCCTTCACCTGTGCAAGACAGGCCACACAGGAATGGTGTGACTATGACAAACTGCCTGAGCTCGCTGCCTTACCCGCACGCAATCCCCTCCGTACCTCCTGGAGAACTCCCACCCATTGGATAAAGCAGTTCCATCCACTCCGTCCTGCCAGGCAGAAAAAAACCCGGCATTTCTGATAACGAGCATTTCGTCACAGAAATGGCCAGGCGCCCAAGGTGGGACAAACCAGTGAACCGTGCTGTGTGAACACTTTGTTTGGCAGTTCCATCCCAAAGAGCCAGCCGATCTAAAAACCTGGGGTTCCTATTCCGCAGTTGCTGTTCCAGCCTGTATCCTGTTGGCCAAATTTGTACCTAAGAGCAGAAGTGAGAGGATGTACATTCTGCACCGACCTAAGGAAAAGTCTTTTTGCGGGACTCGTCACCAGGGTTTCACTTTACTAATACCAGCAAGAAACAGACACCGGACAAAGTAAAGTTCAGTACATCACTGAGTATCTACATCTTCAAATATAAAGCATTAATATTTTTTTTACATTCAAAATTTACAGCTTTTATATTCAATTAAAAATTCCCATAATTTAGACTACAATACACATTATTTTAAATACAGCTCAGGAAAAATAGCAATATTTAAATGAAAGTAACAGCAGCAGAATTCAGTCTAAAAATAGGATATTAAGATGTAATTTAAAGTTTCACTTCTTCAAGTAGATAAGAGCAAGCAGATCATTTAAGAAGAAAATGACTGTTCTGGAACACAAACCCCTGGTAAGATAACGTTTACAGATGCTGAGCAATTAAAATACATTATATGTTTAAAACACGAACATAACATTAGTTGTTTTAAAAGGCTGATATGCAGATAATGTCACATCAAGGTGTGCTAACAACGCTGTACCTAAAACTATCCTTAATTTATCGTAAGACTCTTACAAGAAATTTATACTGGAAACTGCTCCAAAGGAAAAACAGAAAGAACCACGTATCACAAACAAAATCAAATAATGTTAATAGCTCACTCGAAAACCCTGCATATGATCCATACCACTGGCAGGAATTACTATGCTGTATTTATACAGACTTGATACACAATGAGGCTATTAAGTGTAGTTCCAATCTGGGTTTATTTGCATTTAAAAACCGTGATACTCATAGCCCGCAGCACACCAAACAAAAAAAGTCTTTAAAAATGAGGGAAAGCTCTCCAGGAGAGCGCAAAGTGCGTTATTTTGAAGAGTGCTTCTTATACAAATGCATACAACAAAAAGTGCTTTCTACTATACCGACTGACATGCAGCCTATTTGTGCTTTTTTTAAAAGGCTTTTTATTTAATTGCTGCTGTTCTCTGGGATAACTGCAACTCCTTGTATTTATCAGCCCTTTTGCGTTCTGGAGGGGAGAACAGGAGGGGGAAGGAAGGGGAGGGATCTGAATGATAAAATGTAAAAATACTTCACAACTGCTTGAAAAGGGGATTATTTTATTACTTTTTTTTTGCTTGCTTATTGCTAGCAGCTGGTATTGGAATTGACAAAGTGCCTGGTAACCAGACTAATGTCACTCATTAACCACCTCCTCTGTCAGAAAAGCAGGCAATGTGCAAAGCATTATCAGTTCGTTACTGCAGGGAGGAAAATTGTTTAAATACTGCATGAATCACAAAGCAACTTTAGGGACCGTTGGAGAGACTCCCGTTCTCTAACGGGAACCTTACCCAAATAACGCAGCATTTCAAACCCAAGATGCTTTTGCAATAACCTTCCCAGACGAGGGCTGTTTCAGTAGGAGAAACAGAACTAGTGGTTTTGAAGTTAATGCAACTGAACTTTTTTTATCTCTATATATTTTTATATATAAATATATTAAAATATATGTTATATATTCACACACATACATATATGTACTTTTATTTATATTTATATGTAAAATGCAAATGCAGATTTAATAATTTAAAAATAAGTTTGCGTTCTAGATGGGCTTCTTGTGTGCTTTAAAATACTGATTTCCTATGGCACGAGCGCATTTTGGCTCAGCAAATATCGTCTACGAGTTTTGCCCCGTTAATCCCTCGATAGGTTACTCTGCTGGGTCGAACTAAGACCCCGTGGTTTGGCTTGCAGGTGAAGTAGCGCTTTTCCCCCACAGAGCCATCGTTCTTCCCCTTGGCACTTCGGAGTTCAAGTCCGAGCCATATCCCCGGCGCAAAGTCCGTAGGACCAATGTACCTGATTGTCCCCATTTCGTTGGAGCTGGTGAGAAGGACCTGAGAGCCTTCATGCAGCTTCACTGGGCCCTCAGGGTGAGCTGTAGGGGTATTACTCCAGCTGCGCCGTAACACAGAGCTCTTGGATCTAGTTAGAAAAAAGGGGGGGAGGGGGGAGAAGTATTTTTTTCTATAAAACATCCAGGGCAACTCTGTAATTCAATGAAGTGCATGGGAAAAAACACTCAAATCTCTTTTTTAAAAAATTGGGTTTGATCTCGGGTCACTAGCAAAATGTGTAATAACATCCAGGCCAGTACACACGGTGGGCTGAAATACTGGGAAAATCAATTTCCTTTCACCTGACCTACAGTATTTGCCGTGGGTGATTGTTCTGTACTGCTTAATTTACCAGTACTTTTTATTAGGGGCTTGAAAGAGTTTAGCCCAAACAACTTCTAATGTGTAAGTATCAATCAGGATCACCAGGACAAAGCGGAGTCCTTCAGCAAGACACCCTGAACCTCACCCAGCTGGGTGACAACACAAGAATTTGGACAACATGCAGCAACGAACGACTGGATGAATGCCAACCTGAATTGCAGGACTATACTCCTGGATACCCACCGAAAAATAGTCTACTTAATGGCCTGGTTTGGAAGGAAAAAAACAAGCATATAAAAGTCTGGATACTCTACGGGCATAAAGATTTTTGTTTTGAACAAGAAACAGTAAAGCCAACAGGCAGCTCACCCAAACATTCGAAACTCCAGACACTCACCTGACAAAGGAGTTTCTTCTGTTTATCTCCTTTTGTGAAGATGCAGAAGTGGTGCTTAGGCTGCGTCTAAAACCTTAGTGGAAAGGAAAAAAAACCCAAATGTTTATGAACTGCTATTATTTGTGCTCTCTTTTACCCTGCTTCCACTACATTCACTACACGTTCTCCCCTCCAATTGGAAAAATTAAGTGATGAAACTTCTCATGAAAGGAGGTGTCCGTAACACGTCCAAATTTTCAGAGAGGACAGAAATGAAATGAAACAAAGCAAACAAGGGTAATTTGAAGCAGCCTTTTCACAAAAAGCTTAGATAAGGAAAAAGAAAAATAACCGCATCAAGTATCTCACAAAAGCGTCAGTAATTTCATATGGCCCCCTCCCTACACTGATCCTTCGTCAATCTCAGTTTAGATTAAGGAGCGGGTTCAATTTACGGTTAACTCTGATTAGAACGCAATACAGTACTACAGGAAGAGTGTCAACAAGCTTAACTCTGACATAATTATTTCTGTCAGTACAGGGTTACCAGCTCCTTCTGCAGGCTACGTTTTTAGGGAGGGATGGGTCAGACTATTGGCTGGCGTTTCACTTCCTTGAAAATCTCTTGTGCTTTCGGAGAAGCTGGCTTTGTGGGGCAGGTTCTGGTCGTAGGCTGGTAGCCTGCTCAGGCTGTCTAAGCCAAACCACAGTCTCTTACGCTCCTACCTGGAAAAGCGTGATTTATTTTACTCGCCGAAGTCTCCGTGAGGGAATCCAGAGAACCCGTTAGTCTGAAAAGCAGTAACACAACAAAGAAGTCATTTCAACTCAACTCTGAACAAACCTGCTACTGGAGTCCCTCTTGTCAAACACTGGGTCCCGATTCCTTGCCTTCCCCTTCCGCCCCCAGGAGAGACTGACATTTCAGTTGCGATCAGGCTGGTATGTAAGAGGTGCCCAGAGCAAACTCGTTTATTCGGGTTACTTGCCTTTTATTCCATACATATAATTTTGAGGCAAGTTCTTTAACAGTTTGCCTGAGCCAGGACAGTCAGGAAAGAGAAGCAAGAACGCGTCTGGCAGAGTAACTAGATCCAAATACAGGAGGAATGAGCACAGTACTCCTCGCGTGGCCTTCCTGAAACCTAACGAAGAGACCACAAAGTGGTGGGTGCTCTGTGCAGTCAGCTGGAATGAGAACGGTATTTCCAGTCATGTCCAAGGGCAACTTCCTTTTATAACCTTTTTATTAGCTCAGCACATCAGGTCAGGAAAGTAACGTTTAATGAACACAGACTGTATCAGAAAGGGAGGCCCTGGAATGAAAATACTTGACGTGGCTGCAAGAGAAACAGGGAGCTGCATTTCCAAGTTATACTCTGCTCTCAAAAAGCTGATCTAAAACCCACCAGGTTTTTAATGGAGGTTATAAACTTCCATTAGCAGAAAATAACATTTATTTCTTCCGCATCTGCTGCGAAACTTTGTTTCCCGCTGGAAAAGTATTAAGGAAGCGTTTGGCAACACAAAACATTAAACCAGCTTCGGTGCTTACCTCTGTACACGAGACGGCGGTGCGAATATACCGTATCTGGGAAGACAACTGAAGTACTGAACGCCTCCCACAGAACCATCATTCTTCCCGTGAGGCTTGTCCAATTCAATTCCACACCAGAACCCTACAATTCAAAACAGTAAAATCATGGTATTTTGAACAAAACACCACAGGCTTTTCTTCATCTAGACAGATGCTCTACATCAACAAAAGAAGTTTTAGTTAGAAACTGTCTAGATATTTTATAATATATATATTTATTATTATTATCTGTGTAACTATGCAAAAATTTATATCATAATAAATCTAAAGAGAATTATCTCAGCATTTATATATGCTTTCGAGAAAATTATTCACATTTTAATTAATATAGAAAAGGTAAAATCCTTCATATAAATATACTAAAGACAAAGGGAAGGTTACTGAATCCAACAGTGGCTGTTTGACAATAAGGAGCCAGGGAAGAAGAGCCGTGGTGGTTCGAGCTTTCCTCTTTAGTCCTCGGACCACATGGTTTATGCCTCATCTGAGATCATCAACAATAAAATTAAAGTTTTGATATTAATTTATTCCTTCTCACCAACGAGCAAGTTATAATTAATACAGATTGGAAGGCTGGTTGTGTGATACTGAGAGAAGGGTGTGAGAATCAGACCTGGCCCAGCAATTCATCTCCTGCAGAACAGTGAATAGGCATCAAGATGTTAATAAGCTTGATCATTCATAACCTGTGATAAATGTGAGCTAATTATGTAAAGGTGCTAAATTTCATACTCCATTAGCAGTCCTTATGCTATCCATCCCCAAAAGATTCAAAACGTAATTCAGGTCACTTGGTACTAAGGCACTGGATAAAATGGTAATTCTAATTATCAGCTCAAGAAGCTGGGGAATGACAGTTTATGACTTAGAAGGGCTCAGGACGTCAGAAGTTCTCCCCTTCCTGTTTTTAGAATTAAATAAAGATCTGCATTGCAGCAAAAGAAATAAAATTCGGGTAACTTCCAGAGCTTTGATACACATTAAAATTGAAATACTTAAAAATGCATCTGTTACATTTTTCTAGAAATTACTGGTTTTGCAAACGGTGAAGATTTGTCATCTTTCCATCCTCGCTTCTTACAATACTGGGTTCTTCTCCAAAAAATTTCATTCCCTGATTCAGGAGGGAGGGGGGAGGAAGGGAGGAGACTTACACTGTCAAACAGCTTTCTGATTGACACTTGTTATGGTGTATTTGGAAAACCAGTCCTGTTCTCATTGTTTACTTTGTAAGCAACAACAGGAAGGTAAGAGTGATCACATTAGAGTGCAGACCAGTTAATCACAGTATCTTAAGCAAGGACTGGCTACAATGAAACTGGGGAAAGAGGCGGGAATGAAAACAGTACATAGCTTGTACCACAATCTCCCATTCCGTCATTCTAACGTTTTTTTTAAAGATTGATGCCACCAAGTGTCAGGACAGAGAACCGCCACTTACGGCCTGGCAATCAAATGGACCTCACTGAAACTGAGTTCTTTCACCAACACTTACCAACTGGGTTTGCATTACTCTTGCAGTAAGAAGATTATAGATAAGGACATAAAGAACGTAGAATTTGGTTACAAAGAATGAGTATTCAGAAATGAGTTTCCGTCTGAAAACCCCTGGCTTCACCGCAGTGTGGTTTTTAGCAAAGGGAAGGGAGGGAGGAGCTGAAAGGGAGAAGGATGAGAAAAGGGTGGTAGGGTCTGGGGCTTTCTTAAATGCTTGTAACTTTTCATCTGTCCTCTGACTTAAAGGTTTGTTAGTTAAGATTTAAATGTTCATAATTACCCTCTTAAAGATTCCAAGAAGGTATATGATATGATAAAGAGTACCGGTATTGCAAGAGACAAACCGTGTCAGAAAGGCTTACTACAAAAAGGAGTAAAAGCACGTGATCTCAATAAACTACATACCACTTTGGAGACTGAGGATTTTCAGAAAGCTTTGTAGTAATACCTACAATTCCGACTTCAAAATATTTCTCCTAATTAAACCATGTTAGTGGATAAGTCACACTTTAAACCATTATTTTTTCGTGGCAGTTGTATTAAAGTAAAAATACATTCAATGAAACACAGGAGAGAGAAAGAACTTTGAAACAAACCAGTAAATTTAAATATTTCTTTTGGAGGGAGTGAGGAAAAAGATGGAGTTCTCTTAATGTCCAGGTGCTCACATGTAAGCTGTTCCATACTGATTCTACAACGTACACAAAGAGTATTGCAAATACCTGGTGCGAATTTTGTCGTCCCACAAAATCTAACGGTGCCTGTTCTCTGTCCTACCACCAGTACTCTGTCTCCAACCTGAATTTCTCCTTCATCAAAAGGATGTTTCCTCGTAGCCACAGAAGAACTGTACAACCCTGTTCAACAGAAGAACAAGATCTGAGATTAGTGACATTACCTCTTTTAAAAAGTTAAGAACATCTTCGATAGCGAGCCGACGGATTGGTAAATAGAGCCTCTATCTCTAACGTAGCGTACCTTTAACACATGGCAACACACTGCAAATTCTGCTTAGACAAAGAATTGCTTTTCTTCAGCATGAAAACTGGGGACAACAGCCCTTTCTCTGCAGCTCGGAGGTAACCAACTGCAAGAACAGCTTTCCTCCTGAAGAAGGTCTAAAAAAACCTTTTTCTTAAAGTTTCCAAATGTAAATTTACAGTTAAACTACATCCCAAGTGTCTTTTTTGAACTATCTCAGATTCTGTAACAGCACAAGTAGTTCTACATAAATACTCAATACAGCACTAAACTCCCACCTGCGAAAACACACCTCAATAAAACAGACCGTACCAGCACTGATTTTAGATGGGGCTGAAGACACTCGAGTCACTGCCTTTTTATTGCTGCCGGTTGAGTTCCGCTTCTTGGAGTAATTCTGTCTGCCTTCCAAGGAGGTAGTAGAAGAGGAAGAGCTGCTGTACCCAGGAAGACCTAAAAAGACATAAATGGAAATAATCCTTCAGAGATCATATTCTGAAAAGGACCAATTAAGCTGAAGGGAAAGCTTCTGTATGAAGGAAGGTATCTGTTCTCCACAGTGGGCAGAATACACAGTGAAGAGCCAAATTTAGAGGTTGTTAAGCAGCATTTACTCATTACCTGTGGGGAGCGCATCTGACCCTGCCTCGGGAATAAGGTGACACTTAAGCACTGGAAGAGGTCTCCAAAAGCCCCTTCTTTGTTACTCTGTGAAAGTTCTAAACAGTCCCAAGCATATTGATTAAAACATGGGAGCCTTAGTAATAAGAGATCATAGCCCCACACTTCCAGCGTCCAGCCTATTAAAGGATTTGATGAGAAATGGAACGAAGGTGATGTTATGTGAGTGAATTATTGTCTGGATTAAAGCCTACTATGTTCCATTACATACTGTATTAATATTAATATCTGTACTATAAAATAAGAATGGGAAATAAATCACTTTTATCTCCATTTGCAAACCCTGATGTCTAAACTGTCCAATAAGACTTATGTTCAGCTTTCCTCCTTCCTTGTCAAGGCTCTCCCCAGTTCTCCCCTTTCCTACCCCCTCTGCCCAAAATGGAGGCAGGGTGCAGCGAGGCGAGTCTATGCCTCAGGTTCTCAATGTGAAAAATTAAGATAATATTGCTTATCAAACCTTCCAGAATTATGAGAGGCTTCATTCAATTAGTTTTTGCAAAGCACCTCAATATCGACACAGGGTTAGCGTGTTTGATATAATTTCATCCTCCAATTTGGCCAAACAGTAAAGAACTGCAGAAAGGCAAATGCAGTGGGTCAAAGCAAAAGCTTGGGTATCTGGGGACAGAAATCCGAGACTCTGAGTTACCGACCAGCTGCAGCTATACTACAATGGAGAAAGTGCAAATTACTAGATAAATAGTGACTAAACAGGCAAAATTCAACTCCCAAGTCCAAGGTATAAATATACGTGTGTGTTTGTGACCAAATGGTACAAGTCCATATTTAGAAGTCAGTCCAGCGATGGATTCACAGGCGGCGAGACCACCTACTGCTTTGAGATGAACACACCAAGAGCTGCTGATGCAGCAATACAGACTAAAATAAATTAAACCAGTCACTAAATGCTTCATTTTGTGGGAAATCATGAGGTGGGAGAATGAAGAGAAAAAGTGACTCCAGCATATCCTGTAATCCATTCCTCTTCCATCAAGGAGATCTCAGGACTTCCTCAGCAATATATTTCACCACATAATTATCTGTACTGTCGCAGGGCTTTCCCCCCCCCAATATAAAACCTAAATTACCACAGTTCAAGATTTCTTACTCTCGTTACACATGCAGAATGGGCTATACTGTTCTTTGTATTTGAAAGCTTCCTGGTTTATCCCTTTAATCTTTGCTCTTTTTAATCACACAATCACAAACCCCATCAGTCTTTTACCCTAAGTCATGTTTTATACCTCCAGTTATTGTGGCGTCTGCTAGGAATTCTCTCCAGTTGATTCACATCTTTTTTTGAAACGCAGTGTCTAAAACGATGCAGTGTTTTAGCTGAGGCCTCACCTGTGCCGAGTAAAGCACCCGGGTCCCTTCCTGTGTCTCACAACTGACACTCCTTTATATACACTCCGGAATGTTTCCCCTTTCCCAACAGCGTGACATGGATAACTCACGTTTACTTCGTAATACTCCATACTGCCACGTCCTTTTCTACAAAACTACTACCAGCATGTCCTTCCCAGGGTGTATTTATACAGTTGCTTGTTTCAGCCTTGCTACATAATTTTTTAATTGTCCTTACTACTCTCCATCTTTTTTCCCTCCTTCAGACCCCTTTTTTTCTAATTGGTCATGGGTTATTCAGGGGGGGAGGTTTGGGGTTTTTTTTAATATTAAGCCAATCAACTATCTGACAGGCATCATCTGCACGTGTCATGAACAGACTCTATCCCTGGTGTCCAAAAAAAATTTTAAAAAACTAAAGTAAAAAATTACCAGCTACTTTCCAAGTTGGGTGTTGGATTTTCCTAAAGATTTTGCACCTGCCTTATGGCAGCATCATCTAAACCACCGGATCCCGCAAGGAGGCTTCACTCCACATCACTTACAGCCTGCAACACCTTTGGAGTCCTGTTAATTGTGGATACCACATTAAGTTGCATCCATCAAACTCAGACACTGTACTGCCAATTAATTTCATTGTGTGACCAGAACCTGAAGAACAAGCCATTAAGCGCCCTCCATGAGCAAAACGTTGGAAAGCTCTGTCTACACGAGTTTTTTAGCTCACCTCTGGAAAAGTATCATACAGGACAGTGCTTAAATTCCCCACACTAGTCTTTTCCCCACAACTGTTCACTGAGGATATGAAAAGACGCTTTTCTTCAAAAAGAGTCTATTGAAAGACACACTTCAAATTATTTCAAAGAAATACTGCTTTTACCAAGATTTTATAGACAAAAGATTAAATGAGACCCAATTTTTACATTTTGTTAAAGACACGCCTGAAAGTGAGGTCCCTTGATGTTTCAAGTCCAGCACACAAAATACTGATGCAGTAGAAATCACTGTCCAATTCTGAAACCAGGTAATTGCAGAGAATGATTCATCTGTGAAAGGAAATTTTTTAAAAGCCAGAGTTTTGTCGTTCGTATTTGAAGTTTGTTATTATGACTCTTTCACGATACAAAGCCAAGACTGCTAAGGGCTGATAGATGTGTGCTTCATTATACAAGCTTGAACATACAGATATAGGAGAGAATAAACATTCCAACAAGAATACATGCACAGTTCTTCATCAAAATCTAAGCAGT
Source organism: Numenius arquata (assembly GCF_964106895.1). Classification (NCBI taxonomy): domain Eukaryota; kingdom Metazoa; phylum Chordata; class Aves; order Charadriiformes; family Scolopacidae; genus Numenius; species Numenius arquata. The sequence goes on from NC_133577.1 coordinate 49,344,865, forward strand.
CACGACACAGGGGAAAAGGTCTCCCTCCGAAACCTAAGAAGGTAATTCTGTAAGATCTTTTACTAAGAGACAGCTTTCAGCTTGAAGAGCTTGTCTATATTCTTGTCCGTGGTGTTGGACAGAAGCTGTTACCAAACCAACAGAGAACACCAGGCAAACCGCCACACTGATTACTCCTGCTCCTACTCAACTAAATGCGTACGGCCTGTTTGGGACCAAATACAGACAGGCAAGGCAACTGTTTTCTATAGTGTAGATACAGGACTTTTACAGAGATAAGACAGTAATACTTCCTCTGCCCTACCCAAAATTTTTCTCAAGATGTTAAAAAGTCTTAAAAAATGTAGTTACCGTCTTTTGCAGGTACGGTTTTTCCCCTGTTAGCAGTCATAAAGTTGGCTTCAGAAGCACTGTCTTTTTTTGCCATATTTAGGCCTATAAAAAGAATATGTACAATTAAATATATATCCTAACAATGAACAATAATTTTACATGTACAAAAGCAATTTGACAGATTTTCAGATTAGTGGATGCATGGATACAACTCTACAGTTCCTTAGACTCTTGATAAATGGGTAAAACCAGACTGCAGCATTGTTTTGATGGATAAACAGAGATGTTAAACCCCTCAGCACATTAGAACAGTCCAAACTATCCTGACAAACAATAAACAAATCCTCTGCAGAATATTAATGTTTATATTGAAGAACTTTTAGGTAAATCTTTCAAACGTTTACATCTATTATATACACAACATACACTTTTATAGTACTTAAGGTATACTATTCACTAGCAATAATTTCACAATTTCTGCATTAAAGATTACACAACAGTTTTGAGACCAAATCTTTCTTCTGTCTACAAATAATGAAGTAAGTCTGTCAATACCATTTTTAAGAGCCTGACTCTGAGAGCAGCAATGTTGTGCTATGCATATGAACTAATATGCCTGTAAAACTGAAACCATAACAGGCTATAATTTGTGAACAGCCGTTTTGCATTTCTCACAGCTTCCCACCCTAACTCAATGAAGAATAAGCTTATCTGTGATTTATCCCCTTCCTGTCCTGAAGAAAAATCACATCCTTTTTATTTAACTACCCCTCTCGGCTTAATTCAGCTACCGGGACTAAACTGGTTGGCAAATGTACTGTATTTTCAAAAATTTTATGGTTTAGCCATTAAGGCGTCAGATCAAAAAACTAGTGTTTGTGACTGATAACACATTTCTTAATTTGATCACAGTAATCCCTTTTCCAAAAACTTGAAAAAGACATATTATCATCAATCTGATGGATTGTTCCGGTAGAAACACATCAAACCTGAAAATTTCTATACAGTGTTATATTTTACTTTGCAGTTTATAACCAGATCTACAAAGGAAGCATATGAGGGTTTTTTTGATCTTTACACACCAGTGTATCGCAGGGGTGAAGTTTAAGGGAAAGAAACATAATCTGGTGATGCACGTAAAACACTGCAAAACAAAGTTCTGCCTCTGCAGCTTTATTCCTCCCACTCCGGCCCGTGAATCAGCCCGGCACTGGGTCCATTCTAATGGACCTTTCAACACAAGAACATCTTACAAAGGGCAGCTTCCAGGTTACCGTTAGCGGACGTAAGCTCTGCCGGGCAGATAATGCATAACTCACTCTGACTTTTACCCACAGCAAAGTAAACAGAAAAGGTGGTTTATGACTAAACTGTCTGCAACACACCGTTTGTGACAAAGGAAAACAGTCCTTTCCATCACAGTTTAATGAGTTACAAACAGTTCACAACAAACTGAATCAAACATTGAAAAACATTTAACAGAAAAAGGCAGCTTAGATCTGCTCCTGAGCACTACTCCTAACAAACTGATTGTTCTGAGAATCTTTTTATGCACGATGTCCTATTTACAAATAGCTTCAATCTTGTGCTAATTGTAAATATACGTAATTAGGGCTTGCTTCCCCCTCAATCTATGTAGAGAAGAGTTGAACACATCATCCAAAATGCTGCCAAAAAGCATCTCTTTCACCAGCCTGGCACACTGTTTCGATACCCTGCATATCCCTGGTAAAGAGTGGAGTGTTTTGGGGTGTTTGAGTAAATTCCATGAGAATATATGCATATCTTCCATCCCTTAAGCTGTGCTGCCTTAGTATGAGTCACCTAAACAGGGTTCCAAAGGCAAAAGAAATGCTAATGTAATATATTTAATGACATTATTATGTAGCCAGCCAGGCACAGGGACGGATTATGCATGGTGGGCACTGCACACAGCAGGGAAGAGTCTGTGCTCCAAACACCTTGGAACCTAAACAGACAGAAAAGATGCATCATTCTTACTTCACAAGGAGGGAATTTACACAGAAGGATTAAGTAATTTGAATAAATCACTAAAAGACTAAGCCAGAGCCAGGGACTGAGCCTGGAACTCCAATCAGAAGGCCCTATTACAAGGACATACTTTGTCTTCTAATTTGCCTCTGGTTTTACTCAGATAACTTAATTAGCAGATAAAACACAATCAGTTAAATAGTTCCTTGATCGTTTTGCCAGAAAATAAATTACATTTCTTCAATTTCTATGCATAAAGGTGTATATAATTAGTGTCTAGATTTTTATGGACTTCAGTGAGATGTTTCAAATTATGGAGGAAGACCTTAGTAAATGAAATCACATTAAGTTTAGACATTTAACTAATATCACAGCCAACCAGAAATTATCTTTAAAGGCTCCAGAATAAATGTTGCGGTGAACTTTTTTTTTTAATAGACTATATGAAGACTAGAACCTCTCGTAAATACATCAGATCACTATAATCACTAAGCAACTACACACAACATCCTTCCAGTACCAGTCTAAAAGCTAGAGAACTTCTAATAATGAGAACGTGTGGTTAATAAGTATCTTATCGACTTCTCATCCCAAGTGATGAACTAATTGCAAACAACTATTTTAATAGCAAAATTTACAGGATCGATGCTAATTCTTGAAGATTAGTGTTTCTCTGTCCTCTCTCAACATACAAGAAAACACTCACCAGAATTCACTTTGGAAGTTACGCGTGTCACATCTATTTTCTTGGATTTGACCAAAGGTGAAGACCGCATGGAAGAACTTCGTACAGAGCTTTTTTTGTGATCAGAAGCCTTGCTTATTTTAGAAAGAGGTGCAAAGATACCTAGAGAGAAAATTGTACATACCAAAAAAGAACAAGGACTAATATTAATGTAACAAAACTTTCTGGCTACTACCTCTTACATCAATTAATTTGAGCTTTTTTATAGAATCATACAACAGTTTGGGATGGAAGGGACCTTTAAAGGTCATCCAGTTCAACCCCCCTGCAATGAGCAGTGACATCTTCAACTAGATCAGGTTGTTCAGAGCCCCATCCAGCCTGACCTTGAATGTTTCCAGAGATGGGGCATCTACCACCTCTCTGGGCAACCTGTTCCAGTGATTCACCACCCTCACTGTAAAAAATTCTTCCTTATATATAGTCTAAATCTACCCTCTTTTAATTTAAAACCACTACCCCTTGTCCTATAATGGCTTGCTATGATGTCAAAGCACTTGGAGGGGAGGGAGAACTAGCTCAAATGAAGAGTGAAAACAAAAGGCTTATCAAGCAACTTGAAGAGAGTAATTGGGGGATTCAGTAAAACTATCGATTAGAATCTGCTTTTTGGTCCTAATGGTAACATTCAGTCTCCACGGTTACAAAACACAAAACTTTGTATATCGTGAGTGTCCAAAAAATATCAAGTAAAATATCTCAAGCTGGAAGTTAGGAAACAACTACAGGTGTGAATGTTTAAAATCGAAGGCAAAGCAGGTGAAGAAACGTGGCCATTATTTTTGCAACACAAACAAATAGCTTCAACAATATAGATGGACAAACAGGAAAGACTGCTATCTCACACTTTCAAGGAAATAATCAGAAATTTTGACTAGTTGGTTGTTTCAGTGGTTTTGCAAATAGTCGTAGCCAAAACACTATGAACAGTTAAAAGAATCAATAAAACAAACAAACCACTAAAAAGAAAAGCAGCAGAATTTGTTTGGGTTTTTTTTTTTTCTTCCAAAAGGTTCAAATCTTCCAACAGTTTTTTTTTAAATTCAGTTTTTTAAAAAATGTAAGAAAAAAATCAGAGGTTATACCACGTTTTGGTGCACACTTGAAGTACTGGACTTTTCCAACACTCCCATTGTTCTTTCCTTCTGGTTCATCCAGCTCTATGCCAGCCCACTGCCCACTGGCAAATTCCGTTGTGCCACAAAATCTTAACGTACCAACCTAAAGCAAAAAGCATCAACACAGAATGACTTTGTTAAACAAGTACTGTCCACGAGAACATAGTGTAGATTACAAAGGAGACAGCAAGTCATCTCCAAGCTTTTGATCAGAACAGAGAAATACAAACATAAAAATTTCCTTTCATTATCAACATTCTTATCTGTCAATGCCAGCCAATGCGTTTTCCAAAACTTCTTAGTCCTTCTGCGTGTGTTTTGTATTAAACAAAAGCAGTGGTTATTGACAGATCTCATAACTGGCACAGACTGGGCAGTAAGCACCACTGTGCAGCACCCCTCCAAGCCAGCAAGGTATGGGAGTCTATGCCTAACAGAAGGTTTACCTTTTGGTGTGTTCCATACCAATAGTTCCACAATCATGGCAAAATACCTTGCTGAATTGGAGATTCCATGGAAATACTAGATAAAAAATTCTATAAATGTATCTCTGCGTGTATAAATATGTATATATAAGTATACATCCATTTTCATATACATTGCAAAGGTTAAATGGTAAACTTCAGAACATACTTTAAATTTTTTCTTTGGAAAAAAAATCCTAAGCCTTTTATTCCCTCCTTATGATTAAACAAAATTTAAAAAGCCAGCAAACGTTAGAACATTTCTTTGCTGTTTCAATATGTACAATGTAGACTCTGAACAGATAAGTATATCAAGAATATCAAGACAGACCAGTCTTGCTGGTGGACCTCAGTCTCCACAAATATACATTATAAGCTCACACACTTCAACCAAACGAGGGAGGAGTAACTAACAGAGATGCATTTAACACTGATTTAAATTCATTTTTATATTTGATTTTTAAATTAGTTTTAGGAAGAAAAACCTTTGATCTTTCAGTTGCTCAGTTTTCATTGTCTCATGTGAATGTAATACTATCAGTTCATTGTTTACTATGACTTCACTGTCTAATCCAGCCCTTATAGAATAAACAGACAGAAACCATTTTTTTTCTTTACTATAAAACCTTCCAGCTATTCTTTCTTAATGTTCTGTAAAGAAACAAACGTGACCCAGAGCCTATTCCTCTTTTACTCTGAAGACCTCCTTTAAATTTGATTGTAATAGGCAGGTACATCACACTAACCCAGACCTAGACTTTTTAGCTCCCCACCCAAAGACCAACTTCAGCCCGAGGAAGCTTGGGCAAGCAGCCTGACAGATTCCTCTGCTCTCCAGGCACCAGCCAAAGGCACTTAGCCAGCAGAGGGAAGGGATCAGCATCTTAAACTGGAGGTGGAGATGGCAAAACCCAGGCTCCAGTTTTGCACAAGCCCTCGGACTGGTGCAGGCAAGGAGCAGAGGACACCTCGCACAAGAGAAACATGGCAGGAACAGGAGAAAAGTTTTCTTCCAGCTACTGGTTTCCCTGCACTCACATTTCATTGAGTGTCCGTTCAGATAACATATAATCTAGCAGAGCATGAGCTGGTGAAGCTGAGGGACCACAAATCACGTACATATAAACACCTGCTTGCAGAGCTTTCTACCCTGTAAGACAACTAGAATGATGGGTGCGGTAGGAATCAAGAGAGGAATCCATTTTCCCTCAGGCATCTACTGTGCTTGGCTTTCAAGCTTCATTAAAGCTGATACAACAGGAGACTGCAGAAGCAGGAACAAGAACAGGAATCCATAAACACTGCTCGTAAAAATGCTGCCGTTCAAGTGCCCTCATCCAAGCTTACATATTCCGGAAATGAGAACTGATCCAAAAGGAGGTTAAGAATTGGGCACCCTTTTCATCATCCTGTTCTCACTTTTGCTCCACCCTGCACACATTTATAAGAGCATCAAGGGAAAGGGGAAGACAGGGCTGACATCAACTTCTCCATTCAAACAAATGGAGAATGTGGGTGGGAAACAATGTGGGAGTAACGCAGAACAGCTCCTCACACACAAAGAAAGGAAGGGAGGAAAGCAGATGCAGAAAAGGGAGACCAAAAAGCACAAACACATTCCTCCTTCCCACCTGCCCTCTGACAGCTTTGGCTCCCTTAAAAAAAAAGCTAGCTGGAAAGCTCTGCTGGCCTTTGGCAGCAGAAAAACAGCTTCCAACAACTTAAGAAACACTGTAATAGCATACTCAATTAAAAAAAAAAAAAAATAACAAGCCCAGGAAGCTTTATCCATCCACAGTAAGCCCATTACAGTACAAACAGTGCTATGTGCCTTACTTGGAGGAAAGATACACAAGAGGGCTAATTTCTTCCCTCTCTTGCTAAAAAGCCTCCATCAACTTGCAGTTACATTATCTGCCCTTGCTTTCACTGGTCAATGGCTTTCTGTAGAAGAAACTTCCATGAACTTCTTACTGTCTTTACAGAGTAAGCGGCTTCCTGTACGTACTTGAGTTAAAATGCCTTCTGCATGGCCAGCGATCCCTTCACTTTTCCTGCCCCAATTTCAAGAATGCACCAAATGAAAATGCCGAATGGAAGCTGCTTTGCACTCTCAGTGGAGTTCACTTTAGAACACGTCAGTTGTGATAATTACAAATCTGAAGTTATACTAGAAAAATTATTAAAGGTGAAGCTACTCAAACATAAAATTTTGCTCACAAATGCTTTCAATATTTACCAGAAAAATATTTGAAATCTTTAAAAGAGTTCTAGCACTCTTAAATCATTTCAGAGCCCTTGCTATCAGAGCAAATAAAAGGTATGAATACTAACTGCAATATCAATGTTTCATTTTTCAAATACATTTTTTAAAACGTGTCTAGCAAGGCAGCTTCGTAACAGCAATTCACATTTGAGCTGGACCAATATTCGCTACATCCTTGTATTTCCACAGAACCATGTAACAACCCCGTTGGCACAGCACTGCTTCAAAGATTTTAGCTGCATTGCACCAGTGAAATTGGGTTACTATAGGCTAAGCAGAATTAAAGGGTTTTTTTTACCACCTTCTGGAAGCCATCAGGGGTAATTCACAAATGCAGTCATAACTGAAAGCTGAGCAACTCAGAAAGTAATCTGTAAATTTTACCATCATTTTGATGTGACCAAAAATGTTAATAAAAGCTGAGCCATCCTGATGTACTATAGTAGACTGTAAAAAAATTGTTTACAGATACAAGACGCAGGCTGTGCCTGTCAAAACTGCTTTTCATAGCAGTGGCTTTCTTGAACACATAACTGTTTATTACTTTCTGTAACCAGATCCCTACTGCCATCCAGAGTTCATACATTCCACGAAGTGTTTTAGACCCTCAAATTCGAGGTATATCTCCAAAGGGGGAAACAAACTGACTGTCCAGAAATTATGAGGGTAGTACCAGGTTGCTCATCGTACCTTCTGTCCTGCAATAACAACACGATCTCCTAGTTTCAGGCCAAGCGACAAAAGCATGGCCTTGCCGGTGACGTGATCGTAGTTTGGAATCATGGCTTTTGAGATGTCACACGAGAGAGGCACCGCATCCAGCAATATCTGCTTGATTTCTTTTGCACTGGCTGCTGCATCTGCCATTTCCAGTGGCATATCTACCGGATCAGGAACCACATCTGCTGGAATCTGACCTTTGTCATTCTGGAGAAACATAACATAGCAGAGGATTTAATGTGGTGACAAGATAAACCTCATCAGGCAAAACCACAGCATCTATTAAGTTTTAAAGCCTTTAAATTAGATATTTTTCCTAGAATATAAACAAGTATAAAAACATCCACATTTTCAAATAAGGATGCAAAAACATCCTTAGGTATGTAAACTAGCATTTACAGGGTCTTATTTTCAAAAGCGCTGTTACCAAAATTTCTAATGTTAAGAACATTATTAGTACTCAGAATACACGAAAAAATGCCTGTATGTATCTGTGTACCTGAATGCAGATTTCGGAAAGTAAGCAAGAATTCTGGTCTGTAATGCCAATACTGTAAAGCTAACACCTCCCAAACAATTTATCTTTACCCAGTGTATCGTTTACTCCTTGGTGAGGCTTATTTCAAATGTAAGATGGACTTATAATTGAGTTGCATATATGTTGCACGTATAGAATACACAAAGTTGATGTCTCACATAAATACCTGCATAAATCTGGGTTTATTTAGATACAGATGAGAGATGAATTCAAGACAGAGTCCCTTCCAAACACTTCCCATTCCCAGAGAGCAGTGACTGCGACTCCCTCTATGTCCCATGCAACACCTGCCATAGGCCAGAGCTGTTGAAGTTCCAGCTCACCTGGAGTTATCTCAAGAATCATAGAATGGTTTGGGTTCGAAGGGACTTTAAGGATCATCCAGTTCCAACCCCCCTGCCATGGGCAGGGACACCTCCCACTAGACCAGGTTGCTCAAAGCCCCATCCAGCCTGGCCTTGAACACCTCCAGGGATGGGGCATCCACAGCTTCTCTGGGCAACCTGTTCCAGTGTCTCACCACCCTCACAGGAAAGAATTTCTTCCTAATATCTAATCTAAATTTCTCCTCTTCCAGTTTAAAACCGTTACCCCTCGTCCTATCACTCCAAGGCCAGTTGGTCAGACGATAAGGACAGGGTTAGGCCATCAAGCTGCTACAATGGCAAGTTCTTCCTGTGCTTTCTTCAGCTAAGGCTTTAGTATGGGTCTTCACCTATCTGCCAATTTTCACAAAGTTTGTGGAAACGTAATTATCTCAGTCTTCCATATTTGTCTCAACTGAGCCCCTGGACTCAGAAATTACAGGAAGCTCAAAGAGGGAATGACACAGCAAGACTGTATTTGCTTTATTTCCGAAAACCAACAACAACAACAAAAAAATCCCCACCAAAACCAATCAAAACCTGAGATTTGTAGCTAGACATATAGTAGCATTTTACGCTATAACTCAGGCCTATTATTTGGTTAGTGGGCAGAGCAGTTAATGTTTCTTCATTATCAGTTACTTATGCTAAGACTAAGTTTATTGCTAAGAGATGCGCTGCGTTTCTGGAGGTCACAGACTGCATTCCTGTATTTCTGAAAAGGTCCACAACTGCCATGACAGGTGTTGCAAGACACAAACGAGTACTAAATGACACTTCAAGCAACAAATAGAAGGACATCTCAAAAGCTATTTGAACTAATGAATGAGACTGTGAGACAAAACCACAAACTTCAACACACAAGTATGACAAAGCATAAAAAATCATCCACTACAAGTTATAAATATTTTTTCTGAGGCACAGTCACTCCATGTAACGCATTTTTAGCTAACCAAAATCCTGGACAGACTGTTCAATTATTCCAAGTACATTTTTCACCTTTAGGTGAATCTACAACCTAACTCCTTACCCTAAAGGCAGGATTTGCTCCATGTTCCAGTAAGCACTTGACAGCTCCTGTACATAAGTTAAATGCAGCAATATGCAAAGCTGTTCCAAAATCAAAATCACTACAGGTGGCGTCCACATCTGCAATTAAAAATCACGTGAGGTATGTAAGTCTGTTACGTGAACATTTCACCCTATAGATTCCTTGCAAGGACACTCATTTTTACAGTTTATGTTAACATTTATACAGAGACATCATTATTTATGTACTAAATGCTTATAAGAAGTAATTCTACACAGAGTATCAACCTCATCTGCATCTGTTTATTCATACCACGAACCAATCTGGAAGAGGAGCATTTATTTTCATTCATTTTATAATACTGACAACTTAACTGCAAAATTGGTGCTATTCAGGATGCCCAATCTACTGTGCTAAGATTAACAAGTTAGTAACTTTCACTTTGCACGTAAATTAATGTTTCAGAAATATTTATATGTTATTGCTTCCAGGTGCCACAATGTTACAATGAGATGCATCTTCAACCAGCTGTTTTCCTTTGCGAGCAGGTAGTGGGGCAAAGGAAAACTGATTATACCTCTGCTTTACACTGATTTAATTATTAATGGCAAAAAACAAAGTAAGAGCTAGTGATTTTTATAATTTCTTTGTTTTCAAGGAATTGCACTCTGAAGGGTCTTGCACTGATAGTTTGGAAAATGGAGCACTGCACTGACTAGAAGAGATTTAGCATAATATATCTTTCTGTCAGTTGTTCCCAACATATCTTTCCATCTGCTCTGAAGTTATTACTGTTCTAGAGGATTCGAGTTTTAATGTCTATTTATTCTTTCGCTCCTATCCTAAACTATACAAGAAAGATGTCACTTTAAGTCAATTATGGATATGACTGTTAATTAAAAATGCCATCTAATTTAATACACAAACCAAAAGCCAACAAGCATTAGCAATACATAAATCACATTCCAATTTGAAATACCAGTGAGGAACATTAAAATTTTCCACCTCAGGGCTGTACAGTCTCCCAGCATTTTCCAGTATCGGTCTCTGTCCCAAAGACCACTAGCCCTTCTCACAACGTGATAAACAAAGTATATCCCAACTGTATCAACACGCTTCTATAGTTACACTAAATCAACATGTTGGGGGCAAATAAAACATCAACATATATAGAAGATATAGAAATCTATATGTCTGTATAAATACGTCAACTTTATACATACTAATAAAGACTGACTGAATTTTATAAAGATCAAAGATAACAAATTCGGGATCAAATGTTAACATTTTTACAGTTGCACTAATATGGATACAAACTTTAATATTTTAAATTTAATTGGCACACGCATGAAAAAAGACTGCATCCACAAGACACGATCATAATGACAGCTACGTATCCAGATGTACCTTTTACACATCAAATGTCAAAGGACTGTTACCAGTTTAAACCAGAGTAGAAGCTGTGTACACAACCATCAAAACTTCCATGCTTAATAAGGCTACCAAATAAGTATTTTCTGCACACACAGGAACCAATTTGCAGAAATACTGATCAGCAACATCAGCTACTGAGTCAGCCACAGTTGCATGTACTCCTATTTTAAAAAGTAACTGACATATAGGTTTATTTTTTTTAATTAGACTAGTGTGACTTCCTCAGACTTGCAAGGTTCACACTTGGAGTTTTTAAACACTGTTTTCTTACAGCTTTGTTCTAGGTCTAAGATGGCATAGTACAGGTGACAAAAATAAATCCATATATATCAAATGTAACCCAGTAACTACCCCCAAACTATCCAGGGAAAATTAATAAGCTGCAATGGTCTGTCATTAGCATCCCATGCAGGTTACAGTCATTGTCTATTGGCACCACACAACATTTCTAGTTCTTAAGCCTTTAACAATTTTTATATTTAAAACCTCTAATAATCTAAGCTCAAATCAGCTCTCTCTTCTAACAATTGAGGAGTAAATCTGTATAAAGAATTTAACTGCAGAACGTCATAAAGGAAATAGTTTAGCAGTAAATCAAAAGGAAACATCTGTGGTACTGGCTGTTTCACAATGGATGTCTCAGTCAGTATACCACTGTCTTGAAAAGTTATTTAAACATTAGCAATCATTTTTTCTCCAGTTCAGTATGAATCTATCCAAGGTATGTTTGCCTTCTACATACATCCTCCCTTCTCTGCAAACTGCCTGATGAAGTATGGAGCTTTCTACTAATTCTATCAATTGTTTTCACATCACAGGGCAAATCATTTTACACATTTTCAAGTTTAAAAAAAAAAAAAAATAAATCATCTGTTTATCCAAGAGTTCCCAACTACCAAGGCATTTAACCACAGTGGTCTCCTTGGAAATCTGAGCAAATTCCCACCTCTTCTGTAGGCACTACACAGGAGGAGATGAGAACACCAAATGCAAATGAGGTCCGAAGGAAGACCTAATCTGCTGATGCAAATTACAGAGACCAGACTATTGAAATGTGGATGCAGACTTAACTACTGTCTTCTGTTACCAACCTACACTTGTTACCTCTTAAGCATCTCACACCAATAACAGTGCTGTTTAACAATCACCTCCACAGTGATTCAAGACATGGTAAACAAGCCTTGTGTGCTCCAAAAACCTATCAGCTTTTCAGAATTTTGAGACAGAGTCTTTAGCTACAGCTAGCTAAAAAAGGATATTAATCGTTTTGCAAAATGACACAATCAGAAGGATACTCAGTAGAACAAATTAACATTTGTACAATTTTAGTATTAAAATTGCTTACTGGTTTTGATGTCCTAATCAAATTAGGGACAAATGGTTCCAGTTCAGAACCGTTTCTGTATTTCCATTTGGATTAGTATAAATAGGGCTCCAATTACCAATCCTTCATATTTTCATTCCAAAAGGTATTATCTATTTATGCCAAACACTAAAGTTCCTCACATGACCTTCTAGACAGCCGCCAAGTGGGAATAATGAGCATGACAAAGTTGCTTCAGTCCCTAGTTTGCTACATGCCATTGCCAAATCCCCGTTTCTCCTTTACCCTTCTCCCAGCATTTCAAACGTATTTCTTAACATTTAAGGAATCTTAAAAACCCTAAGGATTTACCAGAATGCTTATATCTTTGGTTTTCTGCCTACGTTCTCTTAGTCCTCAACAACTTAGAATTAACATGTTTGCTTTCTGCTCTATTAAGATACTTCTCTACCATCTTGTACAAAGCTCAAGTTTAAAAACCAGCAATGGGACATTAAATCTCCCCCCCCCAAAAAAAAAGAAAAAAAACAGGTTAACAGAAAAATAAAACAATGAGGCTGACTAAAAGAATAAGAAATTAGAAATTATTTATGTATAATGGATAAACAAACCCCACACTTAAAAGTCTGCTACACACCAGCTTAGGGTGAACAGAGCAGTAACAAAACACAGATAACTACAAGAAGCAAAAGTAACAATGCCTACCTTTCGGCTTTGCATTTTTCAAAATAACACTAATAAGTTCTGGAACATCAAAGTAGGCAGCATAGTGCAAGGCATTCATGTTTGTCCAGCGGCTGCGTAAACTGCTATCGGCACCCAAGTCAATAAGCTGCGTCGCAAATTTTACAGCGGTTTCAACATCACCTGCAAGGTAAGTTTTGTAGAATATGCATTAGAGATTTATTTGACCTCAAAAAAACATGTACATTCACACATAATGTACATTAAACCTCTAAAGCTCACAGCAGAGCAATTATTATGCCTTTCTTCTTAGGATTAGCATACAGAAATCTTTGCCTTTCCATAAAGGGCTGAAATCTCTACTATAGTATATAATAACGCTGTCTGTTTATTCCTAATGTAAACAATGTAATATGTCACCCATCAAAACCAGGGATTTTAGTATCTGATAGAAGAAAAAAAATTACATGCCACAATGCTGAAGTTTATGTTAAAAGATGTACCAACACCAGAAACGCTAACTTATGCCAGACCTCACTCAGAAACTTTGTTCAAATTCAAAGAACTGAGTTTGGGTCGACAAAAACATAGCGCGCCACAGAAAAGGTAATAGGGGCGCTCAAACAGAGTTAAATATGCTCTTATTTCCAGCACTTATGATCACAATAACACAAACAAAGATTATTGTTTTCTTCCGAGATGATCAGGGTGAAAGAAAAAAAAAAAAAAGAACTGCCAGTCACCTAAATGTTCTATTTTCACTCAAGTAAGAAAACTGTCAAAAGCTTAAAACCGTCACAGTTTGCAGCTCAGTCTGAAACAGCCTTTGCTACATTAAATATATGTTTATGCTAGTACCATTGTTTGCAATACCTATACGACTAACTCACTCCCAAACTGCCACAGACATAACTGCACTACAGTTCTGTGTCTTCCTTTCTGATGGCCACTAGAAGAGCCAAAATCAAGCACTAAAAAAAAAAAAATCTACGGCAAGGAAAAATGCTCTAATAGTCTGTGGGATTAGCCTTTGTGAATTAATTAGGTTTTAACATCTGTAATGACATTTCTTTACTCACCAATACCATGAGCCCCTGATTTGCAAGTGTAATGCAAGAGAGTCATATCAGTCAGTCCATCTCTGTCATTCACATTGCAACCCCTTTTAATGATCTGAGAGACAAGTCGAAAACAAACACATTTTAGCTTTGGCATATCTATGATATCAGTATTACTTAGTACGTTATTTCGGATATATTGACTCCTGGATTCATTTCAATGGCTAATAACAAGGAAGCCTGCCAGAATAGACTGTAAGTGCAGAACTGAGCAACATGCACGAACGTGATAAAGAGTATTATGTGAATATCATTAATCTTCATTGTTTACAGATTTTAAAGCTGCTGTATATATATTACTTCGAACATACATTTCACATGCTGAAAGTTAATTGCTTAACTGAACAAAAGGAAAACAACATCTCTCCCATTGTTCTTTGGTCTCTTAACAATTCCTCCCTCCCAAAAAAAGCCCCCAGTTAGACTATACTAGGAAGAATCTTTACTTCCCCACCTGTCTAGAAAAGCCTGTAATCCAGAAGAAGAAAAAAGATACAGGAGGATGGAATTACTAGAAACAAGGTATCTTCTGAAAGCAGCCTATTGAAGGTTGCAAAGAGATTTCAGTTCCTAACTCATTTTGTGCCTTGAAAACACTGCCTTTAAGGACAGGCTTCACTGTAACTTTATATATAGGAGTTTATGATTACTGCTAAGTAGGAAACTGAAACACCAAGGTGAAGGGTCCCTGAACAACTGCTTTGACAGGAAACATTGTTTCTACCATCAATCCAAATGTACCGAATTTTTATCCATCATCTTTCTCTTTCCAAATGAAAGCTGACAACATGTGGAATACAAGGCACTGATCAGTAACTATTTGTTAAAAGGCAGAAACTTTATCTGCGTTTATGACTAGTTCTGCTTCTGAATGAGCTGGTTTTATTCGTCATCAACATAGTATTTCTTTAACACCGAAAGCATTCAAGGATCTTCATTTACACCTCACCTCATTCCCAATAATATCAATATTCTGCTGGACCTGCGGAACCCACTGCCTTAAGATAGCAAACAATTCAGAAACTGATGTTTTGGGGTCGAAAAGTATTTCTTGGCATGCTGCATCATTTGGATCGAAAAATGAAAATTCTGTTAAAAAAAAGGAATCATTAGGCACAATTTTAAGTTTTAACATGCATCTAGTTTTTCAAACTCAGAGGCAAAGAATAGCACAGAGAGTCACTTCACTACTCACACAGGAAAATCAGAATATTGAAAATTAATTTAGAAAATTTTCTTTAACATCTGGTCTGTTTTTCCTTTAATACCAATGTCGTGCTTCTATTTCTGAACAAGCTTTGAATCACCAACCAATATAATGGTACTGCAAGACTGATTTTAAGTTTAGGCAAGGACTAGCAGAGATGTGCAGTGATTATGCTAATAAGGGTTTACTCCTGCTTCAAGCCAGCCAAAGGCTGCTGATTCTAAGCTGCCCCAAGCACAGACAAGCCTCTTGATCTCTTGGTGATTAAATGCGTACGTGATTTCTCCATATGTTTTTTCCTTCTTCTTCCATCACAATTTCCATAAAACATACTAAAATATAAACACACACACAAATCAGGAAAGCATTCCATGGCCTCCATTATTTTCAAATATTTCACGAATGTATTGATCCCAGCTGGAGGCAGCTGCAGGTAAAAAATATCTTTAAAAATTAAGCCACCAAACCAAGATCAGTAAAAAGATGTATTTTTAAAGATTTTAAGCCTCATGTTGCTTCAGACAGCCCAAAGCATAGGCCTAAAACCCACCTTATTATTAAAATATGATATTTCATGTTACTTACAGGTGTATGTGTGCGCATGTATATACACATACCATATTTTAAATTTGTGGAATTTCTTCCAACTCTGGAAAATTATATAAAAGAACCTGAATAGCAATAGCTATTAGGAGAGGGAATGGAAACAGAGAACCTACTCTCATCAGCAAACAACTGAATCACGGAAAACACTGAACTTTTACCCCCACCGCAGCTACCAGGGACTTGCTTTTTAAAAGGTTTCAAATTAGCGTACAATGTCAGCTTGCATCAATCGTAGATACAAGGCTCTCAGAAAGGACATACAGGTTAAGTAAAATGGAGCATCAGCCATCTGGGTGTTACGACATGGTATAAACTACCTCTGGATGAATCATCATAACCTTTCCTCAAAAAGAGCACACCATACTTATAGATTAGATTATCAGATAAAAGCACATATGGAGTTTGCTTCCTGGCTATCTAGAGTTCCTCTAACTGCATTGCCTCAATTCAACAAGAACGAAAGGGACAATTTCACCAATATTTAGTATGAATTTTTACTTGCACCTAGCATACAAAAAAACATAAACCCCTTATCTCCCAGCACTACACAAAATTGCGCTTCTTACCTACGTCCCATGCATTGACACAGATCTACTGATTCATCTACTAATATCTAACTTCCGCGCAAACCCAGTTAATCTATTGCTGAAAGCTATGAAGTAAACAGACAACTGTTAAGATTAATGATCTTACAGAGCATGCATGATTCTGACTCTACCAGCAAGATTTCTAGCTACAAACCTGAAACAAATTATGTATCAGAAAGCAACTCTAATAGACTGGTACAGTCAGCATGCTAGGGTAAAAACCTGATATTAAGTATTAATAACAACCGTCCTAAGTGCTTAACAGGTAATCAACCGTAGCGTTTGCAAACCAAAGAAACGTTACAGAAAATCTGTTCAAAAAAAAGTTCCATGAAAGGATGACAATGGCATCTAGATACTTCAAAACATCACTTTCTCCACCTCTGCCTTTCCTATGCATTGATTACAGTGCTCAACTGTACTAAGGAAAAATAAATGCATTTAATGTAATGACCAAGAATCTTTGTCTGTTGTGGTTTAAACTTTTTTACCCAGATTCAGCAATATTACTGTTACACAGGTGACAGCAACCTCCTATAAAAGGAATTATTTTTTTTTATTCAACAAGTAGGCATGGACCGAGTAGGACAGATAGTAGTGATATTGTAGTTCTATTAGAAGGTACCACAACACAACAATGTTTAAAGAAGGACGAATGGAAAATTTTTCTAAGGGATAAGAAAGCAGAATGGAATAAATCATGGCAGTACTTAGAGCAGAATAGGATGGACAAGTTATGATACCTGAGCTAAACCACTCAAAGACACATGTTCATGTACGAAAACGTATCATATGGAACTGTTAAATGTGCTAACTCATCAAATGGGTCTCAAGAATGCTGAGTCTGTCAAAGACAAAGTATTACGTGGATTTATTTTTCCTGAATACAGTTGATTGCTATAATCAATGCATGGGAAGAACAGAGGTGGAGGCAGTAATTGCTAAGGTATATAGATGCTATTAACGTCTTCCGCAATACTCAAAGGCATTATAATTCTAGCTATCTATGAAGATCCCTACCTACACTGACATTTTAATATATTATTATATGCTGTTTAAAATATAATTTATACATGTGAAGACAATTCAACATTAGTTTGAAAGCTGATCACCGATACTTGCCACAATTTGCTAAGTCATTTCACAGTCCTTACCACCATAAAGATCTCACTTCCAACAGAAATAACCCTCCATAGTATATTGTTTACATACTGAAAGCACAAGAAAAAGTGTAACTCTAGAGGTTTTAAATGTGACCTAGATGCTTAACTACATTTAATTACTGCAATTTTACATCTTAACACAATATCCAGTTCTACACTGAGATGCAAAAAGCCAACAAACATCTGACGACACACACACACACACAGAAGAAAGAGTAAGAAGGAAAAGATACTGTAATTTAAAACATATGCAATAAGAAAAATAGAAAAAGCATGGGTCTTCATCTTTCATTTCCTTTAAAAAATAACAGAGAATTCATTTAACAAGCAGAAAACTTTTTCTGAAGAGAAGGAATAAATTAAGAGTTGATAGCTTTTCTTAAAATTTATTCTCTGCTGATCACAAATTCATTTTCTATTAAAAGTACATACCACAATCTGAAGGCATTGGTGCTGCAGCAACAGAAAAAGTAACAGAAGTTTCAGAGTTTGGGAATAAGAACCGTCCTCTTTCAATGAGGGAATCTCCTTCTAAGGAAGGTTCTGGGAGATCCTCTATGGTCATCTTCTAGAAAGCCACTTTAAGAGTAAAAAATTAATAAATAACCTCAGTAGAAATACTCTAGATCAGTTCTATCATACTAAGATATAACGTGCAGTGAGACTAAAAACTTTCCTTTTTACAAACATAAAATATTACTACCATTACATTCTTATAAACTAATAAAGTTAATTAGTAAAAGCTAGTAGAGTATGGTATCAAGGATACCCAACTTCTAGTTTTCACTTCATCACTAAATCTGCATGTTATTAATGGAAAAACATGGTATTTCTCCCATTTGCCACTTGAGCAGTAATGAAAATAATAATGCTATAATTAGCAACCACACGGTGACAATGAATGGATTAGTATGTTTTACAGCTTTATGAAAACATGAAGTATCAACTGCCTTTCCTCATACTCTGGATGCATCCTTCTTTCCTGCGCTGTGAGCAAGAACACGCTACCAGCTAGAGCTTTCTCCTCTTTTAAAATTCTCATCACTTTAATCTTCCCACGCAAAGCTGCAGACAATTCATCACCAAGTGATTCACTCCTGGACTCACGATTCCATCACAGCTCCTTTCCCACCTTCTCCCCTCCACGCTTTAAAATAGCATACTTACCACAGTGTTGTAACCTCCACCCTGGTGTTATTTCCAGTCAACTTTTCAGGTCTTAGAGCAACCTAGGAGAGAGAAGAAAGATCAAATGGCTGTATAGAGTTATAGTGACATTTTCTAACAACCAGGCCAAGCTACATTCCAGTTACAGCTCACATGCTAAGCTCAGAGGAGAGCCGATTACCACGTGTAAGACATCTACTCAGGCAAATGCAGGAAGAAATAAAGAAAAACATTATTCTGAATAGAAACAGACGTTATTGTGCTATCAGAAACCGCATCTCACAGATGAAAATCTGAAATTCCGCATCTTGAATTTTCACAGTTAAATCCTCAAGAGTAAAAGCCATGCTTCTACTAAACAAGCATAATTTTTTATTCTTGAGACTGTTATATAGTGCCTTTTACTCAGGAATTTACTTGACAGAAAGAATTCATGGAGCTTCAAGGCATGTTTGGTTTTATTACATTTAATCTATACACTTGAGTAAACAGAAAAATATAAAAACCTAGTCTGGTTTTGAGACTTATTTTGGATTTTGTATCCTACACACAACAAGCTACGTGAATAGATTTATTCTAGTATTTCCCCAAATAAAACTGTCACACTATTTGGGAACCTCACGTAATCTACATTCTAATATAAAAGGCATTTTAGCAGTGGGTTACAGATGCTGATCTTGAGGTAAATAAATGAGTATTTCCTCTTCTTGCATACCCTGTCCTCAACTTAGAAAGGAGGTCCAGATAAAAAGTTCTCCAACTAATTTACTTCCTCAATCTTAAGCAGCTGTACAAATGCATGTGCTGGCACAAAGGGAAGATCAAGGGGGAGGACACTAGGAAGGGCAGGACTATTTCTTCCCACAGCATTATCAAATTGCAGTGGCTTAAAGCACTCTTAGATTCAACGAGGCCAAAAATATCACTAATTATTTCAATTATTTTCATCCAGTAAGGAAAAGTTCAAGTTTACATTTTCAATGGCTTTATAGTTATCATAAACATGACAGCAATGGCTTTCTTGTGTGAGGGACTAGAAAGTCTCTCAACCTGCAAGTCACTAATTAAATCTCTTTTGTTGGGCAACAGTGAAATAAATTTGCTACCATCTGATATTTGTTCAGAGGCTACGATAAAACAAAACAAAACAAAGCTTTGTAAAACAAATGAATCCACAACAGTTTTTCTCAGGTAGCACATCAGACACTGTCACAAAATGCACAAAGGAACAAGTAATATGCATGAGTATAGAGGAGACGATAGCTGAACCTGTAAAGTTAAAAAAAGATAGGAAAGGAATTATGAGCTTTTTACGCAACACGCATGAGTACAACACTGAGGAAACAAAAGGAACACAGTGAAAAGCAGCCAGACCTGACTGAGCAGATGGTAACAGGAAAAGGTGAGATTTGTGAAGTACAATGACAAAAGTTGCTGGAACTAGAAATCAACAGACACATTTGAAAATTCATACAAAAAAGACTGTTCATTGCACACAGAAAAGCAGACTGAACAGAACAGAATCTGTGCGCTTGCAAGCATCCAGGGCATCTTTTACTCTGAGGGGCCAGAGGGGAGAATACAATCTATCACACGAATGAAAAGAATTCAGCACACAAACTACCAAAGCAAAGCAGGCAGGGAAACAACCCGTGTTGCTGGATAGGTGACACAAAGACCCAAGTGCTACAAGGTGTGTGCCAACCCAACTCTGTAAAGAATGGCTTCACAGGTTTACACCAGTGCCAACACCCCCTGACCTAAGTGTGCACCTCCTTACACCGTGGGACTTTATTTTGGATGCAGAGATATATTACCACGTCATGACACAGTACTGAACCATGCAACGCCAAGGCAACAAGATGTTCTGCACCCATGACTACCTCAGGTATAAGAACATCACAACCAGTTAACATCACGCACGCATACCTGGAAAAGGCAAAAGGAAAGCAAAAGGTCGAAAACTATTTCAAAGAAAGGGAAAAGACAAACAGACATTGTCCTTGTAATGACTTCTGTTCTGTGCAAAAACACAACTGCCTGAGGTATTAATAATATCCAAGACATACAGACTCAGGTGGTAAGTCCCAGTGAAAGAGAATAGAAGGTTTTCCAAAAGGGCAATAATTTCCCTACATTAGTAAGATGAGTTTAGACAAACAGAAAGAAACATTTAGAGAAATTCAATGAAACAAATGACAATTTTTCCTGTTCACAGCAATGACAAACTACCACTAAGCGTAGTTTAGCACAGCAGAGAGGATCATACTCACTATTTGCCAGCCATAGGTTCTTCTAACAGAATTAAATCTGAAAATCAAAAACAGAAATATCATTGGAAAATAATAGTAAGAAAACTTGAAGGAGTCATCAGATGCATATGCACTTATGTTGACAAGACTGAAGAGCAACAACAGATTTCCTAATATCCACACATTATAGAGAAGTGCACAGTACCTCTGAATATTCAAAAAAAAAAAAGTTGTGCAATACAGGATCCAACTTTTTCACATAATCCAGATTTTGTAATTTGCAATTTGTGTTAAAGCACAAATACCAAGTTTCCTGCAAACGCTATAAAAAACTTGCAAAGGCTAAAGCACTTGAAGTGATGAAACAGAGCTGTGCTAGGGCTTTGACAGCTGAACTTGTCACAAATGCGATGCTGGTTTTGACACGAACTGTGTATAATGGACCACTTAGCGAGTACTTGTATGTACTCAAGAAGAAAAATTAAGTTCAGAGAACAAGACTCTTGCACATACGCTATCTGCTTGCTCCATAAAATTCACTGCACGAGTGGCGGGCACGTCACCTGTGTACAGGTACACTCAAGACTGGTTTTTCAACTGGTGTGCGGGGCCCTTTTGCAACACAGCACTTTGTTTTGAGCAGCTGGAAGTGTGAGGGAGCCCCGGCTTCAGAGTTGTCCTGGTGGGTTCTGCTACCCCAAAGCTTCCCGTGCTACATCCCCCAGCAGAAAGCCGCTCAGAAGCGACCGCGGAGCGGTTATCGGAGCGAAACCACACACACACACCCCCCCGTCACTGGGAGCTGGGGGGGTTCCCAGACGCCGCCTGGGCGGGCTGGGGCAGGCAGTAACGCCTCACCAAGCAGGGCCTCCCCGATCCCCCGTTCTCCACACGGTGCTCCCTCCCTGCCGCACGCCACCCCGGCCCGTCGGGCGGCACGGTGAGGTGCCAGCAGCTCAGGCAGCGGGGCGTCTCGCGGCGGCGGGGGCCAGGGCCGACGGCGGCCCACCCGCTGCGGCGTCCCCCGCGCCGCTACCCCGCCCCCACCCCGCGCCCCGGGAGGGCGGCAGCGCAGCGGGAGGCCGCCTGTCGCCGTCCCGCTGCCCTGCGGGGGGTGCGGGGACGCGGCCGTCGTGTGGGTGAGTGTGCGTGTCCCCCGCCCCTACCTGCTCCCGACGGGGAGGGGCGCTGCCGGGGCCTCCCGCGCCCGCCCGCACGCTGAGGGAACAGCGCGAGGCCGCGGCGCCCGTGCCCAGCCCACCCCACCCCACCCCGGCCAGCGCCCCGCCCCTCCCAGCCCAGCGGCCAATCGGCGGTCGGCACAGCCCACTCGGCACCGCCCCTATCCCCCGCCGCGCCCGCCCCCGTGCCCGATGCGGCTCGGGCGGGAAGAGACAGGAGGGCCCTGTGCCCGGAACGGCGCGCGGGGCGGTTCGGGTAGCGGCGGGGGGGAGGTTACAAAACAGGCTCTGAGGTAAAAGTAGGTGTGAAACAAGCGTTGGTGCTGTGGGCGCTGCCGGGCAGGCTAAAAGGAGAAGCCCGGGCAGGCCCCTGGCATCATGGGGGACATTTCGAGGCACAGCCCCCTTCAGCGCAGGGCGGAGGTGCCGCCTCGCCCGAGGTGACAAGGGCAAGGCTGCCTTCGTCCTGCGTGGGGACAGGCCTGGAGCGGATCTGGCAGAGTAACCCCCTGCACCGTGGTCAGCTGGGACCCGGGCCTGACCAGCGCTCAGAAGTGAAGTCGAGAATCATAGAATGGTTTGGGTTGGAAGGGACCTTAAAGATCATGGAGTTCCAACCCCCCTGCCATGGGCAGTGACACCTCCCACTAGACCAGGTTGCTCAAAGCCCCATCCAGCCTGGCCTTGAACACCTCCAGGGATGGGGCAGCCACAGCTTCTCTGGGCAACCTGTTCCAGTGCCTCACCACCCCCACAGGAAAGAATTTTTTCCTAATATCTAATCTAAATCTCCCCTCTTTCAGTTTAAAACTGTTCCCCCTTATCCTATCGCTCCGCTCCCTGATCAAGAGTCCCTCCCCAAAGGGACAGCTAAAGGCCAGCGAACAGCAGATCAGGGTAGCTCTGGTCTGTGGAGGAGCAGGGGAGCGATCCCGATGCTCCACAAAAAATGGGGATAGAGGGTATGGCTTTGGGGAGCAAAGAGAGACAGCCCCACAGGGCTGCATAACAGAGGGTTTCGGGTGCCAAGCGTTCATGAACGCTTAGCACCATAACGTGTTTATGCACCGACAGCTGCATAAAGGGACATGATTAAGGTCACACATAACCACTGGTAGATTTAAGCACAGAACTCCAAAATCTGGACTTCCCAGATATTTTAGTAACCAAATGGAGGAACAAAAGGAGCAACTTCCAGGAAAGCTTTTCAGGGGGTGCTTTACCCCCAGTGCTGTAAACTAATAAGGGTCTAAATCCAAAGATTGATACTCTCTAAGAAACCCGTGCAGTGGTAAACCCAATTTCACACGCATCGAACCCAGGCAGCTTGAAGAGAATTTCACCTGGAAAAAACCTCAGACAAGTCCCGCTGTATTTTTATGCTCAATGTGGATCACAACTAATTAAACATAACAACAAAAACTGGTTATAAGCATCAGTTGTTTTCCCAGTGATAATATTAATTGTGGAGGGGAGGCAGGACAAATACCGGGAATGACAAGTGAAAATTACCCCAGGTGAAGTACTGGAAAAGTCAAGAGCTGTAAGTGCTCTCAGATTCCAGAGACCTGAAAGCCGAAAAAAGTGAAACATGGAGTTGCAATTGCAGTAGTAAACTTCATGCCAAATGGCTAGAGAAAAGCTAAGATAATTCTTCCATTTCTTAGAAGTGTTCCACACTTCAGAAAAGGCAAAGAAAAATTGTAACCCTGGAAAATGGAGGCCTGCAATTTTTACCTCAAGGGTACTGTAGGAAAAGAGTTTGAAAAGAGTTAACCAAAGACATGGATGTAAGCAAGATCAAATGTGAGCTTAGTATTGGCAGATGATGTCTGCCTTTTTTGAGATGCTTGATGTTATGGGCAAAGGAAGTGTTTTATGGCTGATGCAGAATAATGGACTGTAGTGAGGTGCCTGAAATGGAAGTTATTATCAATTCTGGAAAAGACCAGAATTTAGGAGAACTTCAATGAAGGCAAAGCGTGCAAGCACAGGGGGAAAGAGTGTCGAGTAGAGCTGAATGGGAAGTACTGGGCTGAGGGAGGTTACCAATGACATCCTGGGGTGTTATTCTTGGAACTAATCTTTGTTTCATATTTTCCTTTAACAATTTTGGCAGGAAAAGACAGCAAACTGACAAGACCAAAAAGAAGATGGAAAGAATTGCTGTTAAAAAGGAATGAACTAAGACGACTGATCTACGGGATCATCCCATGGAAGTGACTGAGGAAGAGAAAGATGCGGTTGTAGTCAACAGTTACACAATAAACATCATTACCTATACCTATATGATGCAATGGCATAAAAAGCAAAGACTAATCTTAGGATGTGTAACGGGAGAGTTGTGGCAGGGAAGTGTTCATGCCAGCAGGTTCTGCCATCCCCTTGGGAAATTGCACACCATTCTGGCCACCCTTCTTCAGCGAGAGGCAGCTAATCTAGCATGCCCAGAGATGATTTGCTAGCACAGCCAAGGAAAAGAACAGTCTATTTTAGGAGGTTACCAGAGCATGGCTTGTTTAATGCAGCAGACTGAAAGCTGAGACAGAGGGTATGGTTGCCATCTGCCATAAACCGTGGAAAATGATGTGTGAATTCAAAGGTAATGCTGAATATGAGGATAAAACTGTGTGTGAATGAATACTTTTATGCCAGGAAGTGAAATCAAGAACCTAAGAAAGCATCTTGGGTTCTAGAACATTTGGGCAAAACCCCAAACATTTTAGAACAGAGTGAACCTTGTAACTTGGTGCTGCAACCACAAAGGAGACTGGGCAGCAGTGCCTGACAAAACCCCTTCCTGCCCTGACTTCCACCCCCTGGGCCCAGCAATGGAAATCTTAAAAATAATAATTACACTTAATTCTGTACCTTTTCACAATATCTTTTTCAGCCACTCCTACGTGACGGGATGTGAGTCTAAATAAAAGTCTGTTCAGCCTCTCCTGTGTGACTCACTTGGTGCTGCCATGGGCAGCAAAGCTGCTCAGCACCTGGAGAACTCAAAACAATGGGCTACTGCTGCTCTGACCACCTTGGGAGGAAGATGGGGAAACAATGCTTGTGAGCAACAAGCCTGTTTCTACTAAAAGATTATTTCACTTCTTGTTTCTCCTTTGGGCAGGAATGGGGCATTACTAACCAGTTCCTTCACCTCCGCAACTTTACATGTCAGAAGAAAGGGATCATTTAAATGGTTTTGGAAGACACTGGATACTCCAGGAGCTATCCTGAGAGATGGGTGTGAAACAAGGAAGCTGTGTATCCACCCACAGTCAGGACATGCCTCTCCTACAAAAAAAAAGGCTATCAGTCCTTGTCAGATCTTCCAGTCCTGCCCATTATTTCCCAAGGGACACACCACCCTTCCTCCCTCCAAGCACCGGCCAGTGCCCTGCAGTGTGAATTGCCCTTTCCAGTTTCTGCTGGGAACTCCCAGCTCCTCAGACCACGTCCGCCACTTCTTGATCCGAAGCCTGGAGCCCAGCGCTTCAGCAAGAGCCACTTGGCTCCTCTCTCATTAGTGCCCAGGCAGTGAAAGATCTTGGGATGTTTTTCGCAAATCACATGGACCTGACTTTTAGATCCTAAATCAACACAACCCCTTCCACTAGAAATGACAGAAGCCACTGCCTGGCTGTTGAATTGCCAGTACCTCACCTGACAGAAAATCACTTTCCTTGAAATTGCTCCACAGCCACAAACCTGCTTCCACTTGTGAGGACTGATGTAATCACTGCCCAGGCTAATGGGACTGTCCCTTTTAATTTTCTAGATTTGCATAACTCTGGAAGTCTATACTTAAAGCTTTGTGCTGTTTCACACAGTTCTGGGTCCCAACTCTTGCCTTTCGGCAGTCGCTGTCTTAACCACTGAGACCAGCAGTGAATGTATGAGTTACAACAGATAGTGAGCTTTTAAATACCCATGGATTTCTTAGCAAAGAGTAACTATGACCAAGTGACCAGAATACACATTCTAAAAATAATCAACAAATGTAAGTATATCTCACAAAACTACTGCTGACCTCAAGCAGTGTTATACTCATACAATTTTTCTCAACTCCTTTGGGTCATCTAAGTGTACCAACAGCCCCGTGAAGACAAACCCCTAAAACTGACTTTTAATTTTCTACTTATATTTTTTTTTCTCTGTTAATTCCTTTAAAAAGTATTTTTGCTGGAGAAAGAAACCGGTTTCCTACCTGTTTTCAACAACTTTTTTTTTAAACAGCAGGACAAGAAAAAACAAAGTTCTGCTTTTGCAAAACAGGTTTTTGAAAGCATTGGGTTCGTATTTATTGCCTCATGCAATCAGTCTGAAGCAATTTACTTTGAAGTTAGAAATAAAAAAAGAGAAGGCATGAGTTGAGCTTCAGCCTGCCAGTTCTGAGTAGTTTATCCTTGACCCAGAGTGAATATGAATTTTGTCTTTCACTTGCACCACCACCACTAATAAAAGCCCTGTATAGACTCACTGGTTTCATTTAATTCTTTGCAAATAGATTTCCTTCAAACCATGATATTCCTATTCCTTGCCATTGACAACAGGTTTCCACAACAGAAACAGGATGAAGCTTTGTAAGTATTTCTGTTAGTGATTACAGAAAGGAGAGAACCTGCTCCATCTCCCAGCACAGTGCCAGCTCTGCAGGAGAAGCTGAAATAAAAAGCAGCAATTTCTTATTTACTTAGTTGATATCTGGGCCAACCATATGAACAGCTCCATGGTTATATTCAATTTGCTGATATAAAAGGAAGAAAAAGCAGGTTTCTTCCAGAGTAAAACAGCTCTTTAAAGTTGTTATCACTCAAGCTTTTTGTAATTCCTCAGTGAGCAGAAGTTCAGTTTCCCTGGAAGTCATCCACAAACACAAACCTTAAGTTTTTAAGACCCGATATGAGCATTTATACACGTTCCCCTTTTAAATCCCGCAGCCTCTCAAAAGCAGTCCCTCATTATCAATTTTTCCTTGTCACAGTTTTTAAGCTTATGTTCCTGGTTTTACACTGAAATTTCATACAGTTTTTAACCAACTAGCTCTTCCTTCACGAGGCCCTAAAACCCATCCCATGGTTCCAGCATTGGTAACATCTCTGCGGGCTGAGTACTGCACGCCTCCATCCAGGTTCAGGCCTTATTCTTGCCTTTTCTAGGGCACTTATTGTGCCACTTCCAGACTAAGTCTTTGGTTTTTCATCATCTGTTGCACCAACTCTGTCTTGACAGTGGTTGAACATTGATGTCCTTCCCTCGAGGAGCGCTACATGACCAGGCAGCTCCCTCAAAATGAGAGCACTGCCAATTTTAACAGGAGGAAGAAAGTATATGGAAGGAAGAGCAAAGGCAATTTACACACAATCCACATGCAAGGGAAAGCTTCCTTTAATCCTTTATTATCTTAGTTTTGGTGCTTTCACTAGGATCCGTTCCTCAAACGCAGTTTGGTGTTCATCTGGGGTAAAATGGCTCGAGTCAGCAAATGCACAGGTAACAAGACTTGGACATCTACTTGAACGTGACCAACTGTTTCCTTTTCAACTCGTGTTCTGCAAACAGTAGCACTGTAAACCAAA
This sequence comes from Numenius arquata, assembly GCF_964106895.1. Classification (NCBI taxonomy): domain Eukaryota; kingdom Metazoa; phylum Chordata; class Aves; order Charadriiformes; family Scolopacidae; genus Numenius; species Numenius arquata. Next base: position 49,372,735 of record NC_133577.1, read on the forward strand.
ATACATCACTATAGGCACTGCGCTGGGAATGACATCAACATATAGCAATCAAAAACCACAGATTACAAATTCATTTAATCCTCTTACACTCAAAAATATTTCTGTGTCATTTGCCTCTTCGATATTCTCTTTTAACACTGTTTTTTACCTCACCCATTTTGTTTTCTCTTTCGTTGCATGACCATGAGATAAAGCATTTTCCTCCGCGTTTTCCATGAGGTAAAGCATTTGAGTTTTTCTAAAGTGCCTCAAATATGCAAAGCAATTATAACTACTTAGTAACAAGAATATTGATGAGGGAAATGCAGTTTCATAAGTGGTTGGAAAGAGGCACGTCCAAATTCCTGCTCTCTCACAGAAGTTAAAAAATTCAACACAACATTAAATAGTCATATTGCATATACATGCAAACTGCAATTGAAGTTACTATAAAACAGGTGGTTTGTTAAAATGAGTCTTCTATGGCCCTGGATCTCTATTTAATAATAAATAATAAAGTGAATATTGCTTTAATAATAATATTTAAAATAACAAATAAGTACATAAATAATCATAAACCAGGATTTCGCATTTTTTTAACCAAACATGGACTTCCTGTAAGTTATTAATGCATGGCCTGAAAATAACTAGGAAAAAAAAAAAATTGACATGACTGTAAAAATCAAAGGACAAAGTGAGAAAAAAGAGCTTCCCAAATATAACAAACAACTCACATGGAGTTACCTGTTGAAATTCCCAGTGCGAACAACGGAACAGTTGGAGCTGCTTTTTGAAGAAAAGTCACAAGAGATTTCATAGCACAAATATTAGGCAGCTACACAAAGAGGTCTCTCAGCTCCCCCTGTGAACAGAAGAGGTGCACTATGGCTCCTTGCTTATCTACTATGTTCTCCTGAACTTATTGTGGACAGCTACCATGTCCCAGCTGTTAGGATCACTGGGATGAAGCAGCTGCCTAAATCTGCTCCGTTTCTCCACTTTGAACACATTAGATCATAGAATCACAGAATGGTTTGGGTTGGAAGGGACCTTAAAGATCATTGAGTTCCAACCCCCCTGCCATGGGCAGGGACACCTCCCACTAGACCAGGTTGCTCAAAGCCCCATCCAGCCTGGCCTTGAACACCTCCAGGGATGGGGCAGCCACAGCTTCTCTGGGCAACCTGTTCCAGTGTCTCACCACCCTCACAGGAAAGAATTTCTTCCTAAGATCTAAATCCCTACTCTTTCAGTTTGAAGCTGTTACCCCTTGTCCTATCACTCCAGCTAGCTGCCTAAAAGGGAACGCAGAAAGAGCTGGCACTGCTGTGTAGAAACCACACTGTGGTGAGACACCAAAGCTGCTGGAGCGTGATCTACATGACTTGCAAGAAGCAGAGCCAAGAAGTAATTACCTGACAGCTTTCCAGAAAAGCATTGAGGGAAATGACTATGCTATCATAAGTACAGTTAAGTACAATTTATGTGTTCCAGAAAAATTACTTTAGAGAAAGCACACGGAGTCTTACAATTTTTCATGGGAATCACTGCCATGCCTTGTCCCCTGTAAAACAAAGTAATTTTGCTGCCCTCACTGAACAGAAAGATTTAAACAAGGCTGCAGAGAATAACGACTTCCCGTGCAGATATTCTGCTATTGCAGTCCAGCACCGAGGAATGAATTCTGTAACCAGTTCTTTAAAGCCTGAGGATGTTTTATAGGCTTGGCACCATGCAAAGATTTTGGGGAACCAGACAAGAAACCCACAACCGTGCAGTTAGAACACATTGCTAGAGAGAAGCTATAGGCTTCCAGCCAGCGCTAGTCGGCCACTGTCGTCCGTGACCTTTGGATACTGAGAAATGGCCACCTTTGGTAGAAAAGCTGCACCCGTAAATTAAAAGACAAATCCACTTAGGCCAGTCTAAGTAATGAAGAGGGAAACTGGGCGGGGGTGATGGCTATCACCACCCTCATTCACATACTGCCCTTTGTAAATAGATACTTGGAAAAGATAAATATCTTGTGCTTCATCCAATTCCTACTTTGGCTTCTTTAATTTCTCTTTCAGAGGGGGATTATCCTGTTCTGACCTTAGAAGAGATTCAAACAACTTTTGGTGGGTTTTTTTTTTTTTATTGGGTTGTTGGTGGTTGGTTTTTTTTTTTCAGAAAGGGGTTTGTATTTTTAATTTGTTACCTTATTTTCTTAGAGTTTTAACCCATAAAGTCTTGCAGTTAAGAGAACTAAGCCCTAGCCAATGAAAAACAAATAAAAGTAAGCAGGTCACTTTCGTGACTGCAAAGAACATACTCAGTATTTATTCTAAGACACTCAAGAGAAAGGAAAAAATGAATTTAATTTTTTTAAATCAGTTTAGATCCACTAGATGCAGACATCATCTTAACAACATGTGCAAAATGTATTCTGCAAATACTGTTATTGTGCAGTTCAGTTTTTCAGGTTGGGAAGCTATCTGGAAGAGAAAAAGATACTTTCCAAGAATGATCAGCTGAGGGGAATTAAAAAATCCAAATCTCATTTAGAGTCTTAGAAGGAAAAAGTAAACAGCTTGTCACTTGCAAGCAGGGGAAGATTTTGAAAACCCTCAAGGCAGAAGTCTAACAGGCGTTTCTAACCCATTTGATTTCATGTCTTGTACTCTCCAGTGGATACATCCTCAGTCAAGGTCACCTTTCTCTTCATTAAGGAGTATTTAGTGGCATTCACGCACTTGTTCAAACAGTTTACCTTCAAAAAGGCTTCAAAATACAGTCTATTCCTTTGGATCTCTGCATTCAATGTAGTTAAGGTTTTGCAAGAAGGGGAAAACCAGAGGGACAGGTACCAAGTCCTTTTGCCTCCCAATATAGTGCAGAAAAAAAAAAAATATCTGCCTTTATAAATACAACCGGGGTGCTGACTGGCTGGTGCCTGCTTATCCTAATGAGCTTAAAATCTTATTTGTAGTGGACATCTGTCAAGACAGAAGTGAGGCATGCAAGTCCTCTTAATCCATTAGCTCTAAATCCAGCAGAGCTTTCACACTCCTTTTTTTGAATTGAAGAAGAAAACCTGAGTGGGAATGTACAATGGGACAGTGTATGGCTTCCAGAGCAGATCCTGGACAGTAAGGCACATGAGGTTTCAAGGCAAACAACAATGAAAACTGACAACAAAACTGGGATCATGATGGAAAGCTTGTGAGACAAAGGCCAGTCTGCTGTTTGGGATAAAACAGTGAGTCTGATTTTTTTTGTTGTATTTTCCTAGTTCATCTGGATTTTTAATCAAAAATAAAACCAAAGACAGAGAAAGGATGGGCTGCACACCTTCTCACAGTGAGATTGCTAATACTATTGCAAGAAGTGGTCTTAAGGCTTTGAATAAACCCAGAAGTGTTTTGCGTATCGATCCAGGAGATAAAGGAATCCCTCTGCTGGTTAAAGGTTCATCTTGCTACAATATTGATGAATTCCACCAATATGCGATCCAGGGAAAAGACTACCTGAGAGAAAAAGAGGATAAACTATCAGAGCAGGGTGAAAATGATAATTTGCAGTTATCTTCGAAGGCTCATTCAGATCCCCAGATTTCCAGGGAAGACAAGAAAATTGACAGGGCACCCACAGATGCTGAAGTTATATCCGAACTGATTGAGTCTCAAAAACACATCACTGAGGCCATACAGATCAGAAAGCAAAGCTCCTGTGAATCAGAAGCATCAGCTTTCATTTGGGACGACAACAATGAAAGCAATGCAAAGCAAATACCAAAGAAAGGAAAGAAGCAAAAAAATCATAAGCTGGCAAAGCAAGGTCGACCTAGCAAAACTAAAGAAAAGTCCATTTTAGCCCCGTGCAAGACAGAGGAAAAAGTAGATTTCCCAGAACTGCTTGTTAAGGCCCATCAGAGTGCATACGCCTACTTAAATCCCAACCTTTCCAAGTATGAAACTATACTTCTGATGGCCAACCAGGCTACCCAAACCCAGCTCTTTCTACAGCAGATGGTAAGCTTTCTCCTGCTTCGCTTTGATGAAATCAACCAGCTCCTGGAAGAAATTGCCTACGATGGGGAAAATCTTCTCAAAGACGTAGGTGGGAATCTAGCATGGCCAGCAGAAAAAGGTGATTTGAAGGAGCACCCCGATCTTCTGCAACAACTACTGCAGTATACAGTCAATAAAATGCAGTTACTGAGTGGGACTCTGGCCTCCCTCACCTCCGACGCCCTGCAGGAGACATGCAGCTACCTGCAGTCTGCTGTGAGCAACTTGAAAGGAAAGCTGAAAGCAAAGCAAAGCTTTGATGAACGCCTGCTACGGACGGTAAGGCTGCTCGAAGCCTCAACAGTGGGTTCCCCTCAGTCCCACGGTGATGACAGGACTCTGTGTTCTGAGGACAGTGGCATTGGCGTGGACAATGAATCCCTCAAAGAGTTCAGTGCTCTCAGCCAGCACGGAGGACAAGCAAGCTGTGATTCCTGTGCACATGGACATCTGTCCCAAAAGCATGCCAGGACAGTGGAGCATAGGCGTGATAGGACAGTGCCACCAGGCACAGATGCATCCCATGACTGTGCACTTGAAAGGCATTTTAAAGATATATTTTATTCATCCAAGCAGCGTAGGGAAGCAATGTCTTGCCAGTGTGGAGTACCAGAAGGCATTTCTACCATGCCCCAATATGCAGGCTTGAGAAAAAGCCGTTACTATAGCTCCTTCCAGTCTGACTCTGCTCAGGAAGGTGAACATCTCAAAATCTGTGAATCAACAGATTTTCCTTCTGATGATGATGACGAAGGGAGCACCCTCGGAGAGGACGACGACAACACAAGTTTATCAGAAATGGGGAAGGATGCTCTGCCAAGGAGGCCCCTGTCTTCACCTGCGGTCACTGATAAACAAAGGCAGTCCATCAAGAGGACAGAGAATGCAGAGACAGAGGAAATTATTCTGAAGATGAAAGATGCCATCAGTGAAAAAATCAAGTTTGTCCCAGCTAAATCTGGGCGTAAAGAATGGATAGAGGATGAGAGCGGAAGAGCAGTCCTAACAATAAGGCCCAGTACAGCAACAGGCAGCCAGAAAACTTTTGGGAAACAACGGCGGTCCAGGTCAGAGGAGTCCCTCAGAAGCCAGGCAGAGGACCCGACCCTCCTAGAACTTCAGAGAACTCAAAAAGAGCTCAACAAAAGACTGGAAATGTTTTATGGAAAGCAGGATACAGATAACAACCTGGAGCCTTGGAAATCAAGAACAGCACCTCATCTGCAGGATGAGCAAGTTACATCTAGGTCCTCCAGCAAACTGAAGGCATGCCTCTCAAAAAATTTCAGCGTCCTGCCTAACCAGGATAAAGTCCCTTTGTTCATGGTTGATCAAAATCCTATCCATCAGCTGGATGAAAAAAGAGGCAGGAAGCCTTTAAGAGCCGCTGTGCCCACCCAACAGACATCAGGAGGCAAAGAAAAGGAGCCTCCGGGAGCACAAATGCTCAGTGGCAGCAGCTGCGCCCCTCGACAGTCTGTCAAAAAGCTTATTGAAACATTCAGTCCTTCTGATGATCTTGTAAAAGCCGCACCTTTAAGACCTTTAGGACCAATAAAGTGCATCAGAAAATTTGGACTTCCAGCCATCCCACCCACCATTCCCTTTCAGAGAGGCCTCGGACCTTTAAATCTTAAGCATCGTATTTCACCAGTAGAAGACACAAACCCTTCAAACACCAGTGGAGTTTCTTCTAGTTTTCCAAATGCCTTTCCTCCTGCACCAGCTGCAGAGTTAAGCAAGAAGGACCCAAAGGAAGAGACTGATGAAGACATTGAGAACCTGCCACCACCACCACCTGAAATGTTAATGGACACTTCTTATGACTTATCTGAGCCTGAAGAAACTGCAAGAATAGAAGGAAACTCTTCAGAAGATGCCAAAAAGCCCGCAAAAACAGAATTTCAGGCTACTAAGAGATCACAAGTTTCCCCCAAAATGAAAGCCTCCCTTCAGTCCATTGACTTATTGCCAAGTAAAAATATGAGCGGCCCCAGTGCGATCACTAATAAAGGTCTAAGGAATACGGGAGCAGAGAATGAGAAACTGCAGAGGTACTCTCTGGAGCTGAACCCTACCAATGTGCACATCCCCAGCCAGGAGGAGATACTGGCAACCCAGAGAAAAGAGGCTGCAGATTTGTACAAGCAAACCCATAAAATTATTCCTCTCCAAAATCCCAGTGGGTCTTCAAAACCACACAGCAACAGCTCAGAGAGCAAAGAGCCCAGTTCATCTGCGACCTCAGTGCAATTCCAGAAGCGTGGTTCTCCTGATTCCCTCAGGAGGAATGAAAAAGGCTCAGCATTTGCCAGGAGGGTCTCCCCAACAAGAACTCCTCCTTCCTCTCCACCAACTGAGAAACGGCTTTTCAGCCCTGCTGCACACCACAGACACTCTCTGCAGGCTTTCAGCAACCCGCAACCAAGCTCACCCACCATGCAGAGGAAGCCCAGTCCCCCCTCGAGCCCCAGGGTGCCCAGTCCACCCTTGCAGAAGAAGCTGCCCTCTCCACCACCCCAGCGAAAACCATTCAGCCCTCCCACGGGACACAAGCAAACCTCACCAACCCCTCACCGGCTGCTGGGCCCCCCAGCCTACCGCCGAGATGCAAGTCCCCCTCTGTTCCCCATCACCCCCTCCCCACCAACCTCCCCGTCCCGCTCCCACAAGGGAGCGAGAGCTGGGCTGGATGCTGGGGATGAGCACCAGCTCTCCTCCTCCAAGAGGGGCAGCAATGTCCGTTCAATATTTTGCCCAGCCACCTCTTCCTTATTTGAAGCCAGACCTCCACTGGTAACCACCAAACCTGCTGCAGAGGTGACCAGCCAGCCTGAAGCTTCACCACTTTCCCAGAAGAGCAGTCTGCTCTCCCAGCAGCCCGGAGACCGGACCAGAAAGCTGTCCCTGAGTGCTGCCAATCCTCAGCCGTTCGTGAGGAGAAGTTTCTCCGATCGCCGACCAGGGGTCCAGTTTCGTCTCCCAGCTCCTGTAACAGCTGGCAGTGAACCTGCACTTCACCAAGCGAGGTAAGAAACTTCCTACTACGCCAAGGAAGCAGAAGTATAGCACTGCGTTGGCTTCCTAAACTCCCGATGGGAATTTAATGTCGTTATGGGATTTCCCAGAGAAGTGCCCTGTTTACATGCAGAACAAATGGCTGGGCAAAGATAACACTGTAGTTGGACAGTTGGACAAGATCATCGTTGTAGGTCCCTTCCAACTGAAATTATTCTATTTGATTCTGTTCTAGTGTCTTGTCCCAGATTTCAGTAGACTGTCAGTCTGAATAAAGGGAAGAGTTAACTTTCCATAGAATCATAGAATGGTTTGGGTTGGAAGGGACCTTAAAGATCATTGAGTTCCAACCCCCCTGCCATGGGCAGGGACACCTCCCACTAGACCAGGCTGCTCAAAGCCCCATCCAGCCTGGTCCATGGGTTGGTCAAGCCTTACACTTACAGATCTGCTGTGACAGGCACCCCAGGGAAAATTCAGTGTTCGTTTCATGGCACAGAACTGCCCTTATTTCAGTTGGGGCTAAGGACATCCACATTCAGTTCTTAGCAAAGCTCTGAAGTAACCCTCAGGTTATAAATGTCTTTAAACAACCACGAGAAGGTAGGCTTGGATCAATAGGAAAGGTATTTTTCCTAACAACAGCATCTCAGTCTGTAAACTGTTCAGCTGAAATCCACATTAAAATGTTAGAAATCAGCTGGCAAGAACGACAGACAGATAGTGTGTAGGCGAGGATCTGTATGGACGTAATTATAGATTCTTGAGCTTCTCATGTAGGCTTTCAGATCTAGCAGCTGATTTCAAGTCTGATGGGTCCACAGCCCAAGCCTGGTTTTCAAAGCAGAAAAACTTCCCATGGCTACTGGAGATTCATTGCTCTGAAAAAGGCAGTCTAAAGAAACTGAAGCATCAATACACGCCAATTCCATGTTTACAGCCATTGGTGACCATTTGTAAAAAACTCAGACTTAGCTTTAAGTTTTCTCTACCAGTTAAAAAGAAAAAAAAAACCACACAAAACCAGCCAGGAAACAGAAATGGGTATTTGGGAATACTCAAAGATCAATGTAACAGCCTGGAAGTACAAAGTGTTGTTATTCTAGTTTCTTAGCATCTTAGGATGTTTAAGTCCATTAAGCTCTAAGCTCCGCAAGAGGATTAAGACCCTTCTCAGGTAACCTCTCCTCACGTGAGGAGTATTTTTACTCTTGCCACCGAACAGCTGAAATCACACAAATTGACCCCATGAGTAGGGACTGCAAGACCAACCCTAACAGGAGATAAAATTGCACTCGGTGTGTGGCGAGTACAGGGACAGTCATGGATACTGAAGTCAGAACATCCAGGCGTTCCCTCCCCAAAGACAGAATCAGGACCAAGTTTCCCACTCTGACAGTAGAGGAACGTGCTGAACACAACATGCGAAAACCACTGGGAAATGCAAACTGCTCTGTGTTCACATTTTTAACATCGCATTATATTCTGACTTTTGAAGGTTTCCTAAAAGTCCTATACGTTATTGCTGGGTTTTCTGTTGTTAGGTACTGTGTGAAGACAAGTTTGTCTACTCCGGTGCCTGCTTGCAGAAATAAACGTTTTCAAAAGAGGCTTTATGTCAAACCTTGCAAGACAAAAGCCCTGGCAGTTTTATGGATCAATTTTAAAAACAGTCTGTTATAAATTGTTAGCTAATTTATGCTCCAGTTGGGTGCATTATCTTTCTATCGTAATCTGTCAGAGCATAGAGAGTAATATAAAAAAAACCACTGTAAATAAAATTATCCCTTTCATGAAAAAAATTATATATCCTAATGTTATGATATACAGCATTTTGGAAAATTGAAATATATCCTGAGCCAAATTTGGCTTACCATTTATACAAATGGACATCAAAAGCAGTCCTACTGTGTTAGTCCAAATTTATATAAAAATAAGTAAAAGGGAAATTTAGCCCATTAATTACCACATGCACTGATTTAAGACGCAATACACTACTGTGTGTTTTCTTACACATAAAATAAGCTGCCCAGAGTAAACTTTTACAGACCTTGTATTGAATGGTCTGAGTATCACAGCAAATGTGCTGACAGGCAGAGAAGGACCCTTTTAGGATACAGTACATGGCAAAAGCTCCGAGAGCCCCTCACATCACTGCTGGTCATCTCCTCCCACTGAGGACCAGAGTGGTTGCCACAGCTGTGAGCACCACATCCCCACACACAGATGCTGACTCCTGCTCTTACAGCAGGTGCCATAACAGACAAACCACCATGCTCTGATCCGCCTTTCTCCATCAAGTCCATTAAGCATCCAGGGCTTCCTCTGCTTTGCAATTCCTTCAGCTGACAAAGGGAAATTTCAAAATGTCTCCCTAAATCAGATGTCGTATTCCTAAACCTCCTCATTCTGTCCGTGTTTGCATCTGGTCTCAAATTCACAAGCTATTCCCACTCAGCTGTCAGTCTCCTTTCCTTCATTCCTTGCCCTACCTCTCCTCTCCAAGTATAACAATGCCTTTCTTTTTCTAGTCTGTTTGAGGTTTTTGTGTGTTATTACCAGCTTCAAGCACCAGTCACAGGAGGGAGGGGAGACAGTCAAACCTGCAATACAATCACTCTTTTATAGGTGAAACATTTTGAAAATCAGTAAGTTAGCTAGTTTCCCCCATGCTCCTAAATTCCAGGACATATCACTCTACTTTTTCCATGCCCAATTAAAAGATCCATTTTCTGAGAAGCAGATTGCTAAAGATAGGAGCTTCTACAAGCAACATGTTCCTCATCAGGCAGCTGAGTCCACTCTCCCACTCACACCATTTGAGCAGAGACACCAAAAAAAAATTAGAGAAGAGGCAACTTCCATCTCATTTTGCCAGCTGGCATTGCCAGGCATTAAATGTCAGTGCTGTGCACAGATTTGTGGGTCTTCTGCACACTCACTGCTCCCCTAGAAGGCAAAAAGTGCTCCTTTCCCAACATGTTTCCCATTCACGCCATGCTCTAAGGAATATCAGGACTTAAAACATCATAGGGCTGGAGCTAGAGCTTTTGTGTTTAGTCGTGGGGTACTTGACAAGAGTTTTGGTTTCCATGCTCAAGTCAGTACAACTGGTTCCTGTTTGAACAGCCTGTGGAGGGGCAGGCAGACTGAGCTAACTTTCCTGGTTTCTAAGCTTGCTCATTTGACAGCAATCAGCAGTTACTGGCATCTTATCAAGGCATAATATGTACAATTGCTCTGCTCATAGAAATCCTGTTAATCTGTAACAGGATTTCTGTGTATGCAGTTAAACGAAATAATATTTCACAGAGAGTGCTAATCTCCCAAGAGGTAGAGCAGAGATAGAAGATTAAACGCTATTGCCTTTAAGATATTGTTCAAGGATGGCTTGAGAATGGATTGGCTTGACTGAACCAGGCCCAAAGCCAGTATCCCAAGTGACACCTTCTGCAATCGGCAGATATTTGAATCTGGGTTAGTTTCATGACTGACCATGTATCACAAATCTCTTTATTCAGCAGTTCAAGTCAGTAGAGTCCTAGCAATCAGAATAGGAACACAACAGCTTTTCTGTAGTTGAAAGCTAATTCAGTTTAGCAGTTTATGTACTTAAAATGCAATAATAACTCCCAGATAACTCTGGATTATTTCCTCACGTTGAGCTTGAACCACTTTATTTACAGCACCACAGGGCACATTTTGGCATGAGGGCCCATGGTGTGAGATATTCATGACTGGCTTTCTGAATCTTGATTCATAAAGTCCCTGTGCTCATAGAGATTGCCAGTGCAACCTCAGGAACATCATTTACACATTCTGTGTCCCAGTCCTCCTGCCTCCAAGAGCAGCAGATTTACACCATCAGAACACACATCCCACAGTCATATTGGCATGCCCAGAAATCACTATAACCACACTAAGCAGATGCGTAACAGAGGTAAGACCTTTCCTCCATCCGAGTCTGGAACAAGGCTTTTCACTCAAATCTGTCTCTATCTGCAAGCAAAGCCAGATTCATACCAATCCCCTGTTAAACGTATGAAATGTCTGCTTCCCAAGAGAGTTTTGGGAGGGGACAGTACAGTGCATTTGGCATCACATTAATAAAATAAAGATGGTGCATATAAAGAGCATATACACAGGAGGAGACAGGGAATGACATAAAGCTTTATGGGTTAACACGATCTAATCAGCGCCGTTTTAAAAAGTCACAATTCCTTAGCTTCTTAACTTAAGCATCTTTCCTTCCGCAGCTTGGAGGAGAGCCCGAGAAAAGCAGGCGACTCTTGGAACAGCCCTGGTGTCCCTGAAATCAAGGAGTCCAACAGATCCGCCTCCCACCCTGAGCTCTATGTGGTGGGCCAGGGGCTGCAGAGGGACTGACAGCAGAAGCACCCCCAAAGGCAGTGGCATGAGCAAGGACTGAGATCCCAGAGCAAGGACACAGCCTTTCCCAAGCCTTCAAAATGCATCTTTTTTTCCCCCACAAGGAAACAATATGATGGCATTGCATCTTATAAAAAAGAAAAAAACACAACCCCAAACTGCCCCCAACAACCTAAGGAAATATCAGCAAGCAGTAGCCGGCTGCTTCTCCTTCGGATTGCATTTAATGGTTTAACTCAAGATTTACATCGAGCGGAAGAAATGCTTTGCAGTTGGGTGAGTCTGAGGCAAACTGATTCGATAAAAAACAGGACATGTAGCCAAGTCCTTTGTTTCACTGTGTAGCTAAAAGAGTTAAAAAAAACCCTCAGAATTGATCATTATTTGACATGTTATTTATTCAGGAGGCATCACAGTTTCAGTTATATTAAAAAAGCGGCTGTTGTGACATTTCTGGGGGAGGAGGTAAAATCCTGAACCAATTGAGTTTTATTGCAAAAGCATCAATGGCTTCAGCAAAGCAGCACTCACTATTTATCAACATGCAGAGACAGAATAAGGTCAAGTACAAGTTAAAACAAAATAACCCCTTTTAAAGGAATAAAATTAGGGATCTTATTGCCTCAAAAAGGCTTTGATTTTCCAAATCACCTTTGATTATCATGTAATCTCATCACCTCTAGTTTCAGGGGTACAAGGCTTAATCCCGATTAGAGCAGTTTTATAATGTTGTTTGATTGGGCTATTACAAGTCCTGAGGCACCTAAGGACATGGGGGTTTTTGTGGGGATTTTTTTGGTGGGGTTTTTTTTTTTGTTTGTTTTTTAAGATAAGAGAATGCCAGCATAGAGAATCCTTTACTCCCCAAAACAGGTTTATATTCTTTCTGATTTATGAAGTTTGAAGGGATTTATTGTAATTTCACTGAAGAGTCTAGACAGATGCTTGTTAATAAAAGCACAAGTTATTTACAGTCGATTAATCCCAGCCTTTTACAGCACTCACTGGAAGACAGTTTCAGAATTTACTGTATCTTGCCCAGCTGTCTAATTTATCATCACAATTGAGAGGCAACTTTTAATTAATGTAATTTTAATTAATGTAATTTGACATGGTTTCATATGCAATTTCAGTACAGAACAAGATCCAGAAAAAAAAAGACATTTGTAGTCCTATTTTGACAGGAATAATTTTAATCTTTTCCTACAGTTTTCATGATGGTGGTATCTGGTGACTTCACCTCCACACAGGACTTCTAACCCTTCCTGCCCACCTTCATGATGGGGGAACTAAGGCTCATCTTATGCCATACAAGGGACCCCTTTGGATACTGAGCTCCTGAGATTTATTCTAGTGCCTTAATCACAACCACGCTTCTTCAGTTATCTCAGTGCCATTTTATGACACAGACACAAGGAAACCTGAATTGTCATATTTAAGGTGAGGTATTGAATAGAAAGAAGTAACTCGCAGTTGAATAGATGCTTTGGATCATCAGGGGGGTGTGAGCTTGAGGTGGCAAAGCAGCCATATCCATGGTGTACAGGTACAAGATGTCAAAAGATCTGCCACGCAATCACACAGGCAGATGCACCATCCCCTGTTAAACTGGGAAATCGCAAGGGAGGTACCACAAAGATCATCAGCAGGGCAGGGCAAACTCTGTGGGCCAGTCTCCCCGCTCACCAGAAGGGTAGTTCTTTCCCAGCTGCGTAAAAATAATTTGCAGGTATTTGGGGTTTGTCTGTTCTGCTGGCCGTAACCACACAGAATAGGTATAAGCCAGAGACACAAGAGCAGAAAACGAGCACTTTGCATGCCTAAACATAGCTTCAAAGATGAAAATGTTAACAGAGTCAGGAGGACAACTTCTGCTTAACTGCTACAATCATTTTATCTCTTTATGGTTTCATGCTGAAATTTCCTGGCACCCATGGTGGGTGGTAAGAGAAAGTATTCATTTTATATCCCCCAAGCACCAAACCCTGGTGCAAGAGCTACGGCAGCACATGGAGCAATCAGGCTGGAAACCTCCTCGCATACATACAAGCTGGACACGGAGTCAGCCAAAGCATTTTTCCCCAAAAACAAGGCTCCCTTGAAGATGTGCTACACGAGCTGGCACCCTACCACGGCATCTCTCCCAGCTTTGTCTAAGGCTGGGGTCAGCAGGAACAAACACAATCCCACCTAAACACTGTGGCTGCTGAAGGATTCCGATGCTGCCCTAAGGATTTCGCGGCAAACTGAGCATTGTGTTCGAGAAACAGAGCTTCTCCAGGAGCCATCTACAAGTTTGCAATATGAACTCATGACTCCATACATAATGGGTTCTCTTCATTACAGCTAATGTACGGGACTAATGCAAATAAAGTGTTTACCTTCAATTTGTATTGCAAGCATGAGACTAAGAGTAACTATAGTATGCAGGAAACGATAGTTTGGCTGATCACTTTTTAAAAAAAAAAAAACAGTTTGGGGTTTTTTACAGATTTTTTGGACAACACTTCCACTTTTCAGGAATACAGCATTTCTGGAGTACAATTGTTTTATAAGACCATGCTCAACGTCAAGATTTATTTTTTACTGATGTAAATAAATCAGAGTTTTTATATACAAGGTACAAGTTTTTGCTCTTTTACATTCTGTATGTAACATTACATATTACAAATGGCTTAAATCTTAGCCCAGTGTTATGCTATTGATTCCTTCTTTGGTGCACTAACTAGTGCCCTGTGCAAAAAAAAAAAAAATAGCCCATTTGCTTCCTCCCCACCACAGCACAAGCCTTGTTTTATGTGTTACTGGTATATCAACTAATTTAAGTTGCATTTCCATTAATGAAACATGTCTTTTTAAGCTACAAGATCCAGCCTGGACACCGACAGAGCAAAGCAGAGATTAGCTGTGCTTCCACACCTCCCCTGTCCTGATTTAAGCTTGAGCTACCTGGCAATTTTGAACTTGGTTAGTGGAGGCTCTATATACAACCACATCTAACTTGAGCACGGGGTAGTGGTTTTGTCCCAAGGGTTAAAACCAGAGTGCACTCGGTGCAGTGGTGTCTCATTGCAGAGGGGTTGAAGAGCACAGAGTGGAGCAGTATCAGTTTCCCAGCCAGGGCTTCCATAAGCTGCAAAAACAGCAGCCAGCGGCTCCATGCTGCGCATTATCTGCCGACCTTTAACGAGCTGGCAGCTGCCCTTGCTTCCAGCAACACTGCTCAAATCTCAGACCTTTAAGGGACTTGTCATTTCATACCCTTCGCATCCAAAGGTGCCCAGAACATGAAAGCACTATACACACTCCAGTTACTTCTTTTAACCACAAGAACTACCCCAGATATTAGCAATACGGTTGGCAATACTACACAGGTTACCACTAAAACCAGTGTATTACAGTGTTTTCACTGCCTCACCTCTAAACATCCAAAGCATTTCATAACCATTTGTGAAGTTTTATCATTAAGAGGAATATCCTGAGGAATAAGGAATAATTAAGAGGAATAACCTGTTCTTACTGTCACTTCTTATCAGTAAGGAGCTGCCAACATCTCCTAAAGAGAAATCCTTCTAGATGAGCAAATCATAAATCCTTCCATGTCAGATACATGCTGCAGTGGCGATGGCACTGAGTGTATAGGTGCATATTGAAGTTATAAACTTCAAACTGAGGTTTTGATCTTCCCAGGCAAGATCCTGAAGGCTTCATACTGCTTGCAGTATGGATTAGGGGCTCGCTTCCATGTTGTCCTCAGGTAAAGGTGAAGGTTAATAAAAAAATCACAACTGTATATTGGATCATCTGAAAATTGGGGGCAAAGATCACAAGTTTGCATTTCCTGCCCACTGCCCATTTTGGATGAATAATGAAATACTATTGTTAAAAAAGGACATGCGGATGCAGACAGTAAATATTCGCCAGGGCAAGGTGACTAAGACCCAGGACCATGTTATCTCTCTGATCTCATTTCCGTTCATCTCTCATCTGCCCACTCCACATCTATCCTGTTCCACCCTTGCTAGCACAAAATTATCGACAGCCTTCACCATCCCTAATTGCTGCTCCATTTTGCTGATGTTCTGATTTTCCAGATCTGGCCTCTTGCCTCTACTCATTGTATTCTTTTCTCTTTCTTTACTAATACACAACTCTGTGACTGCATTCAGTAACCCTGTGAGGATTTCTGAAGTTAGGCTGTATAGGGTACACACTTTATCAAGGTTATTTTAAAGGAGAAAGGGGTGATAAGCCTATCTTACTCCATATGAATCCCCCCTGCTTTAATAAAGCTTTCCTTGAGGCATAGATGAGCTGATTGTATAGCAATTAAAGAGAAACTGAAAGCTTTCAGTGGTACAGGCTGCCCTTCATTTATTGCTACTATTACTCGACCGCTGGGTCTTTAATACATGAACAAATAGAAACTGAAGCCTGAGGATGCTGACAAAGACCCATCCTTCCCCAAAGCAGTAACCATAAAGCTGTGAACAAAACTTCCCAGGCATTCCAGCAGACACACAAAGATAGGTAGCAAGCCCGAGGTGACTCTACAGACAAAACCTACACCAGCAAATTCACCAGCTGTTTGGCTTTTAAACACGAGTCTTAAGTCAATGTAACAGGGCAATTTCCATCTTGCAGCCTTACCGCCTTTAAAACCTAATATAAGTTTAATATTAACATTGTAACAGGCTGCCTAGGGAAGCGGTTGTGTTGCTGTCCCTGGAGATATTTAAAAGATGGGTAGACGTGGTGCTGAGGGGCATGGTTTAGCAGTGTTTTGGGCAGTGGTATGTTAATGGTTAGACTCAATCTTAACGGTTCCTTCCAACCTAGACAATTCTATGATCTCTTACAGCCAAACTGAAAACTAAACCTGCCAGTGCAATAGCTTTATATTTTCTATTTTTTTAAATGTTTTCCTCCACTTTAAAGCTTTGTGTCTCTTTGCTTGTAAATATAGTTAACATGGGCAATCAGGGCACAAGGCAATGCATCTTTCTAGACTATTTTTTAATATTGAGGTTTTTGTCAATAACCTGATATCCATGCACATCCTTTAATCTTTATATTTCAGAGACAACACGTGCATACACATACATGCGTTAATTATCATAAGAGACCTGGCATCCAAGGAGGTTGCCATAGCACAGTTTCTCACATGGATAAGCCAGGGAATGGAGAGTATGAGGGATGCCCTGCTGTCACACAGGGCTCTGCAGTTTTGCAGCTGGTAAGACACAGGACTCCCGGGAAGCAGTTACCTAATTCTCAGTCTTAGACAAAGTTCATATCAATCCACGTATCACAGTAGCAACAGGTGGTAACAGGGTATCTCTAAGGTGCAAAGCCAAGAAATAATCTAGAAAACACCATGGACAGTTAAAAGAAATACAATATTTCTTCATTTCTTCATGTTGAAAAACTTGGTACTTCCAAACTATTTATCCTATCAATAGCTAAGAGAGGGAGAAAGCACGTACTGCATCTCTGAGCTCTGCTAGCCCTGGCAAGTCAACCATTTCCCATTTCCAGCCCCACAGAATTCCCTTGAGAGCCAAACAGCTAGATTAAGTTTTCCACAGAAAAAAAAAAAAAAAAGCCACAGGAAACACCACAGCACAAGGAGTGCAGCAGCATTTAGATGCTCAGCCTATCCCCGGTTTCCCTCCGCTGACCAATGGCTCTGTAGCCCATCTGCTCCCAACACACTGTGGAGCTTGTTGTAACCTCTTCAGAGGTTGTTTACAAACCAGCAAAAATAGAAAGTTACTTCTTTAAATAAACAGGGTACTAATAACTTTAGGAGTCCTTTGATAGGCTTAATTTAGAATCCTCACAGCAAAAAGGAAACTAGAACTTGTGTGAGCTTCCCTATCCTTCAGATGATGCTTCCCAGGAGACTGATGTGCTCCAGAAGCTCAAAGCAACAGCACTGGGGCTAACCATCTCCCACCCACTCGTTTGGGGATGACAAGCCAGTCCTGCAAAAAGGTCAGCAGAAAGCTAGCACAGGGCCCTACGGATCCACTTATCTCAAGTTTTCTATCTCAAATTTTCCTCCTAAATTTACATAAAACTGAGCCGAGACCCAAGCTATATCTGAACTTAGTTTTGTAAGCCGAGTGCTTACCAGTACTCCAAAGCATCCTCAGGAGGACCACGCATCATCCAATGTTAGTCTTCAAGCATGGTAATAAACCAAGAAATGTTTATGGTATGAAAGTGTGATGACTTTAGGTGAAGAAAAAAATGCCACCCTTCCAACAGTGGGTGTGCAGGTAGGTGTAAAATTTCACTGCCTTTATGTGGCAGTGTGCTCTCCCTGTTTTTCCCTCCTCTTCTCCCCCCCCAGCTTCTGCTCAGGCCATGACCATCACAACATCAGTTGCAATAAGTTGCACCTGGACTTTGGGAGAGATGTATTTAAAAGATCTGGGAGAATATTTGAGGGAGGGATAGGGGAGGAGGAAATAGGCATTTTATTTCCCTAATTTTTTCTCCAAGGAAAAACCAAAAAGGACACATTCACTGGGCTGGTAACGGCAACCCTATAAGCTCACAGACTGTTCTTCCCTGCAAGATGCTGTCCTGCCTGGGCTTTACTAGGCCAGGATTAGATCTATAGCTAAGCAAACACAGGCAGCCACATAAAATAGATTTTTTTTTTCCTTCAGAAAGCCTAATTAACACATCACACATGCATTTTTCTTCTGCAACATCAGAAACTGGCAACCATGCAGACTTTGCTGTCAAAATGTTATAGTTTGCACTGGGCTGTGAAATGTTTTTCCCTAAGGCAGAGGAATAATGGCAGCTACAAATTAGAATGTAAGTTTAAAAGATCCAAATTATCATGAAGTAAATCTGTTAAATAACTTCTTAAAAGGCAGCATTGTCAGTGATCGTGTAGTCCACCAAGAGTCAGAGCTGAACCCAGAAGTGCTTGTTCCAGCTACGCAGGAATTCATTGTGCTGGCAAGCACTGGCCCACAGCAATAAAATATCACATAGCTCTGGGCTGAACAGCACCCAGGCTGGAGTATAAATAGATTTGAGAAATCCTTCTCACCTGTTGTTGGCCTCACAGTCAACTCATCCTTCTGCAAACAAGTTACAAACAACACTACTTGACTGCTGTGCTGGACAAATACACATAAAAATATATATATATTCCTTTTCAAAAGCAGCGCATCTTTTCCCAGTGAAATACATTTCCTCTTCTTACATATAAAATTGTGATTGAAGACAGCTATGAGCCAGAAATGACTCGGATTG